>NC_136065.1:1641280144-1641981810 GCF_964261635.1 Lissotriton helveticus | reverse complement strand
CCCTGATCTGTTGACTGGGTAGGAGTGTTCTGATTAACTCAGATACTCTGTCCATCACCACCCTCTTTTTGAAATTATTTTGGCCACCATGACTGTGGAAGTGTATGCTCAGACATGAGTCCCTTGCTCACTGCACCATCAGGATTCAAGCAAACCGGGCCGAAGACGGCTGTAATGCCAGAAACCGGTCCCCGGAAGCTTGTTTCCTTTCCAGTGAAGAATTGGCTTGGTAGTTTGGTCTGCCCTGTTCCCATGATCCACTGGGCCAGGGACAGACTAATTTGCATATAGCCAGGTTCTAAACTGGGATGGTGCAGTGAGCTAAAAAACGGTGATGGATCAAGCCCTGATCTGTTGACTGGGTAGGAGTGTTCTGATTAACTCAGATACTCTGTCCATCACCACCCCCTTTTTGAAATTATTTTGGCCACCATGAGTGTGGAAGGGTATGCTCAGACATGAGTCCCTTGCTCACTGCACCATCAGGATTCAAGCAAGCCGGGCCGAAGACGGCTGTAATGCCAGAAACCGGTCCCCGGAAGCTTGTTTCCTTTCCAGTGAAGAATTGGCTTGGTAGTTTGGTCTGCCCTGTTCCCATGATCCACTGGGCCAGGGACAGACTAATTTGCATATAGCCAGGTTCTAAACTGGGATGGTGCAGTGAGCTAAAAAACGGTGATGGATCAAGCCCTGATCTGTTGACTGGGTAGGAGTGTTCTGATTAACTCAGATACTCTGTCCATCACCACCCCCTTTTTGAAATTATTTTGGCCACCATGAGTGTGGAAGGGTATGCTCAGACATGAGTCCCTTGCTCACTGCACCATCAGGATTCAAGCAAGCCGGGCCGAAGACGGCTGTAATGCCAGAAACCGGTCCCCGGAAGCTTGTTTCCTTTCCAGTGAAGAATTGGCTTGGTAGTTTGGTCTGCCCTGTTCCCATGATCCACTGGGCCAGGGACAGACTAATTTGCATATAGCCAGGTTCTAAACTGGGATGGTGCAGTGAGCTAAAAAACGGTGATGGATCAAGCCCTGATCTGTTGACTGGGTAGGAGTGTTCTGATTAACTCAGATACTCTGTCCATCACCACCCCCTTTTTGAAATTATTTTGGCCACCATGAGTGTGGAAGGGTATGCTCAGACATGAGTCCCTTGCTCACTGCACCATCAGGATTCAAGCAAGCCGGGCCGAAGACGGCTGTAATGCCAGAAACCGGTCCCCGGAAGCTTGTTTCCTTTCCAGTGAAGAATTGGCTTGGTAGTTTGGTCTGCCCTGTTCCCATGATCCACTGGGCCAGGGACAGACTAATTTGCATATAGCCAGGTTCTAAACTGGGATGGTGCAGTGAGCTAAAAAACGGTGATGGATCAAGCCCTGATCTGTTGACTGGGTAGGAGTGTTCTGATTAACTCAGATACTCTGTCCATCACCACCCCCTTTTTGAAATTATTTTGGCCACCATGAGTGTGGAAGGGTATGCTCAGACATGAGTCCCTTGCTCACTGCACCATCAGGATTCAAGCAAGCCGGGCCGAAGACGGCTGTAATGCCAGAAACCGGTCCCCGGAAGCTTGTTTCCTTTCCAGTGAAGAATTGGCTTGGTAGTTTGGTCTGCCCTGTTCCCATGATCCACTGGGCCAGGGACAGACTAATTTGCATATAGCCAGGTTCTAAACTGGGATGGTGCTGTGAGCTAAAAAACGGTGATGGATCAAGCCCTGATCTGTTGACTGGGTAGGAGTGTTCTGATTAACTCAGATACTCTGTCCATCACCACCCCCTTTTTGAAATTATTTTGGCCACCATGAGTGTGGAAGGGTATGCTCAGACATGAGTCCCTTGCTCACTGCACCATCAGGATTCAAGCAAGCCGGGCCGAAGACGGCTGTAATGCCAGAAACCGGTCCCCGGAAGCTTGTTTCCTTTCCAGTGAAGAATTGGCTTGGTAGTTTGGTCTGCCCTGTTCCCATGATCCACTGGGCCAGGGACAGACTAATTTGCATATAGCCAGGTTCTAAACTGGGATGGTGCAGTGAGCTAAAAAACGGTGATGGATCAAGCCCTGATCTGTTGACTGGGTAGGAGTGTTCTGATTAACTCAGATACTCTGTCCATCACCACCCCCTTTTTGAAATTATTTTGGCCACCATGAGTGTGGAAGGGTATGCTCAGACATGAGTCCCTTGCTCACTGCACCATCAGGATTCAAGCAAGCCGGGCCGAAGACGGCTGTAATGCCAGAAACCGGTCCCCGGAAGCTTGTTTCCTTTCCAGTGAAGAATTGGCTTGGTAGTTTGGTCTGCCCTGTTCCCATGATCCACTGGGCCAGGGACAGACTAATTTGCATATAGCCAGGTTCTAAACTGGGATGGTGCAGTGAGCTAAAAAACGGTGATGGATCAAGCCCTGATCTGTTGACTGGGTAGGAGTGTTCTGATTAACTCAGATACTCTGTCCATCACCACCCCCTTTTTGAAATTATTTTGGCCACCATGAGTGTGGAAGGGTATGCTCAGACATGAGTCCCTTGCTCACTGCACCATCAGGATTCAAGCAAGCCGGGCCGAAGACGGCTGTAATGCCAGAAACCGGTCCCCGGAAGCTTGTTTCCTTTCCAGTGAAGAATTGGCTTGGTAGTTTGGTCTGCCCTGTTCCCATGATCCACTGGGCCAGGGACAGACTAATTTGCATATAGCCAGGTTCTAAACTGGGATGGTGCAGTGAGCTAAAAAACGGTGATGGATCAAGCCCTGATCTGTTGACTGGGTAGGAGTGTTCTGATTAACTCAGATACTCTGTCCATCACCACCCCCTTTTTGAAATTATTTTGGCCACCATGAGTGTGGAAGGGTATGCTCAGACATGAGTCCCTTGCTCACTGCACCATCAGGATTCAAGCAAGCCGGGCCGAAGACGGCTGTAATGCCAGAAACCGGTCCCCGGAAGCTTGTTTCCTTTCCAGTGAAGAATTGGCTTGGTAGTTTGGTCTGCCCTGTTCCCATGATCCACTGGGCCAGGGACAGACTAATTTGCATATAGCCAGGTTCTAAACTGGGATGGTGCTGTGAGCTAAAAAACGGTGATGGATCAAGCCCTGATCTGTTGACTGGGTAGGAGTGTTCTGATTAACTCAGATACTCTGTCCATCACCACCCCCTTTTTGAAATTATTTTGGCCACCATGAGTGTGGAAGGGTATGCTCAGACATGAGTCCCTTGCTCACTGCACCATCAGGATTCAAGCAAGCCGGGCCGAAGACGGCTGTAATGCCAGAAACCGGTCCCCGGAAGCTTGTTTCCTTTCCAGTGAAGAATTGGCTTGGTAGTTTGGTCTGCCCTGTTCCCATGATCCACTGGGCCAGGGACAGACTAATTTGCATATAGCCAGGTTCTAAACTGGGATGGTGCAGTGAGCTAAAAAACGGTGATGGATCAAGCCCTGATCTGTTGACTGGGTAGGAGTGTTCTGATTAACTCAGATACTCTGTCCATCACCACCCCCTTTTTGAAATTATTTTGGCCACCATGAGTGTGGAAGGGTATGCTCAGACATGAGTCCCTTGCTCACTGCACCATCAGGATTCAAGCAAGCCGGGCCGAAGACGGCTGTAATGCCAGAAACCGGTCCCCGGAAGCTTGTTTCCTTTCCAGTGAAGAATTGGCTTGGTAGTTTGGTCTGCCCTGTTCCCATGATCCACTGGGCCAGGGACAGACTAATTTGCATATAGCCAGGTTCTAAACTGGGATGGTGCAGTGAGCTAAAAAACGGTGATGGATCAAGCCCTGATCTGTTGACTGGGTAGGAGTGTTCTGATTAACTCAGATACTCTGTCCATCACCACCCCCTTTTTGAAATTATTTTGGCCACCATGAGTGTGGAAGGGTATGCTCAGACATGAGTCCCTTGCTCACTGCACCATCAGGATTCAAGCAAGCCGGGCCGAAGACGGCTGTAATGCCAGAAACCGGTCCCCGGAAGCTTGTTTCCTTTCCAGTGAAGAATTGGCTTGGTAGTTTGGTCTGCCCTGTTCCCATGATCCACTGGGCCAGGGACAGACTAATTTGCATATAGCCAGGTTCTAAACTGGGATGGTGCAGTGAGCTAAAAAACGGTGATGGATCAAGCCCTGATCTGTTGACTGGGTAGGAGTGTTCTGATTAACTCAGATACTCTGTCCATCACCACCCCCTTTTTGAAATTATTTTGGCCACCATGAGTGTGGAAGGGTATGCTCAGACATGAGTCCCTTGCTCACTGCACCATCAGGATTCAAGCAAGCCGGGCCGAAGACGGCTGTAATGCCAGAAACCGGTCCCCGGAAGCTTGTTTCCTTTCCAGTGAAGAATTGGCTTGGTAGTTTGGTCTGCCCTGTTCCCATGATCCACTGGGCCAGGGACAGACTAATTTGCATATAGCCAGGTTCTAAACTGGGATGGTGCTGTGAGCTAAAAAACGGTGATGGATCAAGCCCTGATCTGTTGACTGGGTAGGAGTGTTCTGATTAACTCAGATACTCTGTCCATCACCATCCCCTTTTTGAAATTATTTTGGCCACCATGAGTGTGGAAGGGTATGCTCAGACATGAGTCCCTTGCTCACTGCACCATCAGGATTCAAGCAAGCCGGGCCGAAGACGGCTGTAATGCCAGAAACCGGTCCCCGGAAGCTTGTTTCCTTTCCAGTGAAGAATTGGCTTGGTAGTTTGGTCTGCCCTGTTCCCATGATCCACTGGGCCAGGGACAGACTAATTTGCATATAGCCAGGTTCTAAACTGGGATGGTGCAGTGAGCTAAAAAACGGTGATGGATCAAGCCCTGATCTGTTGACTGGGTAGGAGTGTTCTGATTAACTCAGATACTCTGTCCATCACCACCCCCTTTTTGAAATTATTTTGGCCACCATGAGTGTGGAAGGGTATGCTCAGACATGAGTCCCTTGCTCACTGCACCATCAGGATTCAAGCAAGCCGGGCCGAAGACGGCTGTAATGCCAGAAACCGGTCCCCGGAAGCTTGTTTCCTTTCCAGTGAAGAATTGGCTTGGTAGTTTGGTCTGCCCTGTTCCCATGATCCACTGGGCCAGGGACAGACTAATTTGCATATAGCCAGGTTCTAAACTGGGATGGTGCAGTGAGCTAAAAAACGGTGATGGATCAAGCCCTGATCTGTTGACTGGGTAGGAGTGTTCTGATTAACTCAGATACTCTGTCCATCACCACCCCCTTTTTGAAATTATTTTGGCCACCATGAGTGTGGAAGGGTATGCTCAGACATGAGTCCCTTGCTCACTGCACCATCAGGATTCAAGCAAGCCGGGCCGAAGACGGCTGTAATGCCAGAAACCGGTCCCCGGAAGCTTGTTTCCTTTCCAGTGAAGAATTGGCTTGGTAGTTTGGTCTGCCCTGTTCCCATGATCCACTGGGCCAGGGACAGACTAATTTGCATATAGCCAGGTTCTAAACTGGGATGGTGCAGTGAGCTAAAAAACGGTGATGGATCAAGCCCTGATCTGTTGACTGGGTAGGAGTGTTCTGATTAACTCAGATACTCTGTCCATCACCACCCCCTTTTTGAAATTATTTTGGCCACCATGAGTGTGGAAGGGTATGCTCAGACATGAGTCCCTTGCTCACTGCACCATCAGGATTCAAGCAAGCCGGGCCGAAGACGGCTGTAATGCCAGAAACCGGTCCCCGGAAGCTTGTTTCCTTTCCAGTGAAGAATTGGCTTGGTAGTTTGGTCTGCCCTGTTCCCATGATCCACTGGGCCAGGGACAGACTAATTTGCATATAGCCAGGTTCTAAACTGGGATGGTGCAGTGAGCTAAAAAACGGTGATGGATCAAGCCCTGATCTGTTGACTGGGTAGGAGTGTTCTGATTAACTCAGATACTCTGTCCATCACCACCCCCTTTTTGAAATTATTTTGGCCACCATGAGTGTGGAAGGGTATGCTCAGACATGAGTCCCTTTCTCACTGCCCCATCAGGATTCAAGCAAGCCGGGCCGAAGACGGCTGTAATGCCAGAAACCGGTCCCCGGAAGCTTGTTTCCTTTCCAGTGAAGAATTGGCTTGGTAGTTTGGTCTGCCCTGTTCCCATGATCCACTGGGCCAGGGACAGACTAATTTGCATATAGCCAGGTTCTAAACTGGGATGGTGCTGTGAGCTAAAAAACGGTGATGGATTGTTATATAGCTCCTATATATCCTTATATCGTGTTAAGTTAGCATAGGTACATTTGAGATTTAAACGCCATTTTTTCCTTTCTTGCAACTTCTGCACACGACCCTTAATTGTTGACTTAGCTTTCAACCTAGTTGTTTGCCGTGGTGTATGTGAGAATAATATGTTATTGCTCTGATATCAGTTTTGTTTAATAAACCATGTCTGCACGGTGAGTGCTGAAGTTTCAGGAGCAACACGATATGGAATTGTTATGAGGTCTGATCTCCACGCCTTCATAGTCATAACACAAGTGCAGCCTTTGCCAACTTGGGCTTGAGGCGGGATTGATATTGCTTTGCACGAGAATTGTTAACACACTTGATGCGGTGCACATGCAGAAAGAGCTGGTGTATGCTGATGTGATTCCTTCATGCTAGGACACTAAGGTATGGGCCCGCCCTAAAACAACCCAAAGAGACCTTCTTAGCTAATAATATAATATATGTGTTAGGGAGGGTGAGATATAAGTGTTGTTAACTCTTATTCATTACAGCATGTTAACATGCTGTCACCATTCGCTTTTTATGTCTTAGTAACTATGCTGATAATTTTGCTACTGATAATAAGTATACTTGTATTATCTAAGATACTGCGCCTGAGAAGACGGCATTAGTAAATAAACATTTCAAATGCACATGTGTCCTCTTTACTCCATGTTCTGGTTTGTAATGATAATATAACGAAAGAGTGTTCATGAGTCCCACGTACCCTGAGGTACTGTAAGTTCATGTTCTGGTTTGTCTAAACATTGGAAGTTTGATATGTCCAATGAGACACTGTAGCTAGCTCGGTAAGGGGTGAGTTGGTTGCTAAGGTAAGTTTTGGGACACCCTAATTTGCCGAGGTTCCACTCCTCTGTGCACAGTTCTGTGTGAGTACAGAAACCCTGCAACATGGCGCCCAACGGTTTCGGTGGTCTTATATCATGACACTCGAGTAGTTTATCGTTCATGCCTTAACCCCTTCACATCCGTTTCCGGAAAACGGGGTGTCGGTGAAACCTACCTATTTTTTGAAATAGGTCTTTATTCAAGCTTGATTCTTTCTTAAACGGTTTCTTTGAATTACTACCCAGTTGTGCTACAAAGTATTCTTTGTGTGTTCTTGTTTCCGGTGTTGTCATGGCGGCGGTGGCTATTGCACCGCACAATTGGCAGAGCTTCGTGCTCTATTACTAGCGTTAGAGTACGCAGATCCAAGTGTTACTACTCTAATTGTAAGTGATTCTTACTACTGTGTCCAGTCTTACAATGAAAACTTGTTCTTTTGGATTCAAAATGATTTTCATGATTCCAAGGGTAGCACAATAAAACATAAAATGATCTGGGTTCGAGTGGCAGAGCTTAAGGCTATGTTGCCACTCGTTTATGTGATTCATACTCTCGGTCATCAGCGCGTAGGAGTTCACGCTGTTGGCAACTCGCTTGCTGATGAAGCAGCGAAATCAGCAGTATCTACATACTTAGTTGCAGCAGTTACTAGGTCTAAAACCAAGATTGATAGCGACATCTTGGCAGCGATTGCTGCCTCTGAGAAGGGAAGTAAACATCCTGCGGGATTCCCTTCGAAGTATAAATACCACTTAAGTCCCGAAAAGGTTCCTTTTGTGACAATTCCTGATGTTGGGGAACGGCTGATTCCCAACTCGGATCGCAGAGCAGACTTGATTACAGCGGCTCATGAAGGTGTGGCGTCTGCGCATGCGGGCGTCTCGGCCACTGTAACTCAATTACAACTACGTTTCTGGTGGCGGGGACTGTACAAACAGACGCGTGATTATGTCCTTCTTTGTGACATATGCCAGCAGATTAAACCTTCAACTGCTACGCGTCCGCCACAGACTCAGTTGTACATTTCTAATAAACCGCTAGGTTGTGTTTATTTAGATCACTGCGGTCCTTTTTCATCTGATACTGCATATAAGTACATCTTAGTAGCAGTTGACTCATGCACACGCTTTGTGTGGGTATGGCCACATCGCAGCGCTGATTCACGGACTGTCATTAGAGATTTGCGTATCTTTATAGGGATTTTTGCCTGTGGTACCTTCCATTCGGATCAGGGTCCGGCTTTCGCCTCTAAGGCGTATAAGGATGCCATGACTTCGATGGGGGTTCAAGTCAAGTTTTCATCACCCTACAGACCTGAGGGTAATAGTGTAGTTGAACGAATGAACCGTGATTTAAAGCAATCTTTGACAGCCCGAGTTATAGGCACTGGCAGAAACTGGCTGGCTCACCTCTATGGCGTGCAGCGTGCTCTTAATAATCTCCCTAGAAGGTCTCTGGGTGGGCGGACCCCATACGAAATGCTCTTTGGCATCAAGATGTACGTCCCTGACCTTGACGGTCTAGACTCTGTGGTTCGCGCCACTTCCTTTGACGCAGATGAACATTGCAATGTTTTACAGAATCTACAAAAGACCAGAGACAGTCTTGCAAAGGAACATTTGCCCTCCACATCGGATGATGCGTTGCAGATCCCGGTAGTTGGCTGGCTACCCCAAGTTGGAGAACTGGTTCGAGAGAAGATCGACAACAAGAAAGAGGTGGCCTTGAGCTCGGCCCGTGAAACCTTCGTGCTTCACATTGCTAACACGCGTACGGAGGTTCAGGCTCTTTTAAATACTGATTTGCCTTTGCATTTCGGAGCCATGGTTCGTTCTATCTTTAACGCATCCTCCACAACGGGCCTAGCACATTTTTTTAAAGTTGTTAGCGGTGGACTCGTGACTTCCTTTGAGAAGATTTTTGGAGTCATCCCTGCCTTCTTCCATTCTATTTTTTCATCCTTATTTGGAGGGTTCCCGTTTTTACTTGCATTAGCGGCTGGCGCTTTGGTGGTTTTCTGCCTTTTTAAATATGGATGCCCTTCCTGTGCAAGACCACGCTCAACTGCTACTGACGCGGTTTCGCAACCGCATGCTTGATTATTATGGCACACTGCCGTTGGCGACTCTAAGCACGGCGTTTGGATTATCTTTTCGGTTCTCCTATTTCACCTGTGTCCAGCCTGTATTTCGCTGCCTGACCTGTGATTTCCTTTGGGCCATTGATTTGTGTCTCTGCGGACCGATATCTTCTGACGTCGATTTTGATCAACTGATGAGTCCTATCATTGCTCACGAGTTGGTTTGTTCTGACGAAAGGATTATGGCCTTGGCGGTGGCACATGGACTAATGGGTCCCTGGGATGTGTTGTCGGCAGCGCAAAATTTCTTGGAACGAAGTTTTCTTGAAAACCCACCGAGTTGTCCTCTGATGGTTATAGAGGATCCGGTGCTGGGAGATCACGTATGTTCCTTTCATCTTTTAAATTGGATGGCTGAACTGTTTTCGGATGAGGACAGTGACTTCCTCCTGGAGGCTGTTGCAGCTTACTTTTCATATACAGTCTTATCATAAACACTGCCTCGAATTGACATGCTGATTAATAGCATTTCCTTGCTTTTATTGACTTTTGGTCAAGACATGTTATTTTTTGCTTGCCTATTGGCTTGAGCCACATTATACTTGTGGGCTATTTTGTAACATTAGTTTTTATAATTGAATTTTTATTCTTGCTCGTTTATTGTTGGATTCTGCTCTCATGTGATGGCACTTCTGTTATCTTATTTAGTCCGTTCTCGGATCATGGGGGGGTGTTATATAGCTCCTATATATCCTTATATCGTGTTAAGTTAGCATAGGTACATTTGAGATTTAAACGCCATTTTTTCCTTTCTTGCAACTTCTGCACACGACCCTTAATTGTTGACTTAGCTTTCAACCTAGTTGTTTGCCGTGGTGTATGTGAGAATAATATGTTATTGCTCTGATATCAGTTTTGTTTAATAAACCATGTCTGCACGGTGAGTGCTGAAGTTTCAGGAGCAACACGATATGGAATTGTTATGAGGTCTGATCTCCACGCCTTCATAGTCATAACACAAGTGCAGCCTTTGCCAACTTGGGCTTGAGGCGGGATTGATATTGCTTTGCACGAGAATTGTTAACACACTTGATGCGGTGCACATGCAGAAAGAGCTGGTGTATGCTGATGTGATTCCTTCATGCTAGGACACTAAGGTATGGGCCCGCCCTAAAACAACCCAAAGAGACCTTCTTAGCTAATAATATAATATATGTGTTAGGGAGGGTGAGATATAAGTGTTGTTAACTCTTATTCATTACAGCATGTTAACATGCTGTCACCATTCGCTTTTTATGTCTTAGTAACTATGCTGATAATTTTGCTACTGATAATAAGTATACTTGTATTATCTAAGATACTGCGCCTGAGAAGACGGCATTAGTAAATAAACATTTCAAATGCACATGTGTCCTCTTTACTCCATGTTCTGGTTTGTAATGATAATATAACGAAAGAGTGTTCATGAGTCCCACGTACCCTGAGGTACTGTAAGTTCATGTTCTGGTTTGTCTAAACATTGGAAGTTTGATATGTCCAATGAGACACTGTAGCTAGCTCGGTAAGGGGTGAGTTGGTTGCTAAGGTAAGTTTTGGGACACCCTAATTTGCCGAGGTTCCACTCCTCTGTGCACAGTTCTGTGTGAGTACAGAAACCCTGCAACAGGATCAAGCCCTGATCTGTTGACTGGGTAGGAGTGTTCTGATTAACTCAGATACTCTGTCCATCACCACCCCCTTTTTGAAATTATTTTGGCCACCATGAGTGTGGAAGGGTATGCTCAGACATGAGTCCCTTGCTCACTGCACCATCAGGATTCAAGCAAGCCGGGCCGAAGACGGCTGTAATGCCAGAAACCGGTCCCCGGAAGCTTGTTTCCTTTCCAGTGAAGAATTGGCTTGGTAGTTTGGTCTGCCCTGTTCCCATGATCCACTGGGCCAGGGACAGACTAATTTGCATATAGCCAGGTTCTAAACTGGGATGGTGCAGTGAGCTAAAAAACGGTGATGGATCAAGCCCTGATCTGTTGACTGGGTAGGAGTGTTCTGATTAACTCAGATACTCTGTCCATCACCACCCCCTTTTTGAAATTATTTTGGCCACCATGAGTGTGGAAGGGTATGCTCAGACATGAGTCCCTTGCTCACTGCACCATCAGGATTCAAGCAAGCCGGGCCGAAGACGGCTGTAATGCCAGAAACCGGTCCCCGGAAGCTTGTTTCCTTTCCAGTGAAGAATTGGCTTGGTAGTTTGGTCTGCCCTGTTCCCATGATCCACTGGGCCAGGGACAGACTAATTTGCATATAGCCAGGTTCTAAACTGGGATGGTGCAGTGAGCTAAAAAACGGTGATGGATCAAGCCCTGATCTGTTGACTGGGTAGGAGTGTTCTGATTAACTCAGATACTCTGTCCATCACCACCCCCTTTTTGAAATTATTTTGGCCACCATGAGTGTGGAAGGGTATGCTCAGACATGAGTCCCTTGCTCACTGCACCATCAGGATTCAAGCAAGCCGGGCCGAAGACGGCTGTAATGCCAGAAACCGGTCCCCGGAAGCTTGTTTCCTTTCCAGTGAAGAATTGGCTTGGTAGTTTGGTCTGCCCTGTTCCCATGATCCACTGGGCCAGGGACAGACTAATTTGCATATAGCCAGGTTCTAAACTGGGATGGTGCAGTGAGCTAAAAAACGGTGATGGATCAAGCCCTGATCTGTTGACTGGGTAGGAGTGTTCTGATTAACTCAGATACTCTGTCCATCACCACCCCCTTTTTGAAATTAGATATAAAGGGAGAGCAGCCATACCACACCTCTGGTCCCCAGGTGACTAGATGAAGAGAGAACAGCCATACCCCACTTCTGGTCACCAGGTCACCAGATGAAGAGAGTGCAGCCATACCTCACCTCTGGTCACCAGATTCCTAGATATAAAGGGAGAGCAGCCATACCCCACCTCTGGTCACCAGGTGACTAGATGAAGACCGAACAGCAATACCCCACCTCTGGTCACCAGGTGACTAGATATAAAGGGAGAGCAGCCATATCCCACCTCTGGTCACCAGGTGACTAGATGAAAAGAGAGCAGCCATACCGCACCTCTGGTCACCAGGTGACTAGATATGAAAGGATAGCAGCCATACCCCACCTCTGGTCACCAGACGACTAGATATAAAGGGAGAGCAGCCATACCACACCTCTGGTCACCAGATGACTAGATGAAGAGAAAGCAGCCATACCACACCTCTGGTCACCAGATGACTAGATATATAGAGAGAGAGCAGCCATACCCTACCACTGGTCACCAGATAACTAGATGAAGAGACAGCAGCCATACCCCACCTCTGGTCACCAGATGACTTGTTATAAAGCGAGAGCAGCCATACCCCACCTCTGGTCACCAGGTGACTATATATAAAGGGAGATCAGCCATACCCCACCTCTGGTCACCAGGTGACTAGATATAAAGGGAGAGCAGCCATACCACTCCTCTGTCACCGGATGACTAGATGAAGAGAGAGCAGCCATACCCCACCTCTGGTCACCAGTTGACCATATGAAGAGAGAGCAGTCATGCCCCACCTCTGGTCACCAGGTGACCAGATGAAGAGAGAGCAGCCATACCCCACCTCTAGTCACCAGATGACTAGATATAAAGGGAGAACAGCCATACCCCACCTCCGGTCCCCAGGTGACTAGATGAAGAGAGAACAGCCATACCCCACCTCTGGTCACCAGGTCACTAGATGAAGAGAGTGCAGCCATACCCCACCTCTGGTCACCAGATTACTAGATATAAAGGGAGAGCAGCCATACCCCACCTCTGGTCACCGGGTGACCAGATGAAGAGAGAGCAGCCATACCCCACCTCTGGTTCCCAGGTGACTAGATGGAGAGAGAACAGCCATACCCCACCTCTGGTCACCAGGTGACTAGATGAAGAGCGAACAGCCATACCCACCTCTGGTCACCAGGTGACCAGATGAAGAGAGAGCAGCCATGCCCCACCTCTGGTCACCAGGTGACCAGATGAAGAGAGAGCAGCCATACCCCACCTCTGGTCACCAGTTGACTATATGAAGAGAGAGCAGCCATGCCCCACCTCTGGTCACCAGGTGACCAGATGAAGAGAGAGCAGCCATACCCCACCTCTGGTCCCCAGGTGACTAGATGAAGAGAGAACAGCCATACCCCACCCCTGGTCACCAGGTGACTAGATGAAGAGCGAACAGCCATACCCACCTCTGGTCACCAGGTGACCAGATGAAGAGAGAGCAGTCATACCCCACCTCTGGTCACAAGGTGACTAGATGAAGAGAGAGCAGCCATACCCCACCTCTGGTCACCAGGTAACTAGATGAAAAGAGAGCAGCCATACCCCACCTCTGGTCACCAGGTGACTAGATGAAGAGAGAACAGCCATACACCACCTCTGGTCACCAGGTGACTAGATAAAGAGAGAGCAGCCATACCCCACCTCTGGTCACCAGGTGACTAGATGAAGAGAGAACAACCATACCCCACCTCTGGTCACCAGGTGACTAGATGAAGAGAGAGCAGCCATACCCCACGTCTGGTCACCAGGTGACCAGATGAAGAGAGAGCAGCCACACTCCACCTCTGGTCACCAGGTGACTAGATGAAGGGCGAACAGCCATACCCACCTCTGGTCACCAGGTGACCAGATGAAGAGAGAGCAGCCATGCCCCACCTCTGGTCACCAGGTGACCAGATGAAGAGAGAGCAGCCATACCCCACCTCTGGTCACCAGTTGACTATATGAAGAGAGAGCAGCCATGCCCCACCTCTGGTCACCAGGTGACCAGATGAAGAGAGAGCAGCCATACCCCACCTCTGGTCCCCAGGTGACTAGATGAAGAGAGAACAGCCATACCCCACCCCTGGTCACCAGGTGACTAGATGAAGAGCGAACAGCCATACCCACCTCTGGTCACCAGGTGACCAGATGAAGAGAGAGCAGTCATACCCCACCTCTGGTCACAAGGTGACTAGATGAAGAGAGAGCAGCCATACCCCACCTCTGGTCACCAGGTAACTAGATGAAAAGAGAGCAGCCATACCCCACCTCTGGTCACCAGGTGACTAGATGAAGAGAGAACAGCCATACACCACCTCTGGTCACCAGGTGACTAGATAAAGAGAGAGCAGCCATACCCCACCTCTGGTCACCAGGTGACTAGATGAAGAGAGAACAACCATACCCCACCTCTGGTCACCAGGTGACTAGATGAAGAGAGAGCAGCCATACCCCACGTCAGGTCACCAGGTGACCAGATGAAGAGAGAGCAGCCACACTCCACCTCTGGTCACCAGGTGACTAGATGAAGGGCGAACAGCCATACCCACCTCTGGTCACCAGGTGACCAGATGAAGAGAGAGCAGCCATGCCCCACCTCTGGTCACCAGGTGACCAGATGAAGAGAGAGCAGCCATACCCCACCTCTGGTCACCAGTTGACTATATGAAGAGAGAGCAGCCATGCCCCACCTCTGGTCACCAGGTGACCAGATGAAGAGAGAGCAGCCATACCCCACCTCTGGTCCCCAGGTGACTAGATGAAGAGAGAACAGCCATACCCCACCTCTGGTCACCAGGTGACTAGATGAAGAGCGAACAGCCATACCCACCTCTGGTCACCAGGTGACCAGATGAAGAGAGAGCAGTCATACCCCACCTCTGGTCACAAGGTGACTAGATGAAGAGAGAGCAGCCATACCCCACCTCTGGTCACCAGGTAACTAGATGAAAAGAGAGCAGCCATATCCCACCTCTGGTCACCAGGTGACTAGATGAAGAGAGAACAACCATACACCACCTCTGGTCACCAGGTGACCAGATGAAGAGAGAGCAGCCATACCCCACCTCTGGTCACCCGGTGACTAGATGAAGAGAGAGCAGCCATACCCCACCTCTGGTCACCAGGTGACTAGATGAAGAGAGAGCAGCCATACCCCACCTCTGGTCACCAGGTGACTAGATGAAGAGAGAGCAGCCATACCCCACCTCTGGTCACCAGGTGACTAGATGAAGAGAGAACAGCCATACCCCACCTCTGGTCACCAGGTGACTAGATGAAGAGAGAGCAGCCATACCCCACGTCTGGTCACCAGGTGACTAGATGAAGAGAGAACAGCCATACCCCACCTCTGGTCACCAGGTGACCAGGTGAAGAGAAAGCAGCCATACCCCACCTCTGGTCACCCGGTGACTAGATGAAGAGAGTACAGCCATACCCCACCTCTGGTCACCAGGTGACTAGATGAAGAAAGAGCAGCCATACCCCACCTCTGGTCACCAGGTGACTAGATGAAGAGAGAACAGCCATACCCCACCCTGGTCACTAGATGACTAGATATAAAGGGAGAGCAGCCATACCACATCTCTGTCACCAGATGACTAGATGAAGGGAGAGCAGCCATACCCCACCCCTGGTCACCAGATGACTAGATGAAGAGAGAGCAGCCATACCCCACCTCTGGTCACCAGATGACTTGATATAAATCGAGAGCAGCCATTCCCCACCTCTGGTCACCAGGTGACTAGATATAAAGGGAGAGCAGCCATACCACACCTCTGTCACCGGATGACTAGATGACGAGAGAGCAGCTATACCCCACCTCTGGTCACCAGTTGACTATATGAAGAGAGAGCAGCCTTGCCCCACCTCTGGTCAACAGGTGACCAGATGAAGAGAGAGCAGCCATACCCCACCTCTGGTCACCAGATGACTAGATATAAGGGGAGAGCAGCCGTACCCCACCTCTGGTCCCCAGGTGACTAGATGAAGAGAGAACAGCCATACCCCACCTCTGGTCACCAGGTCACTAGATGAAGAGAGTGCAGCCATACCCCACCTCTGGTCACTAGATTACTAGATATAAAGGGAGAACAGCCATACCCCACCTCTGGTCACCAGGTGACTAGATGAAGAGCCAACAGCCATACCCACCTCTGGTCTCCAGGTGACCAGATGAAGAGAGAGCAGTCATACCCCACCTCTGGTCACAAGGTGACTAGTTGAAGAGAGAGCAGCCATACCCCACCTCTGGTCACCAGGTAACTAGATGAAAAGAGAGCTGCCATACCCCACCTCTGGTCACCAGGTGACTAGATGGAGAGAGAACAGCCATACCCCACCTCTGGTCACCAGGTGACCAGATGAAGAGAGAGCAGCCATATCCCACCTCTGGTCACCCGGTGACTAGATGAAGAGAGTGCAGCCATACCCCACCTCTGGTCACCAGGTGACTAGATGAAGAAAGAGCAGCCATACCCCACCTCTGGTCACCAGGTGACTAGATTAAGAGAGAACAGCCATACCCCACCTCTGGTCACCAGGTGACTAGATGAAGAGAGAACAGCCATACCCCACCCCTGGTCACTAGATGACTAGATATAAAGGGAGAGCAGCCATACCACATCTCTGTCACCAGATGACTAGATGAAGAGAGAGCAGCCATACCCCACCTTTGGTCACCAGATGACTAGATGAAGAGAGAGCAGCCATACCCCACCTCTGGTCACCAGATGACTTGATATAAAACGAGAGCAGCCATTCCCCACCTCTGGTCACCAGGTGACTATATATAAAGGGAGATCAGCCATACCCCACCTCTGGTCACCAGGTGACTAGATATAAAGGGAGAGCAGCCATACCACACCTCTGTCACCGGATGACTAGATGAAGAGAGAGCAGCTATACCCCACCTCTGGTCACCAGTTGACTATATGAAGAGAGAGCAGCCATGCCCCACCTCTGGTCAACAGGTGACCAGATGAAGAGAGAGCAGCCATACCCCACCTCTGGTCACCAGATGACTAGATATAAGGGGAGAGCACCCATACCCCACCTCTGGTCCCCAGGTGACTAGATGAAGAGAGAACAGCCATACCCCACCTCTGGTCACCAGGTCACTAGATGAAGAGAGTGCAGCCATACCCCACCTCTGGTCACCAGATTACTAGATATTTATTTGCAATCTTATACCGCGCTGGGAATCGACTCCAGAAGGAGTATCTCCGGGCCCTTGGCATCATTTTAAGCAAAGCAGGTTCTTTCATGTGTCCTATTTCCTAATATAGATAACCTAATATTGGAAGAGAAAAGTTTTTTAGTTTCTTCCTAAACGGAAGGTGTTCCCTGCATTGTCTGATTTCTCTGGGAAGATTATTCCATAGCTTAGGGCCGGCAACAGATAGGGCCCTGCCCCCTTGCCTTGACTTCTTAATCCTTGGGACACATAGGAGTTCTTGATCTCCTGATCTAAGCGATCGAGAGGGAACATATACACCACATTTTTTAGTCAGGTAGTCAGGGCCTTTCCCTATAAGGCACTTATGGATAATACAGCACGTCTTGAAAATTACCCTCTGTTTCACTGGAAGCCAGTGAAGTTTGGCCAACAGGGGTTTAGATGGAGTGCGTGCAGGGGCATTAAGGACAAGGCGTGCCGCGGTGTTTTGCACAACCTGCAACCTGGAAATGACCCCCTCGTTGGCAGCTAGCAACAATCCGTTGCAGTAGTCTAGTCTGCTCAATACGAGCACCTGTACCAAAGTTCTTCTGGTGGTATCAGGGAGCAGGGGGAACACTCTTCGGAGAAGCCCAATCACATGGAAACAGGAGACAACCACTTGGTTTCCATGTTGTTTCAAGGATAGCTCCTGGTCCAGTTTTACTCCGAGATTTTTCACGCACTGTTTGGGCTCAGGGACTGGGCCCAGATCTTGCGGCCACCAGTCGGGAGTCCACAGGCGTTTAGCTTCCCCGAAGAGCATCACCTCCGTTTTGGAGACGTTGCACTGTAAGAAGTTTGAGGCCATCCACTGGGCCACTTCTTTCATGCCCCGGGCAAAGGAGTTTTGCACTTCAGATGTCAAAGTTTTGAACGGAAAGAGGAGTTGGGTATCGTCCGCGTACAATACTGGGACGAAACCGTGGGATCTCATGATGTTAGCCAGGGGGGCCACATAGATGTTAAATAACGTAGGGCTCAGACAAGAGCCCTGTGGCACCCCCTTAGAGATGTCCACCTCCTCCGACCGAAACGTACCCAAGATGACACTTTTGGTACGTTTTGTGAGAAAACTCCTTAGCCAGGCCAGCACCTTACCCTCCAGCCCGATGTCTAATAATCTGAAGGTCATGATGTCATGTGACACCGTGTCGAACGCCGCTGACAAATCTAAAAGCACCAGGATAGCGGAAAAACCCTTATCCTGTAGCATATGCAGATCGTCAGCGACGGACAACAAGGCGGTCTCGGTGCTGTGCCTTGGCCTAAACCCAGACTGGGAGGGATCCAGCCCTCCTGCACTTTCGATAAAACCTGACAAGTGCCGATTGACTAACTTCTCCGTCAACTTCCCCAAGAATGGGAGGAGTGAGATTGGTCTCAGGTTTGTCAATTCAGTCCATGGGATGGTGTTATTTTTCCTCAATGGTCTCACCAGTGCACGCTTCCAGTCTGAGGGAACTTCCCCTGTGCTCAGGGACATATTGATTACATGTTGAATTCCTGGACCCAGATCATTAGCCAATAATGGCATAATGCGTGCCGGGATGATGTCTGAGGGGCACCCGCTCTTTGTCTGACTAATTAAAGTGATTACCTCCTCCGTTGTTATGGGAGGGAATTCTACCAACTTTTTCGGGCAGTTCGTTTGTGCTCCAGTGGATAAGTGAGCCATATTGTCCATTGCAGTCATATTGTTGCTGTTTTCCTTGGAGGCTAGTATTTTATCATATATACCCTCGATCTTTCTGGTGAAAAACTGAGAGATGTTATCACAGAGTTCCTGGGATGCTATCTCCACGGTCTCACAGGCAGCAGGTTTGGTGAAGGTTTGAAGAACTTGATATAAGACCCTTGCATTATTTCCTGCTGCTGATAGTTGGGCTGCTATATGTTGTTTACGTGCAGCCCGGATGGCTTTGTGATAGGTGTTTTGAGCGATCTTATACTTCTCCCCATCCTCTGCCTTGTGAGTTGCCCTCCAGCGTTTTTCTAACTTTCGTGTGGTTAGTTTTAGCAATCTCAAGTTCTCTGTGAACCATAATTCTTGTTTAGAAGCAGCTCGAAGTTTGAAAGTTCTCAAAGGTATAACCTCCTTTATGGCCACTGTCACTGCTTCCTCAAGCTTACATAGTGCAGTGGTGACATTGCCCATACATTCATCACGACTGGGTTCAATATATATAAAGGGAGAGCAGCCATACCCCACCTCTGGTCACCAGGTGACTAGATGAAGAGCGAACAGCCATACCCACCTCTGGTCACCAGGTGACCAGATGAAGAGAGAGCAGTCATACCCCACCTCTGGTCACAAGGTGACTAGATGAAGAGAGAGCAGCCATACCCCACCTCTGGTCACCAGGTAACTGGATGAAAAAAGAGCAGCCATACCCCACCTCTGGTCACCAGGTGACTAGATGAAGAGAGAACAGCCATACCCCACCTCTGGTCACCAGGTGACCAGATGAAGAGAGAGCAGCCATACCCCACCTCTGGTCACCCGGTGACTAGATGAAGAGAGTGCAGCCATACCCCACCTCTGGTCACCAGGTGACTATATGAAGAGAGAACAGCCATACCCCACCTCTGGTCACCAGGTGACCATTTGAAGAGAGAGCAGCCATACCCCACCTCTGGTCACCTGGTGACTAGATGAAGAGAGAGCAGCCATACCCCACCTCTGGTCACCAGGTGACCAGATGAAGAGAGAGCAGCCATACCCCACCTCTGGTCACCCAGTGACTAGATGAAGAGAGAGCAGCCATACCCCACCTCTGGTCACCAGGTGACTAGATGAAGAGAGAGCAGCCATACCCCATCTCTGGTCACCGGGTGACTGGATGAAGACAGAACAGCCATACCCCACCTCTGGTCACCAGGTGACTAGATGAAGAGAGAACAGCCATACCCCACCTCTGGTCACCAGGTGACCAGATGAAGAGAGAGCAGCCATACCCCACCTCTGGTCACCCGGTGACTAGATGAAGAGAGTGCAGCCATACCCCACCTCTGGTCACCAGGTGACTATATGAAGAGAGAACAGCCATACCCCACCTCTGGTCACCAGGTGACCATTTGAAGAGAGAGCAGCCATACCCCACCTCTGGTCACCTGGTGACTAGATGAAGAGAGAGCAGCCATACCCCACCTCTGGTCACCAGGTGACCAGATGAAGAGAGAGCAGCCATACCCCACCTCTGGTCACCCAGTGACTAGATGAAGAGAGAGCAGCCATACCCCACCTCTGGTCACCAGGTGACTAGATGAAGAGAGAGCAGCCATACCCCATCTCTGGTCACCGGGTGACTGGATGAAGACAGAACAGCCATACCCCACCTCTGGTCACCAGGTGACCAGATGAAGAGAGAGCAGCCATACCCCACCTCTGGTCACCAGGTAACTAGATGAAGAGAGAGCAGCCATACCCCACCTCTGGTCACCAGGTAACTAGATGAAGAGAGAGCAGCCATACCCCACGTCTGGTCACCAGGTGACCAGATGAAGAGAGAGCAGCCATAATCCACCTCTGATCACCAGGTGACTAGATGAAGAGCGAGCAGCCATACCCCACCTCTGGTAACCAGGTGACTAGATGAAGAGAGAACAGCGCTACCCCACCTCTGGTCACCAGGTGACCAGATGAAGAGAGAGCAGCCATACCCCACCTCTGGTCACCAGATTACTAGATATAAAGGGAGAGCAGCCATACCCCACCTCTGGTCACCAGGTGACTAGATGAAGAGAGAGCAGCCATACCCCACGTCTGGTCACCAGGTGACCAGATGAAGAGAGAGCAGCCATAATCCACCTCTGATCACCAGGTGACTAGATGAAGAGCGAGCAGCCATACCCCACCTCTGGTAACCAGGTGACTAGATGAAGAGAGAACAGCGCTACCCCACCTCTGGTCACCAGGTGACCAGATGAAGAGAGAGCAGCCATACCCCACCTCTGGTCACCAGATTACTAGATATAAAGGGAGAGCAGCCATACCCCACCTCTGGTCACCAGGTGACTAGATGAAGAGAGAACAGCCATACCCCGAAGAGAGAGCAGCCATACCCCACCTCTGGTCACCCGGTGACTAGATGAAGAGAGAGCAGCCATACCCCACCTCTGGTCACCAGGTGACTATATGAAGAGAGAGCACCATACCCCACCTCTGGTCACCAGGTGACTAGATGAAGAGAGAACAGCCATATCCCACCTCTGGTCACCAGGTGAGCAGATAAAGAGAGAGCAGCCATACTCCACCTTTGGTCACCAGGTGACTAGATGAAGAGAGAGCAGCCATACCCCACCTCTGGTCACCATGTTACTAGATGAAAAAAGAGCAGCCATACCTCACCTCTGGTCACCAGGTGACTAGATGAAGAGAGAGCAGCCATACCCCACCTCTGGTCACCAGGTGACTAGATGAAGAGAGAACAGCCATACCCCACCTCTGGTCACCAGGTGACCAGATGAAGAGAGATCAGTCATACCCTACATCTGGTCACCTGGCTGGCACGAGAGGTGGGCATAGAGTAGAAACTCATCCTGGTTTTAGTTAAAGACCCATAAAAATTTCTTTTTTGTTCCCTCCAGACTCACCCTGCATGTGTGAGATGATTCCTACACAATCAGGGATACTGTTGACTCAAAAATAACCAAGTTGCATTTTTAGCAGCAGGTGGAATTAATGTGCTTTACAGATTAAAGACAGAATTACCAAAGTCCAGACTTCCCAATTCATAAAGGAAACAGTGTTCTTGTAAATCTAACTGTGAAAGTTGAATTAACACTAGAAGGTGAGGGAATATACTGGAAATGTGTAGACAATATCTAGGGTCCTATTGTCCGGGGCTAGTATCACACATACACACTTCAGCTAACTTTGGACATCGAACAGCATCTCTCACTGAACAATATTCATTATGGAACATATTTCCTATTATGAATATAATTCCCTTTCTAAATCTGAACACGATTGACAGACCCCCAACAAAGCCTTATGCTGGCAAGATGCTTCAACTCAACAGCAACGCCCTCGAACCAGGTCAACATACATCGCACGGTCAAATGCACAACATTAAATCGCAGAAATGTACCTTCCTATCAAAGTGCTCTTCCAGACAAGCAACAGAACTCAGACCATCCAACACAATGAACTCAACTAACTCAACAAAATGGTAGAGCCATTGGAACACCTGTCTATAGAGGAAGCACTCTACAAATATCTTTAACAGAGAGAAGCTCATTATAAGTTCAAATTAGCAAACACAATCCATAAAGTAGATGTTTAACAATACTATATGCAACCACATACATTACATCCACTTGATTCAAATTCAAAAACTCTACAAACACTTGCCAAAGTTATGAAAGCACAATAGTGCTAACCTACTACTAATAATAACTTGTTTATATTTAGCCTTTCCGGATAGATCAATCTCTCACCGTGAAAGATCAGATGCTGTCCACTGTAGGCTCATGCTTCCGCGTAATGAGTATGCTGAGCAGAGCATTTCCTTTATTACCACTCAAAGCATGGAAAACATTAGTCCAGGCGTTGGTCATCAGCTGTCTGGATTAAGGTAATGCGCCCTTGGCATCAGCAAACGAGTCTTGCTATCTAAACTTCAGGTGGTGCAGAACACTGCCGCCGGTCTCTTCTGCAATCTCTCCTCTAGAGCAGTTCCACCCCCTCCTATATGCTTTACATTGGCTACCAGTGAAAAACAGAATTATCTTTAAGTTTTGCTGCTTAACTCACAAAGCACTATTTCGTAAAGGGACTACAGATCTATATTTAAAGCTTACTCATTGCGCCCCCTCAAGACTTTTAAGATCTTGCAACAAAGCTTTGCTCACAGTTCCTAAGGTCAGAAAGTCGTGGTCAGGGGGCAGGTCATTCATTCAGAATTTACAAGGATCATCTCCCATTCAGGTAATTACTAAAGAACAACCGATTCTAACTGGGCTAGTTTCTGCTTGGTTCCTAGCATTCCTGCTGAGATACCCCTCCCTCCGTGATTTGTGCACATAATAAACTATAATACCGTAACATAACAACATTACTTAGTTTATTGGTACTCTAATGAGACAGATGGATGGTTTTGAATGGTCCAGGAAAACATTAATATGGTGTTGGCTGTTCCAGTGAGACAGATGGAATGATGGTGACTGTTCTAGTAAGACAGATGGATGGTGTTGGCTGCTCCAATGAGACAGATGGATGGGGTTGAATGGTCCAGTAAAACAGAAGGATTGTGTTGGCTGTTCCAGTGAGATAGATGGTTGGTGCTAGCTGTTCTAGTGAAACAGATGGTTGGTGTTGGCTGCTCCATTGAGGCAGATGGATGGTGCTGGCATTTCCAGTGAGGCAGATGGATGGTGGTGGCTGTTCCAGTAAGACAGTTGAGTGGTGCAGCCCGTTCCAGTTAGACCGATGGTTGGTATTGGTTGGTCCATTAGGGCAGATGGATGGTTCCGGCTGTTCCAGTAACCGAGATGGTTGGTGTTTGCTGCTCCAGTAAAACAGGTGGATGGTGTTGGTTGTTCCAGTAACACAGATGGATGCTGTTGGTTGGTCCATTGAGTTAGATGGATGGTGTTCGTTGTTCTAGTAAGACAGTTGAATGGTGCAGGCTGATCCAGTTAAACCGATGGTTGGTCCATTAGGACAGATGGATGGTTCTGGCTGTTCCAGTGAAACCGATGGTTGGTTTTGTTTGGTTCAGTGAGACAGATGGATGGTGTTGGCTGCTCCAATGAGACAGATTGATGGTGGTGGCTGCTCCAGTAAGACAGTTGCATGGTGCAGGCTGTTCCAGTTAACCGATGGTTGGTCCATTAGGACAGATGGATGGTTCTGGCTGTTCCAGTGAGACCGATGGTTGGTTTTGTTTGGTTCAGTGAGACAGATAGATGGTGGTGGCTGCTCCAGTAGGATAGCTGGATGAGGCTGACTGTTCCAGTGAGACCTATGGTTGATGTTGGCTGCTCCGGTAAGGCAGATGGATGGTGTTGGTTGTTCCAGTGAGACCGATGGTTGGTGTTTGCTGTTCCGGTAAGACAGATGGATGGTGTTGGTTGCACCAGTGATACAGATGGATGGTGTTGACTGCTCCAGTAAGACAGATGAATGGTGTTGGCTGTCCCAGTAAGACAGATGGATGACGTTGGTTGGTCCATTAAGACAGATGGATGGTTTCGTCTGCTCCAGTAAGACAGATGGATGGTGGTAGCTGTTTAAGAAAGACAGATGGATGGTGTTGGTTGCTCCGGTAAAACAGATGGATGGTCGTGGCTGCCCCAGTAAGAGAGATAGATGATGCTGGCTTTGCTAGTAACCCAGATGGATGGTGTTGGGTAATCCAGTAAGACAGATGGATGGTGTTGGCTGCTCCAATGAGACAGGTGGATGGTGTTGGCTGCTTCAGTGAGACAGATGGATGATGTTGGCTATTCCAGTAAGACAGATGAATGGTGTTGGCTGTTCCAGTAAGACAGATAGATGGTATTGAATGTTCCAATTAGACAGATGCATGGTGTTAAATGTTCCAGTAAAACAGAAGGATGGTGTTGGCTGCTCCTATGAGACAGATGGATGCTGTTGGTTGTTCCAGTAAGACAGATGGATGGTGGTGGCTATTCCAGTGAGACAGATGGATGGTGTTGGCTGCTCCAATGAGACAGATGGATGCTGTTGGCTGTTCCAATAAGAAAGTTGGATGTTGTTGGTTGCTCCAGTAAGACAGATGGACGGTGCTGGCTGTTACAGTGAGACAGATGGATGCTTTTCATTGGTCCAGTAAGACAGATGGATGGTGCAATCTGCTACAGTGAGACAGATGGATGCTGGTGGTTTTTCCAGTAAGACAGATAGATAGTGTTGGTTGCTCCAGTAAGACAGATAGATGGTTATGACTGCTCCAGTAAGACAGATGGATGGTGCTGGCTGTTACAGTGAGACAGATGATGGAGAGACAGACTATCTCCTCTCCTCAACTATACTCTGATACATCTTGGTTTAAGCCTCTGTTGGCTTCTCCAATTGACAAATCTGTGTTTACAGATAGACTGCCTGATTGGTTAAGCTAAACCACAACAGGTTAAGGGATCTTTAAATAGTTTCTTTACTTTTGTGACCTACCCGATGTGATTCATATTATATGCACGGGCTCCCCAACACAGTGTAATGTGTTGCATCAGATTCACATATTCAGTTGACGTGGTCATGAACCAAAGTAAGCTAAAGTGAGGTGAAGAAAACCCCCTGATAAGCAACGTGCAATAATTGCCCTAGTCAGTCAATTGCTCGTTCAGTTTCTCTTGCCCAGTCTGGTAGGACAGTAGACTTCAATGCGCTATTAAGACTGGTGCAATACAATGTTTAGAAATGGAATAGTTCTGGAGTCTGTGTATATTCCCTCTTATCTGAGGGTTGTCATAAATTCCAAACTTTTAGCCGGCTTTAACATGGATGGTGTTGGATGCACAGACACAATGGAGGTGTCATAATTGAGCAGCTTGCCATGTGCATTATTTTTACAGTCTTTCACCAAAGATAGTCACAACCGAAAGTTGGCAAGTTATTCCAGCCATTTATTTACTTTTTGCTATAGCTATAGCTACCAGGAACTTTATATTGGATGGTTCCTACTTGTGTAATGCACTGTGATGTGACAAGGATTTGTAAAGTGCAAACTAATCACACATGAGAGTATCCAGGGGTGAGTAGGTGCCGGCATCCTAGAGAATTAGTACCAAAGCCAGGTCTTCAGTTTCTTGCAGAACTCATAAGTGTGGGGGCTGCTCTGATGTCCTGGCAGGGGGAGTTCCACCTCTTTGCTGCCAGCTAGGAAAAGGAGCGGCCTCCTGTCCTGCCTCTGAGAATCTCAGGGGTGTGTGTGAGTGTGAGAAAAGCCAAGCAGAGGTTCAGGGTCCATTGGCGGAAATGTAGTCAGCAGTTGAGGTAGGCAGGGTCTATCTTGTGCAGTGCCTTGTAGGGAAGCCAGTAGAGTTCTCAGAGGTGTGATGTGATGTGGTTGCTGCAGGGAAGGTTAAATGCCTGTCTTGCAGCTGCACTTTGTATGGTTTGGAGCTTGTTTGTGAGGTGGGTAGAGATGCCGACATTGAGGGCATTCACTGTAGTCCAATCTCCTTGCGACCAGGCTCTGGTGTCCAATGGCAACCACTTGAAGATCTTTCTGAGCATGTGCAGGATGTTAATAAAGGAGAAGGTGACATTGTTGATTGAGAGTCTCATGGTGAGTTCGGTGTCCAGAATTATGCCCAGGTTTCTTGCCCAGTCGGTGGGTGGGGTGGGATCCAGCTAAGAGGGCCACCAGGTAGAACTCAAGGGAGAATTATTGGATCCAAAGTTCAGGACTTCTGTTTTCTCGGCGTTCATGATGGAAGGGGCAGCTTTGACACGTACTAGCTGACTAAACTCAGTTGGTACGTTGCAAAGCTGCCCTTCCGTCGTACATCTTTTGAAGTTGTTTTTGTAGTTGTCAAAATCATCTGTGAGGGACAGGATGAGTTGAGTGTCATCAGAATAAGAGAGAATGCAGGGCCCGATTCACAGAAGTAATCTGAGACAAAATCCTAAACTTACTAATTTTGGTATTCACAGAAGGCATTTAGTAGTAGCAAAGTTAGGATTTTGTCTTAAGTCTGTTGTAAGTCTGTCTTAAGTCTGTCCTAAGTTTGTCTTAAGTCTGTCCTAAGTTTGTCTTAAGTCTGTCTTAAATCAAACTTAAGACAAATTCCTAACTTTACTACTACTAAATGCCTTCTGTGAACACCAAAAGTAGTAAATTTAGGATTTTGTCTCAGATTAGTTCTGTGAATGGGCCCGCAGATTCCGTGGGAGCAGATGAATTTCGCTAGGGGAGTCAGGTAAATGTTGAAGATGGTGCGGCTGTGGGATGAGCCTTGTGGTACTCACATGTTTCTGGGGCCGATTCACAGAACTAACTTCAGACAAAATCCTAAACTTACTACTTTTGGTATTCACAGAAGTTAGGATTTTGTCTTAAGTTTGCCTTAAGACAAACTTAAGACAGACTTAAGACAAACTTAAGACACACTTAAGACAGACTTAAGACAGACTTAAGACAAACTTAAGACAAACTTAAGACAGACTTAAGACAGACTTAAGACAAAATCCTAACTTCTGTGAATACCAAAAGTAGTAAGTTTAGGATTTTGTCTTAAATTAGTTCTGTGAATCGGGCCCGATGTTTTTAGGATCAGGAGTGAAGAGAGGCAGTCTGATCTGTTGTGTTCTTCTAGACGGAAAGGAGGACAAAAATTGAAGGGCTGAACTTTGAATTCCTGAGTGGTGAAGTCTGATGATGAGTGCATGGTGGGAGTCCGAATCGAAGGTGGTGAAGAGATCGAGAAGAATAGGGGCTGCAGACGGTTCTTGGTCCATAATTGTGCGAATATCATTTGTTGCTGCAATGAGGGCCGTCCGTTGCTATGGTTGCAGAGGAAGCCTAATTGTGATTGGTCCAGGAGTTTGTGCTGTTTTATGTAGTGGGAGAGCAAGAAGTTGATTGCTTTTTCCTTTATTTTGGCTGGAAAGTGAAGCAGTGAGATGGGTCGGGAGTTGCCTTTGGCTTCTGGGTCCACAAATGGTTTTTTGAGGAGGGTGGTGACATCTGTTTGTTTATAGGTATCCAGGAATGTGGTTTGAGTATTGGATGAGTTGATGTTGGTCTGGAATGCAGAGCGTTTTGTGAGACCTCTAAGGTTGAACATCTAGCAGGAGCACATGCCGGAGATTAATCTGTGTGGGCACCAGAGTGAGTTGATGTCCTAATTGGTCTGACTTCCTCAGTGGTCATTGGGGTCCAATTGGTGAGTGGAGGGGCTCTTGTGGTGAGGGACAGTGATGGAGGGTGGATCTTTGGGGGTGACTGAGGATCAAAAGTCCAGTAGATGTTGGCTTTCTTGTAATGAACATTCCTAACAACAGTTCAGGAAGCACAAATAAATCGCAAATTTAGAAAGAACCAATACCTTTCTTATTCTCAATAATATAGAATTAAGAAAAGGAATAGGAAAAAGAAAAGAGGGAAGCCAAAAGGGGGGGGGGGGAGGAGAGGGGAGTACAAGAATTTTTTTTAGAAAAATATAAATCAAAATACTATCAATCATCAAATTTGAAAAAAAATTCACAAAATTTATTATAAAATGATACGCTCAATAAATATTTGCTGGTTTATAGAAATGCAAACCATATATACAAAACCAAACGAGTGGCAAACAGAATTTGTGTTCTAAAAGAAGGGATACAACATATACAGTGATTATGTGCCCTCTAAAATTCATCAGCCACATAAGGATTTCTTGTAATGCCTTGTGATTCACACCACATACTTCAGGCTTTGTGTATATAACTTTTTAATGGCTTTCTACTTTTGAACCTCTCCTGATAAAGACCAGATTCAAGCCTACAAACTGGTAGTAGAAATGTCAACATCTTTTATTGAATGGACTTGCAATCTATGGATTGACACAAATTGGGTGGAATTTAGCCATATTAATCTATGTGAGAAGAACACAAGTTGTAGAGGTGGGCATCATCCATTACAAGTGTGTCTTAGCTACTTTAAACTTCTATCATGAGGACTGAGCCTGCACTTAGTGCAATAGTAGTTGAGCACTTTGATTGCATATGTTATATTCACTACTCTTTATTGGGAAATTACAGTGTAATCTACCAGACAGCTGTAGGGACATCAATTTCATTCAATGGAATACATTGTGTGACAGAATAGTGGACTTACACACCTTCAACACACTTGCATCACTGATTACATCATCCAGTGAATGTGAATATTTGATATACATTTACAATACTTGAAGTTATTTAGTGAACTGCATCCTGACCAACTTTTCTATAGCCTCTGTACTGCTAATGATCGTAAGCTTTTGCAACATACATTGCCTTATAAAGAGTAATGGGTGTCTGAAGAGAGTGAACTCTGCACGCACGAATGGTTGTGCGGAGGGCGAAGATTGCACTCAGCAGGAACCTGACAACTCCTGTCTGGTTGATTGCCCACTAGAGGTCAGATACTCATGAAGGGCTCACTACAGGCGAAGGTTTGTGGTCTAGGGGCTTTTTCTCTTCATGGGACTTGGGTGTCTGGGTGGTGTGGATACTAAGGGCCATATGTATCAACAATCCGTTTTGCGATTTCTAAATAGCGATTTTTAAGGAATCGCTATTTAGAAATCGCAAAATGGTATGTATGTAGAAATCTGCTTCTTTTTAGCGATTTCTTAAAATTCCTTAATTGCGATTAGCAAATTGCTAATCGCAATTAAGGAATAATTTCCCATTCATTTCTATGGGCCAGGAGGCCCATAGAAATGAAGGGGAAATGTGCGATTAGCAATTAGCTAATCGCAAATTGAGAATATTTTCAAGGGTGCAGGGGTGTCCAAAGGACACCCTGCTGCACCCCTGAAAATGACATGTGTGCGTATATGGCGCACATACATGCCCTAAGGGCATGTATGAGCGTCACATGGCACCTTTTGTTTTTAAAAAAAATGCTTTTTTAAAGGAATTCGCAACTTACCACCAACTTGAACTTGGTGGTAATTTGCGATTCCTTAGGGACAATTAGCAATATTTTTTTGCATCATACATTGCATTTAAGGAATCGCAAATGTTACGATTCCTTAAATGCAATCGCAAAATAAGGAATCGCAAATTGTGCGATTCCTTATTTTGAACCACATTTGTTTAATACATACCATATTGAGCGTACGCATTCACTCCATCTTCATCCTGTGTACCAACCCTCATTTAGGGCCATATGTATCATTGAAATTCGCATTCGCAAAGCTTTGCGAATGCGAATTTCAATGATACATATGGCCCTAAATGAGGGTTGGTACACAGGATGAAGATGGAGTGAATGCGTGGTTGGTTTATCACAAGAGGTCGACTACTAGCGAAGGGATCTGTACAGGGTTAAAGGCTGTGTGTAGTAGGGGCTTGTCAATATAATGGTGAATGCATATCTGAAGGGGGTGGGACTTTTTGAACAGCTGTGCAGAGGGCAAAGGCTGTGCATAGTAGGGGCCTGGCTCGTCAATCGGACTTGGTCGTCTGAAGAGAGAGGGCTTTCTGTGAATAGGTGTGCATAGAGCAAAGACTGCGTGTAGTAGGGTCCTGGCCACATAATGGTGCTTGGGTGTCTGGCGACAGAGATGGCTCTCTGTGAAGAAATGTGCATGGGGCAAATGCTGTGCATAGTAGGGGCTTGGCCACATAACTGGGCGTGGTAACCTGGAGGGAGAGGGGTCTCTGTGAAGAAGTGTGTACAGGGCAAAGACTATGCGTTAGGGGCCTGGCCACTTAATAGGGCTTGGTCATATCAAAACTGTGCTTAGTAGGAGCTGGGCCACCTCATATGTAGCTTGGATGTCTGGAGGGATGGACTTTACATGAAGAGTTGTGCACAGGGTGAGGGCAGTGCGTAGTAGGGGTTTGTCCACCTAATGGGGCTTTGGTCTCTAGTAGAGGGAGTGGAGTCTCCAGGATCAGTTGTATACAGGGTAAAGGCTGTGTGTAGTGTGTGCTTGTTCATGGAAGGGGCAATTAGATTTATTTTAGAGCTGTCGCCCTAGGCGGTAAATTCCGTTTCGTTTGCGGAATTTGGGTAATTTGGGTAATTTCGCGTTCCGCGGAAAACGTGAAATTGCCCAAAAGCCTGCGTTCCGCAACTTCGCGAAATCTTTTCCTTATTCGCGTTCTCAAAATGCGTGTTCGCAAGATATTTTTTCCCGAGCACGCAAACCGCGATTGCGAACAGTAAAAAAGCATCGCGAAAACGCAATTCCACATGTTCAAGGAATTTCTGCGTGTTCGCAGAGATTTTTTACCATTTCGCGAAGATTTGCGTAACGCAATTACGCAAATTCCGCCCACCCCTAGTTAGCTGAGGCAATCTATGATGTCAATAATGATGCCATTGAACATGTGAAGACTGATATATTATGTGAGGTCATAAGCGGTGCATGGCGAGGCGAGCACAAGCTATAGTTAGCTCGTTGAACTGTAAATGAAGAATTTCAGTGTTTTTTTCTGGTCATGACTGACATTGTTGCCTAATTATACCGTCACTATAACCTTGATTTTTTTCAGTGAATGTCTAATTTTTTTTAACAGTAAGTTAATATCTTGTTACCAAACCTTACTATAACATCACTTTGACCTGTGTTTTTAGTGAATATTTGAGTTTTTTAATATCAATTATTACCATGTCTAACTATAATGTCTTTTTCAAATTCAATTTTGTGGATTTCAAAAAAAGAAAATAATATAAATTAAAATCTAATTTTCAAAGTTGGAAAAGTTAGACATAATGCAAATTTCACCTTTAGATTTTGCTGAAAAGTTTGAGCAGTATGTTTTAATGGTATAACTTAATGTTTGTTGTATGCTGTATTTGTATTCATTTTTCTTTTCGCTTTCAATGTCCCTGTGGCACTCCTGCAGGACCCTTACAACCCAACCAAAGAATGGTCTCCCCCAGTGAGAGGACACTATCCATGTGGGTACTGCACACATGTGCCCTCACTGAGACTACCAAAAAGAATGTATTTTCTAATTCATTCGAATGGGTGCAGAAAAAACATACCAACTGCAATACAACAACTGTAAATACACACCCGTACATGCCAATGTAACCTACGATTCATAGGTATGACCACCAGGATAGTTAATATACGAAACATGGAGCACCGCAGTAACATCCGTTGTCACAAACATAACAACAAGTTGTGTACACACTTTGAACAGAAGAAACATACACCAGACAGCCTAATATTGACCATAATTGAGGCGCAAGCCCCAGATGAGTAAACAAGTCCTCTTCAGGAGAGAGCAAGACTATATTTTCTGCTTCTCCACTGATAGACAGGGTCTGAATGAGGATATCCGCTGGAGCGAACTGAGTAGATAGCACGCTCTTATACTGTGGGTTCCTTATTTCAAATAAGTGCCACATAGTTACACCTATGTTCCACTGTGGCTAGTAATTCTATGCAATTGCCAATCCCACTTGGAGTTTTGCTAGGTTAATTTACATGTGCTATGCCACCACAACCAGTAACATACCTCCTCGTATGTGGCATTGACACTTCCGTCATGCTTTTTACATGTTTACAGGGAATAGAACACACCTACCATGCCAGCCTAGTAACTTGCTTTATTAATGTGATGACAATTCTCCAGCCTGCACGCTTTAGAAAAATAAAAACCTACAATCGGGGTTTCGCCAGGACTGCACCAAGAATATGGAACTCCCTCCCTCCCGACATCAGAAGAATCCCCTCCCTGGCACGCTTCAAAAAAGAGGCTAAATCCTTCCTCATGGGTAAATTCCTTGACTAAACCCACTCCACAGCCAACTGAGAGACTATTGCCTTATCCTGCGACCTCGCCAAATCAAGAAACCTGGGGCCTACCCTCTATGATTATAATGCTTCCTTGTATTCACCCACCCCCCTGGTACCCTGCACCCCCTCCCCTAATGTACAGTACTCGTGTGATATCCTGCCTATTTTATGACTCTTGACTCTGTAAAATGCCCTGATGTATAGTTTTTCCTATCCCCCAATATACAGTACTCGTGTGATATCCTATCTAATGCACAGTACCCTTTGACACCCTGCTTACCTTATGACCCCTCGACTCTGTAAGCTCTCTGATGTACAGGTCTCCTGTGATAACCTGCCTTTTGTATTACTCCATGAATCTGTAAAGCACTCTGATACCCTCACGGGTCAAGTTCGCGCTTTATAAATTCTTAAAATAAATAATAAATAAAATAAAATATCCATCTAACCGGGTGCCAGTAGCACTCGTGCTGTCATCCCCCTTTGGTGCGCACACCACACTATTCCAACATGGTTCCAGTGTTTCAGATGTTTCTAATTATGTATACCATTATATTTTTGTTTTAGGTTGTTCTACCACAAGGTACTGCCATATTAGGGTGTTTGGTTTACATTGAATACTATTAAGGAAACCAACCACTGTGTGGATAGTCATTATTTAACGTTTGCTCCTGAAGAATTGCCGCTTGATCATTCTGTTATCCTATACAAGAAACATGTTGACCTGTACACCGTAGCCACCGCAAAAAATTACCTCAGAGGTGAGCCACCATACATTTTAATTGGGACCAGTGGACTCGCAGCTCAAAATACATTTTGAGTCCCACTGTGTCTCATTTTAGAATCCACTTCACAGCTTCCTCATACCTTCTACACACACCTACACCACGAGACCTCATACTCACACCGCAACTAATGGCTTTGGAAATAAAAGATCTCCAACAAAGAGCCCTCAAAAGGTGCCTGCCAGGCACTGCAGTGCCGGCCTGATGGGGAGCATGCCCTATGATGAAGCATGACACCCAGCCGGGTGTGTGACGGCACTAATTCCTAAAGTGGGAGACACCCCGTGGTGGATAATGAAATAAACACTCCGCTGGGTCTATTTCTCTACAAAAATAATCTACTGGATCATACACATTATGGCTTTGGAATAGGGCACAGTACGGAGACTGCCTTGATAAAATCAACAGAAGAAATTAGGAAAGCCCTGGACCAAGGAGGTGAGGCTGGACCTATCCGTGACCTTCGACACGGTCCATCATAACCTTCTGATGGACTGTCTGTCTGAGATTAGAGTCGAAGGAAAGGTGTGGAGGTTGCTAAAAGCGTTTCTAACGGACAAGAAACAAACGGTGTCCAAGGAAAATTCTACTCAAACCCGTTTTTGCTGCCACGTGTAGTTCCAAAAGGATCGTCCCTTTGCCCGAACCTTTTTAATGTGTATGTGATTCCCTTGGCCCATTTGATCAGATCATATGGTTTTAGTCTCACGTCATATGCAGATGACACACAAATTGTAGTATCACTATTACCAGGGCAAGAAGTAGGCATGAGCAAGAAATACCAAGAGTGTATGGGAGCAGTCAAAATCTTGGATGGGGCAAAATTGCTAAAATTAAACTTGGGCAAAACCGAGGTCCTCATGTTCGGAAACAAGGCTAATTTCTGTACCCCGGACTGGTGGGCAGTAGATCTGGGCGTCCTCCCTAAACCCACGAAGAAGTTAAACAATCTAGGTATAATGGTGGATAACAGACTAAACTTTGAGGACCAGATAAACGTTACAACCTCGGCCACCTTTCATTCCCTTAAACTGCTAAAAAAAGGTCAAACCTTCCCTGCCACAAGACAGTTTACAAACAGTCGTCTCATCCTTTATCTTAACCCGGCTGGACTACTGCAATGGGGTCTATTTAAACATCCTAGAGTGACATCTAAACAGATTGCAGATCCTGCAAAATGCAACAGCAAGGCTGGAGACAGGTACCCCCAAATTCGTATTGGTAGCCAAAGAAATTAAAAGACTACACTGACTGCCCATTAGGAAAAGGGTGCAATTTAAGCCACTTCGTATTGTCTTTAAGGCTCTACGCGGTCAGGGTCCTGATTTTTTGACTCTCCAGTTTTAATGGTACACTCCCAAACAAACCCTAAGTTCACTAGGAGCCAAACTTGTGAGCGTACCACCCACAAAGAAAGCCTCGTTGGAGGGGGAGAAGTTTCATTACAGGTGCGGCCAAAGCATTGAATGCCCTCCCCGGGAGTTTGAGAAACTCCACTAACCTCCTCGCTTTCAGGAAACAACTCAAAACCTGCCCTTTTTACTTGTAATTCCCTCCGGCTACATTTTTCCGTGCCACCCTGTTCTCAGTATAGTCGAGCTAATAGTGCCTTGACATGTCCATGAAGACTTCTGTACAAGGAGAAGAGTGTGTGTAGTATGATCTGATCGACCTAATGGTGCTTGGGTGTCTGGAGGGAGCGGACTGTCATGAAGGCTTCAGTAGGAGGTAAAGAGTGTGCGTAGTATGATCTTATCCAACTAATGGTGCTTGAGTGTCTGTAGGAAGTGGGCTGTCCATGAAGACCTCTGCACAAGGAGAAGGGTGTGCGTAGTATGACCTTATCCACCTAATGGTGCTTGAGTGTCTAGAGGGAGTGGACTGTCCATGAAGACTTCTGTGCAAGGAGAAGAGTGTGCATAGAAGGATCTTATCCACGTAATGGTGCTTGAGTGTCTGGAGGGAGTGGACTGTCATGAAGGCTTCTGTATGAGATAAAGAGTGTGCGTAGTATGATCTTATCCAACTAATGGTGCTTGAGTGTCTGTAGGAAGTGGGCTGTCCATGAAGACCTCTGCACAAGGAGAAGGGTGTGCGTAGTATGACCTTATCCACCTAATGGTGCTTGAGTGTCTAGAGGGAGTGGACTGTCCATGAAGACTTCTGTGCAAGGAGAAGAGTGTGCATAGAAGGATCTTATCCACGTAATGGTGCTTGAGTGTCTATAGGGAGTGGCCTGTCCATGAAGACTTCTGTACAAGGAAAAGAGTGTGCGTGGTATGATCTTATCCTCCTAATGGTGCTTGAGTGTCTGGAGGGAGTGGACTGTCCATGAAGATTTCTGTACAAGGACAAGAGTGTGCGTAGTATGATCTTATCCACCTGATTTTTCTTGGGTGTCTGGAGGGAGTGGATTGTCCATGAAAACTTCTGTCCAAAGGGAAGAGTGTGCGAAGTATGATATTATCCACCTAATGGTGCTTGAGTGTCTCGAGGGAGTGGACGGTTCATGAAGACTTCTGTACAAGAAGAAGAGAGTGTGTAGTATGCTAATATCCACCTAATGGCGCTTGGGTGTCTGGAGGGAGTGGACTGTCCATGAAGACTTCCGTAGGAGGTGAAGAGTGTTCATAGTATGATCTTATCCATCAAATTGTGCTTGATTGTCTGGAGGGAGTGAACTGTCCATGAAGACTTCTGTACAAGGAGAAGAGTGTGCGTAGTATGATCTTATCCACCTAATGGGCTTGGGTGTGAGATGGACAGGCCTCTCAAAGAGGAACTGGGTAGAGAATGAAGGCTGTGTGTAGTAGCCTCTTGGTCACTTAATAGTGCTAGGGCCTCTCCAAGGAGAGTGGGCTCTCGGTAAAATGTTCTGTACAAGGCAAAGAAAGTGTGTAGTAGTGACTTGGGTGTCCAAAGGTATTTATTTTACACAGGAGGCCTAACTGGCTCCCACTGCAGTTCCTCAGGAGACGAAACCAAAGACTTTTTTTAATTGATCCCATGTTGGGTTTTTCTGAGACTGTCTACCACTCCCACAAGACAAGAGGTCGGGGTGCTCCTTCCCTGCCCTGTTATGTACTATTTACTCTAAAAAATTCAGGGCAACGGGAAATGTACTTGTGTCTGTAATGGCAGCTGCAACATTTCCCTCAGTGTTGCAGCCACATATTCAGATTGCTCGGTAGTGTAGGATCTGCGTAGAAGGTGGACAGGAAAAAAGGTCTCTAGGTCATTAGCGCACTCTAGTTTTTTTTATTGCTATACCGCAGAAAAGACGCAAACCAACTCAATACCGTGCCACCAATACTGCTCTTGCTGAGTCTTTGCAGTAATCTAGTGTGGGGCACGATATCGAGGGCTGCTGAGAGGTCCAGTAAAACCAGAACCTCATTACCTCCTCTGTCCAATGTAGCCTTAATTGTCTCCGCAACTTCCAGCAACGCAGTCTCAGTGCTAATATTAGCTCTGAAACCTGACTGGCTAGAGTGCAACAAGCCATTAGTCTCTACATAATTCGTTAAGACTCCATTAACAAATATTTCCACAACCTTGGAAAAAAAAGGCAAAAGTGAGATGGGCCTATAATTACTGGCGGCCTCGGGGTCTGCCGTGGGTTTCTTTAATAGCGGGAGAATTTTGGCGTGTTTCCACGTTTGAGGCATGGATCCTTCCTGCAGAGCGGTGTTCAAAATAGGGTTTACTATAGGGTTGATCACTTCCACTATAGAGGACAAGACTTTTGCTGGGCAGGGATCAGTGGGGGCGCCGGATTTCAGTGATTTTTTCATAAGCACCAGAGATTGCTCTGAGGTGATCACAGGGAATTTGTAAGAAACTTACTGGGCAGTGGTGTAGCTAGGGGAGGGCGGGTGGGGACGGGACCACCCCAGGCGGCACCATTTTTGAGGCGGCACTGGAGACCCGTTGCGGCTGCCTTTATAATTTATTTGGGAATGAACAACACAGTGTCCCCAATTAATTTATAAAGGCGGCCGCGGCAGCAACGGGCCTCCAGTGCCGTGGCCATCCGCGGCCCAGTTTAAAAGTGCAAAGCCGCGCTGCACTCCACTCCTTCTGACCAGCTTTGGTAACAGCTGAGTAGCACAGTGCACACAACACAAACACGGGACTTCGTGTTTAGCAATTTAATTGAAAGCACTGCAGGCGGCGGCGGTGCTTTCAATTAAATTTCCAAAAACTAAGTCCCGTTGTTGGCCCCCTTGTCCCAGCCTCAGAGTCCAGGGCCGTCAATCTTGTAGCATGCGTGGCGTGTGCGAGCGGTACCAATGATGGCCCTGTAGTCATATTTTGGCCAGCCCTCACGATTAGAACGTAGCAATGACGCGTTACGCGCTTCACCACTACGCTCTTGTGAGGAGTCAATTCTGGCCTGGGGCAGTGCTTTATGCTTGCAGGCAGCTTTGGGCGTTTTGCTGGCTGGCTCTCTGGACATCACTCAATATAGAAGAGGCATGGTAACAGAAAACTACGCATATTATATTGTGGTATACAAATATTATAACATAAATGTAGGCAACCAAAATATCGACATGGTATGTACATAACGTTTTAATGTAGGTTTACTATACATGATTCTCCATATATTAGAGATCTTTAAGCTGGGGATGGAGGGTTTTAGTTGAGTGTTAAGAGTGGAGGTGTGAGTCCTTCTATAATGGGTATTCAGTAATTGTTTTATCACTCATGTCCTAACACGAAGTAAGTGTCAAAGGAGGTGGGGGCTCCAACACCTCATTCCCTCATTCCGAGAAAGAATCACAATGTTAACAGCACCTAGGAGGACAGGATTTATAACTGAATCTTGGTAAACCCATATTTGACTGCAAATATAAGACTGATAACTGAGCAAAGATGCAGTGTTCAAATTGTTAAAATACTCACAGCTGCCATGCTGCCCCATTTCTTGTGGTACAAAAGGGGGTGGTAATGGACGAAGCATCCGAACCAATCAAACACTCACACCCAGTCACAGATCTGGGTTGAATCCATCACCGTTCTTTAGCCCACTCTGCCACCCCAGTTCAGATGTGGCAGATCTTTTGACCAGTCCTGGTATTATGGTCAACAATACATTGCATTTTGGGTCTTATAGTTCCATATTTAACATTGTGAGCGTAGACTTACATATTCTAGCATGCAAAGTGCTTAAGGCTAAAAAATTCACACTTTATTCAAGTATCAGTCACAAAAATGACGACAGCTTCCACATTCCACTTCAATATTTCCAATTAAATCCAGACTAATCAAAACATCAGACAGCCGACGCGTTTCGTCCGATGACGGACATCATCAGGGCTTCCAATAACTTATCACAGATACAGTTCTCTTTTCCAGTGTATATCAAACCGAATAGCAACAATACTCGAAATCTATATCATCAATTTGGTTCATGAAAGGACCTCAACTTCCCTTCCTTCCTTCAGCGAGTCTTATTATGTCTCCACTGAAACTATCAAAAAGTTCCAATCCGACGTTAACATCCCTCAAAGTAACTCAAATCTTATTCATGGTTTCTGCATCTGATCCCAACAAATTCAACTCTTCCCAATAGGTTCTGAATCCTTTCTCTTAATGTCTTTACGGCGGGAAGTCTTGATTATGAAATGGTTAAATATAACTCTAAACAACATATTGCCAGATCAACAGTTGAGACTTCTAGATTGGATGAATCATCATGCAGTCTGTGTGCTCTCTTTTGTACTGCCAGTCACCGGTGTATACAATTGTTTAACCTTTGACCGTGTCATGTATGTGCATGTAGCTTGCATGATCGAGGTAACTATTAGCGCCAATACTACATGTCTCTTGGACATCTTTCAAGTGCTCACCGTCCTTTTTCCCCAGCACCCCTCCCCCCCTCGAGGGGCGGCAATCTGAGGGATAGACCCGGGTGCCACAAGCTCTAGCTACGCCTCTGGTACTGGGGCGGGGACAAACATCTAACTGAAGTCCCCTGACATCCTCCAGGTCCAATGACTGCACTGCAAAGGAGTCCCGGATAACTTTAATTTTTTTATAGAAGAAGAGCCATACGGTCAGTCCATTCGCTTGTAGGAACAAACGGTTGGCTGATTATCGGAGGTGAGGAGAAGCATTTTACTATATTGTACTGGGTTTTACTTTTATTAGCTGCCAAATCAATTTTTGTAGACAAAAAAAGTTTCTTTTCCTCACGTACTTTCTTGTAATGATTTTTCAAAGCATGTTTATAAGTCAGTTTATCAGAGGAACTACAATTTCTCCTCCACTCTCTTTCAAGATGTTTACAGTCCCTTTTACTATCTCTTAAATGTCAAATGTCAAAGGTTCTTATATAGCGCCTTATCACCGCAAGGTCTCAAGGCGCTTGCTTTGGGAACCCGTCCTGCCTTTTTCCCTCTGAGATAACCCGTACTGGGCATCCCCACGGTGAAAGCCAGGCATCCCGCCGTTGGGGGGGCGGGCAGTAGTGGAGATTAAGCAAGCTATTGCCCAGAGTTGCAGAGTGTGAACCCATGATTCGAGTAGGCACCGAAGCGAAAATTATGGAGTCCGTGGACATTTGGGCTCAAGACCCTGCCTCTTCGGGAATTGAACCCTGGTCCCGGGTCTGACCTCTGCTTCAGGGTCTGCCTCCTCTAACCAGTGAGCCAACCTTCTCCACTAAGGCTTCAGAGAACCAAGGGGCCGAAACACGGATGATTTAGCGAACCTCACTGAAGGGTGAGGGCTAGTTCCAAGGCCTGTTGGTTTAACCAGCCTTCTAAGGCCTGCACATCAAGTTCCAGGGTACCACTTAAGGGAATCGGATGATACCGCATAGCACACTGAATGGCCGCAGGTGTCATCAGATGGAATGGCCTGAAACTGTGACTGGCCCTGGCTGTGTCCGAAAGTTGGGGCCTTGCATACTCTCTAGGAATTTCAAACTCGATCAGATGGTGGTCTGACCAAGTTAGGGCGAGTGGGGCATCCATGTAATACTGGTTTGAAGAAAAGACTTGATCCAGTATGTGCCCTTTGTCATGGGTGGGAAGACCGACATACGGAGTCAGGTTGAAAATATCACAGGATTCATACAGTCTCCTGGAATCCGGGTCGAATAACTTGTCTATGTGAAGAATGAAATCACCAAGGACCATACAATGGCTGTATTTAGCTGCAATAGGAGAGATAATATGGTTGACGGATTCCAAAAAGTTCTTTGCCAGTGCGGGAGGGCAGTAGATTACTACTCCAGCCATAGATTGCTGGGCTGAGAATGTCAGGAGAAAATCCAGACTCTCAGGCCCCTCTATTTCTGTATTTACTAAGGGAATACAGGAAAATAATTTCTTATATACTATAGCTAACCCGCCGCCTCTCACCGTGGAGCAGTACTTCCTCAAAATCTGATAGACCTGGGGGATCGCATTAGCAATAGTAGGATTGGACGCATCCATTAGCTAGGTTTTCGTGAGAAACAAAAAAGTTAGGGGAGGAGTCGGCTAAAAAATCATAAATTTCAAATTCATGTTTTTTTAAGGAGCGAACATTCAGTAAAGAGTCCCTCAGGGAGTTACATGAAGCGTCTGCTCTAATGTTAGGGGCAGTCGTGTCCATTTTAACTTTGCGCTCTCTGAGAGAAGGGCAGACTGTCCAGTTACAGTCTTTGCACCTCAGGGAAAGATTGTTCCCCAACATATCTAAGTGAGGTCTGCAAACAGAGCGCTGGTCAAAGTCTAGAAGGCAGTCCCTGCCATATGTGATTACCTTGGACGGCTCCAGAACAGACCCGGCAGCATCCCCGGCCCCCTCCGGGACGCTGACGGGCGCAGATGGGCTTACCTTAGGCGCATCCGCTGCGTGCTCGCACAGCGTCCTGTTTTGAAGGGGCCAGCGTTGAACTACTAGACCACACCGCCGTGAGTGAAATGGTGGATTGCGTTCGAAGAGCGTAAAATATATCAGGGTTCGATTCCCCCTCACTCAGCCAAAATTCCCAAATAAAAATTCCCAGCTCATCAAGTGTTAAAACAACATTAAAAGGATAAAAACAATTTCAATAAAGTGCAGCGTGATCAATTAGCAGCAAGTAAAGTGAGAGGCAGGCAAGGCTCGAGTTACGGGGTCGGCGCGCTCGTGTTTTGAAGGGGCCAGCGTTGAACCACTAGACTGTGCCTTCTACTAAGAAGATGTACCAGGCAGATCACAAAGTGCACATAATGTAAATAGGTCAGTGGGTTGATGCTTTTGTCAGAAAGATCCATTTGTTACTTGCAGTTAATAAGTTAAAATACTAACATAGAACATTGAGCTATTAACTGTCATGTAAAAGCTGCATGCAAACTGCAAGGTATAAATTAGAGCGTTATGGTTTTTTCCCCAGTCTTTGATTATCCAAATGTTGCAAAAAAGGGATCACTTGGGTAGAAATCAATTCTGATTATTAAAAAGATCCCCCAACCATGGTATTACATTTTAAATTCTGACTTTATGTTTCTCCAGACCAATCACTATTAAACTATGCTGCCTACTAGAATGTTTGTTATGTGTCTCCTACACCTTGTAGTCCTTTGTAAGTTTTCTATATAGTGTTTACACATGTATGATTGATTGTCTCTGTGTAATATGTGTGATGTAAAGTGCTCTGACACCCTACACTGGTATTAGTGGTGCTGTACATTTTCTGATACTTTATTATTTTGACATTTTTACACTTGCTAACAGTCTCTGCAAAGATTTTTCCTCATTAGAATCAGTAGAACATACAACTGAACAGGGCGAAATGTGACCAGTCAAACTTTGCAAAGGGCCCTCCACTTCACAGCAGCACAAGTCACATTTTTTTAGTAAATTTTGGGCCGTTTCAGCTATAATCAATGTATTAGTTAATATCGGCAAATTATGCAGCGGATGATGTATTATGTGACAAATATGACAGAACTATAATTATGTGGAAAAAATGTATGAACGAGAATATTTTGCTATTCATGCTTGAACTGCTCTTGTGGAAAATGGGAGGAGAAGTGCTGATGACAGAGAAGCCATGGCTGAGAGACAAATGGCTTGAAATTCCACTTTTGAGGATATTTGGGAGATTCTGTGATTGGAAATATATTGATCTTTGTGAATGTATTTTAATGTCAATAACTCATATTAAACCTTAAATAAACATGTGTATCCATTGGTTACATTAAATAGCGTAATAAGCTGTAACCGGTTAGTGAAATAGGAAACAAATATTAACCCCTTTGCAGCGGGGGTAATTCCCCCGCTGTGCTGGGGGAGGAGGAGGCCGCACAGCGCCCCGGTGCTCGTGAGGAGCTCAGCCCGTCGCGCAGCACTGTGGCCGTGTGCTCATGATGAGCAGAGCTCGTCACGGACACACCCGTTTGTGTGGAACGCTCAGCACAGCGGGGGAATTAGCCCCGCATGCGAGCGTTGCGGCCATTATGACAAGCTCAGCTTGTCATGAGTACCCATGTGGTTAAAAATTTGAATATTTTGCTGTTTCTGCTATACCTCTGACTGCGCTCACTGACCCAATCCACAGGTTATTCCCCACCCTCTGATTATCGGCCCACAATTCCCCTTACTTTTTTTCTCCCACTTCGACCACTGCTGCAGCCTGTGCTTGGCTACATGTCTGTTATATGTACATACATCTTTATGGTAGAATAGGTGTTACTCTTTGAGGTTTGTGAATGATCTCTTGGTTTCAGGAGGTACAAATGTATTTATAGATTTATTATCATGCACTTACTGCAGTCTGTGCTTGGTTACACGCCTGTTATCTGTACATACCTGTCTATGGTAATAATATGTGTTACTGTTTGCAGTTTGGGAGTAGGCTCTTGGTTACAGCCTGTACATATGTATTTATAGATTTATTATAATGCACTCACTGCAGGCTGTGCTCGGGTTCCTTTCTCCGCATTCCCATAGTTTACCTCAGGTTCATAGATGACTCTACGGCTGCCACCACGGGTTGCACCTGAAATAAGAGAACACGTTATATCGCACCTGCTTTTTTACTGCTTTATACCTTGAAATGGGACTTTGAATAGACTCTTACCATTTGCTTTCTTTGCGCGTCTCTCATAGAAGAGAACCACACCAAGGACAGCGACAACAGCACCGAGGAGCATCCCTGAAGCCACAGCCAGGGTGACCCACCAGCTACTACAGGAGGCATCTGAACCAGGAGCAGCCCCTGAAGAAGAAAGACAACCTGTCAGTGACAGGCTCCTCCAGCTCTTGTCAGATGCGGTTAAACGTAGAAAAAAAGGAATAACAAAAGGAGTAGAGAGAAAAAGGTCTAAGAGATTCTTTAAACACACCAGTATTTTGGATTAAAGTTTCTGAGCTGGTTATCGTCACTCCTCAACAGCAGTACATAATTTGTCAAATTGTGATGGTTGAAATGGTTTTAGGATTTGCATTATTATGGAAAATGTTTCTGAATTATGAATTTAATAATGGATCCAATCTGGTAATAATAACCTCACATGAACACACTTGAAACTAGTTTAATATAATGTATAGCAGTGTGTTTATTAATGTACTTTTGTTGCCACATTCTGATGAAATGTCCATTTTATTCAATATGGATGTTGTTTTCTACTCACTCCTGTTACTTGCCCCCTCCCAACCCGTTCTATATGTGTATCTTTCCCTATGCAGCTTTGCACATGAAGACTAAATGATGTCATTGTAAATTTCCTAAATATGCATGAATTGTGAATTAAAAAAATTCTAACGTTGCAAGTGACCAAGGTCCTCCCACTGAAGTTCCATTACTGGGCTCTTCGGCTGGTGCATAGTCCATTGTCCCTTACTGGGCTCATCGCTCTTCCGCTGGTACATAGTCCATTGTCCATTACTGGGCTTAGCTCTCTTCCACTGGTGCATAGTTCATTGTCCAGTACTGTGCTTAGCTCTCTTCCACTGGTGCACAGTCCATTGTCCATTACTGGGCTTAGCTCTCTTCCGTTGTTGCATAGTCCATTGTCCAGTACTGGGCTTAGTGGTCTTCCACTGGTGCAAAGTCCATTGTCCATTACTAGGCTTAGTGGTCGTCCACTGGTGCATAGTCCATTGTTCATTACTAAGCTTAACTCTCTTCCACTGGTGCATAGTCCATTGTTCATTACTTGCCATAGTGATCTTCCACTGCTACATAGTTCATTGTCCATTACTGGGCTTAGCATTCTTCCACTGGTGCATAGTCCATTGTCCATTACTGGGCTTAGCTCTCTTCCGCTGGTACATAGTCCATTGGCCATTACTGGGCTTAGCATTCTTCTACTGGTGCATAGTCCATTGTCCATTACTGGGCTTCGCGCATTTCCACTGGTACATAGTCGATTGTCCATTATTGGGCTTAGTGCTCTTTTGCTGGTCCATAGTCCATTGTCCATTACTGGGCTCATCGCTCTTCCACTGGTGCATGGTCCATTGTCCATTACTGGGCTCATTGCTCTTCCGCTAGTGCATAGTCCATTGTCCATTACTGGGCTCATTGCTCTTCCGCTAGTGCATAGTCCATTGTCCATTACTGGGCTCATTGCTCTTCCGCTGGTGCATAGTCCATTGTCCATTACTGGACTCAGCGCTCTTCCACTGGTGCACAGTCCATTGTCCATTACTGTGCTCATCGCTCTTCCACTCATGCATAGTCCATTGTTCATTACTGGGTTTAGTACTCTTCCACTGGTCCATTGTCTGTTACTGGGCTTAGCGCTCTTCCACTGGTGCCCAGTCCATTATTCATTACTGGGCTTATCGCTCATCCACTGGTGCATAGTGCATTGTCCATTACTGGGCTTAGCTCTCTTCCACTGGTGCACAGTCCATTGTCCAATTACTGGGCGAAGCGCTCTTTCGCTGGTGCATAGTCGATTGTCCATTATTGGGCTTAGTGCTCTTCCGCTGGTGCATAGTTCATTGTTCATTAGTGGGCTCAGGGCTCTTCTACTGGTAGATAGTCCATGCCCATTACTGGGTTTAGGGCTACTAATGCGTGGCACTTTAAATTAACAAACCCCAGTCAAATGATACAACAACAACAGTTCTGTAGTTCGGACCTTGGGGATAAGCAAACAGTACCTTAATTCACAGTTCTTAGTCCTCGGCGGGCGGCCGGTGAGAGTGTAGTCAGAGAGGGGCAGTGACATAATTGTCAGGGGGATGGCCAAGCCCAGTCTCTTCCGGGCTCTGACGCCCGGGCATGCCCGCACGCGTCCCACACTGCGGGGGAGCTGCTCGGTCTTCAAAGGGCCTCCTGACCCAGTTGAGCATTGTTGGAGGCAGGCAGAAGAGCTGCAGAGTGCACTGGGACCAGTAGTCCTGGTCCCCTGTTGAAACAGCGGTGGTGTGGCAATAAGGGAGAGGGAGCAGGTACCTTAGGAGCAGTGGTAGTAGAAGTTTTCTTGGCCTTCGGACATCCCTTGTCCAATGGGTCTTTACTTTACATAAACAACACCATGGTTTCTTTTTGAAATGTTGGGACTCACAGCCAAATGCAGGTTTTGGGGCCCTTCTGAAGATTCCTTTTTATCTTTACACTTGTCCCCACCTTTATTCTGTGGTTTAGAAGAATCTTGCTTCTTCTGGTCACCTCCATTACCATGGCTTTTCCGCTTGACCCTGGTGCGGACCCATTTGTCTGCCTTCTTTACCGGTTCTTGGGAAGAGGTCAGATCAGAGTCCACCAGGTACTGTTGCAGTAGTTGGTCCTGACAGGTATTAGGGATATACTCCCTCATTATCAAATTTTACAAATCCTTCATAGTCCTTTACCTTGCTTCCATGAAGCTAGCCTTCCAAATCCTTAACCCCTTGAACGCTCATGACGAGGAGCCACGGTGCTCATGTGCTCACGACGAGCTGAGCTCATCATGACCGTTGGAACGCTCGCATGCTGGGCTAATTCCCCTGCTGTGCGAACGTATGCTCGTCATGAGCACCGGGGCACTGTGCGTGCCTTCCCTTCCCCCAGCACAGCGGGGAATGAGCCCCGCATGCAAGGGGTTAATAGCACTGTCTACAAAGTCTACCCAGTCCTGGATGTGTGCTTCTGGGTTTCTCTGAACGTAGTCCTATACTGTTCAGTGGTTAATCCAAACTCATCTATGAGAGCACTCTTCAGTACTGAGTAATTGTCAGCATCCTCTTCTCTAACAGTGAGGAGCTTATCTCTACCTTTGTTAGTAAAGGAGAGCCACAAGATAACTTTCCACTGCTCTTGAGGGACCCTCTGAACTTTGCAGTCCATCTCCAAAGCAGTGATTCATTTATGGATATAATCCCTCTCCTGGTAAGGAGGAACTATCCTGCTTTGGTTCTTATTGTCAAAAGAACTTTCTCTGAATCTAGGGACACTGTAGCTGCCGCCATGAGACCTATTTGCCATCTGCACTAGTTACCTATTCCCTGAGGAGTCAGAGGGTAGCAGGTTGGGCTCATTTGATTCCACCTGCCCATACTCTGAATTGAGGTCACTAGGGAAACCAATGGTGCTCCCTCTTTAAGAGTATCTCCACCCACATGATTGTGTTAATCTGCTCCTCCTGGATTTTCGTCATCCTGGCGCAGCAGTTCAAAGAGCAGCTTAATGGTGGAATTGCAACCTGTCTTTATCTTCCTAAGGCTACAAGTAATCTTACTTTTATGGATTAAATGAAAAAGAACCACACTATGTATTTATAAAAATAGGTATTTCTTATAAGACACTCACTGCCACATACAAACCTCTCCAACCCGGAGAATTACACAATGCACACAATACTTTGCAAATAAAACAGGTAAGTAGCACAAATACACAGTGGTCGCAGGGGGAGACCAATCCATACACTAAAATAGTGGGATGCGAACCACGACTCAGGTCAAGACTATACCCAGAAGATGTAGAAGTGCTGGGGACCAAAGAACCACCCAAGGTAAGTAACCAGGAACCCCACTGTGGCTGTGTGCAGTGTGGGAACATGACTGCATGCTCAATTCAAGTAAATGGGTAAGTCGTGGTTGCAATTTTAAAGAAGAAGGACTCTTCCCAGCGGTCCATGAACAATCCCAATGGAAGACCAAATGTTGAGGAGCCACCAAACCAATGGACACCCTAGGTACCAGGACACCTACATCAGGGAAGCTGGGTACATAGATGCGAAGTGGCGTCGAAACCGCTGTCAAACTCAATAGAGGACTTCGGGAAGATGCCGCTGGAAAAGAAGGGGAAAGTGTCCGGTGGAACCCAAATGTGGATTCATGATGAGAAGTACCTGCAAGCAGAGGAGACAGAGTTCATGACGCTCAGAAATGACCAGGAGGCATGGCTGACAAAGGCCCACCGATATTGGGTGTTGCAGGAGAGTTGACAGTGACCTTGCAACTGCAGATGTGTGGACCAGGCAATGCTATGGAAGACCAGGAGCTGTTCACAAGCTGACCCACATCAGATGTCGAGAGTTGAGGGGTCGGTGTCCGTCTGGAACACCAACAAGCCTTGGCAACTGCAAACAACTTGGCAAGCAAAAAAAAGGTGTAGTGTCGGGTTCAGCAAGGTCCAAGAGACTCACAACAAGCAGGGGAGTCAGAGTAGGCCCGAGCAATCAGGGGATCCCACTGGAGTCAAAGAAGACCCTCAAGAGGACCCACAGGACGGAGGCACTGGAGTCGCAAGAAGACCTCGAGCAGTTTGACAAAGACGCAAGTCCACAGTGCAAGAGATGTGTGAAGAGGAATATCTTGGTCACAGGAGATGATTGAGGTTGAGGCTACTTGGAGCCCAAAGATCTCTGAGGAAGAGAGCCAATAAGCATTTGCAATGACAAGTTAACGTGGTGCAAATTGGTTCAGTTCCTGCGGTTCTAACGAGGGATACTGGCCTCAAACTCAGTGAGAAGACAGTGCAGGCCTTGATGGGGTTGAAGAACCACGACCTGTGTTGCTGAGCCTTTCTGAGCCAGTGGGAGCCCAGGATCAGCAGACTAGTCAGATTTGATGCGGTGCCTGCAGATGCAGGGAAGTGACTCCATCACTTCAAGGAAGATTCCTTCAGGTGTCTTGGATGTCGACAGGCCTTGGGAGGAACCTGTTTGAAGCACAGACACAGACTTTGCAGCAGACGAGCAGGACTATGAGACCAGGAGCAGCATTAGTCTTCCCTGTTGCAGTCTTGGTGCCCAGAGCAAAGTCCAGAGAGGTCCAGAGTGCCCAGACGGTCAAAGCAGAAGTAGTGTCAGATCTGGATCTTGTCTCACAACAAATCTAGGGTCGCACCCACAGGTAAACCCTTAAGTACCCTAAGGAAAGGGCTGGGACGATTCAATTGTCCCTCCCAGAGGAGGGGCTGGACAGTGGGGAGGGTACTCCCATGTCCTTCGTCCAGTTTCACGCCAGAGTGGGAGTCAATGGCTCTCAGACCTGGTTTGAACTGGACTATGCAAGGAGGGCACCAAGTGTGCTCTTCAAGCAGTCTCAGAGGTGCTGGTATGCATCTCCACCCTACACCCCAACACACAAAATCCCATCTGGGAGGTGGTCACACCTCCATGTGACAGGATATCTATTGTTCTGCCTTCCCCTGCTCAAGCTTGGCTCAGCATCAGAAGGGCAGAAACATGTCTCTGGTTGCTGTCTGATTCTGGAAGACTGGTACCGGGATCACTGAGGGCCTCACGGAGGTGCCTGAAATCATAAACATCTAACATGTTTGATAGCAAACATGACAGGGTTCATTACAGCCGGTTTAAAGATGGTAATTGCGTAATGACGCTTCGGCCCTTTATATATCATAATGGCTGATGCACTTACACCGCGGGGAAAATGGACTACGAAATTTGCACCCTCACACTTAGAACTGAGCACCCTGCCTAAAGGATTAAAAGGACTGCTTTAGGGGTGACTTATAGGTTTTAAGTGCAGTGACCTTAGATATAGAGAAACCTATATCTGCTGTTAGTGGTGCTAGCACCAGCTTGCACAGGCTGCAATGGCAGGCCTGTAGTCACAGTTTGAGTGGTGTCTCATGGGGTACCTATGCCCTGCATACCTCAGTACAATATGCTAGGGTCTTATAAGGATACACCAGTGACCAATTCGGGGTGCACCTAAGTACTGTGATGCCATAAACCGGTCCCCGGAAGCTTGTTTCCTTCCCAGTATAAGAATTGGCTTGGTAGTTTGGTTTGCCCTGTTCCCATCATGCACTGGGACAGGAACAGACTAATTTGCATATAGCCAGGTTCTGAGCTGGGATGGTGCAGTGAGCTAAAAAACGGTGATGGATTAAAACCATGATCTATTGACTTGGTAAGAGTATTCTGCATCATTCAGAAACTCTGTCCATCACCACCCCCCTTTTCCAAAATCGGTTTTATCCACACTATGTGTGGGAGGGTATACTCAGACGTGAGTCCCTTGCTCATTGCACCATCAGGATTCAAGCAAGCCGGGCCGAAGAAGGCTGTGATGCCAGAAACCGGTCCCCGGAAGCTTGTTTCCTTCCCAGTATAAGAATTGGCTTGGTAGTTTGGTTAGCCCTGTTCCCATCATGCACTGGGACAGGAACAGACTTATTTGCATATAGCCAGGTTCTGAGCTGGGATGGTGCAGTGAGCTAAAAAACGGTGATGGATTAAAACCATGATCTATTGACTTGGTAAGAGTATTCTGCATCATTCAGAAACTCTGTCCATCACCACCCCCCTTATCCAAAATCGGTTTTATCCACACTATGTGTGGGAGGGTATACTCAGACGTGAGTCCCTTGCTCATTGCACCATCAGGATTCAAGCAAGCCGGGCCGAAGAAGGCTGTGATGCCAGAAACCGGTCCCCGGAAGCTTGTTTCCTTCCCAGTATAAGAATTGGCTTGGTAGTTTGGTTTGCCCTGTTCCCATCATGCACTGGGACAGGAACAGACTAATTTGCATATAGCCAGGTTCTGAGCTGGGATGGTGCAGTGAGCTAAAAAACGGTGATGGATTAAAACCATGATCTATTGACTTGGTAAGAGTATTCTGCATCATTCAGAAACTCTGTCCATCACCACCCCCCTTTTCCAAAATCGGTTTTATCCACACTATGTGTGGGAGGGTATACTCAGACGTGAGTCCCTTGCTCATTGCACCATCAGGATTCAAGCAAGCCGGGCTGAAGAAGGCTGTGATGCCAGAAACCGCTCCCCGGAAGCTTGTTTCCTTCCCAGTATAAGAATTGGCTTGGTAGTTTGGTTTGCCCTGTTCCCATCATGCACTGGGACGGGAACAGACTAATTTGCATATAGCCAGGTTCTGAGCTGGGATGGTGCAGTGAGCTAAAAAACGGTGATGGATTAAAACCATGATCTATTGACTTGGTAAGAGTATTCTGCATCATTCAGAAACTCTGTCCATCACCACCCCCCTTTTCCAAAATCGGTTTTATCCACACTATGTGTGGGAGGGTATACTCAGACGTGAGTCCCTTGCTCATTGCACCATCAGGATTCAAGCAAGCCGGGCTGAAGAAGGCAGTGATGCCAGAAACCGGTCCCCGGAAGCTTGTTTCCTTCCCAGTATAAGAATTGGCTTGGTAGTTTGGTTTGCCCTGTTCCCATCATACACTGGGACAGGAACAGACTAATTTGCATATAGCCAGGTTCTGAGCTGGGATGGTGCAGTGAGCTAAAAAACGGTGATGGATTAAAACCATGATCTATTGACTTGGTAAGAGTATTCTGCATCATTCAGAAACTCTGTCCATCACCACACCCCCTTTTCCAAAATCGGTTTTATCCAAACTATGAGTGGGAGGGTATACTCAGATGTGAGTCCCTTGCTCATTGCACCATCAGGATTCAAGCAAGCCGGGCCGAAGAAGGCTGTGATGCCAGAAACCGGTCCCCGGAAGCTTGTTTCCTTCCCAGTATAAGAATTGGCTTGGTAGTTTGGTTTGCCCTGTTCCCATCATGCACTGGGACAGGAAAAGACTAATTTGCATATAGCCAGGTTCAGAGCTGGGATGGTGCAGTGAGCTAAAAAACGGTGATGGATTAAAACCATGATCTATTGACTTGGTAAGAGTATTCTGCATCATTCAGAAACTCTGTCCATCACCACCCCCCTTTTCCAAAATCGGTTTTATCCACACTATGTGTGGGAGGGTATACTCAGACGTGAGTCCCTTGCTCATTGCACCATCAGGATTCGAGCAAGCCGGGCCGAAGAAGGCTGTGATGCCAGAAACCGGTCCCCGGAAGCTTGTTTCCTTCCCAGTATAAGAATTGGCTTGGTAGTTTGGTTTGCCCTGTTCCCATCATGCACTGGGACAGGAACAGACTAATTTGCATATAGCCAGGTTCTGAGCTGGGATGGTGCAGTGAGCTAAAAAACAGTGATGGATTAAAACCATGATCTATTGACTTGGTAAGAGTATTCTGCATCATTCAGAAACTCTGTCCATCACCACCCCCCTTTTCCAAAATCACACCTAAGTACTCACCATAACTCATTTAGGAGAGAAAGCACATAGATAGGGTCCTGATTGGCAGGGTCAAAGTCATGCTAGTCAGAAACGGCATATTACCAGGCAAACAGTGGGGGTAACCATAAAAAGCATTGTCAACTTTCCTACAGGCATGGATACCTTATGTGGACAAAAATGTATGGGGCCTAAGCATGAAATACCCCAAATAGCAATCAAAGGGTTTGGCAAAGGGGTAGTGGGGGGGGCAAGGTCGTGCAGCAAAGGGGTTGATTGCTCTGAAATTGTGTATAACAACTCTGGTTTTTTTGATGAGCCAGAAGACATTCCTGTTTATGGGCTATGTCTATTTATTGGGATATGCTGTTGTTTTCCTTTGCTATTATATCAGTTATAATGAGATGACTTTCCTTTTCCACCAAGGACTCTGTCCTTTCCACTTATAATTTAGCTGTTCATTTGGGACTTATAATAATTCAATTTCTGACTATGTATTATGCATTTGAGACTTCACAGCATATTTTGCATTACTCTGTACCCCTTGATTTTGAGATTTTGTAATAAAACCCTTCAACTATTCCTGATCTAGAACTCAGTTACTGAATGTTCCCAGTTAATGATTTATACTTGGCTAGATTAATGTTAGGTCTGATAATGAGGATGGGGTTCTTTATTGATAGACTGAGGATTGAAGCGGAACCGCTAAAAGGTCAAATTTGGGGTGATCTGAATTTCTGAGTGCCTACATTTTGGGGTGTTGGGTGCTGCTCCCCATACTAACAGGTCCAGCTCAGTGCTTGTCAGTCACCAAAGGTGACATGAAATTCATGCTGCACCCATGAAAATCACCTATAATATGCAACACACAACCCTTGTTACACAAGAAATTCATACCAAACTTCACTCAGACCTACCTCTCTCTGGAATGGAGACGATCATCGGGGTGGAGGTCAGGATGTTATTTCCACCAGCTTGAGGCGCTACAAAGCAATCAGAAATTCAATCTATAAATCCTTTGACTACTTAGTGGTGAAGTGCATCACCAGGCTCTCTGATTTCTTATCCTTGGAAGCAATTTCCCTGCTCCACAAAAAACCTTTCCATCACTCATTTTTGGTCCAACTAAGGGTTCTAGTCTCTATCCAGCCTAACAGTTCTGATTACCATCTGCAACAGTTGTGTGAATGACATACTGGAAACCTTTCTCAACCAGTAATCATATATAGGGAGGGCCCGATTCACAGCACTAACAAGACAAAATCCTAAACTTACAACTTTTGGTATTCACAGAATGCACTTACGATTTTTGGTATTCACAGAATTAACTTAAGACAGACTTAAGACAAATTTAAGACAGACTTAAGACAAGCTTAAGACAAGCTTAACACAGACTTAAGACAAACTTAAGACAGACTTAAGTTAGAATTTTGTCTTAAGTTTGTCTTAAGTCTGTCTTAAGTCTGTCTTAAGTCTGTCTTAAGTTTGTCTTAAGTCTGTCTCAAGTTTGTCTTAAGTCTGTCTTAAGACTCTCTTAAGTTCATTCTGTGAATACCAAAAATCGTAAGTGCATTATTTGAATACCAAAAGTTGTAAGTTTAGGATTTTGTCTCAAGTTAGTTCTGTGAATCGGCCCCGGAGTCTTTACAGTTCAGGTGTATGGTTTGGCACACAAGGGGGTCACAATGTGTCTCATCACCAATCATCTACTGTGCAAGCACCAGCTTCCGCAAGAAGATGGAATTATCTGCTCAGCTGGGAAATGAATGTTGGTTTTTAAACATACTTCTTCATCCACTTGTTCAAATTGTCCCCAAGGCAAACTTTCATCTTAAGAGAACTTGTCCTGGATTGTTGCTGGGTGACTTTAGGTTTCATCTTACTGCTCTCCTCCCTAAAATAATCTCAATGACAGACTAGAGTTTGGGCTAATAAGCCAAACTCTTATGAGACAATCCACATTCATAACATGTCTATTTTCGTTTTGTCTATCAGATTCCGACTCTCTTGTCAACTTGTGCTGGCAAGAAATAATAAATAAAGACTATGCTAGTGCTTGGAGATCCTATTTAACGGAGAGCCTAAACACTTTTAAGTTCCCGTCTTTGGAGCACTTGGATAGAAACAACATTGTTTTGAAGCAGATGTTAAATCATCAATCAACTATTTTTTATCACTTTTATTGGATAAGGAGGCAATTTAAAAAAAAGCATGCTTGGTTGGTTAAATGATAGTATAATAAAACTGAACCCCAACCCTATTTAACCTCCTAATTAAAACCGGTTTTAAGGGATAGATATCTTATGTTAAGATTTGGTCACTGTCCAACAAAGGATGGGACTCCGAGATGGGGACAAAATAGACAAACACAAAATTCCATATTATGTGTTTGTCAATGAAATGCTATTGCATATTGTATGCATTTACCCTAGATTGAGACAATAGAGGCAAACACTGTTAAAATTCATTTGTAAGGAAATAGGAGTGAGAAAGTAGGTACCACCAAGCAATCATATTGTGCCTCTGAGGGCATACCCCCGCTTTAACAACCCATTTTGTGAAGTTCATCCTTATAGCTGAGAAGAAACTGACCCAGACGGATGTTTTGCCTAGGCTAGAGGAATAATAAATGGTTATATTAATAACCTTGTTGTTGTATTAGTATTGCTATGGCATCATTGTAAGATGGGTGTCAGTTAAAGTAAAACTTTACTATTTGTAATTAGAAAAGCTCATTATAACTAGATATTAAACTGGCCAATCTACCCAAAATTAGTCAAATCATTATAATCTTAATTCACTCCTTAAAAAAAAACAGTTTGTAGGAACGCAGACGTGTAAACATTTGAAACTTTTTTATCCTATTTATTTGAATGAAGCCAACCTTCCAGACCCTTAATAGCACTGTCTACAGAGTCTACCCAGTCCTGGGTGTGTGCTTCTGGGTTTCTCTGAACGGAGTCCTATACTGTTCAGTAGTTAATCCAAACTCATCTATGAGAGCACTCTTCAGTACTGAGTAATTGTCAGCATCCTCTTCTCTAACAGCAAGGAGCATATCTCTACCTCTGTTAGCAAAGGAGAGCCACATGATAACTTCCCACTGCTCTTGAGGGACCCTCTGAACTTTGCAGGCCCTCTCCAAAGCAGTGATCCATTTATGGCTATCATCCCCCTCCTGGTAAGGAGGAACTATCCTGCTTAGGTTCCTATTGTCAAAAGAACTTTCTCTGAATCTAGGGACACTGTTGCTGCCGCCATGGGACTCTAGTCCCAAATTCTTCCTAGTCTTCTGTTCTTCCAGGAACCCTTTTCAAGGGACAACTGCTCCTGTCTGAGCCTAGCTTTCTCAAGTTTGAGCATTTGGTATTCCCTTTCCAACGAATTGTCCTCCTACTAGATATCGAGGTCCCTATGGAAGTGCCTAAAGCATTGGATTCTATAGAGGAGGACCTAGAACTCCTTGATCTGTTCTGAACCCTCCCAGGGGGAACAAAGGGAATGTCCTATTTGCCGTCTGCACTATTCACCTATTCCCTGAGGAGTCAGAGGGTAGCAGGTTGGGCTCATGTGATTCCACCTGCCCATACTCTGAATTGAGGTCACTAGGGAAACCAATGGTGCTCCCTCTTCAAGAGTATCTCCACCCACATGATCCTGTTAATCTGCTCCTCCTGGATTTGTCATCCTGGCGCAGCAGTTCAAAGAGCAGCTTAATGGTGGGGTTGCAACCTGTCTTTATCTTCCTAAGGCTACACAGGGGCCTTAGTTCCTGAAACTTTAGCCACTGTACTTAGTTGACTTGGGTACTTTGGTCTCCCAACTAAAGACATGGCTCTAGGTTTAGTGAGGTGTTGCACCTACCTACCCTCGTGGAAGCTTGACTCCCTGAGGATGGAGAAAGGGTTGTGCCAGACTCTTTAACTACTCAATTCTAAGTTCAGTAGAACATACTTATTCTAAGCTGTATTATATGTGATTAATATTAGTGATTGTTTTTCAATTATTCCACACCATGATTAGCTGGTGAAACAATGCAGTCTTGAATCCCAATCGCTGCAGACTAGTATAGGAGGCTGGCTTAGTATACGGTGCTCACCCGCACTTTACATCCCTTACGCTGATTATAGTGGTCTTAGACAACCTTAGAAAGCTCTTTAAGTGGTAGTTTTGGAGAATAGCCTCCAGGCTTAGCCCAGAAGGAGTGCAAAGCCGCTTGTTTTACCAGAAAGTAATCTTACTTTTATGGATTAAATAAAAAAAGAACCACACTATGTATTTATAAAAATAGGTATTTCTTATAAGACACTCACTGCCACATACAAACATCTCCAACCCGGAGAATTACACAATGCACACAATACTTTGCAAATCAAACAGGTAAGTAGCACGAATACACAGTGGTCGCTAGGGGGAGACCAATCCATACACTAAAATAGTGGGATTCAAACCACGACTCAAGTCAAGACTATACCCAGATGATGTAGAAGTGCTGGGGACCCCAGAAACCACCCAAGGTAAGTAACCAGGAACCCCACTGAGGCTGTGTGCAGTGTGGGAACATGACTGCATGCTCCATTCAAGTAAATGTGTAAGTTGTGGTTGCAATTTTAAAGAAGAAGGACCCTTCCCAGCGGTCCATGAAGAATCCCAATGGAAGACCAAACTTTGAGGAGCCACCCAACCCATTGATACCCTAGGTCCAGGATACCTACATCAGGGAAGCCGGGTGCATAGGTGCGAAGTGGCGTCGAAACCGCTGTCAAACTCAATGGAGGACTTCGGGAAGATGCCGCTGGAAAAGAAGGGGAAAGTGTCCGGTGGAACCCAAAGGTGAATTCATGATGAGAAGTACCTGCAAGAAGAGGAGACAGAGTTCATGCCGCTCAGAAGTGACCAGGAGGCATGGATGACGAATGCCCACCGATATCGGGTGTTGCAGGAGAGTTGACAGTGACCTTGGAGCTGCAGCTGTGTGGACCAGGCAATGCTATGGAAGACCAGGAGCTGCTCACAAGCTGACCCACATCAGATGTCGAGAGTTGAGGGGTCGGTGTTCGTCTGGAACACCAACAAGCCTTGGCAACTGCAAACAACTTGGCAAGCAAAAAAAAGGTGTTGTGACGGGATCAGCAAGGTCCAAGAGACTCACAACAAGCAGGGGAGTCAGAGTAGGCCCGAGCAATCAGGGGATCCCACTGGAGTTAAAGAAGACCCTCAAGAGGACCCACAGGATGGAGGCACTGGAGTCGCAAGAAGACCTCGAGCAGTTTGACAAAGACGCAGGTCCACAGTGCAAGAGATGTGGTGAAGAGGAATATCTCGGTCACAGGAGATGATTGACGTTGAGGCTACTTGGAGCCCAAAGATCTCTGAGGAGGAGAGCCAATAAGAATTTGCAATGACAAGTTAACATGGTGGAAATTGGTTCAGTTCCTGCGGTTCCAACAAAGGGTACAGGAACAGAAGACTGGTCAGATTTGTTGCGGTGCCTGCAGATGCAGGGAAGTGACTCCTTCACTTCAAGGAAGATTCCTTCAGGTGTCTTGGATGTCCACAGGCCTTGGGAGGGTCCTGTTTGAAGCACAGACACAGACTTTGCAGCAGACGAGCAGGACTATGAGACCAGGAGCAGCATTAGTCTTCCCAGTTGCAGTCTTGGTGCCCAGAGCAAAGTCCAGGGAGGTCCAGAGTGCCCAGACGGTCAAAGCAGAAGTAGTGTCAGATCTGGATCTTGTCCCACAACAAATCTTGGGTCGCACCCACAGGTAAACCCTTAAGTAGCCTAGGGAAAGGGCTGGGACGATTCAATTGTCCCTCCCAGAGGTGGGGCTGGACAGTGGGGAGGGTACTCCCATGTCCTTTGTCCAGTTTCACGCCAGAGTTGGAGTCAACGGCTCTCAGAACTGGTTTGAACTGGAGTATGCAAGGAAGGCACCAAGTGTGCTCTTCAAGCAGTCTCAATGGTGCTGGTATGCATCCCCACCCTGCCCCAACACACTAAATCCCATCTGGGAGGTGGTCACACCTCCAGGTGACAGGATACCTATTGTTCTGCCTTCCCCTGCTCAAGCTTGGCTCAGCAGCAGAAGGGCAGAAACATGTCTCTGGTTGCTGTCTGATTCTGGAAGACTGGTACCGGGATCACTGAGGGCCTCACGGAGGTGCCTGAAATCACAAATCCCACACTGTTTACGGTGTGGGAGATATGATTCGAAGATGTTTAGTAGCAAACATGGCAGGGTTCATTACAGCCAGTTTAAAGATGGTAATTGCGTAATGACGCTTGGCCCCTCAATATATCATAATGACTGATGCACTTACAACGCGGGAAAATGGACTACAACATTTGTAGTGGTGTCCCGCTTTTGCAGGGGCACCCTCACACTTAGAACTCAGCACCCTGCCTACAGGATTAAAAGGACTGCTTTAGGGGTGACTTACAGGTTTTAAGTGCAGTGACCTTAGATATAGAGAAACCTATATCTGCTGTAAGTGGTGATAGCATCAGCTTATACAGGCTGCAATGGCAGGCCTGTAGTCACAGTTTGAGTGGTCTCTCATGGGTGGCATAATACATGCTTTAGCCCATGGGGGACCCTTGGGGTACCTATGCCCTGCATACCTATATAATATACCAGGGTCTTATAAGGATACACCAGTGACCAATTTGGTGTGTACTTACTTACTCACCATAACTCATTTAGGAGAGAAAGCACATAGATGGGTTCCTGATTAGCAGGGTCAATGGCAGGCTAGTCAGAAACAGCATAATACCAGGCAAACAGTGGGGGTAACCATAAAAGCAGAGTCGACTTTCCTACAGGCATGGATACCTTATGTCGACAAAAAGGTATGGGGCCTAAGCATGAAATACCCCAAATAGCAAAAAAAGGGTTTGGCCAGGGGTTAGTGGGGGGGGGGGGGCAAGGTCGGGCAGCAAAGGCGTTGATTGCTCTCAAATTGTGTATAACAACTCTGTTTTTTTTAGATGAGCCAGAAGACATTCTTGTTTAGTATGGGCTATGTCTATTTATTGGGAGGCCTTTCCTTTTCTGCCAGAGATGCTGTTGGTTTCCTTTGTGATTATATCAGTTATAATGAGATGACTTTCCTTTTCTACCAAGGACTCTGTCCTCTCAACTTATAATTTAGCTGTTCATTTGGGACTTATAACAATTGAATTTCTGACTATGTACTATGCATTTGAGACTTCACAGCATATTTTGCATCACTCTGTACCCCTTGATTTTGAGATTTTGTAATAAAACCCTTTAACTATTCCTGATGTAGAACTCAGTTACTGAATGTTCCCAGTTAATTATTTATACTTGGCTAGATTAATGTTAGTTCTGATAATGAGGATGTGGTTCTTTATTGATAGATTGAAGATTGAAGCGGAACCCCTAAAGGTAAAATTTGGGGTGATCTGAATTTCTGAGTGCCTACATTTTGGGGTGTTGGGTGCTGCTCCCCACACTAACAGGTCCAGCTCAGTGCTTGTCAGTCACCAGAGGTGACATGAAATTCATGCTTCACCCATGAAAATCACATATAATATGCAACACACAACCCTTGTTACACAAGAAATTCACACCAAACTTCACTCTGACCTACCTCTCTCTGGAATGGAGACGATCATCGGGGTGGAGGTCCGGATGTTATTTCCACCAGCTTGAGGCGCTACAAAGCAATCAGAAATTCAATCTATAAATCCTTTGACTACTTAGTGGTGAAGTGCATCACCAGGCTCTCTGATTTCTTATCCTTGGAAGCAATTTCCCTGCTCCACAAAAACCATTCCATCACTCATTTTTGGTCCAACTAAAGGTTCTAGCCTCTATCCAGCCTAACAGTTCTGGTTAACATTTGCAATAGTTGTGTGAATGACAAACTGGAAACCTTTCTCAACACGTAATCATATATAGTCTTTACAGTTCAGATGTATGGTTTGGCACACAAGGGGTCACAATGTGTCTCATCACCAATCATCTACTGTGCAAGCACCGGCTTCCGCAAGAAGATGTAATTATCTGCTCACCTGGGAAATGAATGTTGCTTTTTCAATCAATCACAAACTTTATTCGACAGTTAAGTCATAAAAGTACATACATTAAAAAACATTCATCAAAATTCAATCCAAATCTAAAAAACATACATTTAAGACCAATTATATAAATATCAAAGATACAATTAAATTCCCTTGATAACTATCGAATAATATGATAAAACATTTTTAAGGATAAATGTTGATTTTTAAACATACTTCTTCATCCACTTGTTCAAATTGTCCCCAAGGCAAACTTTCATCTTAAGAGAACTTGTCCTGTATTGTTGCCGAGTGACTTTAGGTTTCAACTTACTGCTCTCCTCCCTAAAATAATCTCAATGACAGACTACAGTTTGGGCTAATAAGCCAAACTCTTATGAGACAATCCACATTCATAACATGTCTATTTTTGTTTTATCTATCAGATTCCGACTCTCTTGTCAACTTGTGCTACTAAGAAATAATAAATAAAGACTATGCTAGTGCTTGGAGATTCTATTTAACGGAGAGCCGAAACACTTTTAAGTTCCCGTCTTTGGAGCACTTGGATAGAAACAACATTGTTTTGAAGCAGATGTTAAATCAATTGTTAGACCTGGCATCTTTGGCGTGGTTTCCCCTATCTTTTTGCCTCTACCTCCTGTATTTTTGATGCTGTGCTGGATTTCGTTTTTGCTGGTTTAGATGCTTTGGACACTCTGCCACTGCTGATCAGTGCCAGAGTGTAAGTGCTCCCTGTGTAAATTGTTATTCTGATTGAATATACATGTTTGGCATATTTGTATCACCACGAAGTCCCTAGTAAAGTGCACTGGGTGTGCCAGGGCTGGTGATGACAAATGCTACTAGTGGGCCTGCAGCACTGATTGTGCCACCCACAGGAGTAGCTCTAAAATGGTGTCTCGGGCCTGCCACTGCAGTGCCTATGGGCAGTTTAGAACTGCCATGTCCTCCTGGTCAGTGTCCCCACTGACCAGGCCTAACCCTTCCCTTTTTGTGCACATCAGCCACCCCTATGGAAGGCCCAAGGTACCCCCCTGGGCAGGGTGCAGTGTATGTGAAAGGTAGAGCATGTACTGGTGCAGGTAACATGTTCTGGTAGTGAATTACAGCCATTTTCGTTTTTCACTATTGTAAGGCTATCTTGCTCCATAGATTAACATGGGGGATGCTGGCTACAGTGGTTAACAGCATTTCTTCTCATAGGAACAAGATAGGACATAAGTATCTAGTATCCCTGAACTCAGAATTTAATAACACATCTTTTAGGAAAGATTGTTTTTAGATCCTGTGTTTGAGAGCAGCACTTTTAGAAAGTGGCTGTTCTCTTGTCTGACCCTTCTGTGTGCCTGGGCCTGTTTGTGTATTGACTGTCTGGTTTGTGAGTGACAGGGGCTGGGGAATTCCCCAGCAGGATGGATGAGTCAGCACTAGGCTGAATGACTGCAGTTGCAACTGGAGTGGTGGGAGGAGTTAGCACCTGGGCTGAATAGGGCTGTGCCTGCCTTCCACAATGCTGGCTCCACCCCCCTGCTGGGCGGCTGAGGACCCTGCCCCTCACTCTGAAAGGAAAGATGCAGCCAGCAAAACAAAGTGCTCAGGATCCACCCAGAACTGGTTCAGACCGGGCTCAGGGCCCACATGCACCAAGAGAACAAAGACTTTAGGGGTATAAGTACAGGACCCCTGACAACAGAAAATTAGATCATCCTGGAAATCAAGAAGGAACCTCTGCCAAGGAGAAAGCTGAAACTGAAGAAGGAAGATTGTCCTGCTGTTGCTCTGCTGGACTGGCCTGCTGCTTTGCTGCCAAGGAGAGGGGAAGGACTTTGCTGTGTGCTGTGTCCCCTGTCTTGAAGGAATCTCCAAGGGCCTGAGAAGAGCTGGCTCCCTGTTTTGAAGTCCCAGGAACAAAAGGACTTCACCCTCAGCTTCCCTGAACTCTGCTGAGAGAGTTCTGTCCTTTCTAGAGTGCTTGATCCAGTTGTGGGGCCTCTGGAAGTTGTACCTGAGCTGGGAAGCTTGAAACTGAGCTTGAGTGACTTTTGAACTTGAAAAGTGTCGCATCGCTAGCTTGCGGAGCGCATCCCCGACAGTGCGAGAAGTTTCCCGCCGCTACGGAGGTCGAGATCGTCGCAGCGCCTGACGCCGCTGCCAGAGCCGTCGCATCCTCCGTTTGCGGGACGCACCAGACCGGTGCGGGAGAATTGAACATCGCTGCGAGTATCGTCGCAGAGCCTGTCGTCGCTGGGTGAGATCGCCGCACCGCTTGCTTGCGGGTCGCATCACGTCGCTGCGAGCATCGTCGCAGAATCAACGCATCGAGGAGCTGCGAGAGAGAGGATCCCCGCAGGACCGCGCATCGTCGCCCCGGAGATCGTCGCAGCCCCTACGAGATCGTCGCATCGTGCCTTTGCGAGAACAGACTTCCTACGGAACCTACGCACCGGAATCCATACAAGTGGCCTTCCTCCCCATACAGACCGGATTCGTCGCAACACGCCCGCTGCTGCAGCGGGGCTGTCGCAAACGCCTCCCCAGGGTCTCAGGAGCAACGCATCGCTTGTTTTCCACCGCACCTGCTTCTGCTTTTGGAACTTTGTTGCAACTAAAAGGTACTGTGAGTAAACGTGACGCAACTGTGAACTTTTCACGCATCTGTGGTTTATTTTACTGCAACTTGAAGAACTTTAACGCAACCTCAAGAACTCTTTTTGAAACCATATTCTTGAACTGTGTATGTTGGATTTTTGTCGTTTTGGTCTTGTGTAGTTTAGATTAAAATACCTTTATTTTTCTAAACTGTTGTGGAGTCAGTTTGTGGTGTTTTCACTGTGTTACTGTGAGTGTTGGTACAAATACTTTACGCATTGCCTCTGGTTAGCCTAGACTGCTCGTGCCAAGCTACCTAGAGGGTGAGCAGGGGTTATCTCAGAGGGTTATCTCCTTGCCCTGACTAGAAGCAAGGGTCCCTATTTGGACAGTGATACCTTCCTCTGCCAACTAGAGACCCCCAGATCTAACATTGGTGGTCAGGCGGTGGGATTTGAACTTGTATTTGTACTTGACCCACAGTAATTGGTGTACATCACTAGTGAGTGCAGACCACTACGCCACCGCATACTACTGGTTTTTGGTTTTTCTATTTTTGAGTAACTCTTCCAAGCATCATGTCTGTGAATGGGAAAGCACCCAGTAAGGAGGCAGAAGTAGAATTGGAGTTTGCCATTGAAGATTTGTATTCAGGGGCGTGGCTAACCGAGCAGCGAAATGGCCGCTCTGTGAGTGAGCTCCGCCGGCTGCACACCTATAATCCTTGATTGATCCTGTTCGTGCTGCGGTGAGACCCAGATTTGTGGAGGACCGAACACTGTATGACCCAGGGCACACTCGGCTGTAATCCTGAGGCGCGCTGACACCGGGCGCCCGAGTACTGGAGCTGACGACCGGACCGGCTCGGCCGCGCGCTGCGGTGCCCAGGGGGCGGCGGCTGCTCACTGGACTCCGGGGATTGGCGGGCCTGATCGTCGACGGAGCGGACCGGCTGCCATACCCCAGGTGGGCTGACTGACGGCTGCTGGGTGCCGTAGGGCTGCGGCTGTGGCGTTGGGGCCGGGCGGGGGTGCTTGCCGGTCGCCCTTTGCCCGAGAGGAGAGCTGAAGCCGGCCCGGAGACGCGGCCGCCATATTGGTTAGGTGTTGCGGCGCAGAGGGCCATTGCCTGCATACTCGGCTGAGTATTTACAGACTGCTCCGCTTTGGGGGATCCTTGGTACTCCTGCGACCCGCTGGACACGTGGAGCCCGGCTTCATCAACGGTGAGTGCCATCTGCCTGCCCTCGGAGGGACGCGTTGCAGAAAGCTCCGTGTGATACGCTGGGCCTAATTGGGGCCTGTTGCTGTGTGGCCCGGCGTTCTCCCCCGGCCTGCTGCCCGCCTAATACCGCGGCACCCGCCTGATACCGCATTGATTGGCGTTCGCCTGAGAATACGCGCCAGTGCCCCTGGCTAAGTCTTCCCTGCACCTTCCTCGACGCTGTCGACCCCTTGGGGACTGGGCCGCACCTGACAGTGGGGAGACACACGAGACCTCCGTGGGGGCTTCAATAGTCCAGATGGGAGGTAATAGAGATGCGAAACAGCCCAAGCTCACTTTCGAGCAAAAACAAAAGGCCAAACAGATGTCGGCAGATCAGGAGGCAGCGACACCCCCTTCCACCAGTCCTTCGCCGGACATTGATTTTGGCGCCTTGATTATGGAGGTCCGGTCTAGCCTCAAAAGCATCGACTCCAAGTTGGATGCAATGGCTTCGCAGCTGGAAGCGGTCAAAGCCAAGGTAGACACGCACGAGACACGCCTTGATAAACTTGAGAACAGGCAAACGGAATGCTGCGAGTTCCAGCAACAGACCAAGAAGCACGTCACAAACATTGAGCGCGAACTGGAGTTCCTGAGGGCCAAGGCGGATGATTTGGAGGCGCGGTCCCGCAGATCTAACATTCGAATCACGGGAATTCCGGAGACGGATAATACTGGGAAAATGGAGGTCTTTGTAACGGACTTACTTCACGAACTTTTCGACCCCGGACTGTCCCAAGTTTTCACGGTAGAGAGAGCGCACAGAACCCTTGGCAAGAAACCTCCGACGGGGGCTCCTCCTCGACCTATTTTGGCGAAATTGATGAACTATCAGGATCGAGACTGTGTTCTACGGCTAGCTCGTGAGAAGGGCAAAATTACTCATAAAGGAAACCAGCTCTCCTTCTATCCTGACTTTACCCCTATGGTCCAAGCGGCCAGGAAGGAGTTTCTACCGGCCAAGAAACTGTTGATGCAAGCCGGTATACCGTATTCATTGCTGTATCCGGAAAAATTAAAAATAATGCACGAGCAAGAGGCGCACTTCTTCACGGACGCGAAATCTGCCTTGAAATTCTCCAAACACATCTGTGGGCCCGGGGCCCGCCGGAAATCGCCTAGACTGGAGGACAGCGCTGATCGTATGAGTGACAATGATTGAACACTTCTGGCCTGGCTGGATGCAGGCCCCCTCTGCGTGGTAACCTAAATGGGGAGCCTTTGCTTCATCGTGTTTCTGAACATTGGATGGTTGGCCTGGGGATCGCCCATACCTTTTTCCATGGCCGGGAGTCGACTGTGAGCTGGGTGCAGTCCTGGGTCTGGGACATTGCTGTTTCCAATATTGGTACATTTTTGACACTTTCACGGATCTGGCTATTCCTAACCAGCAGTGAACCTTCTGAGATGTGCAGCCACCCCGAGTATTCGGGGGTGTATGCCGGGAGCACCTCGCCCCCATGGGGTATTTCCCGCTGTTGTTGTTTCTATTTTACTGGAGTGCTGCTCTAAGCACGCTTGGGGTTTTAACGCAACCTGATTGGGGGGTTGGCGTGGGTGGGGGGGGGATATGTGGTTGTATGTTTGGTTCTTTGGTTTGAGCTGGTGCACATTTGCTTACATTTTTACTTACCTGGTGCGCGAGGGGCTATTGGGTGCGGGTTGTGGAGACACGCGGGGGGTATTGAGGTTGGTGGTGGAGGGTCTTCAGTCACTGCGATACGACTGCTGGGATGGGGGGGTTAAAATGTGGACCTGGAACATTAGAGGGCTTGGGGACTACAAAAAAGCTAAGCTGATGCATGGGGTACTGTCCAGGCACAATGTCGATATTTGTTTCCTGCAAGAAACTCATATTAATGCAACTCCGTCGCCCAGGTTGAAACAAAATAGGTGGTCACAGATATATTCCTCTATTTATTCCAACTATGCCAGGGGAGTGGCTGTTCTTCTGCGGAGGGGGCTGGATTGGACAGAGCATGGGTGTGTGCTTGATACGGAAGGCCGTTTTGTCATTCTGCATGGCTCACTGCTGGGAAAACCTATAGTTCTGGCTGCTATTTACGGACCGAATGTGGATGACCCAGACTTTTTTCGCAGGGTCTGGGCTCAAATTGATTTATTTGGCTGCAGCTCGATTGTGATTGGGTGGGTTTTCAATGTTGTGTTGAATGACGACCTGGACAGACAGGGCACGGCCAGGCCGACACACGTCCATGCAAGACAGGCCATACTAGATGTGATGGAAGAGGGTTCACTGTCAGATGTGTGGAGAGTCAGACACCCTGGGGAGAGGCTGGGCACCTGCATAACATGCCATCATGCTGCCTGGTCTAGATTAGACTTTTGGTTGGTGACACCTGAGGTTGCGACGTGGGTGGAGAGAGTGGACGTACAGGCCAGATCGCTGTCTGATCACGCCCCCTGTGCGCTGGAACTGAATATCCCTGGCTGCACTACCAAGGCGTTTACTTGGCGGTTGCCCCCACATGCCCTCACGGATCAGGTGTTCACTGAGGAAATACGCACTGATATTAATAACTACTTCCAGGATAATGAAGGGTCGGCCTCCACTGAGGCTATTGTGTGGGACGCATTTAAGGCTGTAATACGGGGGCAGTGCATAGCTAGGCAGGCGGGGGTGCTGCGTGATATTAGACGTTCTCTGTCAAGGTTAGACCATGAGCTGAGGGAGTTGGACCTGGCCTTCTGCCGAGACCCAAAACTGGAGATAGCCGGCAAAATTAAAGCCAAACTGCTTGAATTCACTGAAGAGGCGCAGCGCGAAGTAACATTTCTGGGTAAACAGGCTGAGGCGCGTAGGTACGGGGAGGGAGACAGGCCGAGCAGGACCCTGGCCAGGCTGATTGCCCATAGACCGGACACGCACCACATTCACGCTATTCATGACAGCGCAGGCAACCTGATAGTGGGTCAAGAAGCAGTCCTAAAAACCTTTACTGAGTTTTACTCATCCCTGTACAGAGCTAGACAGACGGCCGTCCCTGATTCCCTAGATAACTTTCTGGATTCTATTGCTCTGGTCTGGTTTAATGACAATCACAGGCAATACATGGACCTCCCAGTCACCGCGCAAGATATAGCTCAGGTCATAAAGAGCATGCCATCGAACAAGGCGCCTGGCCCGGATGGGCTCACAACTTCTTTCTACAAGACATATGTGGAAGAACTGGCCCCGAAACTGCACTCACTGTTTGCTGAGGCTCTTGAGCTGAATTCGCTCCCGATTCGATGCGAGAGGCCCTCATTATCACACTCCTTAAACCTGACAAAGACAACATGGCACTTGACTCTTACCGCCCCCTCTCACTTATTAACGTTGATGCCAAGATCTTTGCTAAGGTCATTGCCGACAAGCTACAACCGCTATTGCCCATGATAGCGCTTCCTGACCAATCCGGGTTTATCCCGGGCCGTGCGACCTCTCACAACCTCCGCACTCTATTTTCTGTCCTGCACTACTTACACCCGTCTGTCCGAGCTGCGGTGGTGTTCTTGGACGCCACCAAAGCGTTTGACTCCCTGGAATGGCCTTACTTGTTCAAGATCTTGGGGAGAATGGGGTTTAGCCTCAACTTCATCACGCTTATCAAACTACTATATGATGCACCTAGGGCGCGGGTAAGCGTGAATGGTTTGGTATCCGAGCCCTTTAACATATCTAGAGGCACCAGACAAGGGTGCCCCCTATCCCCACTCCTTTTCGCTATCGCCATGGAGCCCCTGGCGGCCAGAATTCGTCAGCACCATACGGCGAGAGGGATCTGCTTCAGCTCCCGGAGTCTGCTAATCTCATTGTATGCGGACGACGTCACTCTCTACATTACGGATCCCTCTGACAATATGAACCCACTGCTCCGTGAATTCGTGCGATTCGAGGGCTTAGCTGGCATCTCCATAAATTGGTCCAAATCTGTAGCATTCCCTCTAACTGACGCTACCACTAAGCCTCCCTCGGAATACCCCCTGCGTTGGAATACGGAGGAGGTGAAATATCTGGGTGTGTGGGTGAGTCGGGACGTACAGGAGATCTGGTCCCTGAACTTCGGGAGGGCGGTGGACTGGCTGGAACGCAAGGTGGAGATTTGGAACAGACTTCCCCTTTCCCTGGTTGCTCGGATTGCACTGGTGAAAATGGTGATACTCCCCAAATTTCTGTATTTGTTTGTGAATATCCCCTTGCCAATGACAGCGCACTTCCACGCGCGCGTGCGGTCGCTCCTCCTCAAACTGGTGTGGTCCGGTGGACAGGCTCGGTCGTCTTGGGCCCTATTGACCCTCCCACTCAGACAGGGAGGACTTGGTGCGCCGGATTTCAAACTTTATTCCCTCTGCGCACAGGCGCAATTTCTGCATTTCTGGGTCTTCCCCACCCCATACCAGCCACATGTGGCGGTGGAACTGGCTGCTGCCGCCCCGTCGCCTCTTTAGGTGGCGCTATACGGTGAGGTCAAGCGCCCCTCAAAAGACATCGACACGGTGGAAATGATCCGCTGGTCTTGGCGTGAACTGAGGATCCGTGCGAAACTCCCGCTGCTATATGCGCCATCAATCCCATTAAGTGGTAACCCGATGCTGCCGTGCCTCTGCACCAGGGGAGACGCCATTACACTCCGAGGGAAACGCATACTGACGTTTGCGGATCTCTATCCCGACGGGAAATTTGCTGAGTTACAGGCGCGTGATGATGACCTTCCTGACTCCTTCTCAGACGCTCTACTGCACCACTCCCTTCGGGAGTCCTGTAGGAGGTTGTGGCCCGGCTTCCCTGAGGAACCGCCGCGCTTGGATGCTCTCCATAATCTGCTGTCACGGCCGTCTTCCGTGAAGCTGGTCTCTAGGCTCTATAACTGTATGCAGGAACAGGCCCCGATCACGGAGCCAGCAGCGAAACTGGCTTGGTCTGCCGACTTGGCTGACCCCCTCACTGACGACCAGTGGGACTACTGTTGTACACAACTAACGGCGCTGTCACCGAATTATAGGCTAAGACTGGTGCACTTTAAATTCTTGCATAGGTACTACCGCACACCAGTGCTGCTGCACCGCATGGGCGTTAGAGTCGATGCTTCCTGCTGGAAATGTGGTGGGGCGGATGCCTCCTTCATGCACGTGGCGTGGGCCTGCCCGAAGCTACATGACTATTGGTCGACCATTTTCGACGCGGTTAACCACATGCTGCGCAGATCGGACGAGCCTACCCCGCTTGTTGGCCTGTTAGGCTATGTGAAGGATACTGAGCCTTGCGACCGGAAATTACATGCGCTGTTGCTCCTCTATGCAAAACATCAGGTGGCAATACACTGGGGCCGTGGGACTCTACCGACGTTCGCGGCGTGGGTCAGGGATGTGACTTATGGTCAAACACAACTCACACACTATTGGGAATCGATGCCTACGGCAACCAGACCCAATGATATTTGGGAGCCATTCCTCCAATGGGCTAGGGAGAGAGCAGCCTCTGCTACCCCTGCAAGCTCCCCTGACGTGGGCGTCTCTGATGATATGGGTTAGGATCCCCCGGTCGCGAGAGCGCTCCTTCTGGGGGGTTACGTGCTGCCGGAGGGACTGCTCCTGTGGCCTGCGAGACGCACTGCCCGTGCACCACTTCTGCTTCCACTAGTACCCATCTACCTTGTTGTTCTGCCCTGTCAACTGATTACACGACACACTAGTCGCTCTGATCCCCCCCCCCCACCTTTAGTGTGATTCTGAAATACCCCTGTCGCTGACACGGCCTCATGCTCACTTCTTCCGTTAGCTGTCCATGCCCTGCGCGCTCTGCCTCAAGATGATCGCTTCAGCTAGGTATGTCACGCTCTGTTAAGCACCACCATGTTTTTTTTTGTTACCCTCGCACTGTTGAGAGGGATTAGGAGTGAAGATGTCGCAAATGTGTCTATACTTTAACGTTGAGTTAGTGTGTTGGGACTACCGTTCTCGCCCTTATGGCGGTGCGTTGTCTAGTACATATGAGTTACTGACTATTTGCGTCGTCATGTATGAAAATGTAAGATTATGTGATTTGTTTTTTGTTGCACTGTATATTTCCGTCCTTTTCTCATCATTTGCAGGTACGGCCGGAAACGCGACACAAAGATATACTGGGCAGTTCCCCGCGGGAGACCTGCCATTGTTTAACGCTTGTTTGTATCGCGGCCTACCTCCGGGATGTTGGCATGACGCAGTGTACTTACTGTCTATGACGTATATATGTCTTACACAATAAAAAAAAAAAAAAAAAAAAAAAAGAAGATTTGAATTCATACAAAGTTGAGCAACTTAGGAAATTCTGCCTTGAGTTTGAGTGCCCCATAAAGAGCGCCTACAGAAAGGAGGAGCTACAGAGAATCTTGAAGGCCCATTGGGAGGCACAAGAGGGAGATGATGATGTGGATGTAGAAAATGGTTTTCAAGTCAAAGATCTGCCAGTGGGCAGAGTAGGCTCAGGAGCTGGCAGCAACCACTCCGGTAGGGGCCTCTCCCCAGAAGAGTTACAAGAAAATCAGAGAGTAAGAGAGTATGACTTGGAAGTCATGAAAATGAAACTGAGGCAATTGGAATTGGAGAAAGAAAGGGCAGCGGAAGACAAGAGAGAGGCTCGTGCCCTAGAGGAAACTAAATTGCTTTTGGCTCATGAGTTGAGCATGAAAGAACTGGATCTTAAAGCCAAGAAGGTGGATGCCAGTTCAAATGGTGGCAGCGCGCAGCCAGTGCATTGGGGTAAAGTATATATTCCCAAGGACCTGGTACAGAATTACCATAGGGGTGAGGATATTTATGCCTGGTTCACTTTGTATGAAATTGCATTGAAGATGAATGGTGTGCCTGATCAGCATTGGGGGGCGGGCCTGTGGAAACATTTTGAGGCTTCTGGGAGGAGTGCTCTAGAGCCCTTAGAATTAGCAGGTGCCATGACCTACCCCAATATGAAGGAGGCCTTATGTCTCAGGTATGGCCTTACCCCAGAGCAGTACAGACTGCAGTTTAGGAACTCCAAGAAGAGAGAGTCTGAGACTTGGATGGAGTGTGTGAATTTGTACTCGCGTGCACTGGAAGGTTGGATGAAGGGCAGTAAAGTAACTGATTTTAAGGGGTTGTTGCATTTAATCAGTTGGGAGCACTTGAGTAGTCTTTGTGTTCCAGAGCTGCGCCAGCATCTTTTAGACAGCAAGCTGACAGACCCCATTGAGCTTGCTAAGGAGGCGGACCGCTGGACCAGTACCAGGGTCCACAGAGGAATTGTGGGTACCACAGCCAAAGGTGGGCAGGGTCCCCAGCAGAAGAGTGGGGGGGACAAGGGTAACCAAAAGGAGTTCTCAGAAGGGCCCCAAAATAGTTCCCAGGGAAAGGAATCCCAACCCCCCAAACCTAAACAGCCATGGCCCTCTAAGGGCAGGCGGGACAATAAAGACAACAGGGGCCCACCTACCTGCTATCACTGCAATGAGGTGGGCCACATAGCTCCAAAATGTCCCAAGAAGAAGCAAGCCCCCACTGGTGCCCCCGCCCCAGCGTTAGCTAGTGTAGCTTTGGGAGGGGATTTGGTTTCCAGTGATTGGGGGGAGCTAGCAGTTATGACCCTTGTCTCTCTAGGAGACCAAGAGGTGGTCCAGGAAACCTTACTGCCCTCTAACACTAAGAAATATGGGCAGAAGGTGACCATCAATGGGAGGGAGATTGAGGCTCTGAGAGACACAGGAGCCAGCGTGACATCCGTGAGGTGTCAGTGGGTGTCTGAAGAGCAAATCATCCCTGGTGTACTCCGCCCTGTAGTGGCAGCTGACAGTTCAGTGCGCTTCAGCAAGCTGGCGCGTGTTCCCTTTGAATGGGGGGGAGTCTCTGGTCTTTTGGAGGTAGTTGTCAGTGATGCCTTGCCTGTAGACTGTCTGTTAGGTAACGACCTGGAGAGTTCTCCATGGAAGGATGTAGAACACAGAACTCACTTGGAGATGTTGGGTTTGCCTGCGTGGATCTGTGTGTCCACACGTGCTATGACAGCCAGTAGGGGGGAGTCAGCAGAACTGGAGCCTGAAACAGTGGCCCAGAGACCTGCCAGGAGAGGAAGAGGCAGGGGGCGCTGGAAACCAGCCCCAGCCGTTCCCACGGTCCAGGAAGGAGCAGAACCCGAGGGGGATGCCCTGGAACCTACAGGGGAACAGGTAGCCGAACTGGGAGATTTGCCTGAGCTGACCCATTGGCAGCAAGAAGGTGGTCCCTCCAGGGAGGAATTCTGCCAGGCACAGAAAGAATGCCCTTCCCTCGAGGGTCTGCGGCAACAGGCTGTAGACCAGGCAGCAGGTGGAGCAGCCAGAGATCACTTTATCTACTGGGAAGATGACTTGTTGTATAGTGAGCCTAAGTTTGCTGAACCCGGTGCAGCCCGTGTGCTGGTGGTACCCGAGCGCTTCAGAAACTTTCTAATGGGTCTGGCTCATGACGTGCCTCTTGCAGGACATCTGGGGCAAGACAAGACCCTAAACCGGCTTGTCACCCACTTTCACTGGCCCCAGATGAGAAAGCACGTTGGTTCCTTTTGCAGATCTTGCCAAACCTGTCAAGCCAGTGGCAAGACTGGAATGAAGCTGAAGGCCCCCCTTCAGCCCTTCCCAGTGGTGAGCACCCCTTTCGAGCGGGTGGGCATAGACATCGTAGGGCCCCTGGACCCCAAGACGGCCTTAGGCAACAGGTTCATCCTGGTCTTGGTGGACCATGCCACCCGGTACCCGGAAGCAGTCCCTCTCAGGACAATCACAGCACCCGTGGTGGGCCGTGCATTGATGGGGATCTTTTCCCGTGTGGGGTTCCCCAGAGAGGTGGTCTCCGACCGGGGTACCAACTTCATCTCTAAGTACATGAAGTCTCTGTGGGAGGAGTGTGGGGTAACTTATAAGTTCACCACTCCTTACCACCCTCAAGGAAATGGGTTGGTTGAGAGGTTCAACCGGACCCTGAAAGGTATGATTATGGGCCTAGCGGAGCCCATGAGACGCAAGTGGGACGTCTTGTTACCATGCCTGTTGTTTGCCTACAGGGAGATGCCTCAGAAGTCCTTAGGGTTCAGTCCCTTTGAACTCCTGTATGGCCACCCTGTTAGAGGACCTCTCTCACTGGTGAAGGAGGGTTGGGAAAAGTCCCGTGGGAAAACCCCCCAGGATGTGTTCAGCTATGTGCTGGCCATCCGCAACCAGACACAACGCTTCAGGAAGCTCGCTCAGGCGAACCTGGAAGCAAGCCAGGAAGAAATGAAGAGATGGTACGACCAGAATACCACTCTGGTCGAATTTCAACCTGGGCAGGAAGTGTGGGTGATGGCGCCAGTGGAGCCCTGTGCGCTCCAAGACAAGTGGACTGGGCCATATGAGGTGGTGGAAAGGAAGAGTGAGGTAACCTACCTGGTTAACCTGAAGACTCCCAGGCAGCCCCTGAGAGTCTTGCATGTGAACCGCCTCAAACCACACTTTAAGAGGTCTGAAGTAACCATGCTCCTGGCTACAGATGCAGGAATGGAAGAGGATAGTGATCCTCTCCCTGACCTCCTGGCAGTTAAGGAGCAAGATGGGTCAGTGGATGGTGTGGTCCTCTCGCCCACCCTGACCCCAGAACAGCAGAGTGACTGTCGCCAAGTGTTGGGTCAGTTCTCCTCCCTGTTCTCCCTGACCCCAGGAGTCACCAACTGGTGCTTCCATGATGTGGACACTGGAGACAGTCTGCCTGTGAAACAGAAATTTTACAGGGTAGCTGACAAGGTCAGGGCCAGCATCAAGGAAGAGGTTTCCAAGATGTTGGCGCTAGGGGTGATTGAGCCCTCCAGCAGCCCCTGGGCTAGCCCAGTGGTCTTGGTACCCAAGAAAGCTGCTACCCCCGGTGGCCCTCCAGAACTCCGGTTTTGCGTGGGCTCAATGCGGTCACGAAGACTGACGCACACCCCATCCCCAGAGCTGATGAGCTCGTGGATCGGTTGGGAGCTGCCCAGTACCTCAGTACATTTGATTTGACTTCAGGGTACTGGCAGATTGCTTTAACTGATGGGGCCAAAGAGAGGTCTGCATTTTCAACGCCAGAGGGGCACTTCCCGTTCCGTGTCATGCCCTTTGGGTTGAAGAATGCCCCTGCCACATTCCAGAGACTGGTTAACCAGGTACTGACCGGGCTGGAGGAATTCAGCGCCGCATACCTGGATGACATTGCTGTGTTCAGCTCCACGTGGGAGGAACACCTGCAACACCTCTGCGAAGTGTTGAAGGCTCTGCAAAGGGCAGGCCTCACTATCAAGGCCAGCAAGTGCCAGATAGGGCAGGGATCTGTGGTGTATTTGGGACACAATGTGGGGAGCGGCCAGGTGGCGCCCCTACAGGCCAAGATTGATACCATTCTGGCTTGGGAACCCCCCAAGACCCAGACAGAGGTGAGGGCCTTTTTAGGACTCACCGGGTATTACCGACGGTTTGTCAAGGGATATGGCACCATTGTCGCCCCCTTGACAGAACTCACTTCCAAGAAGTTGCCCAAAAAAGTTGACTGGACTGACGCCTGCCAAACTGCTTTTGAAACCCTGAAAACTGCCATGTGCACAGCGCCGGTGCTCAAGGCACCTGACTTTTCCAGTGAGTTCATAGTTCAGACAGACGCTTCAGAGCATGGTGTGGGAGCAGTACTCTCACAAATCACTGAGGAGGGAGGAGACCAGCCGGTAGCCTTCATTAGCAGGAGACTACTCCCCAGGGAACAGAGGTGGAGTGCGATTGAGAGAGAAGCATTTGCTGTGGTCTGGGCTCTGAAAAAGTTGAGGCCCTACCTGTTTGGGACTCACTTCCGTGTTCAGACCGACCACAGGCCCCTCAGATGGTTAATGCAGATGAGGGGTGAGAATCCAAAGCTGTTGAGGTGGTCCATCTCCCTACAGGGAATGGACTTTACGGTGGAACACCGCCCTGGTACAGAACACGCCAACGCTGATGGTCTGTCCAGGTTTTTCCGCCTTAGTGAAGAGAACTCCCAAGAGGGTGGGTAGTTCTCCCCACTTTCAGCTGGAGGGGACACGTGTTAGACCTGGCATCTTTGGCGTGGTTTCCCCTATCTTTTTGCCTCTACCTCCTGTATTTTTGATGGTGTGCTGGATTTCGTTTTTGCTGGTTTAGATGCTTTGGACACTCTGCCACTGCTGATCAGTGCCAGAGTGTAAGTGCTCCCTGTGTAAATTGTTATTCTGATTGAATATACATGTTTGGCATATTTGTATCACCACGAAGTCCCTAGTAAAGTGCACTGGGTGTGCCAGGGCTGGTGATGACAAATGCTACTAGTGGGCCTGCAGCACTGATTGTGCCACCCACAGGAGTAGCTCTAAAATGGTGTCTCAGGCCTGCCACTGCAGTGCCTATGGGCAGTTTAGAACTGCCATGTCCTCCTGGTCAGTGTCCCCACTGACCAGGCCTAACCCTTCCCTTTTTGTGCACATCAGCCACCCCTATGGAAGGCCCAAGGTACCCCCCTGGGCAGGGTGCAGTGTATGTGAAAGGTAGAGCATGTACTGGTGCAGGTAACATGTTCTGGTAGTGAATTACAGCCATTTTCGTTTTTCACTATTGTAAGGCTATCTTGCTCCATAGATTAACATGGGGGATGCTGGCTACAGTGGTTAACAGCATTTCGTCTCATAGGAACAAGATAGGACATAAGTATCTAGTATCCCTGAACTCAGAATTTAATAACACATCTTTTAGGAAAGATTGTTTTTAGATCCTGTGTTTGAGAACAGCACTTTTAGAAAGTTGCTGTTCTCTTGTCTGACCCTTCTGTGGGCCTGGGCCTGTTTGTGTATTGACTGTCTGGTTTGTGAGTGACAGGGGCTGGGGAATTCCCCAGCAGGATGGATGAGTCAGCACTAGGCTGAATGACTGCAGTTGCAACTGGAGTGGTGGGAGGAGTTAGCACCTGGGCTGAATAGGGCTGTGTCTGCCTTCCACAATGCTGGCTCCACCCCCTGCTGGGCAGCTGAGGACCATGCCCCTCACTCTGAAAGGAAAGATGCAGCCAGCAAAACAAAGTGCTCAGGATCCACCCAGAACTGGTTCAGACCGGGCTCAGGGCCCACATGCACCAAGAGAACAAAGACTTTAGGGGTATAAGTACAGGACCCCTGACAACAGAAAATTAGATCATCCTGGAAATCAAGAACGAACCTCTGCCAAGGAGAAAGCTGAAACTGAAGAAGGAAGATTGTCCTGCTGTTGCTCTGCTGGACTGACCTGCTGCTTTGCTGCCAAGGAGAGGGGAAGGACTTTGCTGTGTGCTGTGTCCCCTGTCTTGAAGGAATCTCCAAGGGCCTGAGAAGAGCTGGCTCCCTGTTTTGAAGTCCCAGGAACAAAAGGACTTCACCCTCAGCTTCCCTGAACTCTGCTGAGAGAGTTCTGTCCTTTCTAGAGTGCTTGATCCAGTTGTGGGGCCTCTGGAAGTTGTACCTGAGCTGGGAAGCTTGAAACTGAGCTTGAGTGACTTTTGAACTTGAAAAGTGTTGCATCGCTAGCTTGCGGAGCGCATCCCCGACAGTGCGAGAAGTTTCCCGCCGCTACGGAGGTCGAGATCGTCGCAGCGCCTGACGCCGCTGCCAGAGCCGTCGCATCCTCCGTTTGCGGGACGCACCAGACCGGTGCGGGAGAATTGAACATCGCTGCGAGTATCGTCGCAGAGCCTGTCGTCGCTGGGTGAGATCGCCGCACCGCTTGCTTGCGGGTCGCATCACGTCGCTGCGAGCATCGTCGCAGAATCAACGCATCGAGGAGCTGCGAGAGAGAGGATCCCCGCTGGACCGCGCATCGTCGCCCCGGAGATCGTCGCAGCCCCTACGAGATCGTCGCATCGTGCCTTTGCGAGAACAGACTTTCTACGGAACCTACGCACCGGAATCCATACAAGTGGCCTTCCTCCCCATACAGACCGGATTCGTCGCAACACGCCCGCTGCTGCAGCGGGGCTGTCGCAAACGCCTCCCCAGGGTCTCAGGAGCAACGCATCGCTTGTTTTCCACCGCACCAGCTTCTGCTTTTGGAACTTTGTTGCAACTAAAAGGTACTGTGAGTAAACGTGACACAACTGTGAACTTTTCACGCATCTGTGGTTTATTTTACCGCAACTTGAAGAACTTTAACGCAACCTTAAGAACTCTTTTTGAAACCATATTCTTGAACTGTGTATGTTGGATTTTTGTCGTTTTGGTCTTGTGTAGTTTAGATTAAAATACCTTTATTTTTCTAAACTGTTGTGGAGTCAGTTTGTGGTGTTTTCACTGTGTTACTGTGAGTGTTGGTACAAATACTTTACGCATTGCCTCTGGTTAGCCTAGACTGCTCGTGCCAAGCTACCTAGAGGGTGAGCAGGGGTTATCTCAGAGGGTTATCTCCTTGCCCTGACTAGAAGCAAGGGTCCCTATTTGGACAGTGGTACCTACCTCTGCCAACTAGAGACCCCCAGATCTAACATCAATCAACTATTTTTTATCACTTTTATTGGATAAGGAGGCGATTTTAAAAAAAAGCATGCTTGGTTGGTTAATTAACGGTATAATAAAACCGAACCCCAACCCTATTTAACCTCCCAATTAAAACCGGTTTTTAGGGATAGATATCTTATGTTAAGATTTGGTCACTGTCCAACAAAGGATGGGACTCAGAGATGGGAACAAAATAGACAAACACAAAATTACAGATTATGGGGGTTATTAGGATGACGGGCGAACTTTGTCCGCCCGCAATCCTGTCGGAATTCTGGACTGCCCGCCATAAGGGCGGGGGTCCCGTGGGGGGTACTAGGATGTGCCCACCACAGTGGCGGGCACATCCTGCATTTTTAGCATATTGGCGGGCGGTGCTCTCTGCACCGCCCGCCACAATGCTAAAAATGCATTTCAGCATTTGCATTAACAAAGCGGCAGGCACAGCGCAGTGCCTGCCGCTTTGTTAATGCAAATGAAGGGTGTACCACAGGTACCCCGTGTGTACCCCCCACCTATACTTCACTCTGGGGCCCCGCAGGGGGCCCCCAGAGTGAAGACCGCATGCCATTCCGTGGCGGCATCGCCGCCTCGGAAAGGCACCTAAACACAACCATCATAATATGGCTGGCGGTGTTCGTCACCAAATTATTCCTTTTCCGCCAGTCCGCCGAGGTCCCCCCCGCCATACTAATATGGCGGGGGGGGAACGAGTGTGGATGTCGGGCGGATTGCCCCCACCAGGCTGGCGGTGGTTACCGCCAGCCTGGTAGGGGCAATCCGCCCGACATCATAATGGGCCCCTATGTGTTTGTCAATTAAATGCTATTGCATATTGTATGCATTTACCCTAGATTGAGACAAGAGAGGCAAACACTGTTAAAACTAATTTGTAAGGAAATAGGAGTGAGAAAGTACCGCCAAGCAATTATATTGTGCCTCTGAGGGCAGACCACCGCTTTAACAACCCATTTTATTAAGTTCAACCTTATAGCTGAGAAGAAACTGACCGAGACTGATGTTTTGCCTAGGCTAGAGGAATATTAAATGGTTATATTAATAACCTTGCTATTGTATAAGTATTGCTATGGCATCATTGTAAGATGGGTGTCAGTTAAAGTAAAACTTTACTCTTTGTAATTAGAAAAGATCATTACAACTAGATATTAAAGTAGCCAATCTACCCAAAATTAGTCAAGTAATTACAATCTTAACTCGCTTTGTAAGAACGCAGGCACGTAGACATTTGAAACTTTTTAATCCTATTTATTTGAATTTAGCAACGAGTCTTCCTATAGATAGTTTCAGAAATTTGTTCTGAAGCATAGGTTTCCTTGCATAAGATCCCAATGAAACACTGGTAGATTTTGAGTAGAGATACAGAGGCACTTTATAGAATACGTTATTATTTATAATTATTAAATTTGATATGTGCCCGTATCAAGTACAGCTTGTTTGAAGGGATTGCACAAAGGCCCTTTAATTACTTGTCTGGGCAAGGCAGATAATATTGAAGGTATAGAACATTTTATTATTATATAGAGTCGTTACATAATTAAATAAAATTAAATGAACAAAATATTACTTTTATGATGTTTTATATGATGTCAGTGCTCCAGTACGGCATGTCATGGCTGAATAATCTTAAAATTTGTAATGCATCTGTTCCAAAAATCTTTTTGACGACTCTGTCATAAGAAACCTGATGATTTTATTCTCCATGATTGTAAAGATTTATATCAATTGGTCAATAAACACTTACATACTCGACTGATCCACAGAATGCTTACCATATTCACAATTGTGGTTTCAGGAATATTTTTCTCTAATTTTAAACTCTCACTCTACCATGTAATGCTCTCTGCAGATTCCCTGAAATACTCCAGTGAATCCGCCTCTTGTCAGTCAGCCCAGGACTCCCTCCTCTCTGGCAGATGATTGACACAAAGCATCAGACAATGCACTTGAATATCTAACAATCAAGAATTGAAGAGAACTAAACTGCCACAGGTGACCTTATCTGTGATCATTGCCTGAATCACAAAATCCTCCCCACCCCTCATCAATGACATGAGAGTAAGCAACGTTGTGTGGAGACAGTCCCTCTACTCTTTAATCTGATGTATTTGATATCATTATTCAGAAAGAAATGTATCTATTGTTGCAAACTTTTGAATTTAAAAAGGTTGATATTGTATCTTTAACTTTGAGACATTACATACAGTGGAGTAATTAAACTTTGTCAAGAAGTTGCTTATTTCAAACAGTCAAAACACTTCACTACATTAAATGTGCCTGTTATTTGCCCACTCTAAGCATTAACACTCCAAATGTTCAATCCAATTCTAAATTTTCCTAGTAAATATATCGTTAAGGAATATATGGTGTATGTATTTATGCAACACATTTCTACCCAAGAGCGATGGAGAGTTGTTCCCTGAGGAGTTAGGACATAATACTTGGAGGACACATTTTTTAAGATTACGTACACTGTTCTGCTGTTTCTACATTTTATTTTAACAAACTGATAGAATCACTTTTCTTTTTAGAGATTTGTAAGGTCACTGAAATCATTATTCAGAAAGAAATGTATCTATTGTTGCAAACTTTTTAATTTAAAAAGGTTGATATTATATCTTAAACTTTTAGACATTACATACAGTGAGGTAATTAAACGTTGTTAGGACATAATAACTTGGAGGACAAATTATTTAAGATTACGTACACTGTTCTGCTGTTTCTAGATTTTCATTTAACAAACTAATAGAATCACTTTTCTTTTTTGAGTTTTGTAAGTTCACTGAAATACTTCGATGGTTTTAAACCCCTATAAGAGCTAAGAGGTAAGGTATATTTTAAAATGCATTTGAGGTGATGTTAAAGGGCCGTCAGACTCTAAACCATGTGTTAACTGATTGAGTTAACCAATTAAGATCAAGCCTTATTCGGGACCAAAAGGAGTTAAGTAACTTTCTAATGAAGATAATTCATTATCTTCATGCTGCAGTTTATTTATAGAAAGATGATGTGATATTTGACTGGAGGGCGGATAAATAGTGTGAAGGTGGGTATTATTTAGCCGGACATGAAGGAAAAAGTGCCTCCAAGCAATGGTGAGGTGGTGGTTATTTTGTAACCAAAAACAAATGCACTACTGGGAGGTGACTCGACCTTATCCCAGAATCCTTCCATGAAGATGTCTGTCCAGCCTTGTCTTGGAAAGAGGCTACTTGGGTATATGATGTCAGATATCCCCATGGTGGACCCACAAATTAGGACTACACTTACACTTCCTGTTATACCCACCCTTATGGCTCATGTACTTGACACCGCCCTACAACAGGGGGTTCAGATCACATTCCCAATCATATCTACCTCGATCTGGGTGTGTTGAGATCACCTCCAAGTCAATGGAGAGGGAGCCTGTCTCAGTTTAAATTGCCTGACGACAACACTCAACTACGCTCCCAACTCGAGCTCTTCTTGGAACATAATAAAGAGTCAATTGACTCCCCTAATAAACTTTGGGTAGCTAGAAAGGCAACTGTAAGGGGGATATCATCCGAGACACATCCCATAGGAAACAAAAGGCCTCCAAGACCAAACTCAAAGATGTTAGTAAAATGATACATTTTCATAGGCGAACAAAATCTCATCACTATGATCAAATTCGCCTACTATGAACTCTCCATCAACCCCGACTCACAAATACGTGGTCGGGCAGGCTCTGAAACATAGGCCTGAGGTTGCTGATTAACAGGTCATAGGAGGGGTGGCATTTTCCTGGCAGACAAACATGCGAACAGGAAACTCAGGTCCATCACCCAGATGAACGCAGCATCACCAAAGTGGTCCAGGGAAATTAGCCCCAATAAAGCACACATGGCAAGAAGGGTGCACACATTCCCAAAACACCATAAAGACAGATGCCACATGAAGTTATGAATACACAACAAATCAGGACACAGCATACACAGTACAAGCAGAGATGAAGCGCCCCTCATGCCAGACATCTGGACACATTACCCACTGGTCCACATTGTGTCCACGCAAGGTCGAAGTCCACCTGCATTTGTTATCAGAGGCCTTATTTATGACTCCATAGATAAGGCCCACAATCTTTTAACAAAAAAGGATCACCAGAGGTACTTCTATGATACCCAATAATGGTATAAAGACTCGCTCAGATTGATCGTACTTTGAGACAGTCCGCAGACCCGGTTCTGTAACTATGATCCTGTCCTAAGTGTTTAATTAAACCAACTGTTCCTGGTTGGCCAAACATCTCTTCTCTTTAGTTTTTTAAAGGTATTGTGAGCAGCATGGTGCAAAGAAAAAATGGCCACCCAAACCTTCCACAAATGACATTCGAAACACATCCACAAACCCAATCGGCTACACCAGCTGAGGCAAATTAACACCAAACGAAGTTGATTGTCATCTAAATCATTGTTGAAAAGTTCTTCAATATCAGTATCAAGTGAAAGTGAAGATGGCTGTGCAATGTTGATGTTTACATCAGAGAAAAATGCATGTGTGGGACTAGTCGCATTTGAAGAAATGTACAAATCAGAGTCGACATGAAAAAGCAGACAAGTCTTTCAAACATTGTCTAAAGATAAATGGATGTTCGATACCTTTCATCATCGACAGTGGTGCGTGGATAAACATTTTGCCTGATGAGAAATACAATGAATTATCTCCATTTCTCCAACTTATGCAATTGAAAATTAAAATATATGCATGGGCAAACAGCCTAGGAAAGTTAAGGTTAATTTGAAACTAAGAAAAAAGAACAAGAATACACAAGTGCAGGCTCCCTTTCATGTACTTCCATGAATGCTCATCAAGAAATAGTATATCAGTACCCTTCGTTATATAATTGGTTAGGAAAACACAAGACTATGAAATTACAATTACATATAGAGGAGGCTTTCTGTCCTAATGCTCAGGGACACAGACAATTGCATTTCATTTGCAGAAGGCAGCTGAATAAAACTTGAATCAATACTCAGACATGACATCATTGAATGTTTCACTGGTCCAATCCATGGGTTTCTCTCATAGCGGTAATGCCCAAAAGAGACAGTGAAGGAGCTGTAGGCATCTGCCTTGATGTATTTAATGAACAAGGCAATCCAGGTCTGCACATCGCTGACACGATAACACAATTAAATGGTGTGACGGTCTTCACTAGCCTAATTTAAATAAGGGATATCATCAGCTGGAACGCAAGGAGAATTGCAAATACATTACAACCTTTTCTACACATATCGGTATGTTCTGATATAAAAGATTACGTTTTGGTGTGTCATCTGCCACTGAGCTCTTCCAAGATGTCATTCAATATGGTAACTAGACACAATATTGAAGAAAAATATATAGAATGGCCAGAATATCGAATCCAAAGTATAGAATGGACATAAAATCGAATGGACATAATATAGTGGTTAATAATATCGACATGTAGGTAAGTAATATCGACAGTCAAAATATCAAAGTACATAATGTAAGCATCAAAATATATCAAATTTTTAATAATATCGAATTTTTTAAAGTGTTTTGTATGTTAGTATATGTGTTAAAGTGTATATTATTTTTGGAATGTATGTTTAATTATTTTTTAAAGTTAAGAAATTTATGTAAAATAATGTTGGTGTATTTTCCTTCCGTAGCGGGTTGTGGATTTATAGGGGAATAGGGTGGGAAGTAATTTAATTACAGTACATTAAGGGGTCGATTCCGATCCTGGAAAAAAAACATCCGTATGATTCGTATCCGGAGCCCTCTCCGTAGGAATCGTAAACATGCCGTATGACCCGACGAGTACAATCCGGACCGGGTTATGAGGACGCGATTTGTACGGTCCACATCGGGTAAGGGCAATTTGTATGGAAAAGCATACAATCACATACACACCGTACGGTCCGTACACCCCATGATCGCAGGGCTACGGTGCGTACCCCTGCGATCATGGGGTGTAAGCACCATACCCCACGATCACAGGGTGTATGCACCGTACACCCAGCGAACATGGGGTACGGTGCGTATACCCCATGATCGCAGGGGTGCGCACCGTACCCCTGCAATCATGGGGTGTACGGACCGTACCCAGGGGGGGCGTTCCGTACCTGTTTCGAGGCGAACTCTGCTTCTCCGGATGTTTTCGGCTCACGTAGAAAAAGCGTTGTACGATGCGTACCCGACACTAATCGTACTTGCTGGGTCGGAAAAACCAGCCGCGAACTGTACGGACGTCGCGTACAGCGGGTTCTGAGGGAGATTTGTACGGGGATTTGATTCGTACGGTCTCTGTACGATTCGTACGGAGTCCAGCTCCTGGTACGAATCGTACTTCGTCGTACGTACCGGGAACGTTGCAGGGTGCGATTCGTACGGAAAAAACGCTACGTACAGCTATTCGGAGCGGTTTTTCCCAAATCAGAATCTACCTCATAAATTTGAAAGAATTATTAATTATTTATAATTTAATTTTGCGTTTTAGTTCTGGAGCAGGTTTTGGGTTTATAGGGGAATAGGGTGAGAATATAATTGTAATTAAGTAAATATTTATTTGTATGTATTGGTATTGATAATTAATTTATTGTTAATTAATTATTAATTGGTAAAACATTTTTATTAATTGGTAATTATGTTTGTTATTAGTTGATTAATTGTTAATTGTATTAATGTATTATTTGGAGCGGGTTGTGGGTTTATAGGGGAATTGGGTGGGAAGTAATATAATTGTAACTAAGCAAATATTTATTTGTATTTATTGGTATTGATAACTAATTTATTGTTAATTCATTATTAATAGGTAAAACATTTGTATTAATTGGTAATTATTTTTTATTAATTGATTAATTGATAATTATGTTAATTGTATTAATGTATTATTCTGAGTGGGTGGTGGGTTTATAGGGGGATAGGGTGAGAAGTAATTTAATTGTTATTAAGTAATTATTGAAATTATATTTGTGTATTGATAATTAATTCATTGTTAATTAATTATTAATTGGTAATTGTTTAATTACTTATTACATATTTAGTATTGAAAATGAATTGGTTGTTAATCAATTATTAATAGGTAATTAATTTATAATACATAATATATTTTGGTATTTATAATAATTAATTATTAAATAATTTGTAATTGGTAATTCATTTTAAATAATTTGTTATTGGTATTGATAATTAATTTATTTTTATTTAAATATTAAATTATTACTTTCCCTCCTATTGCTCTCACTGGAGTGGGAAAGGTAATTTTTTCCCCTACGCTATCCAACTCTTTCCCTACTATTGTACTCACTGGAGTGGGAATAGTAATTTTTACCCCTACGCTATCCGACACTTTTCCTACGGTAGCACTCTTTGCTCTGGAGTGGGAATAGTAATTTTTACCACTACGCTATCCAACGCTTTCCCTACTGTTGCACTCGCTGGAGTGGGAATAGTAGTTTTTACCCCTACGCTATCCAACAATTTTCCTACTGTTGCACTCTCTGGAGTGGAAATAGTAATTTTGCCACTCCACTTTCCCTACTGTTGCACTCTCTGGAGTGGGAATAGTAATTTTTACCCCTACGCTATCCAACGCTTTCCCTACAGTTACACTCAGTGGAGTGGGAATAGTAATTTTTCCCCTGCAGCTATCCAACGCTTTCCCTACTGTTGCACTCACTGGAGTGGGAATAGTAATTTTTACCCCTACGCTATCCAACGCTTTCCCTACTATTGCACCCACTGGAGTGGGAATAGTAATTTTTACCCCTACGCTATCCAGTGCTTTCCCTACAGTCGCACTGACTGGAGTGGGAATAGTAATTTTTACCCCTACGCTATCGAAAGCTTTTCCTACTTTTGCACTCTCTGGAGTGGGACTAGTAAATCTTACCCTCCTGCTATCCAACGCTCTCCCTACTGTTCCACTCGCTGGAGTTCGGAATAGTACATTTTACCCTACCACTATCCAACAGTGATATACATTTTTTTAAAGAGATTACATATATTATTTGTTACATCAAAAAAAAATTAAATATGTTTTACTTAATTATATTGATTATTTAATTAAGTTAATGTTACTCAACATATTTTACGAATTCGATTATTGTACATTCTATATTTTAACAAACAATATTTTGTCTTTGATAATTTTGTACTTAGCGGTTGGTAGATAGGGAAACGATATTTTGTACTTTGAGATTTTGGTGTCGCTATTATGTCCATTCTATATTTTGCTTGTCGATATTCTGTCAGTGATTCAAGCCATGTATCATACAGCCTGTCGTGAATGCTTTCAATTATAGTGATGACATATTGGTTTTCGGAGCTATACATAAGGAACATGACAAAATATGCAAGTATGTTGTTTACTAGTTGATGCAGGTTTATCTTTGAATGCCGATAAATGTGAGTGCCGTAAAACAAGTAAAAAATATTTGGACATATCTTTTCTGATTGGGGCGATCCAGCTAGAGTGCAAGCACTGTCAACTGCCAGTTCCATCGAAGACATTTCGTTTTTACATTCATACCGTGGCATGGCCACTTGCCACTGTAAATGCTCCCTTAAGAGACTTGATGAAAAAGAGTGTTTCATTTCATTGGTAACAAGAATATGAGCAAAGAAAATCAAACAAGCAATAGAGAACGCCACCGAAATGGCACACTTTGATGCAAAGCTCCAAACAGAGGTTATTGACTCTAGCACAGTTGGGTTAGGTGCCATCTTTTCACAGCAAAGAAGTCAGCAACATGCTCGAAAGCATATTGTAGCATACTCGATCAAAGGTTTGCCCCAAACTGAACCTACTTATTCACAACCAGAGAAAGAAAGTTTAGTAGTGTATGGTCTTTCGAACATTTCAACATATTCTTATATGGAAATCCTTTCACACCTGTGACTATCTTTGGCAACCCAAAAGCGAAGATGCCTCCTTGCATTGAACATTGAGGTCTAAGATTACAACAGTACAACTACACAATGGTGCATCGTCCAGGAAAAGATCAAAAACCTGCTGACTATTTCTCAAGACAACTGAAGCCTGCATAAATTTCATTGTGAAATCGAGCACACCAGCTGCCATTTCATTGGAACAAATCGTCACTGCCACGAGTCAAGATAGTGACATGTTTAAACTGAAAGACACTCATCAGTCGTGGAACCAGCACTCTCGACTTCTCAAACATGATATTGAATAACTGTAGCCATATTTTAGAAAGTACCCCGGGAGCCCAACAGGCATGTGCACCTGCTTTGCACTCCCCGGAGCTCTTTGGTATTACAAAAAGGGGTGCATATGCTTGTACAGCTCTGGCACCTATATCGCACTATCACCAAAGGGTGCCCCCATACAAATGAGTGAATCCCTGTGCATCTGCACCTGCGCCACATTATAGACCTGGGAACAGAGGCAAAGAAGCTGTCAGAAGGAACACTGACAGTGTGCCACCTAAAAGGACTTCACTTGTCACATTGACTTTTGGCACACATTTGCGACACTTTGGGTTAGTTTCCTGGAAACATCAACCTTGCTTATACGAGTCAACGAGGCCTACTCATATGTTTTGCAAATGTGTTTCCTATTTTTGTCCATATGGTGACAAAACTATCTGTAGCGCATAAACAATGGCAGTCTGATCACACTCTCAGCCCAAGGCATAGTCAGAGGAGACACTTCTTCTGACATCTAGAGGTCTCTACAAGCTGATGTTTTTGCACAACAGCTGGCTAGCATCTCTCTGAGGGGTGTCCAGCTAGTGACCAAGATGGGGCCCTACATTCCTGACCACCTGGTAATGGGGTTGGATTATCCGGGAAATAGATTCTTGGCACATACACCCTAGACACATAGGTTAGGGTTCGCATTGTAGGAGTATGCCAGAATGTTATAATATTACATATGCCTGCATATATACGTTGTTTCAGCATGATGGTGGAACTTTTTGTATTGTTCACTGTCCTGATACTTCTTATAACTTTCATCTGCTTCTGTCTATTGATCATTGCAAAAAAATAATTTACAACAAGGGGTGGTGATGGACAGAGTCTCTGAATTAAGCAGAGTACTCTCACCCAGTCAAGAGATCAGGGCTAGATCCATCACCGTTTTTTAGCTCATTGCACCATCCCAGTTTCAGAACCTGGCTGTATGCAAATTAGTCTGTCCCTGGCCCAGTGCATCATGGGAACAGGGCAGACCAGACTACAAAAGCCAATTCTTACACTGGGAAGGAAACAAGCTTCCGGGGACCGGTTTCTGCCATTTCAGGCATCTTCGGCCCGGCTTGCTTGAATCCTGATGGTGCAATGAGCAAGGGACTCACATCTGAGTATACCCTTCCACGCTTAGGGTGGACAAAATAATTTACAACAAGGGGTGGTGATGGACAGAGTCTCTGAATTAAGCAGAGTACTCTCACCCAGTCAAGAGATCAGGGCTAGATCCAACACCGTTTTTTAGCTCATTGCACCATCCCAGTTTCAGAACCTGGCTGTATGCAAATTAGTCTGTCCCTGGCCCAGTGCATCATGGGAACAGGGCAGACCAGACTACAAAAGCCAATTCTTACACTGGGAAGGAAACAAGCTTCCGGGGACCGGTTTCTGCCATTTCAGGCGTCTTCGGCCCGGCTTGCTTGAATCCTGATGGTGCAATGAGCAAGGGACTCACATCTGAGTATAGCCTTCCACGCTTAGGGTGGACAAAATAATTTACAACAAGGGGTGGTGATGGACAGAGTCTCTGAATTAAGCAGAGTACTCTCACCAAGTCAAGAGATCAGGGCTAGATCCAACACCGTTTTTTAGCTCATTGCACCATCCCAGTTTCAGAACCTGGCTGTATGCAAATTAGTCTGTCCCTGGCCCAGTGCATCATGGGAACAGGGCAGACCAGACTACAAAAGCCAATTCTTACACTGGGAAGGAAACAAGCTTCCGGGGACCGGTTTCTGCCATTTCAGGCGTTTTCGGCCCGGCTTGCTTGAATCCTGATGGTGCAATGAGCAAGGGACTCACATCTGAGTATACCCTTCCACGCTTAGGGTGGACAAAATAATTTACAACAAGGGGTGGTGATGGACAGAGTCTCTGAATTAAGCAGAGTACTCTCACCCAGTCAAGAGATATGGGCTAGATCCAACACCGTTTTTTAGCTCATTGCACCATCCCAGTTTCAGAACCTGGCTGTATGCAAATTAGTCTGTCCCTGGCCCAGTGCATCATGGGAACAGGGCAGACCAGACTACAAAAGCCAATTCTTACACTGGGAAGGAAACAAGCTTCCGGGGACCGGTTTCTGCCATTTCAGGCGTCTTCGGCCCGGCTTGCTTGAATCCTGATGGTGCAATGAGCAAGGGACTCACATCTGAGTATACCCTTCCACGCTTAGGGTGGACAAAATAATTTACAACAAGGGGTGGTGATGGACAGAGTCTCTGAATTAAGCAGAGTACTCTCACCCAGTCAAGAGATCAGGGCTAGATCCAACACCGTTTTTTAGCTCATTGCACCATCCCAGTTTCAGAACCTGGCTGTATGCAAATTAGTCTGTCCCTGGCCCAGTGCATCATGGGAACAGGGCAGACCAGACTACAAAAGCCAATTCTTACACTGGGAAGGAAACAAGCTTCCGGGGACCGGTTTCTGCCATTTCAGGCGTCTTCGGCCCGGCTTGCTTGAATCCTGATGGTGCAATGAGCAAGGGACTCACATCTGAGTATAGCCTTCCACGCTTAGGGTGGACAAAATAATTTACAACAAGGGGTGGTGATGGACAGAGTCTCTGAATTAAGCAGAGTACTCTCACCAAGTCAAGAGATCAGGGCTAGATCCAACACCGTTTTTTAGCTCATTGCACCATCCCAGTTTCAGAACCTGGCTGTATGCAAATTAGTCTGTCCCTGGCCCAGTGCATCATGGGAACAGGGCAGACCAGACTACAAAAGCCAATTCTTACACTGGGAAGGAAACAAGCTTCCGGGGACCGGTTTCTGCCATTTCAGGCGTTTTCGGCCCGGCTTGCTTGAATCCTGATGGTGCAATGAGCAAGGGACTCACATCTGAGTATACCCTTCCACGCTTAGGGTGGACAAAATAATTTACAACAAGGGGTGGTGATGGACAGAGTCTCTGAATTAAGCAGAGTACTCTCACCCAGTCAAGAGATATGGGCTAGATCCAACACCGTTTTTTAGCTCATTGCACCATCCCAGTTTCAGAACCTGGCTGTATGCAAATTAGTCTGTCCCTGGCCCAGTGCATCATGGGAACAGGGCAGACCAGACTACAAAAGCCAATTCTTACACTGGGAAGGAAACAAGCTTCCGGGGACCGGTTTCTGCCATTTCAGGCGTCTTCGGCCCGGCTTGCTTGAATCCTGATGGTGCAATGAGCAAGGGACTCACATCTGAGTATACCCTTCCACGCTTAGGGTGGACAAAATAATTTACAACAAGGGGTGGTGATGGACAGAGTCTCTGAATTAAGCAGAGTACTCTCACCCAGTCAAGAGATCAGGGCTAGATCCAACACCGTTTTTTAGCTCATTGCACCATCCCAGTTTCAGAACCTGGCTGTATGCAAATTAGTCTGTCCCTGGCCCAGTGCATCATGGGAACAGGGCAGACCAGACTACAAAAGCCAATTCTTACACTGGGAAGGAAACAAGCTTCCGGGGACCGGTTTCTGCCATTTCAGGCGTCTTCGGCCCGGCTTGCTTGAATCCTGATGGTGCAATGAGCAAGGGACTCACATCTGAGTATACCCTTCCACGCTTAGGGTGGACAAAATAATTTACAACAAGGGGTGGTGATGGACAGAGTCTCTGAATTAAGCGGAGTACTCTCACCCAGTCAAGAGATCAGGGCTAGATCCAACACCGTTTTTTAGCTCATTGCACCATCCCAGTTTCAGAACCTGGCTGTATGCAAATTAGTCTGTCCCTGGCCCAGTGCATCATGGGAACAGGGCAGACCAGACTACAAAAGCCAATTCTTACACTGGGAAGGAAACAAGCTTCCGGGGACCGGTTTCTGCCATTTCAGGCGTCTTCGGCCCAGCTTGCTTGAATCCTGATGGTGCAATGAGCAAGGGACTCACATCTGAGTATACCCTTCCACGCTTAGGGTGGTTGTCCACCCTAAGCGTGGAAGGGTATACTCAGACATGAGTCCCTTGCTCATTGCACCATCAGGATTCAAGCAAGCCGGGCCGAAGACGGCTGTAATGCCAGAAACCGGTCCCCGGAAGCTTGTTTCCTTCCCAGTGTAAGAATTGGCTTTTGTAGTTTGGTTTGCCCTGTTCCCATCATGCACTGGGACAGGAACAGACTAATTTGCATACAGCCAGGTTCTGAAACTGGGATGGTGCAATGAGCTAAAAAACGGTGTTGGATCTAGCCCTGATCTTTTGACTGGGTGAGAGTATTCTGCTTAATTCAGAGACTCTGTCCCTCACCACCCCTTGTTGTAAATATTTTTGTCCACCCTAAGTGTGGAAGGGTATACTCAGACATGAGTCCCTTGCTCATTGCACCATCAGGATTCAAGCAAGCCGGGCCGAAGACGGCTGTAATGCCAGAAACCGGTCCCCGGAAGCTTGTTTCCTTCCCAGTGTAAGAATTGGCTTTTGTAGTTTGGTTTGCCCTGTTCCCATCATGCACTGGGACAGGAACAGACTAATTTGCATACAGCCAGGTTCTGAAACTGGGATGGTGCAATGAGCTAAAAAACGGTGTTGGATCTAGCCCTGATCTTTTGACTGGGTGAGAGTATTCTGCTTAATTCAGAGACTCTGTCCCTCACCACCCCTTGTTGTAAATATTTTTGTCCACCCTAAGCGTGGAAGGGTATACTCAGACATGAGTCCCTTGCTCATTGCACCATCAGGATTCAAGCAAGCCGGGCCGAAGACGGCTGTAATGCCAGAAACCGGTCCCCGGAAGCTTGTTTCCTTCCCAGTGTAAGAATTGGCTTTTGTAGTTTGGTTTGCCCTGTTCCCATCATGCACTGGGACAGGAACAGACTAATTTGCATACAGCCAGGTTCTGAAACTGGGATGGTGCAATGAGCTAAAAAACGGTGTTGGATCTAGCCCTGACCTTTTGACTGGGTGAGAGTATTCTGCTTAATTCAGAGACTCTGTCCCTCACCACCCCTTGTTGTAAATATTTTTGTCCACCCTAAGCGTGGAAGGGTATACTCAGACATGAGTCCCTTGCTCATTGCACCATCAGGATTCAAGCAAGCCGGGCCGAAGACGGCTGTAATGCCAGAAACCGGTCCCCGGAAGCTTGTTTCCGTCCCAGTGTAAGAATTGGCTTTTGTAGTTTGGTTTGCCCTGTTCCCATCATGCACTGGGACAGGAACAGACTAATTTGCATACAGCCAGGTTCTGAAACTGGGATGGTGCAATGAGCTAAAAAACGGTGTTGGATCTAGCCCTGATCTTTTGACTGGGTGAGAGTATTCTGCACCCCTTGTTGTAAATATTTTTGTCCACCCTAAGCGTGGAAGGGTATACTCAGACATGAGTCCCTTGCTCATTGCACCATCAGGATTCAAGCAAGCCGGGCCGAAGACGGCTGTAATGCCAGAAACCGGTCCCCGGAAGCTTGTTTCCTTCCCAGTGTAAGAATTGGCTTTTGTAGTTTGGTTTGCCCTGTTCCCATCATGCACTGGGACAGGAACAGACTAATTTGCATACAGCCAGGTTCTGAAACTGGGATGGTGCAATGAGCTAAAAAACGGTGTTGGATCTAGCCCTGATCTTTTGACTGGGTGAGAGTATTCTGCTTAATTCAGAGACTCTGTCCCTCACCACCCCTTGTTGTAAATATTTTTGTCCACCCTAAGCGTGGAAGGGTATACTCAGACATGAGTCCCTTGCTCATTGCACCATCAGGATTCAAGCAAGCCGGGCCGAAGACGGCTGTAATGCCAGAAACCGGTCCCCGGAAGCTTGTTTCCTTCCCAGTGTAAGAATTGGCTTTTGTAGTTTGGTTTGCCCTGTTCCCATCATGCACTGGGACAGGAACAGACTAATTTGCATACAGCCAGGTTCTGAAACTGGGATGGTGCAATGAGCTAAAAAACGGTGTTGGATCTAGCCCTGATCTTTTGACTGGGTGAGAGTATTCTGCTTAATTCAGAGACTCTGTCCCTCACCACCCCTTGTTGTAAATATATTGATCATTGCAGCACTCGTTGCTGCAATAACTCCTGCCATCAATGACATCCGCTCCCTCTTCAACTGGGAGAAGACAGCAGTCCTCATCCTTCTCAATCTCTCAGCTGCCTTCGACACAGTCTCCCACCACACCCTAAGCATGAGACTTCACGATGCCAGCATCCATGACAAAGCTCTGTGCTGGATATGCTCCTCACTCACCCGAGGAACACCGCGAGTCGCAATACCACCGTTCCTATCAGAACTCACAGACATTGGCTGTAGGGTCCCCCAGGGCTCTTCCATGAGTCCCATCCCTATTCAACATTTATATGGCCCGCTCGCAGCTATAGCTAGGAATCAGGGACTCAATATTGTCTCCTACGCCGACAGCATCCAGATGATCCACTCCCTCGCCAACAAGCCCACAATCACCAGAAAAAACTTCCACAGTGGAATGAAGGCTGTCACTACATGGATGAGAGACAGCTGCCTCAAGATCAACTCAAACAAGAATAAAATCCTCATCCTGGGGCCCAACACCTCTGCTTGGAAAGACTCCTGCTGGCCCTCTGCATTAGGAATAGCCCCCAAACCTACAGATCGAGCAAGAAACCTAAGCATCATATTGGACTCCTCACTCACGATGAACCACCAGATCAGCACCGTCTCCTGATCATGCTTCCACTCTATTTGCCTGTTTCTAAAGACCTTCAGCTGGTTCCCCACCAAAGCCAAAACAACGGTCACCCACACACTCCTCAGCAGTAGACTAGACTAAAGCAAAGCACTCTACGCAGGCTTCCCCCAGAAACCCCACAGGAAACTACAGAACATTCAGAACGCCGCAGCCAGGCTGGTCCTCAACATCCCTCACTGCAGCCACATCATCGAACACTTGAGAGAACACCATTGGCTCCTAGTCAACAAAAGAATCAGGTTCAAGCTCTTCACACACGCCTGCCATTAAGGCCCTCGTCAACGCCAGACCAGCATACCTAAACCACTGCCTCTCATTCTACGTACCCTCTGGACACCGTCACTCCGCCGAACTGACCCTGACCACCATCCCTCAGATCCACGAAGCAAGGACCGGATAAAGATCCTTCTCCTACCTCACCGCCAAGACCCTGAAACACTGCCTCTCTACCTCAGCCTACACCCGTCGCTGACCCAGTTCAGGAGAGCCCTCAAGACTTGAATCTCCCAGCGCCTTGAGACCCTAGTGGGTGTGTAGTCATGCTTAACAAATACTGATTCATTGGTGGATTGATTGATTGATTGATTGATTGACAGATGTTCTACATATGAATCATGTTGATTCAGTAAACATTGAAAATGCATATTCATGAGGAGGAGCTTGGCGGGCATCCGTGATGGCCGCGTGAGCACAGCGCTCTCCGGACCCCCGCCACTCCCGGCATAATATCCTGAACATATCCTGATTTTTCCCGAGGATTTGTGTAGAGGACACTGGGCTGATCTTCCTGTGGTTTTTGAATTTTGATTTGGACCAGGGACACCGAAGATACGACGACTCGAACTTTCGGGGTCCGCCCTGGAGGTGCGCCCGGGTCTGGGTGAGGCACAGTGGCCGTGTCTGAGTTGAACAACAACGGCAGGGGGATTCGACTGGTGGGTCCCCCTCTTAAGTTTCGGTTTCGATTCTGCCTCAGACTGTGCATCTGGCAAAGGAGTCTGGCCCTTGCTGGGTCCGGCGGCACGAGACTGCTGTTGTGCCTTTGGCTAGCTTATTGTCCTTCCAGGCTGGCTCACGCCTAGAGGTACCCTCGCCGCTGCCTTTCGGCTGCAACGCCCTGCTCTCCTGTGGCCGTTTTCACCGGGTCGAGTGAGTCCCCTGGGACGCGGTCTCCAACATGGCGGGCAGAGGGGACCGAGAGACACGGAAGACCAAAACGCCCCTTCGCGGGGGCCCGGTCCAGTCTAATGTCATGGACCGGTACACCCATTCGAAGGGGTCCCCTGGAGCCGCCTTGCCTGGCCCGAGTGCAGTTGGCCACACTGTGGAAGAGTCGACGGAGCCTTCCTTGCAGGACATCATGGGCGCCATTTCTGGCATGAAGGAAACATTAGGCCTACAGTATGAAGCTTTGGCCCACAAAATCGACACCATGGCCATTGACGTGAACTTGATTCGGGCCGACCTATCTAAAACCAACGAGAAGGTGAAGTCATTGGATCTCAAGTCATCCAGCCTTACGGCCGACGTCTCGGAGATACAGACGGAGATTGGCAACCTCCGAAGGGTGAACGATTTCATGACCCGGCGCTTGGAGGACTTTGAAAACAGAGCACGTCGTTGTAACGTGCGTGTGGTTGGCGTTCCGGAAAATCCGGACCCGCATTCTGTTGATCTCCTGGTCGAGGACCTGATACAGAACTACCTCTCTCCGTCTGGGTTGAGTAAATTCTTCGCAGTGGAACGTGCCCATCGTGTTCCGGGAGGCCAGGGCAAGCCTGGCGCCCCACCGAGGCCTATTGTTGCGAAACTCTTTCATTATAGGGACCGGGACGCTATCCTGCAGGCATCGCGAGTGAAGGGCCCGGTGGCCTTTGAGAATGCCACGGTGAACTTCTACCCGGACTTTTCTCAATTGGTGCAGAAACAGCGTATGGGCTTCCGTGGAGTCAAGAAGCGTCTCCGGGACTTGGGACTGCGCTACGCTATGCTTTTTCCAACCAGGCTGCGCGTTGAATACAATGACCGGACCTTTTTCTTTGATCGGCCTGATTCCGTGAATGACTGGCTGGACTCTCTGCCGGACCGACCTCCTGGGACTGAGCCCGCTGAACACCTGGGTGGTGCCGAGGGTGGTGTAGAGAGCTGAACTTGTGGTCTATGCCTCGGTCACCGTGCCACGTCACTTCTTCTGTGATTCTATGCCTAAGTGCCTCTATTTTCTGTGTGTTCTCCTCTTTCTTTATTTTGTTCGGGGTGGCGGGTGGGACAGGGCCTTTCCTCCTCCGGGGTCTTTTTGTAGAATGGGGGTTTCTGGGCGACAGGCACACTGCATGTTGGGGTGGCTTTTTAGCTTCTTGCAGGGGTGTAGGGTGGGGGGTGTTTTCTTGGTCGTTGGGGGGTGGGTTGATGGGAAGTTTGATGTTTGTGTTTTGTTTTTTCAAGGCGATTCTATTTTGCTAATGGTATTTTCGATGTCATGCTCACTGGGGGAGGGGTCCGGCATCACTGTGTGGGATGGGGGGTAGCGGGTTGAGGTTTATTTCGTGGAATGTCAATGGTCTGGGGGATCGTATAAAGCGGGGTGTGGTGTTGCAATGTCTACGACGTTTGTCTCCTGATATTGTCTTTCTGCAGGAGACTCATCTAGTGGGCAATACTTGTCGTGCAATGAACAGGTGGGGCTATCGCCTCGTCGCACATTCGGGGTTTACCACGGGTTCCAGGGGGGTGGGCATCCTTGTCCAGGCTTCCCTCCCCCTGGCGATTGATGATGTGATCCTTGATGATCGGGGGCGTTACGCCGTCCTCGTGGGGCGCTACGAGGGTCGGACCCTTTCCCTGTTTGCCGTTTATGTGCCCCCGGTCTACAGACCTCTACCTTTTCCGATTTGGGCCGAGTGTTGTTGAGCCTCCCAGATAGTACTCTTTTCATGGCGGGTGACTTTAACTCTGTGTTCTCCGGTCTACATGATCGTCACCCCCCTAGGGACACTCCTTCGGCCCAACAATGGCTGGGTGGGTTTCTGGATACTTTTGGGTTGGTGGATTGTTGGAGACTCATGCACCCTACTCAGCTTCAATACACTTTCCATTCCGGGGCCCATGGGAGTCTGTCTAGACTGGATTATTTCCTGATGCCTGCGGCGCAGTCGTCGGCTGTTCGGGAGATTAGACACCTCCCCCGGGGCATCTCTGACCATTCTCCGCTTTGGCTTTGTTTTGAGATGGGGGTGGCGGCGGCGGGCCGGGTGGCTCCTATCAATCCATGGTATCTAACCTCCCCCGAGACCCGTGGTCTCTTGATTAAGTCGTTGGACAATTATTTTCTAGACAATGAGGGGTCCGTCTCCTCTGCGGTGTCCCTATGGGAGGCCTTTAAGACAGTGATCCGCGGGCAGGCCCTTTCCCTTATTGCTGAATCCAAAAAGGCGAGGAATCGGGAGGTGGTGGAACTCGAGAGGGAGATTGTTGGGATAGAGGCTGACTTGGAATTGACTGTTACTCCTGATAAACTTCACGCCCTGGGTCTGAAACAATTTGCTTATAGGTCTTTGGTTATGGACGCGGCTAAAATGATGTTTCGGGAACAACAGGGTCGTTTGTATGATGTGGGGGACAAAGCGGGTAAATTGCTGGCGTGGTTGGACAAGAAGGAGAGGGCGAATCGTGTGGTACCGGTGATTCAGACTTTGAATGGTGTGAGAGTGACTGACCCAGTTGAAATAGTGGAATGTTTTGCAGACTATTTTCGTGTGGTTTATTCCCCTGTGTCTCAACGGGATGTGGATGACTCTCGCCTCTTGTTGCGTGATATAGCTCTGCCCTGTGTCTCCGATTTAGACCGAGTCTCTTTGGAGTCTCCTTTCTCCACGGACGAGATAGCGACTGCCATTCGCTCGCTCCGTTCGGGCAAGGCTTTGGGCCCGAATGGATTGCCAATTGAGTTGTACAAGCTACGTCCTGATAGGGTGGCGCCCTATCTTCGTACCATGTTTTTGGAGTCCCGGGAACGGGGTATTCTCCCATATGATCAGCGGCTGGCTACGATCGTTGTTATTCCTAAGGAAGGTAAACCCCGGGACCTTTGTTCGTCTTATAGGCCCATTTCCCTGTTGAATGTTGAGCCCAAGGTTCTGGCTAAGCTCCTGGCTACCCGCCTCCTGACGGTTATTAGCGGTTTGATTCATCCGGACCAGTCCGGTTTTATCCCGCATCGTAACACGGCTCTTAATCTGCGTCGTCTCCATGGAGCCATTGCGAGGGCGGGGCTTCTGACGGAGCCGGCCATTTTGGCTTTGCTTGATGCCTCGATGGCCTTTGATACGATAGAGTGGCCCTATCTTTGGGCAGCTCTTGAGAAATTTGGTTTCGGCCCTGGATTTATTGGTTGGGTGAAGTTACTAGACGCCGAACCCCTGGCGCAGGTTGTGGTCAACGGTCGAGTTTCTGTTCCCTTTTGCCTTGGTAGGGGGACCAGACAGGGGTGCCCCTTGTCTCCGCTACTTTTTGCTCTTGCTTTGGAGCCACTAGCTGCGTGGCTTCGATGGGAACCTTCACTCAAAGGGATCCGTTGGTCACCAGATTTTGAGGACTGCGTCTCGCTTTACGCGGATGACATTCTTCTTTACCTTACTTCCCCGCGCAAATCTTTAAATGTTCTATTTGACGTTCTTACTTCGTTTGGCGCTAATTATGGTCTGGTTATTAATTGGGCTGAGTCCTGTGTGTATGTTCTTTCGGGTGTTCTGCCCCCGTTGCCGGATAGATTCCCTATCCAGGTTGTCCAGTCTGGCTTCAAATATCTAGGGATCTTTATTACGCTGGACTCCTCACTCCGGTTTGAACGTAATCTCCTCCCCCCGCTTCTTAGACTGCGACTGGATGTGGCTCGCTGGCGTAAGTTGCCCTTGTCCCCTCTGGGCAGGGCTGCCCTTTTCAAAATGATGTCTTTGCCACGATTCCTGTACGCACTCCAGAATTCCTATGATGACGTTCCCACTACCTATTTCCGAGAGATTGAGAGTCTCCAAAGGCAGCTGATTTGGGACGGGCGCCCACGTATCGCCCTTGCAAAACTTACCATCCCTTGGTTTGACGGGGGCATGGCGCTCCCTGATATCAAGAGATATTACTGGGCTACCCAGCTGTCGGCCATTAACCATGCAATGTATTCCCCGGGTCGGGATCCGGCCTTTGAGATGGACAGATTCCAGCTGCCGGGAGGGGATTTTAATAGAGCGCTTTATTCCAGGTCGGCTGGGCGCCATTTTATGGGCCCGTCCAAGATTGCAGTCAGTGTGTGGCGCGCCACGAATGTGAGTCTGGGATGGGAGAATCGTCTGACACTGGCGACGCCGCTTTATGCTTCCGAGCGTTTGGGATGTCTCTGGTCTACTAAGGGCTTTGACCGCTGGGATATGATTGGGATATGTAGAGTGGGTGATGTCTGTGTGAATGGTAGAATGAAGTCCTTTGAGGCCCTTCGGGCCGACTATGACTTGAGTGATAGGGAATTTTTTCGTTATCTGCAGGTCCGACATGCCCTGGCCTCTGTTTTGACTCCTGATGTGGCCCTCCCCGAGTCCTCTCCCCTCGAGGATCGCATTCTGGATGGCCACCTTCCTGATAGCACTATCTCCCTGATTTACAAGAAGCTGATCAATAATCGCACTGACTTACTTGTCCGACTTCGGGAGGTTTGGGTCGGCGACGGGCTGGACTTAGATGACGAAGATTGGCAATCGGCACTCTCTTCTCCGAAAGAGGTCGCCATCCCTGCCCGTCTCCGTTTGGTTCAGCTTAAGATCCTCCACCGGGTGTATGTTACTGGTCCGCGTCTGGTTGTGATGGGTTTTTCCCCGGATGGTCTATGCAAACGTGGATGTGGAATGAGTGCGACGTTTCTACATATTATTTGGGAGTGCCCGGGGGTGGCGGCCTACTGGACTGAAGTACTTGCGGTGATGATAATTGTGACTGGGATTGCCTTACGGCCTGAGGCCCGACGATGCCTGTTGAATGTGTGGGAACCCACCGACTATTCTGTGGCCCAGACCAGATGGGCGACCTTGGGATACATGGTTGCAAAGCGAGACATTGCGCAACTCTGGGGCGCATCTAGACCTCCCGACGTCTCGGTGTGGGAGGACAACATGGACTGGTCCATGTTCCGCGAGAAGACCGTCTATGTAGCTAGGGGCAGACCCAGGGCGTGGACGAAGATTTGGGGTCAGTGGAACGAATATCGTGGAAATATTTGTACTCCTCCCTTGGTTGACGCACCCGATGTCACCCTGTCTCCCTAGGCTGGTGTACCCGAGATTTCTTATGCTGTTTTATGATTTGCCTTTCCTCCCTGCTGTCCCCCCCCCCGCCTTGCCGAGTCCTATCGATTGTGATTCCGTCTTCCTGATTAGTGACTTTCCCCTCCGCCTTCTGGGCTGACTTTGATTAGTATGCATTCGCCTTTTTGTGGTTTGTTGTTTTTTGTATGTATATAACAGAAAATTGTTGTGTCCTGTTCTATATTTCGAGTAACATTTGGTATCTGATCTGTGCCTGACCACGGGAGTGATCGTATGATCTTTACATTGTGCCTTGATTTTAGCGGCCGGCCCGTGTGGTTGTAGGCCCATCCTTGTAACCTTTATTTGATTGCTCAATAAAAGTTTAAAAAAAAAAAAAAGAAGAAAAAAAGAAAATGCATATTCATGTATTTGTTGCATATTTCTCTGAGCAAACGAGAGCACGAGTATGCGAGAGAAAGGTTCTAGATCTGTCACCACAGTTCCTGATGGAACAGAGTTGTCATGTTCAGTCGTTGCCACAACTGTTAACTCTTAGGAAGGCTTATGGTGGTGCCATAAGCTAGCTGATCTATGGGACAGCATATCCTGCGGTGGGCACAGAATCAGTCTTGCACCGTCCCAAAGTTTATGTTGTCCACAAATTCGCAGTTCCTTCTGATTAGTGAAACCTACCTGGCATGGTGCTGCCAATGTTGGTGGGTTTCTTATTTTGTATGGATCATCTGAGTAGTTCAATTGTGCCTTATCAGAGACCCCTACACTCCTTCTAACCTGAGACGTCCGTGGTGGTAGGGAATATCCTCCTCAGCTGAGTAGGTATATCCTATGTATTGACTGTTGGTAATTCAAGCTTGAAATGATCTAATTCCCACTGTGATAGCCTTATCTGTGCTTTATTTTTGCATACATGGCACAAAACAGCACTGAGAACTGCAGATATGCAGACCTACAGCAATTCAGAACCTACTACAAATTCTTTATTTTTGTTTTTGCAGAGTTTTATATAGCGCGAATTAGACCCGAACTGAACCGGGTATCAGAGCGCTTTACATAGCACCAGTTACGTTACACAAGGACACACATTCGTTTTTGTTAGGCACGGGTAGATTAAGTGATTTGCCCAGAATCACAGGAGGTTTAGCGACGTTACGGAGACTCAAACCGGGTTCCCCAGGTCCGAGGTCGAACGACCTAGCCGTTAGGCCAACTCCTCTGGTCTCACACTAGATGGTGGGGATGTTACCTTTGTGGTAGAGGCACACAGACCATATAGAACAGAGGTGTTTTATTCTTGAGTTAAATTCCCACCTGCAGATAAAAAATGGGTCTGTGGATGGAGTTGTCTTCTCAGACACCCTCACTTCCCAACAGCAGACTGATTGCAAGCAAGTCTTGCAGCAGTATGCTAAGCTCTTTTCCTTGACCCCTGGTCAGACAAACTGGTGTACCCATAATGTGGACCCTGGTGACAGTTCACCTGTCAAAAACACAATCTATTGTCAGTCTGATCATGTCTAGGAAAGCTTCAGAGCTACAGTCAGCAAGATGCTGGAGTTCGGGGTTTTTGAACCTTCTGAGAGCCCCAGGGCCAGCCCAGTGGTTCTAGTCCCCAAACCTCATCCACAGGGTGGAACCAGAGACATGAGGTTCTGTGTGGACTATAGAGGGCTCAACTCTGTCACCAAGACAGATGCTCACCCTATCCCAAGAGCAGATGAGTTGATAGGTAAATTGGCTGCAGCCACATATCTAAGTACCTTTGACTTAACCGGAGGCACTGGCATACTGGAATGGCACCAGGAGCAAAAGAGAAACCAGCATTCTCAATACCCGATGGGCATTATCAGTTTACTGTTACGCTCTTTAATTTAAAGAATGCCCCTTCCACCTTGCAAATGTTGGTGAACCAAGTCCTTGCTGAAATGGAGGCCTTTGGTGCACCATATGCTGATGATATCGGTGTCTTTAGTTCCACCAGATCTGCCTTTGGAATGTTTTAAAAGCCTTGCAAACTGCAGGCCTAACTATCAAGGCATCCAAATGCCAGATAGGGCAGGGAACTCTGGTATGCTTGGGCCACCTTGTTGGTGGAGGCCAAGTGCAACCCTTACAGCCCAAGATCCAGGCCATGCTGGACTGGGCAGCTCCAACAACCCAGACTCAAGTCAGGGCATTCCTTGGCTTGACTGGGTATTACAGGAGGTTTGTGAAGGGATATGGGTGCATTGGGACTCCCCTCACAGAACCTACCTCCAAGGAGATGCCCAAAAAGATAAACTGGACAGTTAGCTGCCAAAGGCTTTTGAGACCCTGAAAGAGGCAATGTGCTCAGCACCAAATTCTCAAACCTCCAGACTATACCAAGCAGTTCATTGTGCAGACTGATGCCTCTGAGCTAGGGGTAGGAGCGGTCCTATCCATACATGTTTGGTACTCACTTCCTAGCTCAAACTGATCACATACCTTTTAAAAAGATAATGCAGATGAAAGGTGAAACTCCTAAACTGTAGAGGTGGTCCATCTCCCTACAGGAATACAGACCAGTGACTGCCCATGCCAATGCAGGTGGACTTTCCAGGTTCTTCCGCTTAGAAAATTAAGACTCTTTAGGGAAAGGTTAGTCTCATCCTCTTTTGTTTGGGGGTTGTGTGAGAAAGTGCCTTCTTTTTGCATGGTTGCCCCCACTTTTTGCTGAACTGCCGATGTACTTTGAGTGAGTGTGTCCTGGGCTCCTGCCAAGCAGGTGCCCAGGGCCTATGTTTTTTCCCTAAAACTGCTTTGAAGACCAAACACAATTGGCACTCGCTGGCCACAGGTCAGTCCCTGGTAAATGGTACCACGGGTACCCAGGGCACTGTGGCCAGGGAAGGCCTCCAAGGGCTGCAGCACTTATTGCACCACCCTTAGAGGCCCATTACCTTTAAACTCACACACTGCCTTTGCAGACTGTGTGTTTTGGTGCAGAACAAAGTGAAGAGTCAAAATGGCACACATCCCTGTGTGTCATGCGTACAACCCACTGCCATGGCATAGATCAGTCACCCCTCTAGCTGGGTGCACTATACCAGTGGTGTGGGTACAGGTGCATGAGCCCTGTACCCCTAGAGTGTTTAAGTCCTTTCATAGACATTGTAAGTGCCCTTGCATACTCATGTTTAAATGTAGTCTTTTATTAATTTTAATTCTTGTGCCTTATTGTGCTTTGGGGGGATCCTACCTATTGTTTTGTGGCATTTATCTGGGAGGAGACCAGCAGTAATCACCGTGCCATAGTCGAATTGCCTGGAAATCATAGAGCATTATTAGGAAGCATGGTAGAGAGGTAGTTTTAACCCTCTCTACCATAGAGTTGTGCATGGTGCCAGAGGTCAGCGGTCAAGTGTTCAGCTCTCTGACGCCTTAAAATGTCAGCTGCAAAGCTGGTGCCCCAAAGGCAAGCCCGTCTGCGACCTTCGGCGCCCGGCCAGGCCCAGGGACCTGGCCCAATTGCAGAGAATACATCACTCCAAGAAGCAGCTTCTAGCGCTTGGGCAGGCTCCGACACCATGCAGAGACAGAGGGGGCTACTGGAATCACATGTCGAGGGATTACAGGTATGCAAGCTCTGCTATCATACAATAAATATCAGGGGCAAAGTAATTTAGATGGACAAAAGTGCCAATGAGACAAACCCTCCCTGAACCTTGGCCTCATCAACTGTCACTCGCTCCCCAGATATTAAATTCAAATTCATCCGCTTTTGGAGGAGGGCTGTTTCGACGCTCTGTTCATTATTGAAACCTGGCTTAATGATAGCTCAGCCCCAGACATTCTGATGGCCCTGCCCCCAGGTTTCCATATTCATAGACTAGACCGCACCGATAAGGTAGGAGGAGGACTAGCGATGGTAATTAAAGAGTTGTTTAAATTTATGCTCCAGCATCTCCCTGTTCCGGACTGTGAATGTGGTCAATTTACCATTACCTTCTCACCAACCCCCACCTTCTCGGGGCTGCTAATTTACAGGCAACCTGGGCCCGAGGCGGAGTTTTTAGACAGATTTATGGACATAGTCTCCAGTCTATTGATGAAGAAAGCCCATATCACTAAACTAGGGGATCTCAACCTGCACTTCGAGGATCAGAGTATCCCTAGCGTTAAGAGTTTAGAGAGTGAACTGGGGAGCTTAGCACTATCCAATTAACCCGTTTCATGCGCCCACGATTTTGTGGAAGTGCTGCACTTCCGCAAAACAGGCGGGCGCGTCGGCCATTGGCCGATGGCAGGAGTGGGCAGGTAGTGCTGCTGTCGGCCAATGGCCGACGGCAGCATGGAAGGGTTAATGACATCGGCCACTCACATCAAAGGACACATACTTGACCCAGTGATCACCAATGACCCTAAAATTTCAATACCCCTTCAGGGCCCAGTACCATGGTCTGATCACAATCTAATTTCTTTCACTCTAGACAAGAGGGAGATAGTAAAGAACAACCTCCAATCTATCAAGTCTGCCTCATCGCCCCAATTCATAAACTGGGCTGAGTTGATTGTAGAAGTCTGGGTAGAATCCCTGCTGTCCTCATGCTTTAATACAGCCGGAAGCATTAATGAAGTCTATGCCAACTGGGAAAGGTTGATTCTTTAATCACTGGATGAATTAGTGGCCAAAACAAATCCTAAACTAACTAATACTAACAAAAAAGACACCCTAGTTCAATGCTCAGCTGGCATTATTGAAGAAAGTGTGTAAAAAACTTGAAAGAGATTGCAGAAAGAGCTATGATCCCCAACTTAAAGTTAAGTATAAATTGGCGATCAGAACCTATCACACCAAAACTAAAGAGGTGCAGGCAGGGTTCATTGAGGATAAGATCGCACAGACTCAGAACTCGCCCAAAGAGCTCTTCAGAGTGGTAAAATCCCTAACCAAGATCTTCCAAAACACCACCCATCATCAGGCCTCAAAGGAGAAATGCAACGCATTGGCCACCTATCTTCACAAAAAGGTTATAAACATTTATAGTTCCCTTCATGCGAAGCTGAACACCTCTAGAGGCCATTAAAAAGATCAATTGGTGGAGTAACTCCTGCATTAACCCATTTCCCCGATCTGGATAAGGAGACGGTGCAATCACTCATGAGGGATATTCGATCAGGCTCCACCCTAGATCCCGCCCCCCACGGATTCTTGTAAAAGCCTTTAGACCCTTCTGCCGTCAATTGTTGATATGCTAATGCTTTCCCTACAGACAGGTAACATCCCTACCTCATGGAAGCAGGCAATAATAAAACCGTTGCTAAAAAACACAGGTCTAGATGCTGCTCTGCCAGAGAACTTCCGACCAATATGACTTCTCCCATTTAATAGCAAAAGTTTGGAGAAATATGTCAACAGAATATTGTCCCAATTTCTGGAAGATCATCTTCGGCTACACCATACACAGATGGGGTCCCGCCCTCAGCACAGCATGGAATCCGCCTTGCAAGCGGTGTTCGAAGAACTTAAAATGACCCTTGATCAAGGTGGAGCAGCTGTGATAATCCTCCTAGACCTAAGTGCAGCATTCAACACGGTCAACTATGGCTTGCTGGCTAACAGTCTCCGGGAAATTGGTATCCAGGGCCCAGCTCCGGGTTGGTTGGGGTCCTTCCTGGAGGAGAGGTCCTTCCAGGTTATGGAAGCCAACCTCTTCTCTGATATTAAGCCTTTGACTTGCGGTGTGCCAGAGGGCTCATCACTAAGTCCCATGTTGTTTAATATCTACATGGGCCCATTGGCGGACAAAGTTCAGGGATATGGCATCTCTGTGATTTCATTCGCTGACAACACCCAGCTGATGGTGTCACTTGAGTCCAGGACTAATGGTGAGTCAAGCCAGCTGGTGCCTTGTCTTGAACAAGTGGTTGAAAGGGAGCTGTTTAAAATTATGCGGTAACAAAAGCGAATTTATGGTCCTCGGTAATGCAGGGGTACCCAGGCCTCTAGTCAGTTGGCCACGCTTCCTAGGGATCTCTCCAGTCCCGAGTACTGCCATCAAGAATCTCGGCTTCTGGATGGATAAGGAGCTCACCATGGATACCCAAGAAAGGAAGGTGGCAGGCCCTTGCTTTGGGTTGTTAAGAATGCTCCGCAAGATCCTTGACCTAATCCCTATACAGCTAAGGAAAACCGTCATGCATTCCCTCGTCACGCCTGGACAATGGAAACTCGCTCCTTCTGGGTGCACCTAAATATGTCAATAAATAGCTACAGCTAGTCCTGAATGCAGCGGCCAGACTTCGGTATCAGATTCCAATGCAAGAATCAGTGAGGATGCATCTTTAGTTACATTGGCTCCGGATTGAGGCAAGAATCAAGTTTAAAGCACTCTGCCTGACCCATAGAGCCATGAACAACAAAGGGCCCAGTAAGATCAGAAATCTGGTAGGCCTATGTCTCCCAAATAGAAGTCTGAGGTCAGGCTCTGAGCGCCTGTCAAAAATCACTAGAATAAAAAGAGCCAGATGGGGGGAAGAGCTTTTTCTCACCTGGCGCCCAAGCTATGGAACTCACTTCCGCGAGAGAGTTGAGATTCATAGCATCAGAATCATCTTTTGGGGAAAACTAAAAACTGGTTGTTCAATGATTGCAAATCACTTCCTGTTCTCTCGCTTCACTGTGTCTCATGCCTAGCGCTGGGAGGCCTTGTGTGGCTCAATGGTTAGAGCGGCAGACCCTGATGCAGAGGTCTGGCTCGGGATCAGGGTTCAATTCCCCGCCTCGGTGGGTCTTGGGCTCAAACATTCCACGGACCTGATAATTCTCGCCTCGGTGCCTATTCCAATCATGGAGTCCCACTCTGCATCTCTGGGCAATAGCTTGCTTAATCCCCACAACGGCCCCCACAGCGCTAAGGATGCCTGGCCTCCACCTTGGGGGTGCCCAGGAGTGGACCTCACAGGGAAAGCCAGGATGGGTTCCACAGCGGTATTCGTACAAGCGCCTTGAGACCCTTGCGGGTGAGTAGTGCGCTATACAAGTATCGATTTACAATTTATGCACTCTACAAATCCTCATCACATAACATAAGTGCAGTGCTGCCATTAAGAATATATGGTGCTGCCACAGTACCATAATGGCTACACTGAAAACTGAGAAGGTTGGTGTCAAACTTCTCAGCACATTAAACCCACAGCTACGCCAGTGTCGGAGTAAATGAAAAATGCACACAGGGGGCATTTTAGAGATGCCCCTTGAAACGCGACCTTCTTCTAGTGTCTAGGCTGAGTGGCTGCTTTCAGCTGCCACCCGCAGACATATTTCTGGACTCCTAGGTCGAGAGCCTGCTGCTCTCGGGGGCCGGAAACAATGCATATCCTGGGATGAGGTGCCAAGTCTCCTCCCCTGGATGGGCAGGGTCCACGAAGAGGAAGCTTCAAAGACTTGCTGCCTTTGTGAGTTTCCCCAGGACTTTTGCTGCTTCCAGCAACTTGTCCCCACCGGTTCTGACCCCCACACCGGCGGGAAAACCAAGTGAGGAAGGGAGTTGGGCTCACCTATGCCAAACCCACCCCTCAAGTGGGGGAGGCGAGGTGAAGCACAACTCTCAGTCCCCGCCATCTTGCAGATGGGGGACCCAGCCAACCAGAGTGAGGCTTTTGGCGCCTCCCACTGGAGGGTGTCATAATAGGGGGTATACCCACCCCAAGGAAGGGACCCATTGGTTCCAACCTTTTACTTACAGGTAACACCCCTAACTGTAGTATTTAGGGTGTACCCCGAACATAGCCTCCTCAGACAAGAAACTACAAGAAGAAAAAAGGAAGGACCGAACAGCCGTGCCGAAGCTAAGAAGAGAAGGATGCCCACTGACTTGGCCCCAGCCGTACCGGCCTGTCCCCCACCTTGAACCTACTGTAGCGAAACTCCAGTTTGTCCTGCAGCCAGCAACCTCAAGAACCCCGAGGACCTACCCTGCCTTCCAAACCAAAGACTTTGTCTCCCGTGAACACCTGATTTCTTCACCAACAGACACTAGCTCTGGAAAAATCTGTGAGTCTGCTCCCCTCTGCACCCAACGTCCATGACCCGAGTTCAAGTGGCCAAACACCATGAAGACGTTTTCCCAGCGATCCTCACCCGAGATCCAGAGATCCCTGACCTGCCTCAAGCCTCCAGCCGACACATGCAGCCTAAGTCCGGAAGGTCCCCCCAACTGCAACCAGGAGCTGGTAAGAAGATCCGACCTGTAAAGACACTCCTGCAGCAGATACCCCACGGCCTTGGGTGGCTCAACCGTTGGTGTCTAACCAACCCCCAGAATCCGAACTTACCTCTCCAAGTGGTGGTCGAACCCAGAAGACCTTCGTCCTCGATCCTGCAGTGTGTTTTCAAACCGGAGAAACCCCATTTAAAATAACAGGGCACCCAACGCCAATACAGCACTCTGCACCCGGCCGCCATAGCGCCAGTGAGGGTGCACCTTAGGTGCTGTCTTGAATCCGCATTTGCCCTGAGCTTAAGTTCAGGAGCTTTTCTCCCACAACCTTGTGGTCTGCTCGTAAGCAGCCACCTACCGGAGCTCTCTGCACCCGGCCACCCCAGTGCCGCAGAGCGCGTAACAAGAGTGCATCCTTGACCTGGGGGACCCTTGAGTCCACCCCCAGAATACCAACTCCCACAACTGAATACTTACCTTTGAACCAATAACACTACTTTTCTCTATATGATAACATTGACTGTTTTTCTGTGAGACGTTTTTAAGTGTGGAGTTGGAAAATCTATGAAAATCTTTAAAACTGTAACTGAATAACCAAAACGTTTTTACTTACATGTTTACAGTAAATGTCCCAGTGTAGTATCCAGGTATACTACACTGTGTAAGAAAAGTAATCTGTAAAGTAATCAACTTGAGATCCTATTGAAAAGTCATTACAAAGTATATGCACAGTATTCCACAGTATTGCATTACCAGTAGTTCAAACTGTAACCAAACCAAAGTATATATACAACTGCAATCCAAAACTGTTATATTACTGCAAAGTATTTATCACATACCTGTGCCAGTCTTGCTTGGTTCTAGGAAATAAAATAACTAAAAGAATATTTGTATACAAAACCAATTGGTCTGAGTTCAGTCTTTGAGTGTGTGAATTAATTTGCCGACTGAGTGTGTACAACAAATGCTTAACACTGTCCTCTGATAAAGCCATAATGCGCACCTACACCATCACAAATGGAGAGTGAGGTGCAATCTACTTTTACCTCTGCCTACCTTTGGGGATCCACTGGTGATGTGGCTGCGTCCCCTGCCGCAGCCACACCTGAGAGACCTACACTTGCTCCCTGTCGACAAGAGGATCACCTTCAAGCTCCTCACCCACATACACAAAGCCCTCCACAACACCGGACCAGCCTACCTGAAAAGCAGACTCAGCTTCCACACCCCCACCGGCCAGCTCCGCTCCACCAGCCTCGCACTCGCCCCTGTCCCCCGCATCCAACGAACGACCTCCGGCGGCAGATCCTTCTCCTACCTCGCCGCCAAGACTTGGCAGACCCAAGACCTACTCGCCTTCAGGAAACTCCTCAAGACCTGGCTCTCCGAGCAGTAGCAGCACCCCCCTCCCCATAGCCCCTTGAGACCCTCACGGGTAAGTAGCGCGTACTCTGATTGATTGATTGATTGAATGACTCTGTGCATACTATACCTCACTGCGGTATAGTATATACAGAAAAGCTTCCAACAACCGTAAGTTCCAAAGACCTTGAACCCTGCTGCTGGCCTCTCTTGGAGTGAGTCCTAACGCCCAAGTGGTGCCCCCGGTCCTGGACCTTTGGTAGTGATGTTAGAGGTGCTGCTCCTGCCTAGCCCTAAAACCTGGGACTTAAAAGAACTTTTACCAAAAAGTGCCAGAAGAACCGACAGATGTTTGGGTCACCTGCCAGCTGATCAACCCAAGTTGTGTCACTGGTCAGCCTGACTTTGCCGAAGCTCCCTCTATGTTCTTCTCTGTAGCAGTAAATGTTGTTCGGCTGGACCGCTCAGCAACGGAGTCCAGTCTTGTGGAGCCACGTTTGACTACAGCTGCAGGTTCGTCTCGCTGGAGGTTTTTAACTCCAAAAAGTTGATTAAGTCTGATGGTAAAAATCTTCCCTGAGCTCGACAGCGATTGGCACACCATCGATGACGATGATGGCCAGCCTGCTGAACTCTATTGTGTAAGCCTGAAGGTAAGCCAGGACTGGGTCCGATCCACTGTGTGAATCTGACCTACTCTCCAACTCAGACTTAACTTTTGATTTTGCCTTGATCTTGCTCGACCAGATACCCACGATTGGCTCTTTGTTCTTTTAGGCACTATTTTACACTAAAAACTTTAACATTTCTTAACCCCTTTGCTGCGGGGGTCATTACCCCTCTGTGCTAGGGGGGAGGGGGGCACGCACAGCGCCCGCATGCTCATGACGAGCTCAGCTCGTCATGAGGCACGGCACTCCTGTGCTCATGACGAGCTCAGCTCGTCACAGGTGCATTACCTGCCGTGGAACGCTCAGCACAGCAGGGGAATTCTCCCCGCACCTGAGCGTTCCACGGGCCATGACAAGCTGAGCTCGTCATGAGCACCAGAGCGCCGTGGCTCATGACGAGCTCAACTCGTCATGAGCACCGAAGGGGTTAACCCCGGGTTTACTGATTGGATTTAATTGGTTTAGGTATCATTTTATTTATTAAAATGTATCCTATTTTCCTAAGTTGCCAAGTTGGTTTGGGATTTTTCTTGTGTTTTGTTTTCACTTTATTACTGGTTGTGTGTTGGAAAACACTTACCTCAGTGAATCTCACTTAAGCTTGACTGCTTTTGTGGCAAGCTACTGGAGGGCTAAACACTTGTTAATTTAGTGACTTTTATTTTTCACCCGGAGAAGTATTGTATATTTTTTTTCAGTTGGGTTTTCACCCCCTCAACCGATAGCTACATTTCTTACACGGCTCCTCAGTCCAGTGCTGCTTGGTTCCAGTGGGACAGGGAGCATGGGATCCATATCTGGACATATCCATTGCACTTAGAGAATCACACTGAGATATGCATGACAGTGATGGAGAGAATGTCTGAATTAAGCTCAGGATCTTGTAATTACTCATTTTTGCCCACCATGCCACCTCAGATTAGACCCAGATGTGTAAATGAACACTCTTGGAAATGCACAATTATTATTATTATTTGCACTTATAATGCACAGCAGCTACCCAAAAAGGATTTCCCGGCGCAGTTTGCAGATTTGCGGAGGAGAGGGGCACAGTTAAAGTCTAGATGTTAAATAGCCATGTTTTTAAGGCTTTGCGAAATTTGGTACAATCTGTCTGGTACAATCGTACAATATTCTACTTACTTCATTGTATATTTCTGGTTAACCCAAAGCCGAGCACAACTGTCTTTAATGCTTATGATCTTTAAGGAATGTTATTGGAAGCGTGTAATACAAAACCCATGGTGTGTACCTTCTTATGGAAGGGGTGATAAGCCCCCTGTAAGATTATCGTTACATCCCTCTGGCTCTCCCTCATGCTCCCAGACTGGAACAATGTGTTTTAAAAGGCGACCTTGGTCGCCTATGCACTATAAGCTCCTTGGGGTACAAGAGGCCTGCAGCCCTGAAAGTACTGTGCACCTACCTCTGGGCTCACAATCAGGGCCGGCTTTAATGCTTGTGGCGTCCCTTGTGACAATGTTTGTTGGCGCCCCCTCCAATGACCTCCTTCTCCATAGATTCCCTCACTACCACTCTTTAACAGTGCTCCACATGTCTCCGTAATGGGAAACAATCTTTACTACGCGGTCAAAAGACCGCAATACATTCACAACGCAGCTTTTACAACGCAAGTTGTTACCACGATTTGCACTGGAGGGCGCTCTAGACTAAGGAATAGTGTGAATTACTATTCCAACACCTTCCCTACTGTACGTAGGCTGGAGTTAGAATAGTAAATCATACTATTCCTAAGTCAAGCACCCTAAAGCGCAAGTCGTGGTAACGACTTGCTTTGTAAAAGCTGCATTATGATGTACCTCGTTCATTTTGATCGCGTGGTAACGTCATACATCCCTCTCTCTCAGATGCATTTATTTTGTTTATAGCACCAGTCACACAAGCGTAGGGTGTTGGAGAACTTTACAATACACACACATTACACAGAGACAATTAATAATACGTGTGTAAATCAGTGTATGGTAAATGTTACATAAGACACAGGACTACAAGGTGTAGGAGTCACAGGTCATCTCTACTAGTAGAGATTATAGTTTAAGTGTTCTTGGTCTGGAGAAGCACACACTGAGAATTTTTAAATGTAACACCATGGTTGGGGGTTCTCTTTAATAATAAGAATTGATTTCTATCCAATAGAACCCTTTTTGCAACATTAGGATTATTAGGAAAGACTGGGGGCAGAAACAGCACAGACCTGTTTCCATTATATGCTCTTTGTGATACGTAGGGTACACGTGCTTTGCAGCAGGCACATTGACACTCTGTGATACTTTCTGAGGAGTCAAAACTTGCACCAAAGAAAAAAACAATCCCTGCAGCATGCCCATCAGTCACCGGAGTTGTCTGGACACTTTTATGGTTGCCGTAAAATTGCTGGAGGCCAGGGACGCCGCAACAGGTGCTTTTAAAACCATAATGTACTTGAAAACACACAGGCCCATCCGCCCCCACCCCAAAGGTCAGTGCATTGGTGCGGAGGCACCAACCACACCGCCCTAGGACCTGCCCTGCTCACAATCACCGCAACCTGAGAAGTGCAAGTGTCCGAGGGTCACACACAAGATCCCCAGCTCCTGGAGTAAGACAAGTGTCCGAGAGTCACACAAGACCCCGAGCCCCTTGGAGTAAGACAAGTGTACGAGGGTCACACACAAGACCCCAGGCTCCTGGAGTAAGACAAGTGTTCGAGGGTCACACAAAACCCCGAGTCCTGGAGTAAGACAAGTGTCCGAGGGTCACACAAGACCCCGAGCTCCTGGAGTAAGACAAGTGTGTGCAGGTGGCACTGACAGGACAGGTGTGACCGACCTTACCATGCACTCTGAGCTGTGCTGTGGCCTTCTGTATCTCCCCCGGGGACACGCTCATTTCCACGGTGTAGTTTCCTGTGTGATTCGTCAGCACATCTGTGATCCACATAGACCCATCCAGGAGCAGTGACTCTCGGCCGGTGGATTGAGGGCCATAGAATGGAGTGGTGTTGCCAAAGAGATCGAGGATAACGCCATATCCGCTCCTGGACCAGATCACATATCCTAAACGTCCCACGTACCGCACTGACAGGGTGATGTTATCTCCCACCGCCGCGGTAACCACATCTGGAGTGATTGACAGCTGTGCACTGGAACAATGATGTCACCCAGACTGACGTCACCCAGGCTGAAAGAACACAATGAAGAGAAACAACATTAGAGGCGCAGCGGCTGAACCCCAAAAACAACAGACACCAGTGAGTGCGGAGAGACAAAGTCAACAGTAACTAGATGAACGGATTACACAAAAGCATCACAATATCAGCGCAGAGCTACAACTTCTACACTTGAAGTCCTATATAATTTATTTTTAATAAATATGCAATTATCTCAACTCATTCGAGAAAAAACTACTTGATAAAATATACATAATTATTCCCCCAGTTAATACCATAATCCTATTCCCGGGTTAACGTATAATACAAAATCTAAACAACAGTTTAATCAAGCTCCCAAAAACTCAGCCTATGCCCTGCTCACACAGAGAGTGTGATGTAAACAAGGGTCTTGTCTCTTCAGCCTACTCGCTGTTAACTCAGTAACCTTGACCAGTCTCCACAAACCTTGGCAGCATCACTGACCCCGAGACCACTAATGTCCATTAACACCTTTCCTGCGGCTGCGATTTTGCGGCAGTGCGGCACTTCCGTGAGACCCTTGCTTCAGATGCAAGGTGAGCTTTGACACTGGACACCTGGTGACACCCAAGTTGTTGATTTGTTGGGGTATGGGCGTCTGATAAATGTCGGTGTGCCCGGTTGGGTAGAAGGAATTGTTGGGTTGTTGGGACGCATAAGGCACACGGAGTTCCTCACACTTGTTCTACCACTGGTCACACACCGATGTCTGCATAATGTTGGGCCTTGCTTTGATGTGTTTGTGGCCCATGGCTTTCTGCTGGGCCATACTAAAATACCCAGGAGACACACTATATTACCTCGCAAACCCTCTGTGACATGATCCTCACCTAGAATGTCATGAGGATGCACTTTGTCATAAATGACACCTGATACACTATTACTTGGTACTGAGGGGGGTGGACATCGCATTCCTCCAGGAAACTCTTTTGCAGGGAGATACTCATATAGATCTGTGCAGGGGTTCACTTCCTCTGCGAGTCCCAGCTCATTGACAATAAAGGGCAATGCGTACTGCAAACATCTAGAGCCTGAGTTGAATAACCTGGAGACGAGGATGCAAATCTTAGAGGTTGCATCTCTGCTAGACTCCCCCTGTCTTCCAGAACTCCTCAGTGTGAGCATCAAGCAATCAAACAACGTTTATAAAGCGCAGCTACTCACCCGTTAGGGTCTCCGGGTGCTAGGGGGGGAGTGTAGCATGTGGCGGGGAGGTGGATTAAAAAAGCCAAGTCTTCGGTTCTTTCGTGAAGCTGGGGAGGGAGGTGGTTTGTCTGATGTGGATGGGCAGGGCGTTCCAGGCGTTGGCTGCTAGGTAGGAGAAGGAGCGTCCTCTTGTTCTGGTTTTCCTGATGCGAGGTACTTCTGCAAGAGAGAGCTGGGCTGACTTTAGGGCCCTGTGGGGTACATGGTGGCTTAGTCGCTGGTTTAGATAGGCTGGTCCGGTGTTGTGGAGGACTTTGTGTGCATGGGTGAGGATCTTGAAACTGATTATTTTCTCTATGGGGAGCCAGTGCAGTGCATGTAAGTGTTGCAAAACGTGGCAGTGTCGTAGGAGGTTGAGGATCAGTCTGGCGGTGGCGTTCTGGATGTTTTGCAATTTGCTGGTGAGTTTTTAGTTGATTCTGGTGTAGAGTGCATTGCCGTTGTCCAGTCTGCTGGTGATGAGGGTGTGTGTGTCTGTCTTTCTATGTTCGAGGGATAGCCATTTAAGGTCTTGTGTAGGAGGCAGAGGGCGCGGAAGCAGGTGGAGGTGACTACGTTGATCTGATGGTTCATGCTGAGGTCGAGGTCCAGGATGATTCCATGGTTGCGGGCTTGGTTGGAGGGTGTTGGTGGGTTTCCGAGAGTGGGAGGCTACCAGGAGTTGCTCCATGCGTTTGGTTCAGGACCCATGATGAGCACTTCTGTCTTGTCTGTTTTGAGTTGAAGGCAGCTGTCTCTCATCCAGTCGGCGACTGCTTTCATGCCTTCGTGGAAGTTGTGTCTGGCCTTGTCGAGTTCATTGGAGAGGGAGAGAATGAGTTGGGAGTCATTGGCTTAGGAGACGATGTTTATTCCATAGCTTTTGACGATGGTGACTAGCGGGACATGTAGACGTTGAACCGCATGAAGCTGAGGGAGGATCCCTGGGGCATTCCCCAGGTGGTGGGTTTGGGATCGGCGAGGAAGGGGGTGGGTCTCACTCATTGCAACTCACTAGGACAACAATATGTCATCTGGACATTTTCTTCAACAAAGAACATGTATCTAGAGGACATGCGGGGAAGGCATGTTTGGGAGGATGTTGCCATGACTCGTCTCCACAGAGCGCTAGTTAGCAGTCACAAACACACTCCGGACAGCAGACGATATGTTGCCACATACTCAATCCAACATTAACCGCGAGGTTGTGCGCTACTACACAACCTTGTGTGGGGCCCGGGCCTTGCCATGGAGAATATGATTTAGGGGTTCCTGGCCGGGGTGACCTTGCTTCACCACTCAGATGCAGCCCAGTGGGACATTGGCCAATTGACTTCAGAGCCTGAGATCAGGGGAGTCATTAAGTAATTAGCATTAGGGAAGTCCCCTGGGGTGGATGGACTGGCTGGGTAATTTTACTATGTGTTCTGCTCAGCGCTGGTACCCCAACCGGTGACTCTATATAACGTGGTGTGGGAGGCGGGTGCATTAACACCAACCTGTTGAGAAGCACTGTTGATTGCTTTGTTGAAGCCAGAAAAAGACCCCATGGACACCTCTTCATATTGCCCCGTGTTAATGCTCACATTAGATTACAAAATCCTTAACAAAGTCCTGGCTACCCGCCTACAACCCCATTTATACTTCCTGATCCACGAGGATCAGAATGGCGTTATTCTGCTTCACAACACCTCTCTTAACATCCAGCGCACGTACAGAGTGTTGCAGGAGATACAGCCCCAAAGGCAGTGGTACTGTCAGTGGGCTTGTGTAAGGCCTTTGATACCTTACAGGGGAGAAACGTGCACAAAATTATGACCTGCATGAACATGTGAGCCAAATGGGTAACACTGCTCTACAAGGGAGCCTGACACTGGGTAAAAACAAGGCAAACATCTCGTACCCCATCGAGATTCACACAGGCACGAGACACTGGGTCTGTGGTTAGAGCTGGTCACTCTTCTGCAGAAAACGTCTGCGTGGGTTTATTTCGCCGTCAAAGTCAGTTCCTCTTCTCTAGCAGGAAATGGTCACCATGTCTTCGATATGTTTTAACTTTGCAAGCCTGCTACCTCAGACAGGACATGGAGACACTGTATCCAGATCCTGCTGTTTGCAGTGGCCGTAGAGCTGTTTTCTGGCGCAGTTTGGCAGCAGGGGAGGGGCCTATGTACATGGCTTCATGACGTGGAACATGACATCTCGTTATACATGGGTGACATGCTCCTATTCTTCTGCATGTCTGCACAAGGGGGTGCCCTGACGGGTCTCAATGCTCAAATGTCTGGGAGAAGCGACGGGCTTATGTACCAGCCGGGAGAAGTACTGTGTCTTCCCAGTTAGGGAGATCACAACAGTCCCAACCGTAGGGATCCACGAGATCACTGCAGTCCCATCCAAGGGGATCCACCTGATCACTGCATCCCCGTATAAAGGGATCCATGAGAACCCCAGATCCCCATATGAGGGGATCCATGAGATCACCACAGTCCCACCCGAGGGGATCCATGACATCACAGCAGCACAACACGAGGGGATCCATGAGAACGCCTCAGTCCCACCTGAGGGGATCCACGAGATCACCACAGTCCCACCAGCAGGGATCCATGAGATCACCAGAGTCTCACACAAGAGGATCCACCTGATCACTGCATCCCCATATAAAGGGATCCATGAGATCCCCAGATCCCCGTACGAGGGGATCCACGAGATCACCACAGTCCCACCCGAGGGGATCCATGACATCACAGCAGCACAACACGAGGGGACCCATGAGAACGCCTCAGTCCCACCTGAGGGGATCCACGAGATCACCACAGTCCCACCTGTGGTGATCCACAAGATCACCACAGTCCCATATTAGGAGATCCATGAGATCACTGCAGCACCATATGAGGGGATCCACAAGATCACCCCAGTCCCACCTGCAGGGATCCACTCAATCACTGCAGTACCATACGAGGGGATCCGTGAGATCACCACAGTCCCACCCGAGGGACTCTACGAGATCACCATAGTTCCACCGGAGAGGATCCAGGAGATCACCACAGCCCCATATGAGGGAATCCACAAGATCACCACAGTCCCACCTGCAGGGATCCTCTTAATCACTGAAGTCCCATACGAGGGGATCCATAAGATCACCACAGTTCCACCCGAGGGACTCTACTAGATCACCATAGTTCCACTGAAGAGGATCCCAGAGATCACCACAGTCCCACATGAGAGGATTCATGAGATCACCTCAGTCCCGCCTGAGGGGATCCACGAAATCACCACAGTCCCACCTGTGGTGATCCACAAGATCACCACAGTCCCATATGAGGAGATGCATGAGATCACTGCAGCACCATATGAGGGGATCCACAAGATTGCCACAGTCCCACCTGCAGGGATCCACTCGATCACTGCAGTACCATATGAGGGGATCCATGAGATCGCCACAGTCCCACCCGAGGGACTCTTCGAGATCACCATAGTTCCACCGGAGAGGATCCAGGAGATCACCGCAGCCCCATATGAGGGAATCCACAAGATCACCACAGTCCCACCTGCAGGGATCCTCTCAATCACTGAAGTCCCATACAAGGGGATCCATAAGATCACCACAGTTCCACCTGAGGGGATCCATGAGATCACCACAGCCCTCTACAAGGGGATCCTTGAGATCGCCACAGTCCCACCCGAGGAGATCCACGAGTTTGCTACAGTCCCACTCGAGGGGATCCACGTAATTAGCTGCCGTCGGAGCCCTGGGAGTTCCCTGATCTCGGGATCCGAGTTTTCTATACGGACACGCACAGAGGGAGGGTAATATTGGGGGTGCGCTCAGATCTCTACGAGCGAGAGTGGTATTCTGACGCGCACTGAGGCTCCCTTTTGATGGCGCGAGTATCGCTTATGTACATGATTATCCTGCCCAGACTAATGTATTACTTTGCAAATCCCCCTCTGGAAACCCCGGTCTTGGTTTTGTTCTTCAGACACCTTGTTGTGGTAATCGATTTGGGATGGCATTATCTCCGTGCATAGCTGCGCACTATTCAGCACCGACACTGGAAGGTGGACTGCCGGTCAATTACCTTGAGCTGTGCCACATAACAGCAGATACACCATTTGATTTGATTTGATTATTAGATTTGTAAAGCGCAACGAATGCCCGGAGACGTCTTGGCGTTCAGGACTCATGGAGCGTGTAGAGATAGTATGCAAATAGAATTAGAAGTCGGATTGAGATAGCCATGTTTTTACTTCTTTCCTGAATGCTTTCAGATTTGGACTATTTTTAATTGTAAGCGGAAGAAGATTCCAGGACTTGGCAGATCCCAACAAGAAGCTCCTTCCTCCCCATCGTGCCTGCTTGAACCTGGGGATTTGCAAATGTTTATGCTGTGCAGATCTGAGGCTCCTAGATGGCACAGAGTATTTTATGCGCGAAGTCAGGTACGAGGGGCCCTTTCCATGGAGTGCTTTGAACGTAATACACAATGACTTAAAGATAATTCTCTTCTTAACCGGGAGCCAGTGCAATGCTCCTAGCTGCTGAGAGACTGATTCGTGTTTGGGGATATCCAAGATCAATCTTGCTACTGCATTCCGCAGACGTTGCAGCTTTCTCAAGAATTGAGTTTGAATCCCCAAATAAAGTGCATTACCATAATCCAATCTGGAAATCACCAATGTTTTTAAAGCCTCCGGGAGAACGAAGGGGCGAATTTTCCGAATCATTTTAAGGATTGCCCAGAAACTGGAGGTAAGACAATTGATTTGACTGTCAAAGGTCAGCCTACAGTCAAACGTGATCCCAAGATTTTTTGCCTATGAGACGGGTGTTGGGCACTCCCCCAGCTCTGCAGGCCACCATTTCAAAGACCAGGCTAAAGGATTGGCACCCAAAAGTAATGCTTCGATCTTACTGCCGTTAAGTTTAAGACAGTTGGATTGCATCCAAGAGTTGACATGGGACATGCAGTTGTTAAAGCGGTCGGCAACCTTCTCTTCATTATTAGTTATTGACATGACTACCTGTGTTTCATCCGCATAAGATATTACAGAGAACCCAAACTGTCTAATCAGAGTGGCCAGAGGGGTCACGTAAGCATTAAACAACGTAGGACTCAAAGACGAGCCCTGCGATACTCCGCATTGCAGATTAAAAGTTTGGGAGCTGGATTCACCTAATTTGACTCGAAAGGATCTCTCCGTGAGGTATGATGTTACTAGAGTCGTAGCAGATTCTTGAACGCCCAGGTCGCACAGACTGGCGATTAAGATTTTATGATTGACGGTGTTGAAGGCCACCGATAGATCTAATAATATCAAGGCGGCCTTCCCGCCTCTCTCCAGTGATTTCCTTAGCTCCTCACTTGCAGCGATTAAAGCAGTTTCAGTTCTGTGTCCCTCTCTAAACCCGAATTGTGAATGGTCAAGCAGATTATTGGAGGAGATAAAGGCAGTGAGCTGTATATTAAGCAATTTCTCCAGAACCTTTGAGCAAAAAGGAATTCTGGAGATTGGCCGATAGTTATTAGGGTCGGCTGGATCTAGATGTTTTTTTTAGCAGAGATAGCACAGATGCTACCTTCCATGCTTCAGGAAACTTCTCGTGGAGTATTCTCCCTGAGAACAGGTCACTTAGTTGTTCACTTAGAATCTCTGGAAAGAGATAAAAAAGTTTTGGGGGACAAGGGTCAGACGGAGCCCCAGATTTGTACATATTATTGTTTTAGTGATCTGATCCATAGTAGTGTTTTCTCTATGGACCAGCTAAAATCTCAGTAGGGCGAGTGGACCGAAAAGCCAACGGGAGGGAAGACTGCCGAAAAAGCATCGCTAGGACTCGATCTGCCAATACCGAAATCAGGCCCTATATCCTTGTCAAACCCCATCTCTAACATAATGGGCCAGTGCTTGTCCTTGTTTACCTGATCGAAATCAGAACTCTGGTCCATGACTTTAGATGTAATGCTCCCAATTGGGACACATTACACTGTTTGAAGAAACGGTACGAGTTTGGGCATTGGTCCACTGACCCTCTACCTGTTGGAAAACCATACTGGATGTCAGAAAGAATATGATGATCATTGGCCCAGGTTGTCAGGCTAGTAAGGAACATGCTCCGCATCACCTGGACAGTTGAATAAACCAACAAGATGGGGAGATTACATCGAGGATCATCTTGCGCACCTTTTTTAAAAACAGGTATAATGACTGATTTAGAGCAAGAGGATGGTAAGCGATATCTGAAAGTGGTATTAATGTATATGGTTTGACTTAAATAAGTCCAGAGGTACACCTAGTGCTTTATTATTAGACAGACCAATGATAGCATTCTTAAACTCTACCCAGTTAACCCCTTTGGCGCTTTATGACGAGCTCAGCTTGGAGGGGGGCCGCGCGCTGCACCGCGGTACTCATGACGATCCCAGCTCGTCATAACTGCTACGGAACGCCTATGCGGGGTAAATCCCCTCCTGTGCGGGCGTTCCACAGGAGTGGGCAGAGTCATGACAAGCTCAGCTCGTCATGAGCACAGCTCCACTGTGCAGCATCACGAGCTGCGCTCGTCATGAGTACCGTGGTGCCGCGCGCGCCCCCCTCCCCCTCGCACTGTGGGGGAATTAGCCCCACAAGGTTAGGACAGGACTACAGGCTGAAGACAAAAGGGACAAAGATTCAGCTCTTGAGGAATTGGAGCTTGGGTCATCATAGATACCTTCAACATGGTTAACCAACACATCAGGAGTGATGCTGTGATAAAGAACCCAAAACAGAATTAAACAGAGGATAACTAACAAGCTCCCAATTATTGGTTCCATTCCCATCACTACATGCATCTACTAACTTGACCCACACCACCTATTTCAAAAACATTTTTAGAAACCTACTAACTCCTCCCACGCCTCATGTTTCAGAAATGTTTTCCTATGAAGTATGGCTAATTTGTAGTAAACACAACAAGCAGCTACCTTGGAACCAATCCTAGGAGTTTCTTTGAGAGTAGCCATGAGCTCCTAAGGGGTTTTCAAACATGAATGATCTATGTGGTTTTGTGGTTGATTTCTGAGTGATTTACATAAGATACTTCACAAATTTAATAATTTCATTAAAGGAAGAAATAATATGCTCATCCAACAAGCCACCATCGAAGCAAATATCCAGAGCATTATGGCAAGCACAATCGAGACTAAAAAGGAAACTGTCCATGTCAATATTCTTCCATCTGAGTCTCCGTCCCTGATTAAGGGTTGACACAGTCTTGTGCCACAAATAGTAGGTGCCATGCACAATCCTAATGAAATGAGGCAGTCAAATGGGTTGTGGTCACACCTGGAATCCCTGAGGACATTTAACTTAACCCCTTGCCTGCGGGGCTAATTCCCCCGCTGTGCTAGGGGGTGGGGTGGGGGGCGCACAGCGCCCCGGTGCTCATGACGAGCTCAGCTCTTCATGAGCCACGGTGGCCGTGTGCTCATGACGAGCTGAGCTCGTCACGGCCACACCCGTTTCTTTAGAACACTCAGCACAGCAGGGGAATTAGCCCCACGTGCGAGCGTTAGAGCCGTTATGACGAGCTCAGCTCGTCATGAGCACACGGCCACCGTGGCTCATGACGAGCTGAGCTCGTCATGAGCATGGGAGGGGTTAAGTAAGAATGAAACTATAAAAGATGAGACAATGTACTGTAAGAAGGTAAGCATTGAGGGGCACCTTTATGAGCTGTTTTGCTTAACATTTTCACCACGCAACATGGTGCATGCGCGACGCAAACTTTACATGTGATTTATGAAGCCACCCAAGGCCACTTTGCATGGCCTTGGGTGGCTCAATACATCTGCAGTAAAGCAACACAGCGCGAATCCCTGGGTTGCCTTACTCTGCACAAGGAAAGCATTCTATGGGCTTTGAGTGGGTTTTAAGGTTTTTGACTTGGGAATGCACCAAAAACATATGCCTTCTATTATCTTTAGTTCTCCTGTTACTTCCTCTTTTTATGTCTGCCACAATCTGCTGCGCACATACACAGAGGAATATGCCTCTCAAGGTTGCTTTTGTGCAGGAAGATGCCCCTATCTGCACAAAAACAATCCTGCATGCAATGGAGGCACCCTTGCACCATGCTGCCAGGATGTCTCTATAGGGTCAAGGTTGCAAACGGGTGCCAGCGCAGGGTAAAAGGCAGGAATACGCTGTATTCTTTTAAATATGGGACATTCCTGCCCTTTCTCTGTCACGCAGAGCAGGAAGGTGACTCGCTGCATTGCACTGCGTGACAATATCATAATAATGCCCCTGAATGTTGAGAGTGCAAAGCTGAGGGAAACAAAAGGTCAGGATTTAAAAGGTAACAGAGTGCCTAGGGTTGTCTGCAGTTATAAGACTTAGGGGCATAAGTATCAAGCCCTTTTCCCGTTCGCAAACGGGCCGATTCTCAGAATCAGCCTGTTTGCGAAAGGGGAAAAGGCCTTTTGGGATGTATCATCTCAACAGGGCATCAAAAATTAGAGAAGCGCCCATTTAAGGAATTGCAAATTGTGATTCCATAAATGCAATGTAGAAAGCACCCAAGTTGTGTGAATTGGGGGTAAAGCTGACAGTTGGTGGTAATTTGCGAATTCTTTGAAAAAAAGCACTTTTTGTTTGCTTGTTTCAAAGTGCCATGTGCCACACATACATGCCCTTAGGGCGTGTATGTGCACCACATAGGCACACATACATATTTCAGGGGTGCAACAGGGTGTCCTTTTGGCACCCTGGCTACCTTGAAATTGCATTCTCAATTTGCAATTCTCTAATTGCGAATCGCAAATTGAGAATGTCTTCCCATTCATTCCTATGGGCCTCCTGGCCCAAAGAAATGAATGGGAAGGTATTCCTTAATTGCGATTCACAATTTGCAATTAAGGAATCCCAAGGAATCGCAAAATACTTTCAAATATTTTATTACATTCCGTTTTGTGATTCTCAAATAGCGATTCTCTGAATCTAAATTCTGAGAATCGCAATAACAGTATTTGATACATATGCCCCTTTATTATTACACAAAGGGCCCCTGCTTAGCAGCATTATATGACAAGTTGAGAAAGAAAATAAAAAGATTATAAACCCATGCCTTGCAGTTTGCAAGCAGCTTGTTGATGATGCTTTATAGTTTACTGTGCTATACTAGAAGGATTATAATATATGAATAGCAGGGAATAAAATATTCTGTGTCAAAAGCAATAAACCACCTGCCTATCTACATACAATACAAACGTGTGATATGCATGTTATACAATGTGCTCTGCAGTAGATACATTAACCCTCTGTGCAAGATTATGAGTCAAAACTGTAACTGGTTTAACAGAAGCTTCTCCAGCAACTGCATTAACCACTAGAGTTACAGTTATTATAATCCCCTGATATTTTCTAGGCATGCCAGGACCTCTGCAGAGGTTGCCTCAACCCCATAAGATATTTTAAAATGCAGCCTTTGTGACCAATTAAGCCAGAACAGACTTACTGTCACATGTGTCCAAGTTCTTTGCAGCAGAGTTTTAAAAAAGTAAAAGCATAACTTGACTGCCAGTCACTGATTTTCATGACTCTGTTCCTCACGACTGCCCCCCCCTTTCTGACCACCAATGTATGGGATTCCAGAATATTTTTGTTCTAATTTGAGCACTGAAAATCAAACATCAGTGAGGTTTTTGTAGTGGTTTCATGGTGAATTGGCATTATAAAATCAGCATCCACAAGATAACAGCCTAACAGTACCATTCATTCCCCTGACTCATCACATTCTATCACCATATGTAAACAGTAGGACTTGGAAGGGTTCACACTTGTATTTGTGTTTCTGTCCAGCTTCTAATTTCCATACAGCTTTAAAAAAAGACTTTGTGGCTGCTTTGCACTTGTTTTATTGACTGGCCCCAGAATATTGCAATATAGCAGAAGGGATGTATGACATTACAACGCATGCTTTTACATTGCATGCTTTTACAACGCGGTTTTTACAACGCATACCATTACAACGCATAGTGCTTTTAGGCGCTGGATAGTGAATTGTTCAATTTACTATTCCAACTCCAGTCCCCGTGGATAGTAGGGAAGGTGTTGGATAGTACATTAAACACATTCCCTATCCTAGAGCGCCCCCCAGCGCAATGCGTTGTAATGGTTTGCGTTGTAAAAGTTGCGTCGTAAAGGCACTGCGTGGTAAAAGTTGCGTTGTAAAGGTTGTTTACCTAGCAGAAGGGGCATCTGTGAAAAGAGGTGGGCGAGCCAACAAAATTAACAGGAAGGGCTAAGCCAGAGCTGAGTCAAGAGCCCGTGCACAAGCCGAGCCTTGAGAATAACTGGAATATAATCATTCAACAAACATCATGTTAGAATATGATTTGATTTCCTTCAAAATTCTTTATTTTTTATTTATTTGTTTGAAGGGTTTTATATAGCCCTGGCTAGACACGGAGGTATCAGAGCGATTTACATGAGTATCAGACCATAGTTACAGGTTACATTGGTACAAAGGTTACACAGTTATTACAGCATAGCTACATAGTTACACGTTAGGTCGGGACAAGCCATAAGGACTATATACGTAAGGGAAAAAGCAGGCAAGGGGAGAGATTCATTGGAGAGGGGGTAGGAGAAGGGGAAGCAGACTGCGAATGAAGATGATATTCCAATAACTCGAGTCAAAGGGAGAATCAGTTCCATCACCACAGAGGTTCAGGAAGGGTCATCTAACAATTATTTACTGAACATGGGTTATATACATTTTATCTTGTACATAGGACGTAGGAAGGAACGCTCGAGGCAGAGCAGAGAAAGAAAGAGATAAGAACATGTGGGTGTACACTTTGATGAGTCATAGGTAGGTGATAGGTAGGTGTCATAGGTGGGTGGGTACTTAGAGGAGAAGTTTGGATAGCTAGCTGGAACTATGCCCTAATTGTGCAACTTTGAGCATGACGTGCAATTGACGTGTAACTGGGAGGAAGCTGACTTTCAACCTAGTAGAGAGATCTCTTGTGTCAAGGCGACCAGCACATCTAGTACAACTGATATCTAGAGTCAGGGGATGTATTATCTGATTATTCGTTCATTGCATGAGCTTTCTATGGATGCAAGCACTGTAATCCACTTAAACAGAGACAGAATGGCTGGGCCCTATCTATGCAGATGGGTTCTGTGTACCTTCTTCACCAGACTGTAATGTGATTCTGTAAAGCAACAGATAACTGTTATTCCTAATACTGTCTTGGCAGGCCTCTTGCTAGGCTTCTTGCGGCTTACAGTGTGTCAGGAGTCATGAAATGCAAATACATGGGCCTTATGCTACCTTAACGTTTGGGAGACTTTGATGACTGGCATTTCTAATGCAGGACATGAATGCAGAGGCCTAGTGATTCAGGCCACTACAAGGAAATATGCATGGATGACATGCACACACATGTAACATAGGGTATACGTAGGGGGCATCTTGGTCAGGCAAAATTTCATTTTCCTCATTCCCTTCTTGTCCCCTACGTAACCCTTTAGGATACATCTATATTCATGAGACCGTATAGTTCATCATACAGAATCATTTGTTCATCTTTAACTCTTTGTTTACGTGGATGGGGAATACAGGCAGTAGCACACAGGCCGCAAATCGCCGGGCCACACTGCAGACAGAGACAGCAACCAAATACCATAAGTAGGGCCATTCCTAGGAAGGACATGACCTTCCATCCCCAAGCTGATATTATACCCCAGAACCAACTGGACCAAGTCCATGTGCCTGGGTCTTGATGTATGGCATGAGCAATTTTGTGGAGCCTTGTTATTGCTTCGTACACAGATGGTGCATTATCTGGGATGAAAATGCAACAACTAGATCGGATGACTCTACAAGCTCCGCCCCTATCCGCCAAGATGACGTCTAGAACGAGGCAGTTTTGAAGAACGACAAGTCTAATAGCAGACTGTTCCTGGGTCAAGTTCGCTAGGGCAGATGCAGTTATATTTACAACTGTTTCAAGAGTCCTTGTTAACCTGCGTATCAGTTTACTGTTTTGGACGGGACCTATGAAGAAAAAGAATCCTTTGTTGAAATCTGTATATTGCTCCCAAGTTGTTTCAGTCTGATCGATCCCTGCGGAATCTGTCTCTCTCTTTTGTCTAACATGTTCTAGTCGTGAATCTCTATGATAATTGGATGGGGCTAGAAAAACGGGTGGCAATAAGAATGCTATATAACAAGTCCCACCCCAGTCTAAGGGCAGATGTACATAGGCTGTCTGACCACAAATGAAATAGGTATGGCGTGATGTTTTGAAAGAAGAAAGTCCTTTATCATTAAACTCCACTACAGTGTTACACTCGCTGTGTCCCATAAGTACTGAGCCTTTCTTACTAACACATAAATCACCTTTAGCTGGCAGGACTGATATAAACGGTGGACCTGTGTTTTGCTTGGGCTGAACATTTAACATTATAAAATTAACGGATGCATTTCCCTGTTCGTACTCTTCATTCTCTAAATCGGTTCCCTTTCTTTGGGGGAATCCGTCTTTGTCTGGAAAGCATGCTTCATTCATTACTTTATTCAGGTTTCCATATATCCAGCCACCTGGATAAGCTATGTACCTTCTATCTATTGAGGTCATTAGAGCAAACCATGCTCCACATGAACCATTGTGTGAGAACGGTAAAGGGTAGAAGGGCAGAACTCCCTTCGTTTCTTGATAAGGAGGCAGTTGGCCACATACCCAGCAATCAGTCGCATTGCTGGTCTGGTGAGAATGGTGTAAAATACGAATGAAAGTATTGTTACGTAGTGCTAGTCGATATGACAATTCATGAGGTGGCAGTTCACTAAATGTATGCTCTGCGGTGCTATTACTAGAAGAATGTATATGTGAGGAAACGGGAAAGAAAACATGTAGCAATAAACTGATACCAATTATAACAATGCACAGAATAAAAAGAATGATCAAGGTAACTATACATCTACTGCGTAATATCTTGCAGTATTTCTCCTTCTTATCTCTCTTCTTGCTATTCTCATATGTGATCTTATACATGTCAGAAATCAAGTCTAACCGATTCACCACCGGGTGGGCTTAAACAATCAAACTACGTCTGACTTACTAGATCGCAACTTAAACCTATACTCCTGCTGTGGAGTCTTTTCTAGCAAAGGTCAGTGTTCTTCATAAAAGTTCCAAAGTTCCAAAGTTCCAAATAGTCCAAAGTATCTTTTGTAGTGATGAAGGTGAGTTCGGCCTTTACGTCCTTCCACCAACTTCGGCGTCTTCCAACGTGGCTCAAGTGGACTTGAACGATCAAAATTCCAGATGCATACAAAATTCTCGGGGACAATGGCGTGTTCCTTGACCTGGGTGTTGTCAGGGAAGGCAGCAGCAACCTGTGAACAACAAGAGAGTAGTGTAGACATCAAGGAAGCCAGGTAATCTGTCAGCATGTTACTGTCAACATCAGGTATTTTCTTTGGCATAGGCGTACCTCACATATTTGGCGGTCTACCGAAAACTACTTCATAAGGAGATAGGCCTGTTCTGGAATGAGCTACCATACGCATGTAAAAGAGGGCAACCGGCAAGGCCACCATCCAATCCACGCCTGTTTCTGCACAGATCTTAGCAATTTTTGTCTTAATTGTCTGATTATGTCTTTCTACAAGGCCTGCTGCTTCTGGGTGTCGGACACAATGGAACTTCCAGGTATATCCTAACAGAAGAGACACTTGTTTCATTAATTCAGAGGAGAATGGCTGACTGTTATCTGAATAGATCACACGAGGTAATCCATACCTAGGGAAGTACTCACGCACTAACTGTCTGGCTGTTGTGTCACAGCAGTATAATTTGGAACTGGATATGCTTCTGTCCATCTAGATAGTGCACACACAACTACTAAGACATATTTGTAACCTCTACATCTGTCCATTTGGATATAATCCATCTGGAGAACTTCAAAAGGGTGGTCAGGAGGATGAAATCCGCCTTGATCCACCGGAATGCCTTTACCTGGATTGAACTGACAACAGATCATACATGTTCGCATATTCTGTAAGCTGTCTAACATTGCTTTTTCTCTTAAGCGTGCGGGACTATGTGTTGTGTTTATGATTATTTGTACCATAGAATCTGAAAGAGACCATGTACTTTTTCCCTTAGTCATCCAACCTTGGTCAGTCTGGACCCCTCCTTGTTCAGTCCATTTCTTTATCTCATCTGCAGTGGCATGTGTCTGTATGTCGAGTACATCTTGAGTGGGATCCCTGACTGTCATACTTTTTGTCAGTAACGGTACCTCTGTCTTTGTCGTGTCTGTTGGTGTCTGTGCTATAAGTTTAGCTGTTCGGTCTGCCAGGTCATTACTCTGGGATATGGTGTCTGTAACTTTGGTGTGAGCTTTGCACTTCAGGATAGAAATGGCTGTAGGTAAATGTATGGCTTCTAACAGGGCCTGAATAAGCTGGCCGTGCTGAATCTTGGCACCATGAGAGGTCAAAAAACCTCTCTCTTGCCACAGGACCCCAAAATCATGAACTACGCCATAGGCATATTGTGAGTCAGTATAAATGTTCACTTTCAAGTGCTTAGCTCTTATGCAGGCTTGCGTCAGAGCAATGAGCTCTGCTGCTTGTGCTGACAGTGTGTCTATTTTCTGTGTCTCTATGACTTCTGTGGTCACGGCATACGCTGCTACTAACTCTCCTGCACTCGTTCTCATGCATGATCCATCTACATAGAGCGTACAATATCTGTCAGGTCTTGTTTTGGTCTTGTCACTATATTCATTACTTCCACACAGTCATGTGGTGGTGCATTTACTGTACTTGAGGGCAAAAGTGTTGCAGGATTCAGAATGTTACAACGTCTGATCTCTATGTGTGGCTGAAATAATGTCAGTTCATATCCTGTCAGGCTCGCTACAGTCAAATGTAAAAATAAATAAAAATATGGCGCGTGATATAATGCTCTTATTAATTCCTCAAATGCCAAGGTGTGTTCATGTGTCCTAGGGAGTACAGTCAGAGTGGCTGCCTCCTGTGTAGTTAACTGTATGAGTGGTTGGCTAGATATGCATACTGGGGAATCCATTGCCTACAGTAAGAAGTGAGGCCAATAAAGGCACGTACTTCCTTTTGTGTCTTGGGCTGTGAAAGGTTAGTAATGACCTGTATGTGATCTTGTGTTAGCTGTCCACCCTCCTTGGAAAGCAAGTGTCCTTGCACACCACTTGCTTTTCACAGAATTACATTGGGGCCTTGTGCCCCTTGTCAGCCAGAAAATGTAGAACTTCAGTGATGCAGTTTCGCACTCTTTGTCTGATCGTGCTGTAACCAGGATGTCGTCTACGTACTGAATCAGTCCTGTGTTGGCAGGCATGTGAATACTGTCTAGCCTTTCCTTTAGTGTCTGACTGTAGATGCTAGGGCTCACTGTCAACAATCTAGCAAAAATGATTTATATAAAAATAAAAAAATAAATAAAAATGAATTGTCAATTCAAAAGCACAATTTCTATTTTGGGGAAACCTCTTTCCAAAAAGCTCTATAGTTTACAAAAAAATCCTACTCTAAATCTCGGGAATAGTATGACCATACCACCTACAATATGTCCTCTAAATGTATTTGAATAAAATCCAAATTATTCTAGCATAGACAGAAAACTTGGAGCCTCGCTACTTCCTCACTCCTTTGAAAAGCAGCCCCTCCCTCTAGAAAGATGTCCGCGCTCGGAGTTTGGAATCAAATCCAAGCCAGCTTCACTGTGATCTAAAATTGAATGACTGCCAAATGCTGAACTCATTGCAAGAGCAAGACTCCTGCCAAGTATGCTGTTTACACTACTGAGGGAAAAACTTATTCATTTGCAAGCGTGACTTATCTTAAGTCAATGAAGCTTTTAGTGTTGACTGTAAGGAAGAACAATTTTTTGTACACAAGTCAGAGGGGCTGGGGAGGTAACTTCGCTACGAACTCACTCCTTGCTCACCTACCCCTCCCCTCAGAGCCAGGAACTGGCTCAGTGTCAAACATCACTAAGAGGAGACAAGCCTCTCACTCGTCTCTGCTTCTCTAAAATTGGGTCGCTGCCAACGCTGAGCTCATTGAAAGAGCCAAGCGTCTGCCAAGTTTCGTAAGGAGTGAGCTGCAAGCCTCCTCCCTCCACATTCGAAGGAAGCTAGTGTAAGTCGGAGCAGTAGCCCTCCCTTTACATAAACATTTCTCTGCGGCTCATCACGGAGGCTCTGAGAGCTGAGAACAGCTGCCAAGTTACTGAAGACAGAGCTCGGTCTCGTCCGCGGAAAAGAATTGGAGTATGGCCAATAATAACAAGACAGGCACGGCAAGAGGGAAAAACCCTCCCTTTACATAAACATATACTGGAAGCCAGGACCTTCAAGGTCAAAAAACACATTCTCTGTAATTCAAAACATATCTGTACCCAGGCCAGAACCATTATTCTCTAATTTCACTGAAGCCAATTTAAAACGTGGTAAAAAGCATTCTAAAATCAGTACTTAATAAGGACATATTTTCTGTAACTAAGTGACATGCTAGCACTTTAAAATAATTCTGTACTGCTACTTAAAAGCTCCACTTTCTAATAAACACTTTTGTCTAACTAATTCAGCTAGAAGGCAAGACATTTGAAACATGGGCATTTGTTTAGCAGGCAAATTAACACACAAATATGGGACAATGTGCTTCTGCACACAAGGCTATGCATTTTGCATTTGAGAAAAAAAACGAATTATCATGGACTGTTGGGTTGGGACTGTTCTCTGCATACATCAATTGAAGTGTCTCCACTAAATGTTTATCTGAAACCATCTGTGTAAGCATTGCAGCCTAACTGACCTCTGAATCAGACATAATAAATCCTATTTTCCAAGTCTTGTTTAATGAATACTGCTTTTACCGTGCAAGATTATACCTTTCTATCAGCAGCCTGTCAAAGTACATAGGTGGGCCTTGAAACTAAATGCAAATTAAACTAATGTAGGGGACACATAGCAATGCATTAAGATGGTAGTGTATTATAGCTATCAAAAAGGGCCACGTTCATTAATTTACAAATAGCCACTTTCCTAAGTGAGTGGGATAACTGTCACACGCTATTCTAAAGGGCAGCTTGCATTGGGAAAAATATTCTGTAGAAACATTCCTTTTTAAAAAAAAAAACACGGTTGCAGTACACTAATTAAAAGCACATTCTCTAATGGGTCTATTCTATATTTTCTTCTCAACCGTGAAAAACATTAAAGCACTCTCCATGTAAAAACCCTTATCTCAATAAGACTGGTTTATTTACAACTACCGACCTCTGAGTTAAACACATTAAATCAAGTGTTCCAAGGCAAACCCTTTACAAATACACTTCTTTACTCTCCATGCAAGATTTTACCATTCAATCTGCAAGCTGACAAAGCACATAGGCAGACCCAGAATGAAAAGTCAAAGAAACCTTTATCTCAATTGTCAGAAATACGCCCATTGGATAACATGGCAAATCGCACCTCCACACAAAACATGCTTTTTCCACCACTTCCACAGCTCGGATCCCTTTCAAATTTTGCATCACAGTAGTCCAAGCTATTCCCTAAACCCTCACCAAAAAGCAACCAAATCCCTCCACTGGAACGGGTACGAATTTCCGCTCAAAAACACGCCCCCCCCCCAAACACCAAAAAACGCCAAAATCCCTCAACACCTTGTTAAACAGCATGTTAAAATAAATACTGCCTACTCAGTACAAGATATTAACTCTTTGGCAGCTGAAGCACAATCTTTCCTCAATGACTGCAGTACATGGGAAAGTCATGAACTCATCTCTCCAAGTTATCACATAACACGTACGCACATCTTCAAAACATTTTCTCTAAGCACTTGAAAGAGATCCAGCTCTCTCCTGACTAACGTAATGATAACAAGCTCTGCACAAAACATAACCACATGGCGCTATTCACAAGCCATATTTACAAGAAACTCAACAAGTCACGAAAATGACACGCTATTCACAAGGCATATTTACAAGGCGCTATTTACAAGGAACTCCACAGTAAACTTATAGCTCCAACTCTAACTCTAGCTAGTTCTTCTGAGAGGACGTTATTCTTTTTCTTTGGCTTTTTCCTCTGCAAGTTTATTTCTCTCTACTTTGTTGAATTCTTTCTCTGTTCTCCTATGTGACTCTTTGCGCCATAACTCAATAGCGTCTTTCTGAGAGGGTCCTGACTTCTTTTATACATATCATGACCAGGTGTATCTCTTGGCGGGATGTTAACTGACTCTTCTAGTATACCTTTCCTGATCCCTATCTGACGTAATTTTAAAAACAGTGGCATGTTTGAAATCAATACAATGAAAACACAATACACAAGAATAGACTGAAACAATCAACAATCATTCATACAAGAAACATTATAACACTAAAACAGACACAGTCTAACCTGATACATGGAATAAAACATGTACTTGAAAACAATAAACTTTGTGCACTGGAATACAGTACAACCATACCGGTCCCAAAAAATGAGACACGTCTTTACCGGGCCCACGTTTAACCGTGGACCCGTCTTGACCGTTCTCATTTAAAATGAGCCCGTCTTGAAACTTGATACATTCCCCATAGTGGTACTCACCGGGAAAGCAGAACTTGAAACTTGAAGGCCTCGGACTTCTACGCATGCGCCTTGGAACAGGTGGACCTCTGGAGACCTCAGACCTTGCTCTCTCACGGGCTGGGCTCTGGTTGAGACGATCCGCGTTCCTCACCGCGTCGCATGGATGCCTGGTCGCAGTCCGTCCTCCTCCTGGGCCTGAGGGAGTAGCGGGAAATCCCGATGGCGTGCGCACTTTGAAGTCCGTCACGGCTGTAGAAGGGGGCAAAGACTAGACCCACAACTCCGGCGAGTGAGGAAAGGGATATGTCCCTGTAAGGGCGCCAAATTATGTGGTAAATAAAATATTACCCTGGCAGAATTTCTAGGCATTAACAAAGTATCATGCATCAAATGAGAGACAGGATCCGTGGTGTCCAAGTTAAATGGGCTTTATTCCAATAACTCGAGTCAAAGGGAGAATCAGTTCCATCACCACAGAGGTTCAGGAAGGGTCATCTAACAATTATTTACTGAACATGGGTTATATACATTTTATCTTGTACATAGGACGTAGGAAGGAACGCTCGAGGCAGAGCAGAGAAAGAAAGAGATAAGAACATGTGGGTGTACACTTTGATGAGTCATAGGTAGGTGATAGGTAGGTGTCATAGGTGGGTGGGTACTTAGAGGAGAAGTTTGGATAGCTAGCTGGAACTATGCCCTAATTGTGCAACTTTGAGCATGACGTGCAATTGACGTGTAACTGGGAGGAAGCTGACTTTCAACCTAGTAGAGAGATCTCTTGTGTCAAGGCGACCAGCACATCTAGTACAACTGATATCTAGAGTCAGGGGATGTATTATCTGATTATTCGTTCATTGCATGAGCTTTCTATGGATGCAAGCACTGTAATCCACTTAAACAGAGACAGAATGGCTGGGCCCTATCTATGCAGATGGGTTCTGTGTACCTTCTTCACCAGACTGTAATGTGATTCTGTAAAGCAACAGATAACTGTTATTCCTAATACTGTCTTGGCAGGCCTCTTGCTAGGCTTCTTGCGGCTTTCAGTGTGTCAGGAGTCATGAAATGCAAATACATGGGCCTTATGCTACCTTAACGTTTGGGAGACTTTGATGACTGGCATTTCTAATGCAGGACATGAATGCAGAGGCCTAGTGATTCAGGCCACTACAAGGAAATATGCATGGATGACATGCACACACATGTAACATAGGGTATACGTAGGGGGCATCTTGGTCAGGCAAAATTTCATTTTCCTCAGTATAAGTAATTGGATCTTTCCCCAACAAAGGGAGAAGGCGTGCTTAGTTAAAGGGCACAAGGGACATGGGGCTAGGCGGCGTAGCAGTCAAGGGGAAGGGGGATAGGTGCAGAGGAGGTAGACAAAGAATGAAAGAGGGAAAGCTGTAGGGGAGGGTGAGAGAGAGCATTAACCCCTTGCATGCTGATGACGGCCCCCATCCGTCATGCACTGCGGTGCTCGTGTGCGGATGATGGCTGGGGGCCGTCATAAACCCGCCCACTTGCGATTTTGCCGCACAGGCGCAGAATCGTGGCCGCATGCAAGGGGTTAAAGGGGGAGGGTGAAGGGGGCTCAAACCCGTTAACGGGTAAAAACCTCGTCCAAGGTCCGGTAAGCTGTGATCCCAGGGGAAGTGGTATCGCTCCCACATCTCCGCTGTGTGAGGCTCCCTTTACGCAGTGGACTCTCTCAGAAGGGTCTCTGAGACTCCAAGGCTTACCTACTGGATCCTTCCCAAGAAGGGGAGAGGGAGAGCTTTGGTAAGGGGCGCATAGCAGGCCTCAGCTGTGCATAGTTCCCTTGACGCTGTGGACAAGGGGAGAGGGAGTGCTTTGGTAAGGGGCCTTTAACATGCGGAAGCATTTCCCCTTACTAATTAGATTATTTAAAAATTATTAAAGAATGTAACATGAGCTGAGAAACAGTCAATCACATAATGGGGGTAGCTACCCATACTGGAGATGAAATCCAAGCCAGTTCAACTACAATAAATACATGCTGTGTAGAATACATTCATTCCTGTGCTGTGCCCCAAGGGCTGCTGCTGTTTGTGAATCATGTTTTATATAGCGGGCTCTTTGCCCAAGGGCATTGGAGTGATTTACTTGAGCAGCAGTTACATTAAAGAAAGACACATTCTTTTTTTAAGTGATATCCCCAGAGTCACAGGATGTTGAAAATCAACATTTTTCACAAACGTTTCTTAGGGCTTAACACTGAACCTCTATCCCCCTAAGTCTTACTGGCAGAGGAGGGAGAGTTGTATGGGCAGAGTTCAGTTTGGTTCAGCTATTTATAATCCAAATCTTTTAACTAGAACCCGGGTTTACTGTCCGGAGCCTTGAGTTGAACAAGAGCAAGGCCTCTGGATCCAACTTGGCTCAATCCTTCAGTGGCTCACACTCTTTGTCACATAATGGCAATTAAAGGAATAAAGACAAAGGAAGGACATGATGTGACTATGGGCCAGATGTAGGAGCCAAAATACCGGTCGGTAACGGACGATTTTGACCGTTACCGACCGGTATTTAGGATTTGGCATGTAGGGGGCATGTCATTTACAGAATCTGTAAATTTACCGATTCGGTAAATATACAGAATCGGTAAAATACCAAATCTGTAAATTTACCGATTCTGTAAATGAGATGTAGGTGACACTCCTGAGAGTGCCACAGGCCCTTAAGAGTCGGTATTTTACCACCCAATCGTATTGGGTGGTAAAATACCGAATACAGGTGTGCATGCACACCTGTGCAATGTGACACACAGACATGCCCTTAGGGCATATATGTGTGCCATATGTTAGACGTGCCTGTATTTGGGGTACTAGAGGGTGTCAAAGTGACACCCCCTGCACCCTTGCAGAAATCGGTATTTACCGAATCGGTAAATACCGATTCGGTATTGCCCTTTGATTCCTATGGGCTTCAAGGCCCATAGGAATCAATGGGCAATACCGAATCGGTATTTACCGATTCGGTAAATACCGATTTTTACAGATTCGGTAAATCAAATAAAGATTTTACCTACATCTCCCTCCTTCTATTTTACCGATTCATAAATACCGAATCGGTAAAATTCGGTATTTATGAGTCGGTAAAATAGAATTACCTACATCTAGCCCTATGACTAGTAATTTGGGGAAGCATGAGTACCAAGAGGTCACCACCTCATAACAGAGTGGGATGGGGTAATTTTCTTTACATGGGCCTGGACCCCCTGGTACATTAATGGGCAGTTGAAGTGGCTGTGTGTAGGCCTATTAACTGTGAGAGGACCTTTAACTACTAGTTAGCTTGAGTCAGAAGGGGTATAAGCCTATCATAACACTCCACCTACTAAGGGTAGAATGTTCTACATTAAAAAGGGAGACAAAAGAAAGACAAACATTGAAGGTGAAGGATGAGTTCTGCGCCTAGGCGGCTTTAGTAGCAATTTGCTTCAGAGATCCGAGAATGGATCTACTCTACACTGAGAAAGTTTTTATTCAGTGTCAAGGATTTAGGTGAATTTTATGCTAATATTCCATGTTTAATATGGAGATAGAATACCCTCTTAGGATCCTGAATGAACAGCATGGAGATAAGTGTTTCCTGCGGGAAAGAAGATGATTTCATATCATAGGAAAGTTGCATTGTAACCGACCAGTGAGCAGTGCAGAACGGGGAATCTTAATTCCTCTCTGGAATCCATGGTAAAAGTTATTGAAGTCTCAGGTGTATGATAGGAGCAAGTATGGTTAGATTACGCTTGTGCAGTACATGTGTGTTATCATGCTCCTGGCTGTTATTTAGGCTCATGATGGCTGAGTAGCTACAAACCGGTCCTAGGAAGCTTGTTTCCGGTCCAGGGAAGGCATTGCTTGGCAGTTCGGGCTGGACTGTTCCCATGAGGCACAGGGTCAGACTGATTTGCATATGGCCATGTCTGAACTAGGGTGGCAGAGTGGGCTAAAGAACGGTGATGGATTAAACCCAGATCTGTTGGCTGGGGGTGAGTGCTTGATTTGCTCAAGCGCTCTGTCCATCATCCCCTTTGGTAGCGCTTTGTTTGCCATAAGTTGGCAGGGTATGCCCAGACGTGGGACCCTTGCTCACTTTGCCACTGCATTCAAGCTAGCCTGGCTGAAGACGGCTGATAGGCCAAAACCGGTCCCAGGATGCTTGTTTCCGGTCCAGGGAAGGCATTGCTTGGTAGTTCGGGCTGGACTGTTCCCATGAGGCACAGGGTCAGACTGATTTGCATATGGCCATGTCTGAACTGGGGTGGCGGAGTGGGCTAAAGAACGATGGATTAAATCCAGATCAGTTGACTGGGGGTGAGTGCTTGCAATGTTCAACACTCCGTCCATCACCCCCTTTGGTTTTGCTTTATTATTTTGGCTTACAAGGTACTTTAATATGCTCTGGGAAACTCATATTACAAGTCCTTGTAACAGCTGAGGGCTATGCTATGCTGAGGGCTATGCTATGCTTAGGAAAAAGTGCACAACCAGTAAACCCACATTCAGAAGGAGAGGCTACTACCCGAAAAATGTTCTATGGAGAGGTGGATAGTTATCAGCACTCTTATCAGTTACAAGTAAAAAAAGACCCTTTGCTTGCTTGCAGTCTGCAGTGCTAGGCAACTATTTTTTCCTCGTGATGAAACATTAGCAGTCCCTCTACCTGCATTTGCATGTTTCCCCTGAAACAACTATCTAAATGTTGAGTGCATCTGTGAGTAGACATGAGGATCTGTGGTTGTTGGAACCGGAGGTCTCTGGTTGGCACAGGTATGCACTTGTGACAAGCAGGGACCCTCACTTCCAGTCAGGGCAAGGGAACTACTGCTTCGAATAACCCCTGCTCACCCTCTAGGTAGTGTGGCGCGAGCAGACAAGGCTAATCCTCAGGGCGATAGTAAGTTAAGCATTAATTATCACACACAGTAAACCCACTGACCCACCACAAAGGGACACCAGTCGTATGGTTGTATCAAAAATACGTATACTTTATATAAAAGATAGATTCATGCAGGATTATCACAAGACCATATAACGTTTAGTGATTTGAGGCCACCAGATTGCAATAGGCAATTAGTCTTTAACTGTTCGTTGTTCAGCAAGGTACGATGACAGGGAAATAAGAACGTGGCGGACCCTGGATCCGATATGAGACGGAGTTCAAGTGTACCTTGCTTGTGGAAGTCCGAGGCGTTTCAGGCGTGGCTACTGGTGAGGGCGGACCCGGGACGAGGCCGACGGTTCCCCAGAGGATCTCTCCTGCTCGGTCCCCCTCGAGGAGCGAGGCCGGGGAGCAGGACTGTGGAGAGTTGCGGCGATCCGGGGTCGATGCAGCTCACGGGGCGAGGAGAAGTTCAGGCCTGCGGGACGTACTACTTCTTAGCACGCCGGGTCGTACTCGTGGATCTGTGAGGGGCGTCGCGTTCTCGGGCAGACGGGTGCAGCACCAGGCTTCCGGTACCATGGTACGGGGAGGCCTTTCTTGAGGTGCGGCACGAGCCTTGGTATGCAGGAGGGCAAAGCGAGACAGTCGGGTACGTTATGACGTACGGAACGTCCGAGGCTATGGAATGCGCTCCGTGCAGATTCCGGCTGGAGAAGATGAGAGGCGCACAACGCGCTCCGTTAGCGGCGAGGTGACAGGAGAGCGGGTGGCCCGGCACTGAAGTGGAGAGCGACTCAGGGATGAGTGGGGCTCTCTGCGGCGGGGCGACCAGTCTTGAGGATAACTGGAATGTAATCATTCAACAAACATCATGTTAGAATATGATAAGATTGCCTTCAAAATTCAAGGACTTTTATTTCTTTAACATGCGGAAGCATTTCCCCTTACTACATCAGATTATTTAAAAAGTATTAAAGAAATAATGTTTCAAAACATGAGCTGAGAAACAGTCAATCACATCATGGGGGTAGCTACCCATACTGGGGATGAAATTGAAGTCAGCTCCACTACAATAAATACATGCTGTGTAGAATACATTAATTCCTGTGTTGTGCCCAGGCCATAGCGGGAACCGGGCATTTCCCTGGTGGGCCGCCAGGGTAGGGGCTGGTTTTGAGCCCTGGGGGGGGGGGGCATTTTTGTTGAATCTATGACATAATATCGACAGACAAGATATCTAGAAACAAAAATATCGACACAAAAATATCGACATCAAAAGTTTCGGAGTTATATCTTCATAAAGGTAAGTACAAAAATATTGAGAAAAGAAATATCGTAGTACAAAAATATCGAAATAAAAAATATCGTTTTTTAAAATGTATTAATAATAATGTAATTTTTAAAAAAAAATACATATAATTTTTCAAATATTAAAAAAAAACCATTAAAACATCTTTAAAAAATAATGACTAATACATATACATTTAAAATAAATTAAAAACTCTACGTATAAATTAATAAATATACTTACACCACATATTGCAACAGTAGGAAAAGCGTTGGATAGCGTAGGGGTAAAAATTACTTTTCCCACTCCAGAGGGTGCAACAGTAGGGAAAGCGTTGGATAGCGTAGGGGTAAAAATTACTATTCCCACTCCAGAGGGTGCAACAGTAGGGAAAGCGTTGGATAGCGTAGGGGTAAAAATTACTATTCCCACTCCAGAGGGTGCAACAGTAGGGAAAGCGTTGGATAGCGTAGGGGTGAAAATTACTATTCCCACTCCAGAGGGTGCAACAGTAGGGAAAGCGTTGGATAGCGTAGGGGTAAAAATTAGTAACTCCAGAGGGTGCAACAGTAGGGAAAGCGTTGAATAGCGTATGGGTAAAAATGACTATTCCCACTCCAGAGGGTGCAACAGTAGGGAAAGCGTTGGATAGCGTCGGGGTAAAAATTACTATTCCCACTCCAGAGAGTGCAACAGTAGGGAAAGCGTTGGATAGCGTAGGGGTAAAAATTACTATTCCCACTCCAGAGGGTGCAACAGTAGGGAAAGCGTTGGATAGCGTAGGGGTGAAAATTACTATTCCCACTCCAGAGGGTGCAACAGTAGGGAAAGCGTTGGATAGCGTAGGGGTAAAAATTACTAACTCCAGAGGGTGCAACAGTAGGGAAAGCGTTGAATAGCGTATGGGTAAAAATGACTATTCCCACTCCAGAGGGTGCAACAGTAGGGAAAGCGTTGGATAGCGTCGGGGTAAAAATTACTATTCCCACTCCAGAGAGTGCAACAGTAGGGAAAGCGTTGGATAGCGTAGGGGTAAAAATTACTATTCCCACTTCAGAGAGTGCAACAGTAGGGAAAGCGTTGGATAGCGTAGGGGTAAAAATTACTAATCCCAGTCCAAAGAGTGCAACAGTAGGGAAAGCGTTGGATAGCGTAGGGGTAAAAATGACTATTCCCACTCCAGAGAGTGCAACAGTAGGGAAAGCGTTGGATAGTGTAGGGGTAAAAATTACTATTCCCACTCCAAAGTGTGTAACAGTAGGGAAAGCGTTGGATAGCGTAGGGGTAAAAATTACTTTTCCCACTCCAGAGAGTGCAGCAGTAGGGAAAGCGTTGGATAGCATAGGGGTAAAAATTACTATTCCCACTCCAGAGGGTGCAACATTAGGGAAAGCGTTGGATAGCGTAGGGGTAAAAATTACTATTCCTACTCCAGAGAGTGCAACAGTAGGGAAAGCGTTGGATAGCGTAGGGGTAAAAATGACAATTCACACTCCAGAGGGTGCAACAGTAGGGAAAGTGTTGGACAGCGTAGGGGTAAAAATTACTATTCCCACTCCAGAGGGTTCAACAGTAGGGAAAGCGTTGGATAGCGTAGGGGTAAAAATTACTATTCCCACTCCAGAAGGTGCAACAGTAGGGAAAGCGTTGGATAGCGTAGGGGTAAAAATTACTATTCCCACTCCAGAGGGTGCAACAGTAGAGAAAGAGTTGGATAGCATGGGGGTAAAAATAACTTCCCACACTACTCCCCCTTTAACACACAACACACTGCACATACAAAAAACCACAATTAATATAAATATCAATTAATCAATTAATAACAATTAATATTATTAAATTGATGCAATTATAAATGACCTAATTAACACATATTAATTACCATTGTATTAACAATAAATACCAATAAATGAATACAATCTCTTTAATTAGTTAAATTTAATTATATAACACCCTATTCCCCTATAAACACATAACTAACTACACATAAATAAATCACATCATTTAATCACTTAATAATATTTAATTACTAAATAATTGTTAATTAACAATAACAAAAAAAATATATTAGCACATTAACTATAATTAAATAAATTAACTAATTAGTAATAATTAATTACCAATTAATTATTAATTAACAATAACAAAAAAATATATATTAGCACATTAACTCTAATTAATTAAATTAACTAATTAATAATTAATTAACAATTAATTATTAATTAACAATAACAAACAATGGTAAATACTACAACATAGACTCTAATTAATTCAATTAACTAATTAATAATAATTAATTACTAATTAATTATTCATTAAAAATATTTTTAAAAAACTATTAATTCATTAATTATTATTAAATTACTTCCCACCCTATTCCCCTTTAAACCCACAACCCGCTCTGATACTAAAACGCAAAATGTAAACAAAAATACTAATTTCCAAACATACATTAAAAAACATATTTAACAAACATATAAACAACATAATAAAATACATAACACTAAACAAAATGTCGATATTAGTAAATTTTCGATATTACTAGTAACATACATACCTTAAAAACGATATTCTGTCTGTCGATATTTTGCACTTCGATATTCTGTACCATCGAAATTAAAACATCGATATTATTGTATCTCGATATTTTAATTTCGATATTTTGTATCACTACCCTTCTTGTTACCGGGGGCAGCAATATCTGCCCCCTGTAACAAAATCGTCCGAAACAGGCCTTTGCAAACAGCCAGGCAGTACCCCGCTGTCCTCCAGGAGGGTCGGCCGAGCAGTTTGCCAGGGTCAATTTTGGTTCCCAGTCCAGCGTGGTTGTGCCCCAAGGGCTTCTGCTGTTTGTGAATCATCCATACTAATATAATAATGAGAGAGCCCAAACCTTTGAGGCGGGTAATCTCAGGAACCACAGCACCAATCACAACACGCAATACAGCGTTGGAAAGGGCAGTTGCAGCAGAAGGACATAGGCTATGCAGACGCCCAAAATATACATTTAAAAGGTAAAAGAACCGTGCCAGCAAAGTAGTCCCTTGTGGACTTGTCTGCGTTGTGCTGTGGGCGTGTGCTGGTGGCGCGACAAACGCTGGGGGCGTGTGGTACGTTCCGCCCTTCATGCCATGTCTCATATCGTGTGCTAATCCCACCCTGCTCCCTTTAAATACCCCTGCAACCCATAATCATAACCCACCCTTACTCCTTAAAATACCACAACACCCTTAAACACTAACCCATCTTAACCCTATAAATATACCCTGGACCCCAAAACCCAAACCTATCCCTAAACCCTAAAAATACTCCTGTACCCCAAAACCCAAACCTAGCCCTGTACCCTATAAATACCCCTGTACCTCAAAACCAAAACCTACCCCTGAACCCTAAAAATACCCCTGTACCCCAAAATCCAAACCTAGCCCTGAACCCTAAAAATACCACTGTACCCCAAAACCCAAACCTACCACTGAACCCTAAAATACCCCTGTACCCCAAAACCCAAACCTAGCCCTGACCCCTTAAAATACCCCTGTACCCCAAACCCCAAAGCTACCCCTGAACCCTAAAAATACCCCTATACCCCAAACTTAGCCCTGAACCCTAAAAATACCCATGTACCCCAAAACCCATACCTATCCCTAAACCCTAAAAATACCCCTATACCCCAAAACCCAAACCTAGCCCTGAACCCTAAAAATACCCCTGCACCCCAAAACCCATACCTATCCCTAAACCCTAAAACTACCCCGGTACCCCATAACCCAAACCTAGCCCTGAACCCTAAAAATACCACTGTACCCCAAAACCCAAACCTACCCCTGAACCCTAAAATACCCCTGTACACGAAAAAACACAAACCTAGCCCTGACCCCTTAAAATACCCCTGTACCCCAAACCCCAAACCTACCCCTGAACCCTAAAAATACCCCTATACCCCAAAACCCATACCTATCCCTAAACCCTAAAACGACCCCGGTACACCCCATACCCCAAAACTATATCTGAACCCTTAAAATACCCAAACACCCCAAAACATATACCTCAGTACCCCAAAACATATACCTCTATACCCATACTTACCTTATCCAAACATTAAAAAAAACATGCTTTTAACATTCATGCATTTACAACGAATTTCGTTGTAAATGTATGCGTGGTAAAAGCATATAAAATGTAATGTCATGGGTTATAATGGCATTGCGGAGTCATGGTACTTTCGTAATGAAAGTATGAGGAGTGATGGTAGGCGGAAAGAAAGTTGCGGAATAATGGGTGTTTACCCTCCCCGGTAAGTACATTGGTAGCACGGCGGGCCACATCTCCAGCAACATACTCATATTTTTTCACCACCGACTTCAAAAATGCACAGATCTCTCTCATTGATGGCCCGCACCGACATACACTTTTAGACACACCTCCCGCCACAAGTTCTAGAATTGTGAACTTTAGAGCTGGGGAGCTACGTTCGAATCTCGGCATCAGCTCAACATCCTGTGATTCCAGGCAAATCGCTTTGTCTCCCCGTGCCTACCACTAATGAATGTGTTCTTCTGTAATGTAAATTGTGCTCATGCCATGTTGTAAATAAAGTAGGGAAACTCGAGTTCACACACTACTGAACGCGCACTCTTAAGTGCATCAGCAGTACACTGTGAATCGAGCGTTTCACAGGCCTGTCACAGATAAGAAATGCTATCAAAACGAAATCCTACAAAACAATATACTACTGGCCGGCAGCAATTCATACCCGGACAACGTTGGGACGGGCTGCTAGTGTTTTATAAAGCATGAACTCAGCCCCAGGGCATTGGAGCGATTTACTTGAGCACCAGTTACATTAAAGAAAGACACATTCTTTTTTTAAGTGATATCCCCAGAGTCACAGGATGCTGAAAATGCACTTTGCCAACATTTCTCACAAAAGTTTCTTAGGGCTTAACACTGCCCCTCTATCCTCCTCATACTTACTGGCAGAAGAGGGAGAGTTGTACGAGCAGAGTTCAGTTCGGTTCAGCTATTTATAACCCAAATATTTCAAATAGGACCCGCCGGCCCTGGGTTTACTGCTCTGGAGCCTTGAGCTGAGCCACAGCAAGGCATCTGGATCCAACTTGGCTCACTCCTTCAGTGGCTCACACTCTGTCACATAATGGCAATTAAAAGAATAAAGACAAAGGAAGGACATGATGTGACAATGGGGCAGATGTATCAAGATACCTATTTGCGATTTTCAAATAGCGATTTTTTGAGAATCGCTCTTTGAGAATTGCAAAATGGTATGTATCTACAAAATCGCAATATTTTTTGCGATTTCCTAAAATTCCTTATTTGAGAATAGCAAATTGCGAATTTGCAAATAGGGAATAATTTCCCATTCATTTCTATGGGCCAGGAGGCCCATAGGAATGAATGTGAAGTTATTCTCAATTTGCGATTCGCAATTTGCTAATCGCAAATTGAGAATAATTACAAGGGTGCAAGGGAGTCTTAAGGACACCCTGCTGCACCCCTGAACTTTACATGTGTGCGTATATGGCGCACATATATGAGCGCCACATGGCACCTTTACAAATGCCAAAAAGTGCATTTGTAAAAGAAATCGCAAATTACCACCAACTACAAGTTGGTGGTAATTTGCGATTTCTTAGTGTAAATTCGCAAAACTTGAATGCTTCATACATAGCAATGAAGGAATCACAATTTGCACTTCCTTAAATGCTGAGGCAAAATTAAGGAATCGCAAATTTTGCGATTCCTTAAGTTTGCGATGCGATTTTAATGATACATCACATTTTCTGATTTTTTTGTCGCAAACGCTGCTATTTTGGGAATCTCAGCGTTTGCGAGAAAAAAAACGTTTGATATATCTGACCCCTAGACTAGTAATTTGGGGAAGCATGAGTACCAACAGGTCACCACCTCGTAAGAGAGTGGGATGGGGTGACTGAAACATCTGTCCTCCTCACCCCACTCTGTGACCAGATGTCAGTGATTGACACTCTGCCATAGGCACTTCAGATCTTAAAGCTGAAGCACCCAGGTCTGAGGCTATCAGTGAAGCTCCCCCTCAACACAAGGTGGAGGGCCTTGAGGTGTTTTGTCAGGCTCAAGAGGTCACACCCTCAAAAGTTGAGACATCTTTAGCCCGGCAAAGTTCAGCTCAGGCAGCCAGGCGCCCACACATTTAACACACGGCTAGCTCCTGGCTGTCTGACCTGAACAAGATGAGTGTCTGCCATGCTGACCATTGCTCAGCCTGAAAGGCACTCCTCCTGTTGGATAAAAGGTGTGAGGCATGGCTTCTCTGCCCGCTATGATAGGCTGTGGTTGCCCACTTCAAACCAATTTCGGATGATTGTGGCTGCACAACATTGGGCTGAAGAGGCCCATTTTCTTTACATAAATGTTAAATGTCGTATACTTGTAAAGCGCACAGCTGCCCCAGCAAAGGGGCGTACCGGTGCTGTATACCACTGGGGAACCCATCCTGGCTTTCCCTGTGAGATGATCCCTCCTGGGTACCCCCAAGGTGAAGACAAGCGTCCCCAGCGCTGATGGGGCCGTTAGTAGAGATTAAGTAAGCTATTGCCCAGAGTTGCTGAGTGGGACCCATGGTTAGAGTAGGCACCAAGGCGAGAATTATCGAGTCCGCTGACCATGGCCCAAGACCCTGCCGCGTCAGGAATCGAACCCTGGTCCCGGGCCGACCTCTGCCCCCGGGTCTGCAGCCTCTAACCAGTGAGCCACACCACTCCACATGGTCCTGGACCCCTTGTTACATTGATGGACAGTTGAAGTGGCTGTGTGTAGGCCTATTACGAGTGAGAGGGCCTTTAACTACTAGTATAGCCCAAGACACAAGGGGTATAAGCCTATCAGAACACATTCGGAAAAAAAAACGTACAACCAGGCTTTGTCCGGGGCTGCTCCAAAAATATGGAACTCTCTCCCACCCGACATCAGAAGAATCCCCTCTCTGACTCGCTTCAAAAAGGATGCCAAAACATTCCTTATGGGCACATTTCTCATTTAAACTTTGCCTCTACCACCACTACGGCCCTGATCCATGGCCATCTATTGCCTCCCTTCGGATTATCTAGCTCACCCCATCAGAAACTTGGGACATTGGTTAACGTAATCTGTAAATATGTTATGTCGTCTTGAGTATTTGGATATTTAATCTGTAAATTCATGCCCTGTCTCCCTCATGCATCCTGCACCTTGCCCTCTCTCATTCGATCCGTAACTGGATGATGCTATGCCTATTCTGCACTTGGCTATGTTTTCCTGTAAAGTGCTCTGATACCCCAACGGGTCAAGTTCGTGCTCTATAAAACACACAACATTATCAGTCCCTCTACCTGCATTTGCATGTTTCCCCTGAAACAACTATCTAAATGTTGAGTGCATCTGTGAGTAGACATGAGGATCTGTGGTTTCATTTGAGGGGATGGTGGTTAGGTGAAACCTTGAAAGATCTACACAATAACACCTTGCTAAATTCAACTTGTCTAGTCTTAAAAAATGTATAGCTTTCTGGGATCCACTGTGGTTGCATACCGGTTTCCACCACAAACTTGAAGGAGGATGAAAGCACAAAAAAAGGAAAAATGGGCTATCTCCCTGTAAAATGCCAAAAATGTGGGTGTCTGAATGAAGTCTTCCGGTACCTAAAAGCTGGGAAGATGGTGATTTTAGCACTACAAACCTTTTATTGATGCCATCACAGGAAAAAAAACCAGAGACTTTTTTCGCCAATTCTTTTTTGCCATTTTTCCACAAAAAAAGCTAAAATAGCCATGTTTTCCTTAATTTCTCAGTTCCCTCCAGGGTCAGAGGAATCCCAAAGTGTTAAAAATTATAGCTGAAGTGTTATTACCAAACACAGTGACAATTTTTCTGTTTTTGTCTGGTACTGTAATTGTAGTTGTGGTCGATAATGACTCATGTAGTAGGTGATATGCCTAAAGGCCATTCTGCATTAAGAATCGTGTGGCAAGAGAATATATGTAGCGGCTCCTGGTTGCTGGCTAGTGCGCAACAGATAGAGAGGTTTTTCGTAGTCCTATTCAATTTTGTTTATGATCTCCAAACTGATGGTGAAGTAGGTGGTGCCCACTTTTCTATGAAAAAAGTTGGGTAACATAGGGGGGAAAAAAAACCATAGGTTTGGACTTCAGTCGAGAGTAGCTTTGCAGCAAATACAAACACCCTGATTTACAATTTTTTTTTAATATCATACGGAGAAGTTTTATTTATTTATATAGCATAAAAATGACTCAAGAAGGTATCAGAGTGCTTTATACATTTTTATGCACAAACAAGAGCATTATCATGACAGATGCAGGCAGTCACCTCCGAGCTGGTGGGGGAGGACCAATATAACGTAAAGCCAAACGGTCTATATACAGGAGCAATAAAACAAGGGTGTTGAATACAACAAAATGTTCAGGAATGATACAGGAAGTAGCAACGCCAAGGTGGGAGAGAAAGCCTGTACAGAACCAGGTTGGTAGTTGAGTTGATGTATTCCTGCAGGGCCGAACATAGTACTGAGACAGTTTTAATAAAAATCACTGTTGAATTAAGAACTATCCTGGACAAAGGAGGCTCCGCAGCACTCATGCTCCTGGACTTGTCGGCGGCTTCTATACAGTTGATCATGTCACTCTTGACACGGTCCTAAAAAATTGGGCATTGCTGATAAAGCCCTGGCCCTACTTCAATCATTTCTAACTAACAGAAGTAAATCAGTCATCTTGGAGAAATTTTCATCTAACTCATTCTCACCTCCATGCGGGGCCTCCCAGGGATACACTCTAAGCCCTCTGCTCTTCAATGTCCATGTCTCAGAATTGGCCTCCTTGATTAGATCTTTGGGATTTTCCCCTAAATCTTATGCAGACGATATTCAAATCGTGGTGTCGGCCTCTAAGAATACAGAAGTCACCATCTCTCAGTTTCACAACTGTATGAGAGCTGTTAGTGACTGGATGGGAAGACATTGTTTCAAATTGAACTCAGAGAAAACTGATGTGATACTCTTTGGTAGCAAACCTCAGTTTTGGAGCCCAGCATGCTGGCCAGCAGATTTGGGAACCCTTCCAACCCCAGTCTAAAGAGCAAAAATCTTAGGTATAACAATAGATGACACACTGAACTTTAATAAACATATTATCTCAGTTGTCTCTACCAGTTTCAACACTTTGAGAATCATCAGGAAGATTCTTCCTTTTATTCCTCTCACAACCAGAAAAATAATTGTTTCCTTACTAATTCTAGCAAAGCTAGATTTCTATAATGGTCTCTTTATTAAGCTCCAAAAACAACACATGAAGAAACTTCAAAGCATATAGAATGCGGCAGGTAGGCTTATTTTTGACCTGCCCAAGTTCCACCCAGTTTCAGCCTTCATTAAGGAACTCCACTGGTTTACGGTAAATAATCGCATTCAATTGAAGGCATTATGCCTCACATATAAAGTCTTCCATGATCTAGGTCCTACCTAACTCAAACAATCCCTCTCATGGTACATACCAAACAGAGATCTACGCTCTAAAACTTCCCTGACGGTGTCGTGCCCCAGTTTAAAAAAACTTAAATGGGGAGGCAGTTGTTTCGCCTCTGAAGCCCCGGTTCTATGGAACAGATTACCTATGAACAATAAAGCAACTACCACACTATTGATTTTTTGGAAACTAACAAAAACCTGGCTTTTTAACCTCTAGTCTCCCACTACTCTCACCTTACTGCTATCCAACCAGCGCCAAGACACCCATGTGTATTGGAGCGCTCTAGAAACATTTTACATTACATGTTCAATTCTTATCTAGTATTATTCCCAGAGATCTTGTAGACTCTATGATGTGTGGTATTCAGTTGAGCGCCATTAGATGTTTCATATATTCTTCAATAATGGGAGATTGCTTGGATGGGGAGATTAAGAGAAATCCTGTTTTGAGATAGCTAAGTTTGAAATGGCTGAAGGTCAACCTGTTTTGGGTTTTGTGTAAGATTGTGTTGAGTGACCTGATATTGTAAGGGGAAGAGATTGTCAGGTAAAATTGGGTGTCGGCAGCATATATGTGATAGTGGATGTTAGATGCTTGGAAGATTTCAGTAAGAGGCTCCATGAACAAGTTGAAGACTGTGGGTGAGAGGGAGGATCCCTGAGGGACCCCTAGTGTGAATGGGGTGGAATTGGAAAGGGATAGATTGACTTTAATTCTTTGTGTTCTCTTGCGGAGAAATGATGCAAACCATTTTAACACTGACACTGGCCCTGATAGTCCCATTATGTGTTCCAGGGGGTACAGGAGATTGACTAGAGGTCAAGGAGGATTAGAGGGCAGGATTTGTTCCGATCAAGTATTGTAAGTGCATTATTGACTGTGTGATTGAGGGCCGTTTCAGCACTGTGACCCCGATGGAAGCCAGATTAGAATTGATATAGTAGCTGGAATTCATCTATGAGGTTACATAGTTGGACATGTACACATTTCTCAAGGAGCTTCAACAGGGCTGGAATGTTAGTGATTGCCGGAAACTATTACGGTCCTCAGGATTTGCAGTGGGTTTTTTGAGAATGGGAGTAACCTGCCCTGACTTTAGGCAATCCGAAATCTCACCTTGTAGTAGGGAGGTATTTACTATCTTAGTCCAGATTGGAACCGAGGACCTCTACATCTCGTTAGGAAAGTTTGAGGGAAGGGGATCACTGAATTGATTTGTAGGATTCAGTGTGGAAATAATGTTGAGTATGGAGATTTCGTCGAAGTTTGTGAATTGGTTCCACTAAGCACTGTTTTTGGGGTGTGACCTATTGCAAGAGGGGGCTGAGGGGGATGTGGGAGGAGGAGTTGAAAGAGGGTTTTGACTGTTGGCTGGTTCATTGCTGTCTGGAGATCAGATTTGATTCTATTTGTCTTTTCAAGAAAGAAAGAGGCAAAGTCCTCACAATTTGGCTCTGGACTGGAAACCATTGGTAATAGAATGGGAAGATTATTGGATTGGAGTTTAATTAATTAAAAGCAAACACAAAGAGATGATGGACGGAGAGCTGAAACCTTTCAAACACTCACCCCCAGTCACAGATCTGGGTTGAATCCATCATCGTTCTTCAGCTCACTCCACCACCCCAGGTCACACCCAGCCACATGCAAATCAGTCTGATCCTGTGCCTCATAGGAACAGTCCAGCCCGAACTGCCAAGCCAGGTCTTCCCTGGACCATAAACAAGTATCCTGGGATTGTTTTTTGGGGCGAGTTCCGGCCTTATCAAGTTGGTTTCTGAAGAAGATCGCTTTTGCATTTCTGATGCGTTTATTGTACATTCTCCTTTTCGATCTCAAAAGCTTGAGGTGATCAAGGGGGGGAGATCATCTCCAAGATAGTTCAACTAATCTCAGATTGCATCTGTCTGTGTCAAACAACCAATGAACCCTGGTTTGGAGTCTTTGATTGGACTGTGAATGTGCCTCTTTTAAAATTGCTTTTAACTCCAATTACACCATGTCTGGTTTACTGGTATATCGTCCACAGGGCCCATTCAAGGCCTTTAGGGAAGCTCTTGTTGAAACCGTCTGTACTTTGGCGGTCAATACTGCTAACTTTACAGTCCTAGGAGTCTTGAAATGTGGCTCACTGGTTAGAGGAGGCAGACCCTGAAGCAGAGGTCAGACCCGGGACCAGGGTTCAATTCCCGACACGGCAGGGTCTTGAGCCCAAATATCCACGGACTCGATAATTCTCGTTTCGGGTCCTACTTGAGTCATGGGTTCACACTCTGCAGCTCCGGGCATTAGCTTGCTTAATCTCCACTACGCCCCCCCCTGTGGCGGGATGCCTGGCTTTCCACCTTGGGGATGCCCAGTTTGGGTATCTCACTGGGAAAAGCCAGGACGGGTTCCCAAGGCAAGTGCCGAGATGCCTACGGGTAGTCAAGCGCTATATAAGAGTGCATAATGTTAATAATTTTGATAACCACCTTGATGTGGATGTGGCCAACCTGGTGGCGGATTTAGCTGCTTGTCAGCTTGATCAGCATGTCTCTGGCCCCACACATTCGGCTGGTCATTTGTTGAACCCTGTTTTTACTAACATATTAGTCCCTCATGATCCAACCGTTGGTTCCTATGACCTGGTCAGACCACTTTTTAGTCCCTTTGGCTAACCTGGGCATTGCACCTGTGCGCAAATTAGACAACCCTCCCTCTCCTAAACGCCCATGGCATAAATTACACTGGGATCAATTCCAAGTCCATCTTTCTGCCTCCGTTCCGGTGCTGCCGATGGACCCTGACAAGGCTAATTCAGCCTATTCAGATTTGATCAATCAGCCGTTGGATAAGCTGATCCCAGCTAAATGGTCCTCAAACCGCATTTCTAAATCTAACCCGTGATACAAAGAAAAATTAGCGGCGCTGCGGAAAATCTGTAAAAAATGTGAAAGGTTTTGGAGAAGAGACTCTGACTCGCTATCTAAAGATCGCTATCAGGATGCAGTAAAGATCTATCACAAGGCTATCCATACTGAACGTGCGGCATTTCACACTAAAGAAATTAGTAACAGCACTAATCCAGCGAAGAGTATTTTCTCTATTGTCTCAGGCCATAAAAATTAGAAGGGGGCTGTTGGTCCACTGATTACATCAAACAAGCAATGCAAGGAGCTTACCTCGTTCTTCTCAAAAAAGGTAGAAGACATTGATAAATGTTTTCCCACGGCCATACGATCTGCACTGAGATATCCAATAATGGCACAATGGTCACCTTAGAGGTTTTCATCAGGACCGTTTATTCGCCCTCTGAGCTAAAATCAAGGCAGGCTCACCAGCCGACCCACTGACACCTGACCACATCAGGAAAATGTAACCAACCATTTCTCCTCTCCTTGGTCAAATGATCACCAAATTGCTTCAGGCCAATTTCATTGCTTTCTTGGCCTGCTAAGATCGCGGAGGCATACATTAATTCCATCCTTTCAGATCACTTGACCGTCAACAATACTCTAGATCCGTCGCAAAATGGCTTTCGCCATGGCACTGAGTTGGCGCTTCTGGCAGTGACAGAACACCTTTGGACAACGTTGGAGGCAGGACAGACATCGGCACTGATCGTTCTGGATCTCAGTGCCGCTTTCGACACTGTGTCCCGTGCAATCCTGTTGCACCATTTGGAAGAGGCTACTATTGGTGGCCTTTACTTGAAGTGGCTTGTGTCATTTCTTTCTGATAGGACCTATCAGGTGATCGCCCCCCGTTCTCCTCATCTACCTTCCCCATCAAGAACGGGCTGCCACAGGGCTCTTCTCTGAGCCCTCTGCTCTTCAATTTGTACGTACAACCTTTGGCTGCAATTGCCAAGAGCAGAGGACTGACGGTGGTCTCCTATGCTGACAACACCCAGCTGGTGGTAGCCCTCTCGAGCAACTCTAAGCACAACGCCTCTAAATTTCAATGTGATCTTGCAGCAGTTGCCGGGTGGATGACAGCTAACTGCCTCCAGCTGAACGCCAGCAAGTCGGAGGTGTTGCTGGTGGGGAGGGATCATGGGTTATGGAATGAGTATTGGTGGCCCACAAATCTAGCCCCACCCCTCCTCCTAAACAGGTTGTAAAGAACTTGGGGGTTTGGATAGACTCCTCTCTCAGTTTCTAGATCCAAACGAAGAAGGTGGCGGGCACCTGTTTTGGTTTATCGCGCGGGCTTAAACCTATTTTGGGTATCTTTGATGCCCCGAACAGACGGACCATCATTCAGACCTTGATTACATCTAGGCTTGATTATGCGAAATCTCTGTACCTGGGGGCTAGCAAGATAGAAATACATAGGCTACAAAGAGTACAGAACGCCGCAGCAGGAGCTCTTTTGGGCCTGCGCAGAGTTTGCGCTGTGACCAGCACAATCCGCCGCCTTCATTGGTTGCCTGTGGCTCAATGGATTGAGTTCAAGGCTCTCCGTATAGCCTTTAAGATCTTAAAGATCGCTTCCCCTAACATTTTGACTGATCGGCTCTCTTTTTATGTCCCCTCCCGTCAGCTTCTCTCCATGGGCTAACATCTGCTGGTGGTCCCTCGGGTCAGCAGGACCCGGGCCAGAGGCCGCTCCTTACAGTTCAGAGTGGCTATTCTTTCGAACTCTCAGCCCCACCCCTCCCATATTCGAGGCCTCAGCAACGGATGTACGTCGTTACAACGCATGCTTTTACCACGCATGCCTTTACGACGCAACTTTTACAACGCAAACCATTACATCGCATAGTGCTTGGGGTGCTGGATAGTGAATAGTTTAATTTACTATTCCAACTCCAGTCCCCGTGGACACTAGGGAAGGTGTTGGATAGTAAATTAAATCTATTCCCTATCCTAGAGCGCTCCCCAGCACTATGCGTTGTAATGACATGCGTTGTAATAGTTGCGTCGTAAAGGCACTGCGTTGTAAAAGATACGTTGTAAAGGATGTTTCTCCTCAGTAACTTCTTTGAATTTAGGAAAGCTATTAAAACCTTTCTCTTCCCACTGTGTAGGTTGCTCTGGTTCCTCCCTGCGTTGTGGTTGCCTATTTGCTGTTAGCGCCTGGACGCCTCTTGGCTAAGGCAGCTGTCGCGCTCTAAAAATGTTTTAAATAAAAATAGAAATGATAATAATAATAAGAATAATCCACATTTGTAGAGCAGAATGAAATCATTGTAGCTTGACCATTTGGTCTCCAAAGACAATATTGTTCTGACATGTGGTTATTTATTTATTTATTTATTGGGCTTATTGAGCGCGACAGCTACCCAAAAAGGGTTTCCCGGCGCTAAAAAGATACTGAACCAGAGAGGCAGGAAAGAGTTACAGGAGGAAAACCGGAACAGGTCACTGGTTGAAAAGCCAGGTTTTAATGGCTTTGCGGAAAAAGGTGTATCGAGTTTCTAGACGGAGAGATTGCGGGAGGGAGTTCCAAAGCTTCGGGCCTAGGAGAGAGAAGGATCTTCCTCCCATCCTCGCGCGGTATGTTTTTTTTTTTTAAGTTTGATTTATTGAAGAAAATAAAGAGGGAGGAGAGGAGGGAGGAAATGGGGAGTAAGAGTTACAGTAAGCAGATATATAAAATAAGCAATACAACAACAATTCTCATGTAAAGTAAGCATAACAAGCATGAGGAATTATGAACAATGGTATGTGGATATAAATGAAAGGTAAAAACAATATATCGAAAATTATTAGGTACAGCAATCAGGTAATAAGAAAATCATGGGGATTTACGTACTTCAACCGTGGTGAGATCAGGAGAAGGATATGCAGGAGCAGTGGAAGAAAGGTATGTTACCAAGGGAAGCCAAATCAGGTCCCGTTTAATAGCCAGGGATATAGGGGAAACATAGTTGGTATCCAGACGGTGATGAAAACAGACCGCATTCCACCAAGATTGGTAGGAAATATTTGCAGCTTGTTTCCAGTTGGATGTGATGGTATTTTATTTATTATTTATTTATTTTTTGCATTTGTATGGCGCTCAGCTACCCAACAAGGGTTTCCCGGCGCCTGGAAAGCTACAGCTATAAAGAGGTCAAGTAAAAGATAATGACTGGGAGAGAGAGGAAGTTCCGGTGAGAGGGAACGTAGAAAAACTAGTGTAGGGGAAAAGGGAACCTGGAAGTGAAATTTTTTTTGTATTTGCTTCCAAACTAATTGCCAGAACTGGGCAGTAGGAGGACAGTCAAAAAGCATATGTTTGAGATCTGCAGGTGAATGAGGACAAGACCAACAAGTAGAGGGAGTGTCTGATGAAAAACGGGAGAGAGCCAATGGAGAGAATAAAGTTCTGTTATAAATGAAATATAGAGTTTGGGTGGTATTAGCAGCTCTAGAGGTCTTATGAAGTTTAGTCCATATCCTGTCCCAAAGAGGTACAGGCCAAGTCTGAGAAAAATCAGATTCCCAGGCATTCTCAATACGAGATTTCAGTCTATCATTAATAAAGCGGAAAGAGTTATTCAGAGCAGACACAGAAGGAGAAGCTTCCAACAAGAGGGAAGTGGGTCTACATTCTAAAGGAACATCGCCGGAGGGTGAAAGGGAATCAAGATAAGAGATCAAGACTGGAAGAAGGGCAGCGTGCTGTGCTCGGGTAGAAGTGGGCAAAGAAAAAAGGGATTGAAGTTCCTGAAAGGAGAGAGGAGTACCCTGAGAAAGCAATTGAGAAATCCAACATAGTCCTCGAGAATGCCAAGTTTTCCAGAAGATGGAGCGGTTACAGACTTTAAGAAGTGAATTGTACCAAATCCATTGTTCGTGTATGGAAAGGCGGGAGGGATAAGATGAAGATAAAAATGGTAGAAGTAGATTCCGAGAATGGGAAATGATAGGCGTGCGAAGCCGAGTTAAGGAAGATGTAAAGGACATAAATTCACGAAAAGTAAATGGAGAAATGAAGGAGGATTCTATACTCAACCAGATAGGAGGATAATGAGGAAGGTCAGAAGAAAACCAGCGGATTGATTGTTTCAAGGAGAAGGCTCGGTGATATTCCTTAAAATTAGGAAAACGTACTCCGGAGTGAGCCTTATCCTTTCGTAAGGAAGCAAGAGCTATCCGAGGACGTTTGCCATTCCACAGAAATTTCAGTAATAAAGAGTCAATCTTTGGGATGTGCAAAGGGAGCATGGAGATAGTATAAAGAAGAAGGGGGGATAACATCATCTTTATAGAATTGAGCCTGCCCCACCAGGATAAAAAGAGCGGATGCCAACGGGTAATAGCCGTGTCCATTTTCTTGGAGATATAATCAAAGTTTAGTTTAAGAGTGTCGGATAAAAGGGGGGCAAACCAAACTCCCAGATATTTAATTTTAGAAGGTTGCCATGAAAAACCTGTTTGAGAGAAAAGGTGTTTCTGGCAGAGAGGATTCAGAGGCAAGATTTCACATTTATCGCCGTTTAAGCGATAACCAGAAACTAAAGAAAAGGAAGAGACTTGCTGAAGAAAAGCGGGAATTGAGGTAATAGGATCGGAGCAATAAAAAAGAATATCATCAGCATAAACCGAGAGCGTAACCTGATGAGAACCAAATTGAAAACCAGAAATACCGTTGTCTAGACGAATTTTAGTAAGGAAAGGTTCTAGGGCTAACACAAAAAGTAAGGGGGAGAGAGGGCAACCCTGCCGAACACCCCTATGTAGAGAGAAATAGTCTGAGGACATCCCATTGACAAAGATAGAGGCCTGAGGATTGGAATAAAGTAAAGACACAATAGAAATAAATTTGGAAGGAATGCCAATCCAACGTAAAGCCTGAAACATAAAGTCCCATCCAATCCTGTCAAAGGCTTTTTCCGCATCTAAAGAGATAGCTGCGAAAGGAAGAGTCAAGGAGGAAGCTTTGCTAAGTATATTAAGGAAGACACGGGAATTATCAGAGGAGAGACGCCCTTTGACAAAACCTGACTGCTCAGGACCAATGAGATCTGGTAAGAGGGGATCCATGCGTAACGCTAGTATCTTAGCTAGGATCTTACAATCAGTGTTGACCAAGGATATTGGTCTGTAATTCTTGCATAATGAATGATCTTTATCTTCCTTGGGAATCAAACAAATTAAAGCCTGTTGAAAAGAACCGCCTGAGGAACCTGCTCCAAGGAAAGTTTGGAACAAGAGTAGGAGTTTGGGAAGAAGAAGAGAGGCAAACTGATTATAGAATTCAATAGTAAATCCGTCAGGACCAGGAGATTTACGGTGACGTAATTTGGAAACAGCTTTGGAGACCTCGGATAGTGAAATGTCTCGTTCCAGGGAGTGAAGATCAACATGGGAAATCGGAGGAGAAGGAAGAGAATGGAAATAAGAAAGGAGATCAGTAGGCGTCGGTATTTGTTCAGGAGTATAAAGATTATCATAAAACTTGACAAACTCGGAGAGGATGTCCTTATCTTTAAATGTAGATTCCCCAGAAGAAGTCTTGACAGATTCAATCTGTGTACGTTCCTTTCGTATCTTTAAGTAATTGGCCAGGAGTTTCCCCATTTTATTCTTACCTCCATAATATCTGGAGTTGCATTTTAACAAGGTATTAGAAGCAGCATCGGTTGTGAATTTATTAAATGAGATTTTTGCATCAAAAAGTGATTTAAGGGCAGATTCAGATTTAGAAGCGTAATATGCAAGTTCTAAAGATTTAATATCAGCTAAGATTTTCTCCGACTTAGCCTCTCGGAGTTTCTTCCGCTTAGCCACAAAGTTGATAATAAAACCCCTAGAGGCTGCTTTAAATGAATACCAAACCATAACAAAAGAGGAATCGGGAGTGTGATTTAAAAGAAAAAATTCCTTGGCAAAGGTGGTAAATTCGGTACAAAAAGTGGGTTCTAGAAGCAAAGCATTATTGAAACGCCACCTGCCAGAGTGGGGAGAAAAAGGTAGTAAATCAAGATCCACAAAAACTGGAGCATGGTCAGAGAGCAGGATGGAGCCAATTTCAGAGCGGATAGCATGCTGGGACAGGGATTTACTAAGAAAAATATGATCAATGCGGGATTGGGATTGATGAGGAGGGGAGAAAAAACTGTATTCTCTAATATCTGGATTACACAGTCTCCAAATATCTACTAAAGCATTATTTTGAAAAGAATTTAGAAATTGAGTATGCATTCTGGAAGGAACAAATTTGACTTTGGACTGTCGGTCAAGGAAGGGGTCAACAACCTGATTACAATCTCCTCCGAGAAGGATGTAGTCCCCAGATAGGGAGGACAACTTGGTAGAGATAGAGGGCCAAAAGGACCTGTCAGTCCCAGTAGGGGCATACACATTGAAAAGGTTAAGAGGAATATTATCTATGAGTAATGTAACAATAACCCAACGGCCATCAGCATCACATTCATGAACAATAGAAGAAACGTTTAACTTTTTATGCAACAAAATTACAACACCATTTTTTCTAGTTGCCGTAGGAGAGCAAATAACATGACCTACCCAACAACGCTTGCGTTTTAGAGCCTCTACCTCAGCAAGATGAGTCTCCTGAAGGAGAGCAATGTCAGTCTTGAGTCTTGCTAAATGTGAAAGAACCCTTTGTCTTTTAATGGGATTATTTAATCCCTTAACGTTCCATGTTGTTACACGGAATGGAATATTTGAGAAACACAACTAACAGTAACATGCTTATTAATGCAAAAGAAATAAACTAATAGAGTTGAGAAAAGTGAAAATCTAGTAAGAAAGAGAATAACATGTTCATGGAATGGCAAAAAACTTAGAAGAGATAAAAGATGTGAAGAAAAGGGTAAAAGTGGAAGTACTAGGATGGTAAAAAGAGAAAAAAAATATAAAGGAATGAAAGTAAGGAGAGGAGAGAGAGGAACAAAAAAGGAGAGATAGCTCAAGAGGAAAGGATATAGAAAAAGGACAGAAACCAAAACGGTCAAGAAGACAGTACATGTCCGGAACGAACGACTGAAAAACATACTTACAAAGAACGGAAAAACCAGAACAGGGATGGGGGTGGTGGTAGCGGGAGATGACGACGAGAACGACCAGAGCGGATACCAAAACCTCTAATACCAGGAGTCCAAAAGGCAGCATACAGAAACAATAGGATACGTCAGGGTGAAGAAGGAAAGGGCACACCTGGAAAGGAAGAGAACCATTAGGAAAATTGCAAGGACCTGAAAAGGAACATGAAACGAAATTGGGTTGAAACAGGAAGGGGAACCTGAGGGAAGACGACAACAATCGAAGCGAAACAATTAAGCAAAGCACACCGAAGGGGAGACTACAATCATCAGGGGAAACATTAGGTAAAGCACAACAACAGCGCCATTGAAGAAAGCACAAGAGCTACAATATATCAATAACAAAAGATAACAAGTCCTGTCAACCAGGTCTGGAAGTGTCCATAACATCAGGACCCTGTTGTCGAAGGAAGGCAAGCAAGGCCGCAGGATCCTCATAGGTGGTTGTTCTGTCCTTATAAGTAACCTTGAAGAGGCAAGGATGCAAGAGACCATATCTGGCATTAAGGGCTCTAAGCTGCGGTCTCAAGTCTAAGAACTTCTTCCTCCGGTCAGCGGTTGCCTTGGAGACATCCTGCGAAAGGTATAGGCAATGGCCTTCCCACATGATTTGCTTTTTGAGCTTTGCGGCTGAAAGGACCTGCAGGAGGTCAGTGTATTGTAGGAAGAGCATAATGACACCTCTAGGTTTGGAAGTACTCTTAGGACCAAGTCGATGGGCTCGTTGAATATTGATGGAAGATAAAGTCGGAGCGTCCAAGATCTTGGCGAGGAAGGACTGAAAAAAGATGGTGGGGTTGGACCCCTCTGTAAGTTCCGGAAGACCATACAGGCGCAGGTTGTTCCTGCGATTCCTGTTTTCCAAATCCTCTGTCTGACGTTTAAGTAGAAGAATTTCCCCTTCTATTGATGGAATACGAGAACATGAGGACTGCAGAGAATCTGTGGAATGTTCCAGGGTGAGGACCCGTGAATCCAGAGATGACCATTTCTCCTGCATGGCCTGCATGTTTTTAGTAGTGGCCTCCATAAATGGCTTAAAAGCCCGCAGCTCCTCCAGAATGAGATCCATAGAATATGAAGAAGAATTGCTCCCAGGAGAAGGCGGATCTTTTTTCTGACGTTTAGAAGCAACTAAAGAAGGTGGAACTTTACCTCTGGGGTGTACCTTAGGAATGGCTCCATGCGTCAGGTCAGATTTTGACGACATGCCGTCTGCCATGTCAGGAGCAGGAGAGTCAGAATCCGAACTAGCAGGTAGTTTCGAAAGAGTGGCAATCTTCAAATTACGAAGTTTCCCCATATAATCCCAAAGAGGCAATTGATTGAAAGCAGTAAATCAGTGAGGAATAAGTAGGTGCTGTGGCAAAAGATAACATGCAAGTAGCAATGGCTAGCACGTAGGAGGAGAGATAGATATAAGTTCAGCGTTCAACCACAGCCACAGGAAAAAAACAAAAAAAAACCCTGTGGCGCTGTAGATACAAATTAAACCAAAGAGGACTCCTACCCAGGCAACAAAGCAAAGCTACATGAGTCTCTCAAAACAAGTTGCCACTTGCTGCATGAACGTCGTGCAAGACAGAGAAACACAATAGAACCAGAAGTGAACCGAGTCAAATATAGCAGGTCATGGTCGCAGAAATACGTACATACAGGTAGCCACTCAGGTATGAACATTCAATTGAAGAGCCGGGAGGAGGAGCATTGAGAGGTGTGTGAGGAAATCCTGTGGCAGAAACTGGGAGGAGCAACTCCTGGAAATGCGCAGCAAATCACTTCATGCAAACCGATTTTTTAAATTCCAGACCCCTCACAACTCGTGCTGCATTTCTAATTGCTGTGTTTAAAATATGCGCTGCACACGATGTTTAATTGGTTTCTGTTCTTTATAACACAACTACTCCAACCCGAGCTCCTCTTTTTTTTCTTTTTTTTATTAAAACTGTGGCAACCGGCATGAAATTATGCATTTAAATCCAAGCTACAAGCTTTGTCTTCTTTTAAGGCTCATTTTGCATTTTTGGGTTTTCTTTTTTGTCTTCCGGTAAAAGCTGCCACTATTTCCATCTGTTGCCAGCCTGAGATATGTCTTGTGCTTTAATCCTAGCGCAGCGTTTATTTTCGAAATCGAAGGCTCGTGCTCTCCTTCACCACACGCAGCATGTTTACTTTGGATTATTAGGTTCGAGCTGGCCTTTGCGCTCCACAGCACGCACTGTATTTACATATGATTGTCAGGCTCGAGCTGCCTTTCACACTTGACTGCGCACTGCCTGTTCGCTTTTAATCAGTAGGCTCGAGCTATTCCTCGGCTTCCCTGCTCACCCTGTGTTTCTCTTCAAATACACCGTTTAAGCACAACCAACTCTCCTCTCTTCTCAAAATTGTTTACATTTCAAACAAATATAAATTCTGGAGACAGTTCTTTGCATCTATGAAATACTGCGATGTTTAAACGTTTAATTTACTTTCCATTAATTCTCCGTGTATAATCTCCGCTTTTCAACACTTGTGCCGCTTTTGCTCAAGTAATTACAATGTTCATGAGGTTTGTTTATCTTTCACAATTGAATTACGACTCCCTGCATCCTTTCATTGCCTGCCACTTTAATTGAATTATATGCTGACAGTACCAGTTCACCATTGCAATGTCATGAATGAACGAATTAAATTAGGTCTCCTTGTGTGAGGGGCTTTACTTACGCAAAATGCCAGTCTTTTAAAATTTGAGAGTTTCCTCCAAGCATAACACACGCATTTCTGGAGTCATGCGAGCCGGCCGCTGACAGAATCCACGGCCGGCTTGTGAAATGGCGGCCGCAGTTAGCAGTGACGGAGCCCTCAGTCGGCCGTCGCTGGAGACCGCAGAACCGGGAAACAATGAGGGCGCTAGGCTCTCCTCATGCTCCGGTCCACGGAACAGCAGCCAATACCGCTGCAGGCATGGAAAAACTGCCCAAATTCGGCAAGTTGAGGAGGTCGGCACCGGAGCCTCTGGGTCACGCCGCCATCGTAGCCGGCGTCCAAGCCACGCCCCAACGCGCGGTATGTTTTAGGGACGCAAAAAAGACCTTAAGTGGCAGATCTCAGGTATCGGGCAGGCGTGTAGGTATGCACGAGGGTTTGAAGGTATCTGGGTGCATTTCCCCACTTTATCCTGTGCATGAGACTGAGAGTTTTAAATTTGACCCTGTTGTCGATTTTTAGCCAGTGGAGCGCCTTTAGGTGACTGGACATGCGATCTCTCCTGTTGTATTTACAGAGCAGCCTGGCTGCCGCATTCTGTACCAGTTAGAGGCGTCTCATGACTGCCTGAGATGCCCCTAAATAAAGGACATTACCATAGTCTAAACGGGAGGTAATTAGTGCGTTGATCCCTGTCTTTTAAGTGTCGTCCGGGAGCATCCATATGATTTTTCTGAGCCATCTCAAGATTGTGAAACAGGTAGCTGTGAGATTGTTAACCTGGGGCTCCATAGTTAGGCCGTTGTGGTAATGCCTAGATTACGGACTTGTTGCGATGGGGTCGGCAGGGGGCCCATTTCGGATGGCCAATGTCTGGAATTCCAGAGGTTTTGATTTGGACCTACTACCAGGACCTCTGTTTTGCTTCTATTTAATTTAAGCATGTTTTTGCTCATCCAGGTGGAGATGTTCCTAAGGCCTGACTGTAGGCGCGAAGGGGAGTCGTGGTTATCGTTAGAAAGTGAGAATACGATTTGTGAATCGTCAGCGTATGTAAACATATTAAGACCAGCTGATTCAGCGATCTGGGCGAGCGGGGCTACATAAAGGTTAAAAAGTAGGGGGCTCAATACTGATCCCTGTGGCACTCCGTACGGGGAGAAATGGACATTGGATGCCGCAGTACTGGAGGAGATTTGAAATGTCCTGAGAGTCAGGAAAGATGCAATCCAGTCTAGTGCCTTTCCTTTTATGCCCATGTTGGAGAGAGAGGCAAGCAGTATTTTGTGGGAGATGGTGTCAAACGCCGCACTGAGGTTGAGGAGAATCAGCGCAGCTGAGTTCCCCTTGTCGACCAGTAGGCGAAGATTCTCCACGACTCCAAGTAGTGTAGTCTCCGTCGAGAATCCGGTGCGGAAACCCGATTGGGAAGGGTGCAGGATGACGTTTGCCTCCGCGAATCTTGCGAGGTGTTCATGGACATGCTTCTCCAAGATTTTGGAGAGAACAGGCAGGAGGGATATTGGACGGAAGTTTGCCAGGATTTTAGGGTCAGCCAATGGTTTTTTAAGAAGGGGCGAGACCATGGCATGTTTCCAGGATGGCGGGACCTTAGCCGTGGAAAGGGATAAATTTAAGGTTTGACATAGCACGGCAAGTAGCGGAGTGTCCAGGAGTCTGAGTATTGAGATCGGGAGGGGGTCAGCAGGTGAACCAGATTTAACCTTCCCTAGATGTCACGCAGACCTTGGACATCGATCTCGGGCCAGGAAATAAGTGGCGCGTAGGACAGATGAGGTTGGGCATAGATGTCATCTGTATTGAGGCCGGGGTTTTGGTTATTTTTGCAGACAATGTGCCTCAACTCTTTGTAAACGTCAAAGACCACTACAAATAATTGTCATAACATTTGAGCAAAATAAGAGTATCGCTCGCTAAGAGTTCAGTTTCTGCACCCCATTCTCCTGCACAAGCACTTGGGGTATTTGCAATCCTTAGCTACACCAGGTCTGAGGCTATCAGTGACGCTCCCCCTCATCACAAGGTGGAAGGCCTTGTGGTGCTTTGTCAGGCTCAAGAGGTCACACCCTCAAAAGCTGAGACATCTTTAGCCCGGCAAAGTTCAGCTCAGGCAGCCACCACACATTTAACACACGGCTAGCTCCTGGCTCTCTGACCTGAACAAGATGAGTGTCTGCCATGCTGACCATTGCTCAGCCTGAAAGACACTCCTCCACTTGGACAAAAGGTGTGAGGCATGGCTTCTCTGCCCGTTAGGACAGGCTGTGGCTGCCCACTTCAAACCAATTTCGGATGATTGTAGCTGCACAAAATTGGGCTGAAGAGGCCCATTCTCCTTACATGGGCCTGGACCCCCATTACATTAATGGACAGTCAAAGTGGCTGTGTGTAGGCCATTTACATGTGAGAGGACCTTTAACCACTTCGACGCTCATGACGAGCTCAGCTCGTTATGAGGTACACCTCTCGTACGCTGATGACGAGCTGGGCTCGTCATGAACCGCGGGTTTTTCAAAAAGTCAGCGCACAGCGGGAAAATGCGCTGCACGCATGGTGTTAACTACCAGTAAAGTCCAAGACACAAGGGCTATAAGCCTTTCAGAACAGTTCACCTACTAAGGGTCTAATATGAACATAGAAAACCCTCTTCTTATGATCCTGAAGGAACAGCATGGGAATAATGTTTCCTTTGGGAAAGAAGATGAGTTCATATCATAGGAAAGTTGCATTGTAACCAACTTGTGAGCAGTGCAGAACGGGGGAATCTTTATTCCTCTCTGGAATCCATGGTAAGGTTCAGGTGCTGTAGGAGTGAGTATGATTGGATTACGCTAGTGCAGTACATGTGTGTTACCATGCTCCTGGCTGTCCTTTACGCTAACCTGGTACTTTCCTATGCTCTGAGAATCTCATATTACAAGTCCTCGTCACAGCTGAGGGCTATGCTATGCTGAGGAAAATAGAGCAGATAAAGTAAACGCAAATTTAGAAGGAGAGGCTACTGCCTGAAATGTGTTCTATGGAGTGGTGGACCGTTATCAGCAGTCTTATCAGTTACATGTAAAAAAAAACATTTGCTTGCTTGCAGTCTCCAGGGCCAGACAAGCAACAAGGGGGGAGGAAGGGTCTTATTTTTCTTAGGATACTCACTTGGAAGTTTGCACCTTTGGTAGTTGGGTTGATGTATTCCTGTATGTTCAAGTTCTTATGTAGTATTATTCTCAGAGAACTTGTAGAGTCCATGATGTGTGATATTCGGTTGAGAGCCAATAGATGTTTCATATATTCTTCAATAATGGCAGATTGCTTGGATGCGGAGATTAAGAGAAATTCTGTTTTGAGACAGTTAAGTTTGAGATGGTTGAGGTCAGCCAGTTTTGTGTCTTGTGTAAGATTGTGTTGAGTGACCTGATATTGTCAGGGAAAGAGATTTTCAGGTAATATTGGGTATCGTCAGCATATATATGATAGTGGATGTTAGATGCTTGGAAGATTTCAGTTAGAGGCTCCGTGAACAAGTTGAAGACTGTGGGTGAGAGGGAGGACCCCTGAGGGACCCCTAGTGTGAATGGAGTGGAATTGGAAAGGTACGGATTGACTTTAATTCTTTGTGTTCTCTTGCGGAGAAATGATGCAAACCATTTTAACACTAACACTGGCCCTGATAGTATCATCCTGTCTTCCAGTAGGTCCAGGAGATTGACTAGAGGTCAAGGAGGATTAGAAGGCAGGATTTGTTATGATCAAGTATTGTAAGTGCATTATCGACTATGTGAGTGAGGGCCGTTTCAACACTGTGACCCTGATGGAAGCCAGATTAGAATGTATATAGTAGCTGGAATTCATCTATGTGGTTACATAGTTGGACATGTACACATTTCTCAAGGAGCTTCAACAGGGTTGGAATGTTAGTGATTGGCCGGAAACCATTACGGTCCTCAGGATCTGCAGTGGGTTTTTTGAGAATGGGAGTAACCTGCCCCGACTTTAGGCAATCCGAAATTTCACCTTGTAGTTGGGAGGTATTTACTATCTTAGTCCAGATTGGAACCAAGGACCTCTTCATCTTGTTATGAAAGTTTGAGGGAAGGGGATCACTGAAGTGATTAGAAGGATTCAGTGTGGAAAGAATGTTGAGAATGGAGATTTCGTAGAAGGTTGTGAATTGGTTCCACTAAGCAAGGTTTTTGGGTTATGCCCCTTTGCAAGAGGAGGTTGAGGGGAAGTAGGGAGGAGGAGTTGAAAGAGGGTTAGACTGTTGACTGGTTCATTGCTGTCCGGAGATCAGATTCGATCTTATTTGTCCTTTTGAGGAAGAAAGAGGCAAAGTACTCACAATTTGGCTCAGCACTAAAAACCATTGATGATAGAATGGGAAGATTATTGAATTGGAGTTTCATTAATTCAAAGCAAACACAAAGAGATGATGGACGGAGAGCTGAAACCTTTCAAACACTCACCCCCAGTCACAGATCTGGGTCGAATCCATCATCGTTCTTCAGCTCGCTTTGCCACCCAAGGTCACACCCAGACAATCAGTCTTGACCCTGTGCCTCATAGGAACAGTCCAGCCAGAACTGACAAGCCAGGTCTTCCCTGTACCATAAACAAGTATCTTGGGACTGTTTTTTGGGGCGAGTTCCGGCTTTATCAAGATGGTTTCTGAAGAAGATCGCTTTTGCATTTCTGATGCGTTTATTGTACATTCTCCTTTTCGAACTCAAAAGCTTGAGGTGATCAAGGGACGGAGATCATCTCCAAGATAGTTCAGCTAATCTCAGATTGCATCTGTCTGTGTTAAAGACAATTGCATCTAGAAAGTTCAACATTAAATTGTCGCTGTGCTCAGTGAGGTCATGGACGTCTGCATGACACAAGAAGAAGACTATTGCTGTATATACAGGCGATGACTCCACCAGTTCTCATAGCTCTGTCTAGTCTAATAATGTTGTGGCTAGGCGGGACTAGGATGTCCAGGACAGGGCCTGAAGAATCATTTAGCCAAGTTTCCGTAAGTATTAGTAGGTCAGGTTCCTGATATAGGATGAGGTCAGCAATGTCTGTAGCATGTTTCACAGCTGATCTACAGTTGAGAAGCGTCCATTTCAAGTGTACATTGGAGTCAGTGGAAGTAGACTGTGTGATGTGAACTCGCTTAAGTGTGGAAGTATTTATAGCATTAGAGTTGTGTCTGGTACTCTAAGGGGGTTCAGAGGAATAGTTTGTATAGGGTCCTGCTTCTCTTACTGATCTATGTTTGTAGAGTTGAATGCAAGGAGGAGGGAGTGAATGTCATTGTCTGTTAGAGCATTCTTAAATCAGAGTGTTCTAGAGGCGGTGACCGGGTCGTGTGTGATTCTCCAACTCCAGAGGGAGACGCCCAGTTAGGATAGATCCTCTTAGCAGAGGGGGGCAGCTTAGTGCGGCAGTTAGTAGCTAGTGCTTGATTATCTGTTCATCCCTGACAACCTGTTAGATGACCAGTCATTAGCCACCTCTGAGGTGATTTTTATGAGCTTTTGAAAGTCAGCCTTAAGTTGTTGAAGGTCCCAAGTGGTCTCCTCAGGTCTGGAAGCAGGCATGGGGTGGTGAGTAGCTGTAGAGTGGATCTGGGGACAAGGAGGTGATGGGCCGGTCATGGCAGTGGTGTTAGGGTACTGTTGGCCTGAAAGGACCAGAGGAGGAGAAGTTGAGTTGGAGAGCTGGATAAGCTTGTGTGACTGGGAAGTCAAGAATTGTATCTTTGGAGGCATTGGGGACAGAAGACTACTGATGTTATTCGGGATTGAGGGTTCAGACTTCAAGTTAATCAATGTGTGATCTAGAGGAAGTATCATAGGTACGTTAGTTGAGTGTAAGTGGGTGCTTTCGAAGGATATGGTAAGATCAGAGTGGGTGAGAAAGTTCCATTGATAAGTATGTCAGTGACCCCTGCTTTCAAGCAGTGCTAATAGTGCTGTCTGGATTGCCAGGTCATGATGGGAGAATCAACCCATCCCCCAGAAGTGGTGGGGCGTTGGGAATATGTGTGATACTCATGTTGGAGGAGTTATGGAGGGGTAGGGGTATAGTGCCTAAATGGGTGGGGCTATGTAAGGAGCCTGCTTGGGTATCCTTGGAGTGAACGAAGAGCTAGAATGCTTATTCGATTTGTTGGGGTCATTGTTAGTAAAGGAATTTCTGATGATTGTGGAAATGTCATCAAAAACCCTTAGGTTATAGTCTGAGGCATGTAAGAGGATAATCCCATTGTTATAAGGGGTATTGCGGCTATTGTCAAAACCGGCTACTCCTGCACCTTCATTAAACAGCCCATTTTGGACTGTGAATGTGCCTGTTTTAAAATTGCTTTTAACTCCAATTACACCATGTCTGGTTATCGTCCACAGGGCCCATCCAAGGCCTTTGGGGAAGCTCTTGTTGAAAACGTCTGTACTTTGGCGGTCAATACTTCTAACTTTACAGTCCTAGGAGTCTTGAATCTTCATTTTGATAACCACCTTGATGTGGATGTGGCCAACCTGGTGGCGGATTTAGCTGCTTGTCAGCTTGATCAGCGTGTCTCTGGCCCCACACATTCGGCTGGTCATTTGTTCAACCCTGTTTTTACTAACATTTTCGTCCCTCATGATCCAACCGTTGGTTCCTATGGCCTGTTCGGACCACTTTTTAGTCCCTTTGGCTAATCTGGGCTTTGCACCTGTGCGCAAATTAGACAACCCTCCCTCTCCTAAATGCCCATGGCATAAATTAAACTGGGATCAATTCCAAGTCCATCTTTCTGCCTCCGTTCCGGTGTTGCCGATGGACCCTGACAAGGCTAATTCAGCCTATTCAGATCTGATCAATCAGCCATTGGATACGTTGATCCCAGCTAAATGGTCCCTAAACCGCATTTCTAAATCTAACCCGTGATACAACGAAAAATTAGCGGCGCTGCGGAAAATCTGTAAAAAATGTGAAAGGTTTTGGAGAAGAGACTTTGACTCGCTATCTAAAGATCGCTATCAGGATGCAGTAAAGTTCTATCACAAGGCTATCCATACTGAACGTGCGGCATTTTACACTAAAGAAATTAGTAACAGCACTAATCCAGCGAAGAGTATTTTCTCTATTGTCTCAGGCCATAAAAATCAGAAGGGGGCTGTTGGTCCACTGATTACATCAAAGAAGCAATGCAAGGAGCTTGCCTCGTTTTTCTCAAAAAAGGTAGAAGACATTTATAAATGTTTTCCCACAGCCATACGGTCTGCACTGAGATTTCCAATAATGGCATAATGGTCACCTTAGAGGTTTTCAGCAGGACCGTTTATTCGCCCTCTGAGCTAAAATCAAGGCAGGCTCACCAGCCGACCCACTGACACCTGACCACATCAGGAAAATTTTACCAACCATTTCTCCTCTCCTTGGTCAAATAATCAACAAATCGCTCAGCTCGGCTGGTGTGCCCACAGCATGGAAACAGGCTAGAGTGATACCATTGCTTAAAAAACCTGAGAACTTCAGGCCAATTTCATTGCTTTCTTGGCCTGCTAAGATCGCGGAGGCATACATTAATTCCATCCTTTCAGATCACTTGACCGTCAACAATACTCTAGATCCCTCGCAAAATGGCTTTCGCCATGGCACTGAGTCGGCGCTTCTGGCAGTGACAGAACACCTTTGGACAACGTTGGAGGCAGTATAGACATCGGCACTGATCCTTCTGGATCTCAGTGCCGCGTTCGACACTGTGTCCCGTGCAATCTTGTTGCACCATTTGGAAGAGGCTACTACTGGTGGCCTTTACTTGAAGTGGCTTGTGTCATTTCTTTCTGATAGGACCTATCAGGTGATCGCCCCCCCCATTCCTCTCATCTACCTTCCCCATCAAGCACGGGCTGCCACAGGGTTCTTCTCTGAGCCCTCCGCTCTTCAATTTGTACGTACAACCTTTGGCTGCAATTGCTAAGAGTAGAGGATTGACGGTGGTCTCCTATGCTGACAACACCCAGCTGGTGGTAGCTCTCTCGAGCAACTCTAAGCACATCGCCTCTAAGTTTCAATGTGATCTTGCAGCAGTTGCCGGGTGGATGACAGCTAACTGCCTCCAGCTGAACGCCAGCAAGTCGGAGGTGTTGCTGGTGGGTAGGGATCATGGGTTATGGAATGAGTATTGGTGGCCCACAAATCTAGCCCCCCCTCTCCTCCTAAACTGGTTGTAAAGAACTTGGGGGTTTGGATGGACTCCTCTCTCAGTTTCCAGATCCAAACGAAGAAGGTGGCGGGCACCTGTTTTGGTTTATTGCGTGGGCTTAAACCTATTTTGGGTTTCTTTGATGCCCCGACCAGACAGACCATCATTCAGACCTTGATTACATCTAGGCTTGATTATGCGAATTCTCTGTACTTGGGGGCTAACAAGATAGAAATACATAGGCTACAGAGAGTACAGAACGCCGCAGCGAGAGCTCTTTTGGGCCTGCGCAGAGTTTGCGCTGTGACCAGCCTTCATTGGTTGCCTGTGGCTCAACGGATTGAGCTCTCTGTATAGCCTTTAAGATCTTGAAGCTCGCTTCCCCTAACATTTTGACTGATCGGCTCTCTTTTTATGTCCCCTCCCGTCAGCTTCTCTCCATGGGCTAACATCTGCTGGTGGTACCTCGGGTCAAGAGGACCCGGGCCAGAGGCCGCTCCTTCCGGTTCAGAGTCGCTATTCTTTGGTACTCTCAGCCCCACCCCTCCCATATTCGTGGCCTCAGCAACGGATGTACGTCGTTACAACGCATGCTTTTACCACACATGCCTTTACGACACAACTTTTACTACGCAAACCATTACAGCCCGTAGTGCTTAGGGGTGCTGGATAGTGAATACTTTAATTTACTATTCCAACTCCAGTCCCCGTGGACACTAGGGAAGGTGTTAAATAGTAAATTAAATCTATTCCCTATCCTAGAGCGCCCCCCAGTGCAATGCGTTGTAATGGTTTTCGTTGTAATAGTTGCGTCGTAAAGGCACTGCGTTGTAAAAGATGCGTTGTAAAGGATGTTTCCCCTCAGTAACTTCTTTGAATTTAGGAAAGCTATTAAAACCTTTCTCTTCCCACTGTGTAGGTTGCTCTGGTTCCTGCCTGCGTTGTGGTTGCCTATTTGCTGTTAGCACCTGGACGCCTCTTGGCTGAGGCAGCTGTCGCGCTCTAAAAATGTTTTAAATAAAAATAGAAATGATAATAAGAATATGAATAATCCACATTTGTAAAGCAGAATGAATGCATTGTAACTTGACCATTTGGTCTCCAAGGACAATATTGTTCTGACATGTGGTTCTTTTTTGCAGACAATGTGCCTCAACTCTTTAACACGCTATAGCCTCTCCAACGCATCATAATATCTCTGAGTCAGGTCGAACACTGGGCACACGAAGCTCTTGACGTATCGAGGAATGAAACCTATGATCATAAGACCTGCATTTTACCTATTTGATGTACGAATGCTGTAATGTATTGAGATCTATTGTCATGATTTCTTTGATAGATGAAACCCAATAAAAAATAAAAAAAAGACCACTACAAATAATTGTCATAACATTTGAGCAAAATAAGAGTATCGCTCGCTAAGAGTTCAGTTTCTGCACCCCATTCTCCTGCACAAGCACTTGGGGTATTTGCAATCCTTAGCTACACCAGATATTTGTTTTTCTTTAAATAGTTCCATTATTGCTGCTGTAAACCTAAGGAAAAACTATGCATCTTAATTATAAGATTGTGCTGTTTTAGTATGCTGTATTTTTAGGTTTTTTTTGAGTTACACATTTTTGATTTTATATTGTTGATGTTTGTTATCCCTGTTATGACTGTGAATATTGTATTTATTGCTGTGCTTTTGTGGCCTTTAATTTGTTCGAATAAAGATTTTTGATGATGAGAATGTGAAAAATAAGAGTGCTCATTGTTTCTTGCCCCCTACAGTTTGCAGCCAAGTAGTTTTTAAAAAGAAACAAGTCCAGTAGGATAATAGTTCACAACACTCAGATTCAAGACCTTGTATCAATCACTTGTAGGGCAGGTTTTTTTTAAAAATTTCATTTGCATCATAGATGTAGAAAGGTAGATTTTAAATACATTTTTAAAATGCATTCAAAACACTTAAGTGAAAATGATGATCTTATAAAAGAGTTTGAAAAGTGTCAGCTGCAAAGACTGAAGAAGGGTGATTTAAATTGCAACAGAATATTCCAAAATTGTATTTTGTTTTATCACAATTTCTATATGTTGTCTTTGCAAAGCGTATTTTATGCAAGTTCAGTGGCACAATGTCATTTTAGACATGCTGCCTGTACAAAGAGCATTTATGCATGTGAGGAGTTAAACAAAAGCAGTTTGACCAAATAGAATGTATTCATGAATTCACATTAAAATAAATGTTCACTGTCTAACATGTGGATTCAAAAGCAATTCTACACGGATGATAACAAAATACTATTATACTATTAATATAAACGATTCTTTCTTTGTAGTACAATTTTTTTTTTCTTGGTAGTCAGCTGCAGTCACACGCAATTGTGGGCACTAGTAGTGAATTTATTTATTTTTTTAATTTGTATATTTACTGGTTTTGATGATGCATACACTTCTAGAATTCAAGCTGCTTATTGGATTCTTTCAGGGAGGGTGTGGTGGTAGTATGAGACACAGATGCCCCACCCATACAACCACTACACTTGAGCAGCATTCTGGAATTGGCTGGGAACTAATTAAGATCGGTAAGACATGATTTAAAACTATTTTTATAGAGTTTTGCTGCTTTTGCTTTTGCCACGAAGGGCCTGATTCACAAAGGTAAACTTACACTATTGTGTGTGGTCACTATTTATGTTGCTAGTTGCAAACTCCGATTTTTATAGTAAGTTTACAACTGTGAGTACCGGGGTGGAGAACTGTGGGCCATATTATCAAGAAAGGGCGATACATTATCGCCGCTTTTATCGCCAGGAAACTGCTGCTAAAGCGGCGATAATGGGCTTGATAAAATGCCCTTGTGAATTCCGAGCAGCCCAGGTTCTGGTGTTAAGGCAGTGCGACTGGTGCGGCCGCACTGGGCGCTGACCTGTGGAGGGTGCACTGACCTCAGGGGGGCGCTGTGATGAGCAGTAACTTCTGATTGGAGAGACGAGGGGCACTTTTGCCTGGTGATAGTGAAAAAATTAGAGGAGGTGGTCATAGGGTGTGGGGGTGCCAAAAAGGATTTTCGCACCGGACGTTAACAGTGCTAATGCCGGCCCTGTGCAGAGCTCTCGCCCCGACTGTGGAATCTCTGCAGTCGTAAACGTACTATTAACTTTTTTTTTTGTTTTGTTTGTTTTTTTGTAAATTGAATGCAACTGATACTTTAAAGGGGCTTGTGGTTTACTTTGCTATTTTTATTTTCAAAATATGAATTTTTTTATTAGAATTAAGTGTTTGTTTAGGGCAAGCAAAGGAGCATTTGTGTGTAGGAGAGCTCACAGAAGTACATATAATTCTGCCGTTTTGGTCACTAACAACAGTGGGGCTGGAAGAGTCTTAAATGAGGCTTTGTATAAGAGTGAGTGGCAGCCGCGGGTGTGTGATGAATATGGGCTATTTTTATATTCTGTTTTCATAACGCCTCGCTACTGAAGCGAAATGCTTTTTTCAGATTTATTTTTGTGTCTGAAGAGAATTTATGTTAATTTACAGAAATGTCTGACCTGAGATTTTCTGATCTGTGGGCACTGAATACGTTCCTCATTAATATTCAAAGCTTACAGGTAAAAATATTTGTGAGTCTGTCTGTCTCAGCGGATGTTGTGACAGCACTCATCTCTGCTCAGTCTGCTCTGCCTCCGGGCCCGATTCACAGAACTAACTTAAGACAAAATCCTAAACTTACTACTTTTGGTATTCACAGGAGGCATTTAGTAGTAGTAAAGTTAGAATTTGTCTTAAGTCTGTCCTAAGTCTGTCTTCAGTCAAACTTAAGACAAAATCCTAACTTTACAACTACTAAATGCCTTCTGTGTATACCAAAAGTAGTAAGTTTAGGATTTTGTCTTTAAGTCTGTCTTAAGTCTGTCCTAAGTTTGTATTAAGTCTGTCTTAAGTCTGTCTTCAGTCAAACTTAAGACAAAATCCTAACTTTACAACTACTAAGTGCCTTCTGTGTATACCAAAAGTAGTAAGTTTAGGATGTTGTCTTAAATTAGTGCTGTGATTTGGGCCCTCCGTCTCTATATCTGTCTCAGAGTGTCTCGTACCGCCCCCTCGCGGATTCTTCAATGGCTGCATCTGGCCTCTTGTGTCGCTATCTCCTGTCCTGCTCAGCATGTCTCACACTGCTTCGTCGCGTATATTGCTACGGCTCTGTCTGACTTTCTGTCTGGCCTCATCTGTCTGTCCCAGCCTCCATGGGGTAAGAAGGGGGTTGCGGTGGGTGTGGGCCGTCCCGGGTGTCATCACTGAGGGGGGTGACAAAAAGGCACAAATATGTGTTTTTAAAATAAAAAAAAGTGGGGGGTGACAAGAAATTTTCCACACGGGGGGGCTAGGGGGTGTGTGACAAGAGATTTTCCGCACCGGGTTCCACCTGATCTTGGTACGCCACTGCCCATCCTGCCTCAGGCCACTCTACCTTGCAGATGTCGCGCTGGCTTGCTTTCTGTGTCTGCCCTCATATGTGTGTCTCAGCTCTTCATAAATGGGGGGGGGGGGGTCAGAGGCTGTCAAGAGGTGAGGCTTCAAAGGTCATCGGTGCAGACACCACAGCCTGTTAAGTTCAGAGGTGTTGTGGAGGGAGGCTTGTACTTCGTACTAGCTCAAGTCAATTCAATTCAAAACAGCTTCTTTTCTTTTTTTTCAGAACCGCTGCTGGTAGCCGCTTTGTGTTTTCACAGTGCAGGCGGCACCCGCCTGCACTTTTGAAGGGGATTAGAGATCCCCTTGCAGTGACTGCACCCACCTGCGAGGGGATGTCTGGGAGGTCCATGGGGCCCCCTTTCCCCCTGCCAGACGGGCTGCCATCAGAGGGCGCACTGAGTGTGCGCTCCCTTTTAGGTGGCGCACTGTCAGTGCGCATCCTGAAGCCTTCTTTGCCTCTACGTCCGCATCTGTAATAGGGCACAGGCACAGGGGCAGAGGGATTCTATGAGGCACGCCCCCATGTAAATGAGGTAATGCCCCCTGCAGATATCGCTGGCACTTTAAGTGTGCCAGGTATATCGGTATTACAGAAGGGGCCGCACAAGTGTCTGCGGCCACATATGTAATACCAAAGTGCCCCGGGGCGTGCAAAGTGGGCGCAATCACCCGTTGTCCCCTGGGGCACTTTCTGTAAAAGGGCCCCTGGTGTCTCATTTACAATCAGGGGCTCCTAGAGTTGACTCACAGACATTCAAAACATTATCTGTTAAAGATAGTCTGGTTTTAATGCACCTGCTGCCTCTTCCTACCCAGAAGTCACTGACTGTACAATTACAGAGAACCCCTGCCCCAAATGTTACCCGGACTAACTTCACTACTTTACAAAGATAATCAGAGCTAGGAAACATCTCACATGTTTTTTTTTTTATCACAAAAAGATTAAAGTCAGGGCTGTTACACTGTCTGAGGCTCCAAGACCCCATCAACACAGGCTGTGTATGAGCAAAATGCGGCAATGGGAGGGAGGCACTATTTTGCCACTTAGCCCCAAGCCAGGCTCTATTTGCCATAATCCAGAGTCTGTGGGCCAGATTCACAGAACTAACTGTTAGGACTCCTAACTTTACTACTCCTAAACTGAGAAAAAGCCTAACTTTAAGACTTTCGGTATTCACAGACGGCATTTAGGAGTCCTAAAGTTAGGACTCCTAACTCCTGTGAATACCGAAATGAGTAAGTGCCTTCTGTGAATAGCAAAATGAGTAAGTGCCTTCTGTGAATACAAAAATGAGTAAGTGCCTTCTGTGAAAACCAAAATGAGTAAGTGCCTTCTGTGAATACCAAAATGGTAGTAAGTTTGGGATTTTGACTTAAGTTAGTTCTGTGAATCGGGCCCTGCACTTGGCCCCAGAGGTGGTGCTTCTGGGGCGTCCTCCGTGCTGCCCCAAACACCTGCCATCTCCATGGATCGGCTCCATCTCCAAGCTCTCCTCCTGGTTCACCTGGAAGCCTCTCATTGCATCCCTTAACCCCTTCCGCGCTAATGACAAAGCCAGCTCGTCATGGGCGTTACCTGCGCTACGCGGATGACGAGCTGGCTTTGTCACAAACCGCGCGATTTTTTAATTTCAGCGCACAGCGGAAAACCCCGCTAGCGCGCATGCGGTTAAGCCCTGTGGTCTGAACACTTCATCTTTCTGTAAAGCAGTTATTTATGTAATACGCAATCCTAACACTCCTGGATATGTCCAGGTCATTACAGGTACCAATGCCCAGTCGGTTCTGTTAAAATAAATATAGAGGTTGCACTGCTGCTCCTCTGACAGATGTTCAGATGCAGCTTGGGTCTGAGGGAGCTGCTCATGCCACACCCCAAGCCCCAGATATGCTAGTATCAGTTTACTTTGAGTCAAGGTCTTCACTTGAAGTTGGTGCAGTGCTGTTGAAGCTGAGAAGCCTTCACTGCCCGGCAATTCTGCTCTTGTTTCAGCAATCAGGGCTATTTTGACAAAATCCCTTGCGAAACCTGGTTTGAACTCGGCACCTGTCAGTCACTCGCTTGTTGCTTTAACCCCTCCCAGCCTCGGTCGCGCTGTGCTGGTGATGGAGCGGTTCCGTCACGGCCCACCTGCGCAGTGCTGATTTCACGCCTGCCCTGGACGTTCCATTGAGCGGGCGGGGCCGTGACGGAACCGCTCCGTCACAAGCACAGCGCGCCCGAGGCTCGTGACGGAGCGGTTCCGTGATGAGCATGGGACCGCCGCGCCCCCCCCCCCCCCTAGTGCTGCGGCAGAATTGTCGCCGCAGCAAAGGGGTTAAGGGACCATGATGCCAGCGACCATATCCATGGAACTGCAGCCATCACAGCCCGCTGTAGATCTCTTACTACTGAATACAGAGGCTTTGGGGCTGATTATAACTTTGGCGGTGCTGCGCAGTCTGTCCACTGACACAGCACTGCCATAGCCTAACAATAACCGCAGGCCTTATTATGAGTTTAAATCGTGTAAGGTAGATGGTCCTTTGCCTTTTCCATGGTGGTGATTGGAAAACTGGCACTGCAATCGGCACAGAAAGTTCCAAGACCGTGATGTCCCTGCTGTATATGAACTTTGAGGGAAAACAGACAAGGGGGGGAACATGTTGTGCCCCCCTGAAATGGCCGGCCGTGCAGGAACTCGTAATATGCTCAGCAATTCTGGTGCTGTCCCGCGGAGCATTTAACATTGTGGCACAGCTCCACCACCACCAGGGAACGACTGTTCCCTGACACAGTCGGTGATCCACACCTGTACGATGGTGAGAGTCATAATCTGGCGGTGGACCACCACTGCATCGCCACCGCGAGTGCGGCTGTTGGGAGACGGCTGCACTCGTACTCAGGCCCTTTGATCTCTGCGACTGCAGCAGAGGCCCAAAATGGGAAACATCCTTTACAACAGAACTTTTACCACGCAGTGCCTTTACGACGCAACTATTACAACGCATGTCATTACAACGCATTGCGCTGGGGGGGCACTCTAGGATAGGGAATGGATTTAATTTACTATCCAACACCTTCCCTACTATCCATGGGGACTGGAGTTGGAATAGTAAATTAAACTATTCACTATCCAGCACCCCTTAACGCCATGCGTTGTAACAGCATGCGTTGTAAAAACTTCGATGTAAAGGCATGCGTGGTAAAAGCATGCGTTGCAATGTCATACATCCGCCCAAAATTCATCGCAATTGCACATTCCAGGGAAACTGACTGTGTCACCCAAAGAGCAAAACCTCTCAGAAAGTATAAAACCACAAGTGTCAAGAAAATTAGTCAGTTCCTCAAACCTGCAATAGAAATTACCCATCCAAAAACCTAAAAAGAGCTAACAAAAAGTTAAGAAATATGTGGCGGATAATTTAAGCCAATGACGATATTAGCCTACGGAGTGCCATGCAGCTAGAGCCCCTACATCAAAGACCCTCGCCTACACATAATCATTCTTAAACAAAGTTGTTGACATGATGAATAGCAATGCAAATATGTTGTGTTCCTAAAGTTTGAAAATTGATTGTGGTTATGATATAAAGAAGCGGTGGTGGTCCCGGACACAGATAAATTAAGCAGTGTTCACTAAGACCAGTATGGAAACCAGCATTTGCAATGCAATAGGCCTCACATTTGCGAGAGTTTCAGCTATTGGCATTGTAAATGACACTGGGCCCGATGTAGGTCACCAAATACCGGTCGGTAACGACCGAACTCGGCCGTTACCGACCGGTATTTGGTGATTGAGATGAAGGGGCCAATATTTTGCACAATCGGTAAATTTACCGAATCGGTAAATTTACCGATTAAGTAAAATACCGAATCGGTAATTTTTATTTTACCGATTCGGTAAATTCCAGATGTAGGTCGCACTGTTTACAGTGCTACAGGCCTTCAGAATTCGGTATTTTACCACCCAATCCAATTGGGTGGTGAAATACCGAATCCAGGTGTGCATGCACATGTGTGCATGCACACCTATGCCATGTGACAGACAGACATGCCCTTAGGGCATGTATGTGTGCCACATGGCACACATGCCTGTATTTGGGGTGCTAGAGGGTGTCTAAGTGCACCCTTGCCAAATCGGTATTTACGGAATCGGTAAACACCGATTCGGTAATGCCCATTGATTCCTATGGGCTTCAATGCCCATAGGAATCAATGGGCATTACCGAATTGGTATTTATAGAATCGGTAAATACCGAATATCAACGATTCGGTATTTACAGATTCTGAAATACCTACACCCCCCCCTCCATTTTACCACTTCTTAAATACCGAATCGGTATGATTCGGTATTTAAGAAGTGGTAAAATTAAATTACCTACATCGGGCCCAATGTCTTAATTTATATGTTTTGATAATTAACACATAAATAAAAAGCATTGTGTTGTACAATGTCAATAGCTCACACTCTTGTAAATGCGAGACCTATTGCATGGCAAAGAAGCGGCCGCTATTGTCCCAGGCTGCTTGTAAGCTGAAAGCGCGCATGGAGAGCTGAATGTTGTAGGAAAGCATATCCTGCCTGCAGTAGCAGAAACTACTCAAAGAAAATAGTGCTTACAGACTAAAAAAGACTCACTGTGTAACAACCGAAGTAAAAGGGCCAGTCCTCATGAGAGGTTACGAATTAAGACAAGGCGGTACAAAGGAGGGATTAACAAGCTTATTAACGAATCAAAAGCCAGCATTTATGAAAGACAATAACACAATCCAATGACAAATAGAGGCGGAGAGGGGGCGGGTCTTCTATTACATACTTCAATAGAGCATGTCTCACCAAGCAGTGTATGCGCTGCGTAAGCTTAACCTAAAAACTACTATGCCAATGTAAGCATTACTCAGGAGTGGGCACCATAATGCTTTGGATGCGCATCAAAGGTCAAGAATTACCACCATGATGGCCTGACTGGCGTTTGCTCTTAGTGTGCACGAGCATGCAGTAGAGGACAGAGTGAGTGCACTAATGTCATTAGTATCAATATTATATAAACATATAAACAACTATCACCCTTATGCCAGGGCCTGCATTAGGCAAGCCCCCTGCCTGCCATGCCTTTGAAGCCCATATTATGCTATCAATAGATAGTGCATGTCCCTATCACTTGTTGCATTCAACTACACCTGCGGATGTATGACATTACAACGCATGCTTTTACATCGCATGCTTTTACAACGCGGTTTTTACAACGCATACCATTACAACGCATAGTGCTTTTAGGCGCTGGTTAGTGAATTGTTTCATTTACTATTCCAGTCCCCGTGGATAGTAGGGAAGGTGTTGGATAGTACATTAAACCTATTCCCTATCCTAGAGCGCCCCCCAGAGCAATGCGTTGTAATGGTTTGCGTTGTAAAAGTTGCGTTGTAAAGGCACTGTGTGGTAAAAGTTGCGTTGTAAAGGTTGTTTACCACACCTGCATGCAAGGAATGATGTGGACACTATAAAACTTAAACACAAAACACACATTGAAGTAACATTATTTTTTTAGTAGACACAGGCAAACACATTGCAAATGCTTCCCTATCCCAAATCCCAAAACACCCAAAAAAAGGTTACACACTCATGGCACTTTCTCCCAAAAACAGAGAGTGCCTGATTTCTTATATATTTTAAAAATGCTTGTGGAGTCCCCAACACTGCAATAATGCAGCAACATACTTGTTTTGTGTGTAGGGTTCCTGCGAAGTCTTTGTTTTGTGGTTTTGTTTTGATTATTATATTTTTATGGTTGTTGTGCTGTTGGTGTTATGTTAATAGGATGTGTTGGTATTTTAATATGGTGTTGTGTTTTGTTGTTGCACTGCCTAAACAGCAGTGAGTATAAATACACAGTGTGGGGTTGCAGTGTTTTGTTGGGGTGGGATGTTAGATTGGTTTAATTGTTTATTTAGGCCTGATAGGTGTATTTGGTGCTATGAGTTTCTAATGTTGTGGTACACGGTGGTGGATGGTGGTATATATATATATATATAGGAGGGGATAGCACAATGTTAATGGGGTTTGGCTATTATGTGGTCGTACAGTGATGGGGTGACAGTTGCAGTGTGGGTGTATGGTAGTGATGGGTGAACTCAAGATGTTCTGAGGTAAGTTTCTAGCAGGGTTGGTAGTGTGGTGCTATGGGTTCATTAAATGGTGTGGGTGTGGGTGGGGGAAGGGAGAGTGTGGGGCCCAGGAGTATGATCGTGTTGGGGTGTTGTGTAGTGATAGGAGTAGCACTAACATCATGTCTATGGTAGTATGGTTGTTTGCAGTAGTAGTTCAGAGTTGAGGTAGAGTTGACTTTATAGTGTATTTGCTGGGGTATGGTAGTGGTGGTAGTGGAAGTTTGGCAGGGCCGAATAGTATTGGTATGTGGCAGAGTCCGAATGCTGAGTGGTATTGCAGTTCTATGCTGTTAATGCCATTGTGTTTTGTTAATTCTGTTACGTCAGCGACAGTTCGGTGAATTGATAGTGATAAAAAGTGTTATGACCCATTACACTTTTAAGATGTGAAATCATCTATTTTTGTCCCTCATGCATTGCAATGGAAATATCCCAGACGGTATATTACCCCTAACAGCTAGAAGCATGTGGTGAGAGAGAAAGACAACCAAAAGCATGTGGGGGCATATTATCAATAAAGGCGTTAAAATTATCGCCGCTTTAGCGGTAGGAAACTGACGCTAAAGCGGCGATAATGGGTTTGATAATATGCCTTTGGGAATTCCCACAGAAGCTCATGTTCTGGTGTGAACATGGGCTTCTATTGGAATACTGTAGCTGGCTTGCAATCTGATTTCACTAACGTGGCATAATTGTTTTGATTAATTTTAGCAGTTCATGAGAACACTGTACTGTCTGCTAATTTACGCATTTTTGTGTTGTATTTAGTTTTAGTGATTTTTAGGTCTCGTCTAGTGACGCTGCGCATGCGCCTCCCGCTTGCGAGATCTATGGTTGTCGGTTTTACTTCGGAAGCGGGGTGGAAGCTCCGCCCAAGCTTTTCATTGGTGCACATAAAGAATGCGCGCTTTTGAATGCAAGGGAGGCATGTTTGTTCCCTCCCTGTCGCCTGCTTGCCGTGCCTGCCTGGACAGGAGATGTGCATGCGCACAGCGTCTCTTTTGCTCGCAGCGTTTCAGCAAGTTTATAAATAAACAAGATAAGGGTATAATGTCAGAAAGGGAGGGTTGGGACTGCCTTCACCATTTTCGGACGCTAAGCGGCGATAATTCTATTGCTCTATTAGCAAGCTGTCGCTAACTGATATTAGCGACAGCTTTTAGGCGATAGCGTGCGGTTTGGGGCCCGCTTTGCATGTCAGCGATATTTATCGCTAATGACATGCAAAGTGGGCGTACCCAACCTGCTAGCGACTGAAAGCAGTCGCTAACGTCGCTATTGCCTATTAGCAAGGCAGGTGTAGCGATGGAAATGTTCCTGCTATCGCCAAAAAACAATGCCTGCTCAGACCAGTTCGTAGCCATGTTATCCAATGGGAGGTGGATAACATGGCTAAGAGCATTTTGTCGCTAATGCGTGATTATCGCTGTATTCTCAGCAATATTCACGCATTTTGCCTGATTTTTATCGCTTTTGAAATAAATCTTGCTAATAGCAAGTTATCTCAGCGATAAAAACCGGTGATACGTGGCGATAAAAATATTGCCGCTAACCCTACTTAGCGATAAATATCGCTATTTGTTGGTAATATGCCCCTATGTTTTTTAAAGAACCATGTCTTCCCTATTGAGGCCCAAATTGAGGCCCACAAATTGAGGCCCCATTGGTATGACCAATAAAAGGTCTCCTAAAAACTGGAGCCCCACCTCGTGATGTACAATAGAATTTGAAGCAGACGGTGGTAAATATAATAAACGTTTCAGGAAACAATTTTTTTGCGTTTGTAGGACCATGCTCTTTACATAGCCCTACAGACCTGCTCTTTTTGCTTCATATATATATATATATATATATAGCTACAAACTTGTTAATAGGCCTATTCCCTAATTTAGAAGCACATTTACAAATCCCTTGGATTGCTCTGCTCATTTTAGCTCTAGTATTTAAAATATGTTGGGACCAGGAGCCGTTGTCTGAAAATAAAATACCAAGAGAGCAAAAGGAATTAACGGTATTAATTGGGGTACTATCAATAAAAAAAGTTTCGCTGGGTTTTGGTTTAGGCCTTTTTACTTTTATGGCTACCTTTTTTTTTGATAGTCGAATAAAGATTCAAACTGAACTGACCCAGATTATGCAGGATTAGAAACTCATTTGAGTTTCCCTAATCCATCAATTATTTTACACATTACTTTAATATTTTGCAGAATCAGAACTATGTAGGTAGGATGCCGTCTGCAGACTTTTATGGCGTAGACTGTGTATCACCTCCTGACTATGGGTCATTACAGAATTCATGTCCTGGTAGGAATTTTAAAAAAGATCGGTTTTCAAATTTTGCCAGGATCTTGCTCATTACTGTGAACGAGAGGGGAACATTTAAAGAGGGGACTGTGACTGATGTAACACCTTAACGACGGCCGCAATTTTGCGGAAGTGCGGCACAACCTCAAAACTTGCGGGGCCGCGTCGGCCATTGGACGATGGCAGCACTGGGGAGGTAGTGCTGCCGTCGGCCAATGGCCGACGGCAGCATGCAAGGGGTTAAGGGCAGGGTCGTAAAAGTAACGAGAAACAGATTGTGGTGAAGGTGGGTCAGGTGGATGAGCGTGCCCATGATGGCCACATTAGCCCTGTTCAGTATCTCCCGCTGGCTTCAGTCTGCTTGCTTCTGGAGGTCCAAGATTTTTACAATCTGGCACTTTAGCATTGCTTCCCCATGATGAGAACAACAACAGGAAAAGAGATTCTCAATGCTCGCTATTCAATGGCTGTTATTTTTGTTAAAAATCATCATCCACCATGCTTTGAGTGTCAGCTGAAGGGACCCATGGAGCCTAGGAATTTAATAGCTGCTTTTTTCACAGTTGTTATGGTGACAAGGATATTATTAAGAGAACAGGCTGTACCTTCATCAAGTTTTATAACTGAACAAATATTAAATGCAAGTTTCTAGAAAGATGCAACTTTAACCGCATGCGCGCTGGCGGTTTTCCCGCTGTGCGCTGCGTTTTTTTAAAAGCCGCGTTACATAACGAGCTCAGCTCATCATGAGCGTACGAGCGTCGTAACTCGCGGAAGGGATTAATGCCAGAGCTATTTGGAAACATAGTCAGGGCAGTTAGCAGGTCACTTAGAATTTCAGCCCTTCCTCAGGGATCATGGCTTTCCTCAATCACTGAAACACAGAACTCACTTTGTGCTGGGGTGACCCAGGCTAATCTCAAGGCCTATGCTGACTAAACAATTGTTCATAATGTTTTTGCCAGCCTCTGTAAATAAAACAAAAGCCTCTTGTGCAGGGCATCCAATGATCATTTATAAAGAATGTGGTCACACTCCCAGCCCATCCTATTTTGGTCTCTTCAGATGTAGAGTTCAACCACTAAGAAGCCTTTTTCTGCTGTACTTTCTTACAGATTTGATGGCAAACTTCTATTTACATTGTGTTGCAATTGCACCGGAACCAGACAATTGGCCCGCGTGCACACTCCATACCAGACGCGCCTTGACGGGCACTTGGATGCGCTCTAGAAATTGAAAATGGCGCTGCAAAAAGGCTATGTGATAGAGTACATTTTTGAGGCATGGCACTTTGAAATAATTTATCATGATTTGTTTACACTATAAGTCAATTTGCATCTAAGAGGCAAGCAAAAAACAGGTTTTCTCTGGTGGTGTACTAATAACACGTAGAAAAGATAGGGGTACCCATGAAGCAGGTTCCTAAATCAGGGATATTATCTGGGTAGTAAATATCATCATTTAGGAACAGTTAACTTGACGGTGGACCTAGGCATAAATGCTTTTATAAATATATTTGTGCAATAAATACAAAAATGATCACAAAATAATTGGCAATTTCAATAAATTCATCCATAGGTGTCACGCAGTAGAGTTGACAATCGCAATTCAGTTTCTTTGCGCATACACAGATTCTAACAGACATCAAAAAGGGCTCTTTTTGATGATTCCTTGCAGACTTGATAGGATTATAAATAAGGTCTAATTTTTTCGCATAAATATGGCTTCCTGATGAAGGTACCCAGCCGAAACACGCATAGGAACGAATTTCTGAGCCATGCAAACAACTGTACCTTAAGATATCATATTTATGTGTATTAAGGATCTGAACAATCAAATGATTTTTTGTTTTTTGAATATCTTGATGCAAAGAAACTGAATTGCGATTGTCAACTCTACTGCGTGACACCTATGGATGAATTTATTGAAATTGTCAATTATTTTGTGATCATTTTTGTATTTATTGCACACATATATTTATAAAAGAACTAATAAAAAGTTATCAAAAAATATATGGTTGATACAGACACATTTTATGACATGTATCCAATGTATAGCATTTATGCCTAGGTCCACTGTCAAGTTATCTGTTCCTAAATGATGATATTTACTACCCTAATAACACGTAGAACAAGCAGCAGTAGAGGAATACTTTTACCCCCAATAAAGAGATCTGGGTTAAATCCATCGTTGTTTTGCTCACCATGCCACCCCAGTTTAGACCCAGCCATATGCAAATCAGTCTTGACCCTGTGCCTCATGGGAACAGTCCAGAAAGTATACCTTAGGGCACATTGACGCGCCCCACCCGTCGCAGTGCGACAGATGTGGCGCGCCAATGTGTCCTAAGGTATACTTACTGAATGAGCTGGGTGCTGGGGTGATGCACAGCATTTGTTCGCACACACCAACAATGACACAATTTAAAATTTAAAAATAAAGCATTCACATAGAGGAAGGAGTGCATTCTCTACTAATGTTTTTCTGCTTAACAGTCCAGAAAGAACTGCCAAGCCAGGTCCTCCCTAGACCAGAAACAAACATCCTGGGCCCGGTTTCTGGGTATTACCCCTCATCAGACAGGCTAGCTTGAATCCAGTGGCCATGAAAGGTCCTCCCTGGACCGGGAACAAGCATCCTGGGATTGGGTTCTGTGTATTACTCTTCATCAGCCAGCCGAAACCAATCGCAGGATGCTTCTTTCCAGTCCAGGGAGGACCTGTCCTGGCAGTTCGGGCTGGACTGTTCTCATTGGGCGCAGGGTCAAGACTGATTTGCATATGACTGGGTCCAAACTGGAATGGCGAGCAAAGAAAGTTAAGAAACAATGGATTTAGGCCCAGATCTCTGTACTGGGGTGAATGTATGACATTGTTCTGCATTCTGTCCATCAATTGTTCTTTTTGCTTTTGTCACTCTGAGTGAGACGGGTATGCCCAGACATGGGTACCGTGCTCTCCATGCCACTGGAGTCAAGCTATCCTGTCTGATGAGGGCTAAAAGCCCGAAACCATTCCTAGGATGCTTGTTTTCCGGTCCAGGGAGGACCTGGCCTGGCAGTTTCGGCTGAACTGTTTAAAGGCCCACCTTTAGTAGATTATCTGGGGAGCTCACTAGTGAAACCCTTGACAATAAAAACTTAGGGTCTGATTGTGATGTTGGGTGGAAAGCCATCCAACATCTTGTCCCCTGCAGCCACTGCCATGAGGCCTGCCACACGGTGTATGGATGTTTAAAAAGTGTATATTTCCTGAATCCGCAGCACAAGCTGCAACAGGAAAGATTCACTTTCTGACCGCCGTGAAGGCGGTCTCATCCTAATTTGGGAAGCAGAACATCGTAATGGGGCCCATAATAGAGTTTGTCTCTGCAGGCAAAACTGATTCCTACTAGTTATGAGGTAGGAAAATCTTCTTGAAAGTGAAAGGAATCACCCTTCATGTTCAGTTCATAACAGTGAAAAAGCTGGTCACAGGTAAGTTAAGTACACGGAGGCAGGAGTAGTAAAGCAACACTCCAGAACTGTGAGAATTAAAAAAAAAGTTGGTGTATTGGGCGGTGGGCTCTTGGCAAAATGCTACGGGTTGTTCATGACAAGTGCATTCTAGAAACTGCCTATAACATTCTGCCCAATGGTTTTTAAGAGTCATACTGCCTGTGGATGAGCACAGTGCTAGCATAAAGCCTTTTACACTGCATTTGTAAATTTATTAACAGAATCAATAAATAAGGTTGTTTGATTTAAGCATCCATTTCCCTGTTTTCTCCACTTTCCAATTCTGGTAAAAGTTTCTTTGTAAATATCAATTTTGGAAAATGGGAATCAAATGCTGTCCCAACCTACAACCAACACAGTGTGGGACAATTCGTATAGGCAGAAACTTAAAATCTTAGAGAGACTCTTTGCTTTCTTAAATAATGAGAATTTATTTCTGCCCTCTAGTATAAATATGTTAATTGTAGATAATAAGCTTGTGCAGGTTTTAATTAAAACACTTTCAGTCATTATGTACACCATTGGCATCTCAGCATTTTGTATATTGCCCAGTGTGTTCTTCCAAGGAAAGAGCTTTCAAACCTATGTTCTGAACACCAAATGTGTGGTGCTGTTCAAAACTAGCATTGACAAACTTCAAATGACTACTCTAGCCAGACCAATAGACCCAAAAAGAGCAAGTTTTATTTTTAGAACCCAATAAGGATGCCATCCAAAGACCCCATGGGCAACTTTTTCAAAATGTAACCCCTTCCGCGCTCATGACGAGCTCAGCTCGTCATGAGTTACGACGCTCGTACGCTCATGACGAGCTGAGCTCGTCATGTAACGCGGCTTTTTAAAAACCGCCGCGCACAGTGGGAAAACCGCTAGCGCGCATGCGGTTAAATGCTTAAATTCTCAAAGATTATAGATTAAGCAGATGCTTTCTCCCATCTGATCTACTGATAACTTATGGGCTCAAAAAGAACCTCCCATGGTATAAAAAGAACGCATAATGAAAGGTTCGCACCACTTTAAAGATGCCTCGTCATATGACAAAGTCAAGCGGGGTGCCTCAAAATCTGACTCTTGATAACATTGTTGCTCTCATCATTCTCCTGCAAAGAACAGCTCTTCTGTCTGCGCTCCTAATGCTGTGTGCTGCAATCTTTGAGAAAGCCCTTTGGGTGGGTGATAGCCCTCAACAATTATTTATTTATTTATTTATTTATTTATTTATTTATTTATGTATTTAGGTATCTATTTATTTATTTATTTATTTATTTATTTATTTATTTATTTATTTATGTATTTGGGTATCTATTTATTTATTTATTTATGTATTTATTATTTTTTTTTGTTTTTGTTTTTTATTTGTTATTTACTTGAGTTTTATATAGCGCTGGCTAGACCCGGAGGTATCAGAGTGCTTTACATAAGGAAACAGCATGTTACAAGTTACAAATCTTTCACATTAGGTACAGCATGATTACGTAGTCAAGACAGTGGAGGGGCGCTGAGGCGAGTGCCAAACCAACTGGCAGGCACTGTAATAAATCACAACGCCTTTAGGCTCAAATTCCAAAGCTCTCAAACATGGCTCGTTAACAGATTTTAGAATGGGCTGTGACTGAGAGCCGTAGCATTAAGGCTGGAGGCAATGCAAGTTTCTCACAATGCCTGTCAGTGAGCCAAAAAATCAAAAATTAAATAATAAATGTACTTACCCACGCTTCCTTGTCTTGGTTGCAGTCAGCACGAATCTTCCTGGAGCCTCGGCCAACTCCGCTCTACAAATCCGGACACTGCTCTTAGGCTGCTGATAATGTTCAACAGCATGAGAGCAGCGCCCGGATTGGCTGGAGCGGGCTGCCTAGATGCTCTAGCAGGTTTAAATTGCGCATGTGAGGCTGATCGTTGCAAGACAGCCAGCCAAAGTGACATGCGCAATTTAAACTGGAATGACCACCACTTCCCTGCTGCCAGCAGCAGTGTTCCACACCCCAAAAACAGCCAGGGCTTGGAGCAGTCAAAAATAAAATGGTAATTAATTTAATTTCACTTTTGCTGCACTGGCAGCAGGGGGCGGCAACACTCCTCTGCCCTAATGGGGGGCAGTGCACTGGCTCTAAGAATTTTTAACAGCATTGCTCATTTGAGTCCTCAGCACATCTGAGAGCTTAAAAACAAAAGAAAACGTGATAGAAATTGTGCATCGCAAAGATCCATTAAAATTGCGAAAAGTACTGAGGGGTTTATGTTGGATCGCTGCTGACCTTTGTCACTCCTTTGCTCATAGGTCTGCTGGCTACTTGATGTCATACATTAAAAACATGTATCTCATTCTTAAACATCAACTAAACACATTCAATGAACTAATCTGCGATAAAATCCTAAACTTACGATTGTTGGTATTCACAGAAGGCATTTAGTAGCAGTAAAGTTAGGACTCCTAACTTTACTGCTACTAAATGCCTTTTGTGACTACCGAAAGTCGTAAAGTGAGGATTTTGTATCAATTTAGTAGTAAAGTTAGGACTCCTAACTTTACTACCACTAAATGTCTTTTGTGACTACCGAAAGTCGTAAAGTGAGGATTTTGTATCAATTTAGTAGTAGTTAAGTTAGAACTCCTAACTTTACTACCACTAAATGTCTTTTGTGACTACCGAAAGTCGTAAAGTGAGGATTTTCTATCAGTTTAGTAGTAGTTAAGTTAGGACTCCTAACTTTACTACCAATAAATGCATTTTGTGACTACCAAAAGTCGTAAAGTGAGGATTTTGTATCAGTTTAGTAGTAGTAAAGTTAGGACTCCTAACTTTACTACTGCTAAATGCCTTTTGTGACTACCGAAAGTCGTAAAGTGAGGATTTTGTATCAAATTAGTAGTAGTTAAGTTAGGACTCCTAACTTTACTACCACTGAATGTCTTTTGTGGCTACCGAAAGTCGTAAAGTGAGGATTTTGTATCAATTTAGTAGTAGTTAAGTTAGGACTCCTAACTTTACTACCACTAAATGTCTTTTGTGACTACCGAAAGTCGTAAAGTGAGGATTTTGTATCAGTTTAGTAGTAGTAAAGTTAGGAGTCCTAACTTTTCTACTACTAAATGCCTTCTTGGTATATCAATAGTAGTAAGTTTAGGAATTTAACTCAGATATTAGAAAAACTGCTTCTGATCCTATGCAAAGCCACGTGTCTGTTCATGAAAAGGCAAAGCTTTACTACTCTATTTTTCAAAGGTATCCAACTTTTACCCATCATGGTAACATGGAAGAGGGACATACATTCTTCATACCCTAAAGTCAAGAGCCCCAGAGTCATCATCCATTAATTTAGCTATTAATTTAGCTCATAAAATCATTGCCAATATTAAATCCCATTACAAAAATAATTCTTAATTCCTCCTGATTAAAAACACAGGGGCATATTAGCAAGAACCTCGTTAAAATTATTGCAGTTTTAGCGGCAGGAAACAGATGTACAGGACATCTAACCTGGGCTTCTATTAAAATTCTACAACGCATATTAGCAAGCCCATTATTGCCGTTTTAGCTGCAATTTCCAGCCGCTAAAACTTCGATAATTTTAACAAGGTTCTTGCTAATATGCCCAAAAGCTTCTTGGAAGGAGAAGGAGGGCTTGTTTATAACGTGTTAACTGCAATACAAGAGTCATATCTACAGGGCCTGCTCGGCCAGATGACCGACAAAAACACATGATTTTGCTAACCTAAAGGCTGTTGTTTGGGGTGCCTTCATGGGTCACAGAGCAGAACGGAATGTGCTGGCCTTCATGCCATTACGCCCCCTTCATTTGTGGCCTATACCATTTATCCCCTTGTCCCTTTTGTAATAATGTATATAGAATTGTATGGTTAGGCCTTGTGTATTGTGCAACCGTAAATGTTCCCTTGTTGTACATAATTATCTCATATCTGTGCCTTGAGCCTTCCTTCCTTCACTTGAGCACCCCCTTCTCTTCCTTCTTCTAGTAATCAATTTTATGAATGTGTAAATAAACTGTGATACAAATGTGATTATGAGACATATGTTTTTCATTGAAATAATTTTGTTGGGCTTACTACATTTATAATGCAAGTACTACATCTCCCCCTTTTGGTTACAGATTTAATTTGATTATCTGTTCTGTGAGTAACCAAGATTTACATTAATTGATGTTTGGAGTGTTTGTCTAGGACCATTACATTTATATACACTGTACCCAGGTCCTTTGACTTATTGGGTCTACCCCATTGTTTTCTACTGCCTTCATGCTGAAGCATTGTGGGCACCGACTCTATTTAGGCAATTTACGGGCACATGCATCAACGTAGGCTTTTTTACGATTCCTAAATAGCGATTTTTAAGGAATCGTTATTTAGGAATCGCAAAATCCTATGCATGTAGGAATGGCTATAAAAATAGCGATTCCTAAACATTCCTTAATTGCTATTAGCAAATTGCTAGTCGCGATTAAGGGATGCTGTCCCATTCATTCCTAAGGGCCTCCAGGCCCATAGGAATGAATTAGGGATTGCATGAGCAATTTGCGAGTACCAGTAGGTACTCGCAAATTGCTCATGCAATTTCAAGGGTGCAAGGTGTCAACATGACACCCTGTTGCCCCCCTGAAATTGATCTGTGCACATATGTTGCACACACACATGCCCTAAGGGCATGTGTGTGCGCAACATGAAACTTTGAAAGATGCACAAAAGTGAATTTTTTCAAGGTTTTAGCAAATTACCATGAAGTTCAACTTCATGGTAATTTGCTACTCCCATTAGCGAAATCGCAAATTTTTTAACTTTCATGCATTGCATTTAAGGAATCTCAATTTGGGATTCCTTAAATGCAATCGCAATTTAAGGAATCGTAATCCCAAATGCAAAAATTCCGGTGGCAAAGGGGCGGATTCTGAGAATCTGCCCGTTTGCGACCGGTATTTGGTTTGATGCATGTGCCTGTTAGGAATTAGTGTTTCCAACTTCTTTGTTGGTCCTTCTCCTTCTGCATCATCATTTTTCCAGTTCCAAATTCTTTTTGCTACAGACCCCTAACAAGGCTCACAAACCCATAACCAACCCTCCCACAGAGCACTCCTGCTAAAGAGAAGAAAGCCTTTTAAGAGATTGCCTTGGTTGTCTGATGAGAGGTGTACATTTGCTCTCTTGTCAAGCTGCTCCGATATGAGTATAGCTTCTTCTCTGTACACAAATGTCTCACTGTGATCTGTGTTTATTAATGATGAGCCTTAAAAACAAATTATGCTATGACACTTTTAAAAAAAAAAAAATCTAACTACCTCTTTTTTATCTCTCGCTAAAAATGCCATGTATCTTTTGTGTAATATTATGCCCTATGGCAACTCTATAATACGCCCAATGTGAACATCGCTACAACCACTATTTATTAGAAACTCCCTTGTTGTGTTCTAGTTTAAGACTGAACGGGTGTTATTCTGGGGTATATTAGCAAGGGCGATATCGCCGCTTTAGCAAAAGCGGCGATATTTTTATCGCTTTATTAGCAAGCTGTAGCTAACAGCAGTTAGCGACAGCTTGTAGGCGATAGCTACAGATTTGGGGCCCGCTTTGCATGTCAGCGATATTTATCGCTAATGACATGCAAAGTGGGCGTACCCAACCTGTTAGCGACCGAAAGCAGTCGCTAACACTGCTATCGCCTATTAGCAAGGCAGGCGAAGCGATGAAAAAACTTCCGCTAAGCGCAAATATTGTCAAAACCTAACGCCTGCTCAGACCACTTCTTAACCTGTAAATTCAATGGGAGGTGAGACCCCATTGGCGATGATGCCTGAATATTGCTGGATTTCCAGCGATATTCACGCATTGAGCCGCTATCGCCGGATATGTTATCGCTTTGAAGATAAACGTTGCTAATGGCACGTTATCTCTGCGGTAATATCCGGCAATAGCCAGCGATAAAAAAAATGCACTAAGCACATCCAGCGATAATTATCGCTATTTGTTGGTAATATGCCCCTTTGTTTTTATATGATAAAACTATGTATGCTTTGAGCTCTAGTGTATTTTCATAAAACTTCTCAGTTTATCACTCTTAAGACTGCATATGTATTTTTCTATATTTTTATTAGCAGCGACCATGATAAATAAATGTCATTTTGCTTAATTTCATTTTATTCACTTAGGGCCACATGTAGGAGCCTAAATACCGGTCGGTAACGGCCGAATTCGGCCGTTACCGACCGGTATTTGGTGATTGAGATGTAGGGGCCATTATTTTACAGAATCTGTAAATTTACAGAATCGCTATATTTACCGATTCTGTAAAATACCGAATCGATCATTTTACCGATTTGGTAAATCCATATGTAGGTGACACTCCTAAGAGTGCCACAGGCCCTTAAGAGTCGGTATTTTACCACCCAATCCTATTGGGTGGTAAAATACCAAATTCAGGTGTGCATGCACATCTGTCCATGCACACCTGTGCCATGTGACACACAGACATGCCCTTAGGGCATGTATGTGTGCCACATGTCACACAAGCCTGTACTTGGGGTGCTACAGGGTGTCAAAGTGACACCCCCTGCACCCTTGCAGGATTCGGTATTTACCGATTCGGTAAATACCGAATCGGTATTTCCCATTGATTCCTATGGGCTTCAAGGCCCATAGGAATCAATGGGCAATACCAAATCGGTATTTACCGAATCGGTAAATACCAAATGTTACCGATTCGGTAATTCAAAATAAAAAAAATCCTACATCACCCTCCTTCAAATTTACCGATTCATAAATACCGAATCGGTACAATTCGGTATTTATGAGTCGGTAAAATGAAGTTACCTACATCTGGCCCTTAGCTCTTTGTTGTCTCTAATTTCGTTGTTAAGGCGAGCTGTTTTCAATGAAATTGTTGGCCATGTGTGACAACGTTTACATTTAATGAAAAAACTATTTTGACACCAGCCTTATCCTCAGGCTTTCCAATAGTGTGCTAATATGACACAAAATAAATATGACTGCACTTCTATGTAACACCAAACATGTTGTTCAAGCAAAGCCCCCTGATTTTCTGTTCCTATGTGAGCCTATGAACCCTGCTTGCAACTGGTGTTGCACAAGGCATGTCTGATAAACTCCCCAAAAAGTAAATGTCTGTTCCTATCATTTTGTATGCTTTTCATTCAGTGATTATCCACTCTTAACCTTCTGATCAGTTTACACTCCTTAATTTAATTTAAAAAAACACAAAAACTTCTTTATAATCCCATCACTCTGTCTCCTACATTTGTCTCTCTTCCTGACATCCCTTCTCTCCTGTGAACTCTCTCCCTTCTATATCTACAGTGACCTCTTTAGTTCCCAGGCTTTCTAGATATCCTGGAGTCATCTTTCTTCTGCTGTCTCCCTCTCATCTTGGCAGTCTACGCCTCCCCTTGAAGGGGTCTTCACTCTGAACAGACTCATATCCTGCGGTCATCTTTCTTCTGCTGTCTCCCACTCATCCTGGCAGTCTACGCCTCCCCTTGAAAGGGTCTTCACTCTGAACAGGCTATTTTAGGAGTTTGCTATGGTGCTAGCCAGACCCGAAGGTATCGGAGCGCTTCACAACAGTCGGCCTTTGAGAGACATAAAATCTAGACCAAAGTAAACATGTTAGCTCAAGGTGCATTTCAAGTCTCAGTGCAATGTACCCAGTGATGCAAGGGGGTCAGGTAGTATTCAAGTTGTGTGTCTGTTGACTTGCACCGCGTCTCCTTTGGGGAGGGGTGACAAGGGCACTTCAACTCGTGGAGGGGAGGAGGAAAAAGAGTTAATGTCCCGACAGCAGGGAGCGGCAGTGTGCTGGTTTGTGAGTTTCGACGACAGCTATCAGTTCGGGAGGAAACGATTGAGGAAGAGGTCTTTGAGATGTCTCTTGAATTTTACAAAGGAGGTGGTAGTCCTGGTATGGAATCCAGCGAAGGTCCGGGCTGCGTTTTTTTGTTTGTGTGTTTTTATAGGGATGAGGAGTAGCATGTTGGTGCTCCTGAGGTTCCTTGCCTGGCCGACTTTCTTGAGTTTAGAGACCAGGTATTCTGGCTTCCCAGTGTGCAGGGCTTTTTGTGTTAGGCAGGCAGTTTTGAAGCTGGCTCGCATTTCGACTGGGAGCCATTTTAGTTCTTTGAGTGCGGGAGAAATATGATAGTATTTCGTAACTCCGGTGACCATTTTATCTGCTATGTTGAGAGTTGTTCTGAGGGGAGATAGGTGTGATTCAGCTGTACCTTTGAGGATTGCATTCCCGTAATCAAGTCTGGACAGCACCAGCGATTGAGTTGCTTGTTTGAGGTCCTTGGGCGGGATTAAGGCATTTATTTTGTTGAGTAGCTTCATGTTGAGGAAGGCGCTTATTGCTGAGTTCTTAATGTGCTTTGTCATGTCAAGGTTTGGGTCTAGGGTGATTACTAGAGATTTAACAGAGTCAACCAGCATGAATAGCTTTTAGCCAGTCTAGGAATTGGGGGTTCTCCTCTTTTTTTTGTTTGTCTTTGTTGAGTTTTAGATGATTTATTGTCAGCCAGTGTTGAACTTCTCTTAGAGTGTTGTTGAGTCTTTGAATGTCATCGATGGATGAGGTTTCGAAGTAGATCTGGGTATCGTCTGCATAGAGGTGGAAGGGGATCTTTTTTGTGAGTATGTTTGTGAGGGGTTCCATGAATATGTTGAAGAGTTGTGGGGAAAGTACTGATCCTTGGGGAACACCCCTGCTGACGGGGTGTAGGTCAGACGTGAAGCTTTTGATTTTTATTGTTTGGTTGCAGTTGTGGAAGAAGGAGGAGAACCAGTGTCCAGTGTAAAACCATCTCATCCACACCTACCCTTTCTTTGAGGACCTTGGTGAGTTGATTATGGTCAACCGTGTCGAAGGCTGCCGATAAGTCCAGGAGAATGAGTAAGAAGCATTGGTCTGTATTGAGTGACTTGTGGATGTTGTCCCTGACATTGAGGATCGTGGTCTTAGTGCTACAGCCTTTTCTGAAGCCCGATTGGTGGGGGTCTAGAAGGTTGATGATGTCCATATATTGAGTCAGTTGTAGGAGGACGCACCTTTCTAGGATTTTGGCTAGGAGAGGGAGATTGGAGACGGGTCTGAAGTTGCTCAGTTCATTGCTGTCCAAGCCTGGCTTTTTCAGTAGTGGAGTGACTTGGCCTGCTTTCAGGCATTCTGGAATGTCTCCAGTTCTTAGAGAGCTATTTATGATTTTACTCGAGAGTGGGGCATGGGAGAGTTTATGTTTTTTGGCCATTTGGGCGGTAATAGGACCAAGGTATATGAAAAAGGTTTGGAAGAGGAGATTAGATCGACTATCTCTCACGAGGCCGGGTCACCCCCCTGCCTCCCACGCCTGCCGCTGCTGCTACCTGCCTCCTGCCGGACTCCTGATTGCTGCAGAGCGACCCAGCCGCCGCTGGGCCGCCCGGATCTCCCCCGCCTACCACGCTTGACCCAGGGACACCGCCTGCCGGACAGAGGTTCCCGCCGCTGCCCCCCTGCGGCCCCGCCCACCACCAGCCCATTGGCCGCCCCGCTCCCGCCACCCAGCTGACCCGCCCACCCGGCTCCTTACTTAAGGGGTCCGCGGGGTCAGCCAGGGAGTGACCACTGCGCCTCTCACGAGGCCGGGTCACCCCCCTGCCTCCCACGCCTGCCGCTGCTGCTACCTGCCTCCTGCCGGACTCCTGATTGCTGCAGAGCGACCCAGCCGCCGCTGGGCCGCCCGGATCTCCCCCGCCTCCCACGCTTGACCCAGGGACACCGCCTGCCGGCCAGAGGTTCCCGCCGCTGCCCCCCTGCGGCCCCGCCCACCACCAGCCCATTGGCCTCCCCGCTCCCGCCACCCAGCTGACCCGCCCACCCGGCTCCTTACTTAAGGGGTCTGCGGGGTCGGCCAGGGAGTGACCACTGCACCTCTCACGAGGCCGGGTCACCCCCCTGCCTCCCACGCCTGCCGCTGCTGCTACCTGCCTCCTGCCGGACTCCTGATTGCTGCAGAGCGACCCAGCCGCCGCTGGGCCGCCCGGATCTCCCCCGCCTCCCACGCTTGACCCAGGGACAACGCCTGCCGGCCAGAGGTTCCCGCCCCTGCCCCCCTGCGGCCCCGCCCACCACCAGCCCATTGGCCGCCCCGCTCCCGCCACCCAGCTGACCCGCCCACCCGGCTCCTTACTTATGACGCCCCCAGAGCGACCGCGCAGCGGACGCGCGCAGCGGGAGCACCGATTGAGCGCCGATGGTGCGCCAAAGGTAAGCCCGTCTGCGCCCGTCTGCGCCTGGCCCACGCCCAGCGCCAGGACCCCTGGCCCCCACCGTCGGAAGCCGACCCGACGGACCTACGACGCCACCGAACTCAACGCACTCAACGCCGGCCGAACCCCGGGCTGCTACCGAGCCACACCGAGACGCACCCACGGACCCTTCAGCTGCCACTCCTGCAAGTTCACCTGCAACCGGACCCACGCCACACCAGCACCCACCAAGCCGAACTCCAGCAGCACCCACCTGAAGTGCATCCTGCTCAACACCCGCTCCGTTCACAGACACGCCGTCGAGCTCTGGAACCTGCTCAACACCACAGCCCCAGACGTCGCCTTCCTCACGGAAACCTGGATGAACGCTTCCTCAGCGTCCGACATCGCCATCGCCATCCCGGACGGCTACAAGATCATCCGGAGGGACCGCGTCAACCAGACAGGAGGAGGCATCGCCATCATCCACAGGAACACCATCCGCATCATGACCGACACCGACGATACCCTCGCACCCGCCGAACACCTGCACTTCCAGATCCACGTCAACCCCAAGACCACCCTCAGAGGCACCCTCATCTACAGACCCCCGGGACCACGCACACAATTCAGCGAAGACATCGCCGACTTCATCAGCCCACACGCCCTCCCCTCCGCCGACTACATCCTCCTCGGGGACCTCAACTTCCACCTGGAGAACAACAACGACCGCAACACCACCACCCTGCTGGACAACCTCTCCAACCTCGGACTCAAGCAACTGGTGACCACCCCCACCCACTACGCCGGACACACACTCGACCCGGTCTTCTCTTCCAGCAAGGACATCGCCTTCAGCCACGCCACGGGACTCCACTGGACGGACCACAGCTGCGTCCACTTCAGCTTCAGAAGGACCACAGTCCACCATCACCAGCAACAGGTTCCCCGCAGAAGTTGGAACAAGATCACTGCAGACCAGCTCGCCGCTTCCCTGAGCAAGAACCCTCCCACCAGCACAACGAACCCGAGCCAAGCGGCCACCAACCTCACGAAATGGATCACCGTCTGCGCAGACGACCTCGCCCCTCTGAAGACCCCGCCGAGCAGACCCGGCAGCAAGAGAGCCCCATGGTTTAACGACGAACTCAAGAGCTCCAAGAAGAACTGCAGAGCACTCGAGAAAACCTGGCGCAGAGACCCAACATCGGACAACATGACTGCCCTCAAGCTCGCCACCCGAAAACACCACCAACTGATCCACGCCACCAAGAAAACTGCATTCAAGGAACGACTGGACATCAACGCACACAACAGCAAGGAACTCTTCAACATCGTGAAAGAGCTCTCCAACCCCAACGCCGGAAACAACGACATCACCCCTTCGCAAGACCTCTGCAACTCCCTCGCCTCCTATTTCCACAACAAGATCGCGGACATACACAACAGCTTCAGCACCCAACCGACGCACGCCACGACCGAACCAGCGCCCCCCACCACCACCCTCCGCGCCTGGACCCAGATCAGCACCGAAGACACCATCCGCACGATGAACTCCATCCACTCCGGATCTCCGACCGACCCCTGCCCTCACCACGTCTTCAACAAGGCCGACGCTGTCATAGCACCCCACCTGCGGGACATCATCAACACCTCCTTCGACACCGCCACCTTCCTGGAGAGCTGGAAGCACGCCGAACTCAGCGCTCTACTTAAGAAACCATCAGCCGACCCCACCGACCTCAAGAACTACCGCCCCATCTCGCTGCTCCCGTTTCCGGCAAAAGTCATCGAGAAGACCGTCAACAAGCAACTGGCCACCTTCCTCGAGACGAACGGCTCCCTTGGCCTCTCGCAGTCTGGCTTTCGGGCCAACCACAGCATCGAGACCGCCCTGATCTCAGCTACCGATGACATCCGAGCCCTGCTCGACAACGGAGAAACAGCGGCCCTCATCCTCCTGGACCTCTCCGCGGCCTTCGACACTGTCTGCCACCGTACCCTAGTACAGCGCCTCAGCAACGTCGGAATCCAGGAGAAGGCTCTGGAGTGGATCATCTCCTTTTTCGCCGGAAGGACACAGAGAGTCCGCCTCCCCCGTTCAGATCGGAGGCCACCGAAGTCATCTGCGGCGTCCCTCAAGGCTCCTCGCTCAGCCCAACACTCTTCAACGTCTACATGAGCCCCCTCGCAGCCATCGCACGCCAGCACAATCTCAACATCATCTCCTACGCCGACGACACCCAGCTGATCCTCTCCCTCACCAACGACCCCGCCACCGCCAGAGCCAACCTGCACGAAGGGATGACAGAAGTAGCCAAATGGATGTCGAGCAGCCGCCTGAAACTGAACTCGGACAAGACGGAAGTCCTCATCCTGGGATCATCACCCTCCGCCTGGGACGACTCCTGGTGGCCCCCCGCCCTGGGCAGCGCACCCAAACCCACAGACCACGCACGCAACCTGGGCTTCATCCTGGACTCCTCCCTCTCCATGACCAGACAAGTCAACGCCGTCTCCTCGTCGTGCTTCAACATCCTACACATGCTACGTAAGATCTTCCGATGGATCCCCACCGAGACCAGGAAGACGGTCACCCAAGCCCTCATCACCAGCCGTCTGGACTACGGCAACTCCCTCTACACCGGAACCACCGCCAAACTCCAGAAGAGACTCCAGCGGATCCAGAACACCTCATCACGACTCATCCTGGACATCCCCCGCCGCAGCCACATCTTCGGACACCTGAGAGACCTGCACTGGCTCCCGGTCAACAAGAGAATCACCTTCTGGCTCCTCACCCACGCACACAAAGCCCTACACAACCAAGGCCCAGGATACCTCAACAGCCGCCTCAACTTCTACGCTCCCAAACGCCAGCTTCGATCGACCAGCCACGCCCTCGCCGCCGTCCCCCGCATCCGAAGAGCCACCACGGGAGGAAGGTCCTTCTCCTACCTGGCCGCCAAGACTTGGAACTCCCTCCCGACCCACCTCCGCCTGACCCAAGACCACCTGGCCTTCAGGAAGCAGCTCAAGACCTGGCTGTTCGAGCAGTAGCGGACCCCCCCCCCCCCCCCCCAGCACCTTGAGACCCTCCCGGTGAGTAGTGCGCTATACAAATGATTTGATTGATTGATTGATTGATTGATTGATCTCCTTTTCCGAGATGGGGGATGAAGGATTTGCAGGTTTTAGTGGGATGTTTGGATGTGGGGTCTTCTGTTCCTAGTAGGGGGATCATGAGAGGGGGACTGAGGTTGTTGAAGTTGTCCAGTGAAAGCACGATCTTGGTGATTTTGTCGTTGAAGAAGTTTGCGAAGTTGTCACTTCGCTCTTTGGAGGTCTGACCTGAGGTTGTAGGGGGCTTGGAAGATTGTTGCCTAATAAGGTTGAAGAGTTCTTTAGGCCTGTTTTTTATATTGTTTAAAGCACTGCAGAAAAATGCTGATATTTCGTTCTTTATGTGGTTTTTGTAATTCGCACAAACTGATTTGAGTTGATCGTGAAGGATTTTGGAAGGGCTGTTCTGCCAGACTCTTTCTGTAGCTCTAAGTTGTCGCCTTCAGCGTTGATTTCTGTGTTGAACCAGGATCTGGATGGAGTGTTCCACCTTCCTCACACCAGCATCATCATCACTTATAATCATAGGACAGTTAAAAGCAGTTTTTCATACATGGCTCATATTATTACCTAAGAATTCACAGGAAAAGATCTCAGAACCGAGACAGAGAACTGAAAAGTGATCTTGCAGAGTTAACAGAGAATAGAATTGAAGAAAGAGTCACCCAATGTGTCTGAAGTAGTCACCCGAAGCCCACATGAGGACCTCAATAATTCATCAAAATCATCCACAGAAAAGGATTAAAAGGCTACACCTGCCTGACACCCACGGATTGACAAGACGATCTTTATCCAACTGTTCATCCAAGACCAGACCTGTCTTATACTCTTGGTTATGTGAAATCCACAGCTGTATAGGTTAAAGAATAATCTTTCAACACAGGTACCCTTCGGTTCAATACTCAAACTTAACCTCTGAACAAAGTATGCCCTTGTAACATTTATTAAACCAAAGGGGTTATCAATTGGCCTAAGTCAATCCTCGGTGTTAAATCACTTCAGTTAATAAGAGATCGCACGCGGGAACAACTGTCTCACCCGTTTGTTAATAGTGTTTTCCAGAATCTTCAAGAGCACCAGCCGTATGTGCACAAATAGGAGTCCTGTAGTCCAGTGATGAGCACATAGAGTCAAAGAAAAAAACAAGGGAAATTACAGATATAACATCACCAAAAACACAAATTATTGAACTAAATCAATTAAGTCCAAGATACTATCAAGACAGGGTCTGTTCCTCTAGAACAGTATATTTTGTTGCTGCTTAACCCCTTGCCCGCGGCCGGAATTCCGCTCCTGTGCTGGACATTACGATCACGGGCGTGGTCATGACAGCTCCCGGCCGTCATCAGCACAGGAGCACTGTAATGCATGACGGACGGGAGCCGTCATCAGCAAGCAAGCAAGGGGTTAATATCCCAGTGCCACCTAACGCATTCTTCACACCAAATTTCCCTTTATACTGTATGTGCACTATCCTTCAAATGTTGTCACCACCCGCTTATAAATCTGTGACTAACCCAGCATAAAAAACAAAAGAAAACACATTGGAGGTCAAGAAACCACACACAAGAAAAAGATTCATACCCTTGTACGGGCAATCAATCGCAGTTGGGCTCAATCAATCATACCAACCAAATCCCGTTTGTCTGGCTACAACGTGTAAATGCACGTGCGGCTCCTCCAAGACTCTTAAAAGGATCTATGTATGTCAGTCCGTACGCTACCCCATGATTCGCGCTTCTGAGATCTTTTCCTTTCAATTCTTAGGTAATGATATGAGCCATGTATGACAAACTGCTTTTAACTGTCCTATGATTATAAGTAATGATAATGCTGGTGGGAGGAAGCAGGTGTCATATAACGGAGATTATGTGTGCCAAGTTTGGAGCTTTGTGGTATTAGGTTGAATGTGTTTATGATTGAAAATGTATTTGAATACTACAAGGTTCAGTTTTGCGGTTATTTAAAAATTGGGGTGTAGGCTGTGGGTAACCACCAGGTACATCTGACATAACTGTATTCACAATAGTGTTTTAATCTTGTGTTAGAGCCTTGATAAAGTCTCAGTGGAGACGAAACACGATCGCGGGTCACCCGACCAATAATGTCGCCACTTCTGGCTTCGGGCCCATATACTTTACTTTATCATATACATTGATCAGGTGACCACACAATCTACTATCAATAATTGTGAGTTCCCTTTCGATTTATTTCCAGTGGACCCAACTTACCATCCACCGTTATCGGTACCTATGACCTCGATGGGTCAGGGAGCTAGCTGTAAAAGGAAAGGCAGCAAAATATACTTTTCACATATGACTTTACTTTTATGAAATGACCACGGACAACTGGAAGTTTTGAAAGTTTATCTTAAATTTAAATAAGAGGCAGTCATACAGGTTTACTAAAAGAATGCTAGTGCGACAGGGAACCCGCTAAGTGAGAGGAAAAACTAAGATAAGGACAAGGTGAACACGCTATAAATCTGAGTTACTTTTAGTCAGTTTACGAGAGAAAACCCAAGACCATAACAGGAAGTTGCAAACTGCAATACAGAAAATGATTTCTAAAAGGTAGGGTAACATAGGAACACGCTATGAAATCAGATGCAAATGACTTTATGAAATGCAATTGGTTGCAAGAGAAAGCATGGAAAATTATTCACGTGCAAAGGTATGTCTTTATTAAAGCAAAGACAGAAAAATAGAAAGGTGCAGTTTAAGAACTCAGAGCAATATTTACCTAGACTGGTGTGAAAACCAACCCTGGCCACGGGTCAGTTAAGGACAGGAAAACCCTCAAGAATGGACACCCCAGGACAGGACAGGAAACCCAGATTCGGATCAGGACAGGACCACCAGGATACGACCAGCACCCGCAGTTCGGAAGCAACGCCTGCGCTCCACCCTCTCTGCAGCTATCGATCAGGACCCCGATTGGGTCAGCGAATTCCCAGAAAAAGTGCTCCGCCAGCACTTAAGGTTCAGTAAAACCTTCAGAGTCTATGGTCAAATTTCGGACAGAGAGCTCCGCAGCACCTCTGTATCAAAGTCACCTATTGAGTGCGTTGGGTCAGTGACAGGTCAGCTATTCAGACAAGTCGGACAAATTCTCTAGCTAAACCTAGGCTAGTTATACTGTTTTGGGACAGGGTACCACCCCCCAAATGTTGCAAAGTGTCAGAATCCCCAATTTGGATTGGTCCTAAGGTAGGTTTTGGTTAACACACCAATCAGAACAGACTATTCTAAGGCCTAATTTGCATCCTAAGGTGCCGCCTAGCAAGATTTGGGTTTCCACGAGAAGTCGCGCGGAATACAATGAAAACTTATACATTTGTAACAACATAGGGACATTTGCTCCATCCTCCTGGGTCAGAAGTAATTCTCCCAGGAGCATCTTGACTGTGGCTGCCAACTGGCTGAGTTCCACGGTCCAAGGTTGTCTTTGGCCTCGCATTTTGAGCATGCGCAGAAAGGACCTTCAAAATGGCTCACGACCCATTCGGACCCCCATTTCCCGTGATACATGAAAAGTAAGCGAAAACAAATTAGTACATAAAAATAAATGAATGTATTACATGTCATGATTTCACATTTTAGGTTCATCATTATAAAAATATACTATGCATTAATGGTAAGTGCAACGAACAATTTCACAAGAGCAGCAGCACAAAGCTTCACCACGTTATCAACGCACAGCCATCTTATTGCTTATTACGCATGCGCACCCTTTCCCTCCAAAACTATCTCTACACAAAGTCACGTGAGTGTGACTGACGCATGCGCAGAAGAGGAAAGTCAAGCAGCGGTCATTTTAGGAACAAGGATTAATCGTATTAGTAAAACACATAGGCAAGCATCTCTATGATACCCACGCACATCCAAAATACATAAAATTAGTAAAACGAACAATTAAGTTACGAGATTATAATAGATTTTCGAGGTTCTTGAATCGAGCAAGTCGCGATGCGAAATCTTGCTCTATCAATCCCCTCTTTGATGATATTTACTATCATCACAAAAAATGGAAACAGATGCCAACTTTCTTTCACACTTTGTACATTTCTATCTCTTCCAACAGGCGATTCAATTTTTCCTTCTCATTTAAAGTAGGGTGAGAATTTTTCACCTTTTTATAAATCTTATTATTCATTTCTTCCAATTCAAGCTCATCCGCACTCCGTTTCACTCCTCTCGCATTCACTTGGTATTTCTTGGTGTGTTTGTGACATTTGCAACAGACGAATATGAGAAATAGGATAAGACCTATCACTCCAATTGGCATCAGTACCTTAAACAATAAGCTTTTACCTAAACTAGCAAACCAATGACCTACATTGGAGAGACCAGTCTCTTCCAGGCACTGTCAAACTCGAGTGGTTTGAGTTCCTTTTCCAAATTAGTAATGTTTTTCACATATCTTTTGAGCTGTACGCTCTTGTCCGGAATGTAAGTGCAACAATGTTGCGCTTTCAACATCCGGCAGACTCCGCCCTCTTTTGCTAATAAGGTGTCAAGAGCAAGTCTGTTCTGCAAAACCATTGATCTGATCGCAACCATTTCAGTATTGACCAGCAGAAATCCATGAGCTGTGTCAGTAGACAGCACATCCACTATTGTGGACAATTTGCAAATTCTGTGAGTGTTCAGAACCACTCCCACTCCAGGTATCAGTGCACTAAAAATACTACCCATTATTTCACCTACGCTTTCTCTTTTGCTACGCACTAAGCCATTAGTATTTTCATTGCTTCCAGAAATTTCATTCACATGGTATATTTTCGGGAAGACAATGCCAAAGTAGCAGCTTCCATACCAGTGATCCGGCAATTTAAAATAAGCCTTGTCTCCACATATATAATAAATTCCAGGAAACACAGGCTCTGACCCATTTTTGAATCCCCAACCTCCAATTACCTTGTAATTGTGTTCACATTGACTGGAACCAATGAAAATGTTATTATAATAACTAGTCTTCTCGCGGTGAAGACAGAGTTTCCCTTTCTTCTCGAAATCCAGCAACAAAGCAGCCCCTGCCCCGCCATTTGAGGTGCTTTCCATGTTCTCAGCCCACTTAGGTGTTTTCTGTTTCTTGTCATTAGCCTTCCTTTGGAAACTCTCCCTTCTCTTCTCTGCCATGTTTAAAAATATCTTTTCCTGTTCATGTAATGTACAGGTCAAGTTCTCTCTGTGTGCTTCAGCTATGTCTATATTGCCTATAGTCAGAAAATAGTCTCACATATACCGTATTACGTCACTTTTGGTATGTACAGGATTCAGATTTCCACGAATGGGAAGTTCAGAAAAGATCACGTCATTATTAGAGTAATAGTACTGTAACTGTCCTCTTTTGTAAAATAAGCTTGCTAAAATACTACAGGAAATTCCATAGGTCAGAGGTAGATGATGATATGTCACGCCTTCAGCCACAGAAGTAGGTAGCTTCATGCAGACATAGCAATCTTCTATTTCCATAGTTTCTACGTAATGCACTAACAAATTTGCGAAAACATTTAAATGTGTCTTGTTTCTAACTCCGTGGTAATGTAGTCCTTCCTCATCTGATGCTTCTAAGTCTCGTTTTGTCTGTCTGAGTGCTTTCTCACGTCTTTCTACACTTTGTGTTGTCAGTTCTTCAGTGTCGGTAATCTGAGTAGGGTCAATATTAGTATTTTTGCTAACCATAAAGGGAATGAAAACTGTTAATCCTATCCAAATTAATATTACTATAACTATACTACATATACACACCTTGCAGCATGTTTTGCAACAACTGCGGCTCGATCTACCACTCACGTTTGTATCAGACATTTTGGCTCAGAAGGAAATTTTAACCCCTCTTTGCAGCTTTTCCCAGGTATTTTTATTGCTGACCAATTTCACGGAGGTTCTTCCTCTTCCTCTGCAGAGTAATCAGAAATGGGTTCTCCGTCGCTTTCGTCAGTAATATCAAGATCCTCAAAGTTTTCCAAGATCAAGTAGGTCCACTCCGGATCCTTGTATTTTTCGTTTTGTCTTTTTATTCTTTCACTCCTTCTCTTGGAGCTATCCTCAGGTATTTCTGCAATTCGGGGACTTCTTCTTATGTCTGCAAGTTTCTCTTGGACAGTTTTTATTCTTAATCTTAGTCTTTTAATATACCTTGGCTCAATGTGCTTCTTTTTCTTGAGTCTTTTAGCTGGCACTGTTATTTGGCTTTCTTCTAATGTCCTTTTATTTTCACTTGTTTGTGGCACTTCAATTTCTGCCTTCTCCCTTTCTGTCTGGCTAGTCCCAGGTCTTGTATCTATTTCTTCTGCCTGGTTGCTAAGCTGGCCTGGTTCAGGTATCTTTTGTGTTTCGCTTTCAACTGTCTCTGTTTCTATGTCCTGAACATGTTCTCCTAGTTCTGTCTGATCCTGCTCGAGCACTTCGATCCCTTGATTTTCTTCTGCTCGAACTATTACACTATGTCTAGTCTGTCCCTTTTCGATATCAGGAGTCTGTGGAGGAGTATCGATCACTTGTTCTGTCCCTGTCTGACCTTCTTCTTCGTCCTCAGTTTTGATGTGAATCTCAATGATCTGAGGGTCTTCGCCTGTGCCTTGCTCGACCTCTCTATTCCACTCTCTATCTTCTCTTATTCGCTCTCTTGTTCTCAGTGGATCTCCAGTAAGATCGATTATGGGTATCAAATCCTCTGGCCAAATCCTCTGCAGCTCGTCATCAGCTACTTTCGGACCAACGTCTGTGGGCTCCTCGGCAGTACTGGTGCTTGGCCATACGTCATCGGCTGCCTCTGGACCAACGCCTAAAGGACCCTCAACGGGACTGGTGCTCGGCCGTCTGATATCAGCTACTTCAGGACCAACGTCGGTAGACCCCTCAGAGGGACGACCTTCAGCTCCAGGCTCCTCGTCTGGTATCACCTTCTGGGTATGGCTGGCATGGATCCACTTGGGCACGCCTGCACACTTCACTGCTGTCGTCGTAACCAGGATTACTTGGCGCTTTTCCCCCCCACCTTGGCGCAAGGCAACTTGAACGAGTATGCTTCTTTATCTTAACCCAGTCACCAGGAACCAATTTGTGAACTGGAGTTGTCGGGTTGGCGACGGCGTCTGCCCCAATCTGGCGAGAGATAGAACGCACTTGGTCACCCAGTTGCTTGCAGTATTCAAGTACCAAATCATCAGAAATGCTTAACAGTTTGTATCCTGGTACCCATGCTTGTCTCATCACTCTTCCCATCAATATCTCATGGGGGCTCAGGCCTGTTCTTCGATCTGGAATGCTTTTTGAGTCCCATCAGAACAAGAGGCAAGGCATTTATCCAGTTCAAGCCAGTAGAATCACATATTTTTGCCAATCTATTTTTTATTGTACCGTTTATCTGTTCTACCACTCCAGAAGCCTCTGGATGATATGCACAGTGCAGCTTTTGTGTGATCCCAAATGCTGTACAAAGCTGGGCCAAAATTTCATTCTGAAAATGTCCGCCTCTATCTGAGTCAATAAAGACTGGAACCCCGAATCTAGGTATCAATTCTTTTAGTAGGAGCTTAGCTACAGTTATGGCATCATTCTGTGGGGCAGGGTAAGCTTCCACCCACTTTGTAAATAGGCAGACAATGACAAGGACATACCTTTTTCCCTCACAACGAGGCATGGTAATGAAATCAATTTGTATTCTCACAAAGGGACCCCCTGATCTCCCAATTTTCATCAGTTCAACTTCTGTTTTCTTGCCAGCGTTGAACTGTTGACAGGACAAGCACCTCTGGCAGAGAGATTCTGCTACCTTCCTGAATTTCTTGTTGAACCAAGTCTGTTGGAATACCAGAACCATGGCGTCCCTCCCAATGTGTGATCCCGCATGTATCAATCGAGCCATTGGGGCAAGCAGGTGTCTTGGTAACACAGGCATACCATTTGGGCCCACCATGACACCATCCTCACGTCTCGGTTTACAAAATTGTTCTTTCCATTTCTCTTTCTCTTCCCAGGGCGTCACATGCTGCCATTCTCTCACTTCATCCCAAGTAGGCACTTCTTCAAACATTCTAAGTTGGCAGCTGTTTCCAACCCCACCCCGATTGGGATTTATTCTCAGTCGATCCATAGCACATTGTTTTGCCACCCGATCAGCGAAATCATTTCCCAAAGATACAGGGTCAAGGCCCTTCTTATGAGCAACACATTTGACCACTGCCAATTCTTTTGGTAATTGGATTGCCTCTAAAAGGTCTTGGACAACTTTTCCATTCCGAATGGGGGTACCTGAAGAAGTCAGGAATTCTCTTTGTAGCCATAATTGGCCAAAGTCATGCACAACCCCGTAACAGTACTGACTATCAGTATACACCATTACTTTTTTGTCTTTTCCCAATTTGCAAGCTCTTATCAGGGCGATCAATTCAGCTATTTGTGCAGACTTTACTCCAAATAGATAAGATGCTTCTTCAATTTTGCCTAACGTGACCACAGCATAGGCAGCACTTAGGCCTCCTAGTTCATGTCTTAAGCAGGAACCATCCACGAACCATTCCACATCATGCACAGGCAAAGGAGTTTCTTTAATGTCTGGGCGAGGTTTGGTACTGAACTCTGTCAGGTTAATGCAGTCATGCTCATTATCTCCCTTCTCTTCCATTACCATTGAGTCAGGGAGTAGAGTGGCAGGGTTTAAAATGTTACATCGGGTAATACCGATATTTGCAGCACCCATAAGAATCCTCTCATATTTAGTCAGCCGACTAGGGGTGAGATACTGAGTTTTTGTACGAGTCAATAGGATCACAACTGCATGTGGAACATATACAGTTACAGGATGTCCCATGATGATAGACTCACTTTGTTCTAAACTGGTGCAAGTTGCAGCTACAGCTTTTAGACATCCAGGTAGTCCAGCAGCCACTGGATCCAACGTGGCAGAAAAATATGCCACAGGCCTTCTGGTCAACCCATGCTCCTGAGTCAGGACTGACAATGCACAATTGTCACGAGTGTCACAGAATAAGCCAAACTCCTTGGAGTAGTCAGGCATTCCCAGAGCAGGGGCTGTACACAGGCAATTTCGCAACTGTGTGAAAGCTGTTAGGCTCTCGTCATTCCATTCAACTGGGTCCTTTGCTCCTTTCTTTGTCATTTGTATCAAAGGCTTTGCAAGAACTGCAAATCCCACAATCCATTGCCTGCAATAACCTACAACTCCGAGGAACATTCTGATTTCTTTCTGAGTACGGGGTAACTGCATATTTTGAATTATTCTGACTCTCTCTGAGGTGACTTTTCTGATACCTTTTTCTATCTGGTGTCCCAGATATTTCACTGATTTCGAACAGAACTGTAATTTTTCAGGGGCCACTTTATGTCCCTTTTCACTCAGGTGATTCAGTAGGGCAATGGTGTCAACCACGCAATCCCTATGGCTTTTAGACGACACCAATAGGTCGTCAATGTACTGTACCAAAACAGATTTTCCGGGTAAGACTAAAGTTTCAAGGCATTTTTTCAAGATCTGATTAAAGATAGAGGGGCTTTCTGTGTACCCCTGGGGGACCCTGTTCCAGACATACACGTTACTGTTGAAAGCAAATGAGAAAAGAAATTTGCTATCTGGATGCAATGGGATCGAAAAGAAAGCATGGCATAGGTCTATCACAGTGAACCATTCAGCATCCCAGGGAATCTGATACAGGATGACTGCTGGGTTTGGGACAATGGGACAGCAAGGAACCACAATTTTGTTTACCTTTCTCAGGTCCTGCACTACTCTGTACTTGCCATTAGGCTTTTTGATGCCCATAATGGGTGAATTACACGGGCTACTCATTACTTCCTGTATGATGTTTGCTTCTAGCAATTTCTGTACTTCAATGGCAACACCTGCTCTCACTTCGGCACTCATTTTGTAAGGCTTAGTGTTAGGGTAAACTGCATTTTCTTTCATTGTTATCTGTATGGGATCTATGTTTTTCATCAACCCTACATCCTTTCCAGTAAAGTCCCACACTTCTGACTTCACTGTCTGCTGGAGTTCTTCAGGTAAGTCCTGTATAGTCATTCGTTTTATTTCTGAGTCAGGTCTAATTAACATTAGCTTGTAGATACCGTCTTCATCTGGGGTTTGAATTTCGACGCCCTTTGGTGTGCAAAAGATGGTACAATTAATTTTGCACAGCAAATCACGTCCCAGCAAATTTACCGGACTGGTATCACAGACAACAAATCTGTGCATTTGTTTAAAGTTTCCAATTGAGATCTCCATGGGTTCGGTAACAGGTGTACTAATCAGTTGATTAGATACTCCTACTACTTGGATTGCTTCTCCCGAGAGGGGTAGGTTTGGAACGTCCACTGTTCTCACAGTAGAACGGGTAGCACCAGTGTCCAATAGAAAGGTGACATCATTTCCATCAACCTTTCCTTCAATATATGGCCCTGACTGGTCTACCGGCAAAGAGGCGCCAAGTACGCACTCCTCGTCCTCCCCTCTCAGGCCCCGTCAGTATTGGTCATCACAGAAAAAAGTGTCGTTCAACAAATACTGCGAAGTTGCTGTATTTCTATCCTCATTGCCTCCCCAGACTTCTACATCATCACCCTGTGGTGACTTCCCTTTAAATATAGGCTTTGGCGCTCGAGGCACTTGAATCGTTTTTACCTGTTGCTGGGTCTTTCTTTGCTTTTCATTCTGCGTCTGTGGAATTAAATCAGGTGTTTGGGCATTATCAATTTGTAAATACGGACACTCGTCTCGCCAATGTCCAATTTCTCCGCACTGATGGCAGGGAAATTTCTTTTTGGCTTCCTCTCTACTCATTTTAGGTCGGGGCTTTCCTCCATTCCCTCCCCCAGGACCTTGGCTCTGAGCCACTTTATTTAATTTACTCAGTTGCTTTTCCTGTTGTTCTGCGAGCTTTACTTGAGCCCACATCACCTTCTCCTTCAGGGCCTTTTTCTTTTCTGCCATTTCGTCCTCACAGTACTTTGCGTACCGTAGGACCTCATCTATCTTTTTGGTATGCCAACAGATTTTATTATCCTTTATCCACTGACAAATTTCGGGTCTTAAACCGTTTACAAACCTGTAAATGAAGTGGGTCATGTCCTTCATCTCGATGTTATCTATACAACTGTATGTTTTGAACACCTGCAACAGCCTTTCATAAAACGAGTGCACTGTCTCGTCCCTTTCCTGCGTGGTTCTATCTATCTTGGTCCAATCAGTTTCCTTTGCAGGTACTTTTATTTTCAAATGTTGAATTACTTGTTTATACTTCCTCATCACTTCCTTTGATGGTTCCCCTGTCTTGTCATCTCTCGGGTATTCCTCACTAGGCCAGGCGATGGCTATTTTACACTCAGTCCACAGATCCACAGGGACCACTATGTCGAAGAACCCATCCAGGTCTTTCCATAGGCATTTCTGCACTTTTACGAATCTTTCTACCTGCCGGTACCAATCGACTGGCTTTTCGCATAATTTTGGGAAGTCATTTGTGAAGGACACAATATCCTGTCGGGACCATGGGACGTGTACATATTTTCCCCCTGGCACCTCACGCATAGGGCATAACTGTTCTGGTTTGTCTGCTTCCTTTAGGACAAATTCGGGAGTTACCTGGCCTCATCTTTCTTTCGAGCCCACCTAGCTTTCCACTTTTCCACATCTCCCCATTTCTGCAACACTGTCAATAGTTCCTTGACCTGTGCCTTTTCTCCTGACACATTCAGGTTTTCCAAATCTCTGTCTGAAAATTCTGCTCGGTATGGTTTCTGCAAGGGTTTCGATTTTGAAATGTCTATTCCCATACTAGCAGCAGTATCGGTCAATTTTTCATGAAGTACTCGGACATTTTGGGTAAGACTTTTGCACATAAACAGCAGCTCTTCTTCGGAGTAGGTATTTAATCTGTCTAATCCTACGTTTCCTGCCATTAATTCTTCTATTTCTACTCTCAGTTTGTAGAGGTCTAAAGGTTTCGTTTGCGAAGTTAGTTTCCCTAATTCTTGACTCCATCTTTCGATTTCCTCAGGTGTGACTAAAGTGACACTTCTAGTACCTGAAGTCGATTCCATTTGAATCTCCCGTGCATTGAAAGGATTATGTCTTTTCTGCATTCTTTTCCCTGTATTTCTAATGGGCAGATCCATCAGTGAGACTTCAGATTCACATTCGCTCGTCTGTTCATCTACAATTAAGGGTTCTGGTCTGGACTGTGCTATTACGGGAGTAATGACTGGAGGTTTTGGACTTTCATGCCGATCCCCGTACAATGAAACTACGGGTCCGATTGTTACTGGGATTGTCAATGCTTCAGGACTGGTATTTAACTGGGTCATTTTCTGAATGATCTCAGCTCTCTGTTTTGCTAGAACCTCCCGCTCCTTTTCTTCCAGTATTCTTTCTATGTATTGGTCATGTAACACCTGCGGGGTTAGTGTGGGAGCATAACTTGGGGCAGTGGGATGAGTCTCACTAGGTCCTTCACCATAATTTGGTCTTGGGAATAAACTTCCTGTACCTAGGGATCTTCGTTCTTCCTCATACTGTGACTGTAATAACGGCATTCCTGAACTTGACGGTCTCACCTCGCCTCCATAGGGAGGTCGAGAACAAAAATCTCCTTCCCGGGAATATCCTGTCTCCCCACTAGCTGACATTCTGGGATAAATGTTTCTTGTATCCACTGGTCCTAGACTCTCGGTATAGGGAGGAATGTGGTAACCCCCTCCTACACTTGCGGACCTGATCTCTTCTGGTGGTGGAGGTCTTCGGGAAATATCTCCCGCACTTAAAGGTCGGTGTCCTTCATTATAAGGAGGCGGACTTCTCGTACATAGCTCATCTAATAATTCATCATCCGACTCTCCGATGGGTACCCAATGTTTAGATTTTTCCAACCGTTTCTGTCCCCCAGAAGGATCATCTGCTGGCATCATGGGAAACAATCCCTCCACTATCATGTTCTGCCTCCACTGTTTCATCTTTTTAGCTCGTGCTTCCTGTTTCAATTTTGGATAAAATTTAGTTAACCCTTTATCCATCCGTGGCTTATCCCTTTCGAAAGCCTCGATTTCCCATTCCTCTAGCGCTTCATACTGCGTTAATCTAGGTCTGGGATGTAAATCATTCATCCGTGTTCTCAAATTGAATAGAATTCTGCTGTTAAATGTTCCATCCAACGGAAAAGCCAATACTCCGTCATCTTTCGTGTATTCCACCCAATTCTCCAACCATACACATGTGTTGTACCCTTTATCGAACATCATGAAAGATGCGGGAGTGTTAGGTTGCGGTATGACAACACCTTCTCTAGTTTTAATCGGCTCGTCCTTTTTGAAATAATACTTCACCTTATTTACAAGAGACACTTTTCTCTTAGTTCCGTACATAATGTCGTTTTTAACTCCTTTCCACTGATCGTTCTCAAATCCCATATGCCGTGGATCAGGTCTGGTATGCGGTCTATACGAATGCCACATACGATTTTTACGAGTGATTTTGTTTACAAAACCACTTCCAATCCAAGTGCGTCTATTATTTTCGTGCGACCAATGAAATGCACGAGTTCAAATAATCTCGACCAATGGGTACGCGGCCCTTTCGTGAGACAATTCCCACGCTCCGGCGCTCGCCCCTCCCTTACAATACCAGCTCTGCTACCAGCCCGCTGCGTCTACCAATCCCAGCGCGGCACGGAGTGACGTCAGAGCAGCTTCGCGACTGACTCCCTCCTTCACAAGGTAACGGAAACTTTCTTTCTTTCTAAAGTGCTTAGTGCTTGGTTATTTTACAACGAATACACATTTGCCACCGTGCTCAAGTGTCTAGACAGGAAAGAATTTGTTTCGCTGCAAGTAAACTACTTCCATTTACTTTTCACTCACTACGGGTAGATCTCTTCTGCCTACCCTTCACACTAGCATTGGGGCACCTGCTACTTCCCTAGACTCATCCACTTCTCCGGGATATATCTGAGACTAAGGTTTCCCCAGCGAACCCCTTTGCTTTCACGCAAGCTCCGATGAACCCGCTACTCTTCCGATGTGACCCTGACTAGGTTACGCCACAATGGGAATTTTGCCAATGAACCTCGTTACTAACATTTATTCAATCATATATTCAGAAAAAAACCCTAGTTAGTGCTTCCAGTTCAGCCTAACCTGCACCAACCTTCCTTAGAGCAGGCGACCTCAATGCGAATGGATTCTATTCACCACTCGCTATTCAATTCCCCGGGGATTCCTAACAACATAAAAGACGTTTTATGTACGAATGGATTAATACATATAACAGTATGATAAGAAGAATAACAATTTTAAAACATTTCATAATTTTTCAAAGTAAACGATTTTCAAGTGAGTGATCAATTTCCCTTGAAGCGCCTACTCTTATAGCAGCATCCGACTTAGCTAGACTAACTAGTCCTACCTATCCATATACTTTACTTTATCATATACATTGATCAGGTGACCACACAATCTACTATCAATAATTGTGAGTTCCCTTTCGATTTATTTCCAGTGTACCCAACTTACCATCCACCGTTATGGGTACCTATGACCTCGATGGGTCAGGGAGCTAGCTGTAAAAGGAAAGGCAGCAAAATATACTTTTCACATATGACTTTACTTTTATGAAATGACCACGGACAACTGGAAGTTTTGAAAGTTTATCTTAAATTCAAATAAGAGGCAGTCATACAGGTTTACTAAAAGAATGCTAGTGCGACAGGGAACCCGCTAAGTGAGAGGAAAAACTAAGATAAGGACAAGGTGAACACGCTATAAATCTGAGTTACTTTTAGTCAGTTTACGAGAGAAAACCCAAGACCATAACAGGAAGTTGCAAACTGCAATACAGAAAATTATTTCTAAAAGGTAGGGTAACATAGGAACACGCTATGAAATCAGATGCAAATGACTTTATGAAATGCAATTGGTTGCAAGAGAAAGCATGGAAAATTATTCACGTGCAAAGGTATGTCTTTATTAAAGCAAAGACAGAAACATAGAAAGGTGCAGTTTAAGAACTCAGAGCAATATTTACCTAGACTGGTGTGAAAACCAACCCTGGCCACGGGTCAGTTAAGGACAGGAAAACCCTCAAGGAAGGATAACCCTCAGTAGGACAGCAGGTGCAGAATGGACACCCCAGGACAGGACAGGAAACCCAGATTCGGATCAGGACAGGACCACCAGGATACGACCAGCACCCGCAGTTCGAAAGCACCGCCTGCGCTCCACCCTCTCTGCAGCTATCGATCAGGACCCCGATTGGGTCAGCGAATTCCCAGAAAAAGTGCTCCGCCAGCACTTAAGGTTCAGTAAAACCTTCAGAGTCTATGGTCAAATTTCGGACAGAGAGCTCCGCAGCACCTCTGTATCAAAGTCACCTATTGAGTGCGTTGGGTCAGTGACAGGTCAGCTATTCAGACAAGTCGGACAAATTCTCTAGCTAAACCTAGGCTAGTTATACTGTTTTGGGACAGGGTACCACCCCCCAAATGTTGCAAAGTGTCAGAATCCCCAATTTGGATTGGTCCTAAGGTAGGTTTTGGTTAACACACCAATCAGAACAGACTATTCTAAGGCCTAATTTGCATCCTAAGGTGCCGCCTAGCAAGATTTGGGTTCCCACGAGAAGTCGCACGGAATACAATGAAAACTTATACATTTGTAACAACATAGGGACATTTGCTCCATCCTCCTGGGTCAGAGGTAATTCTCCCAGGAGCATCTTGACTGTGGCTGCCAACTGGCTGAGTTCCACGGTCCAAGGTTGTCTTTGGCCTCGCATTTTGAGCATGCGCAGAAAGGACCTTCAAAATGGCTCACGACCCATTCGGACCCCCATTTCCCGTGATACATGAAAAGTAAGCGAAAACAAATTAGTACATAAAAATAAATGAATGTATTACATGTCATGATTTCACATTTTAGGTTCATCATTATAAAAATATACTATGCATTAATGGTAAGTGCAACGAACAATTTCACAAGAGCAGCAGCACAAAGCTTCACCACGTTATCAACGCACAGCCATCTTATTGCTTATTACGCATGCGCACCCTTTCCCTCCAAAACTATCTCTACACGAAGTCACGTGAGTGTGACTGACGCATGCGCAGAAGAGGAAAGTCAAGCAGCGGTCATTTTAGGAACAAGGATTAATCGTATTAGTAAAACACATAGGCAAGCATCTCTATGATACCCACGCACATCCAAAATACATAAAATTAGTAAAACTAACAATTAAGTTACGAGATTATAATAGATTTTCGAGGTTCTTGAATCGAGCAAGTCGCGATGCGAAATCTTGCTCTATCAGTGGGACATAGGAACATTGGAGAGTGTGCTAGATCAGTGCTCTTATTTTACAAATACACCTCCCCTTGAACGGGTCTTCACTCTCCACAGTGTCTTTATCTGAACTGTATTTCCTGATGTTATTTTCTTTTGTTTATTTGGATAGTGTTTTATGCCACTCTAATGGAGCCTCAAAGTGCAAAGCGGGGCAGGAGAGAAGGGGAGGCATGTTTCAGTATTTATTGCAATACAGGGTTTGTTTCCCTTGCTTTTTTCCCTGCCCTGTGTTTGTGCCTGCTGAGTAGCATAAATGTCACACACCCACTCTGCAGTCTCTGTGCTCTCCCCATGACGGGAAACATCCTTAACAACGCAACTTTTACCACGCAGTGACTTTACGACGCAACTTTTACAATGCAAACCATTACAACGCATTGCGCTGGGGGGCGCTCTAGGATAGGGAATAGATTTAATTTACTATCCAACACCTTCCCTACTATCCACGGGGACTGGAGTTGGAATAGTAAATTAAACTATTCACTATCCAGTGCCCCAAAGCACTATGCGTTGTAAATACCGCGTTGTATAGGCATGCGTGGTAAAAGCATGCGTTGTAATGTCATACATCCCCCTGTGACCTTTCTGCCTTAGTTTCCTTACCTGCCTCCTCTCTTCATGCCTTGCATATGTTTCCTTTCCCAAGCAGTTTGTGACCCTCCTGCACTCTGCATACCAACAACAGTGTCTGCCTCTGCCATAATACCTGTCTTCTTAGTATATTTCTCCTTTGCGGAGCATGTCTGCTGTCTGCCTCACCACTGTTTTTCTACCCTACTGTGTGCCATCTGAGCAGTATAAATCTAGACCTAAACTGTAACCATATGAAGACCTCATTGACACCACATTGACTTCACACGGTCCAGGTTTTGATCGGTTCCTGGGGTAAAGCCCCATCCACACAAAGGGGCACTTTTTATTGAGAAAAGTTTAGCAATGCTGTGTGGTAGAAATTTTGTGGATCCACGCAAATCCAGGAAGGCTCCCCTACCGAAATGTGAGGAAAAAATCAGATTCTTTCTAAAGTTTCATGTTTGAAGTTACACCACCTAGATTCTCCTGGCTATCTATTTTTCAGAAATATCTCAGATTGGTAGGTTTCAGTCAGCACTTCCCAAGCTCAGAGGAAAAATACCACAAGTACGCCCTACCCACATTGTCAGAAGGAGGGAAAACTAAAGCAAATATATTGATGTTTCTTTGTTGTGTTCTAGGGCCTTTCCTGTTGCAGGTGGTTGGCCCAGCCACATAATAGGTAAGGGTTTTATTAGGAAATGTATGGTACTGATGGTTGGTAAGAATTATGTGGATCTCTTTCCAGCAGCTGATCCAAAGCCACACCTACTACTGGAACCCCTCCTCAACCACACACAGCCTCCATACATGGGCAGCTCTATCTTTCTGCTCTTCCCTCATGCTTCTTATGTGGCAATTTCCTGCTTGTGACCTCTTACCCTTCCATCCGTCAAACACTGTTTTTTCTGTGTGCTTGTTATGAATGACTTTCACATTTTTGATCTTTAAGGGGTGGTCTTACATAATTTCAGCTGCAGACATATTCGTATGGTGATAGTGTGCTTTAAAAATGCAAATAACATAACATGACAATTCTCATCCTCTGCTTACAGTGGATTGCTGGTGGAGATAAACTTCCCTGAACATTCACCACTCTCCAGTTCAGGATGAAGCTTGAGGAACTTCTACTAGAAGCTGGAGGCTTTGGAAGGTTCCAGATCTTCATTTTGGTTCTCTTATTCATTCACCGGGCCACTCTGTCTGCACACTTCCTGCTGAACAACTTTCTGGCGGTGGTGCCTCCCCATCGGTGTGCCCTCCAAATTAAGGATGTGTTACGGAACCTCACTGAGGAAGAGCTTCTCCTCATCAGCATCCCCAGGGAGCCTGATGGGACCTTCAGCTTCTGCAAGATGTACAGAGAGCCCCAGTGGCACCTGCTGGAGAACTCTATCTGGGGACCACCCAACAACTCCACCTGGGAACCACTCAACACCTCTTTGATTCAGACTTGCCAGCATGGCTGGGAATATGACCACTCTCAGTTCATCTCTACAATAGCCACTGAGGTAAGAGCTGATTAAATGCTTACTGTTGGTATATAACCAGACTAGGGCTTAAAATCTTGGAAAACAGCCAAGATGAGTCATATGTCAATACACTATTGTATAGTAGTAGAAGCAATGGAATAACAACTGATAAATTCATAAAGAGGCCTCATTGGCTAAGATCCTGTGCTACAAGGAGTGAAAGACACAGCTAATGAGTAAGACTATGCTCCAATTAGTGTGAATAATGGGCAGAGAGTGGGAGTATGCTCCAATTAGTCAAATATTTTTAGAGTGCCGGCAAAGGGATTTTGTTTGTAAGAATATTCCCCAGATTTTATACTTGGATCTTATTCACCCATTGAAGTCTATACAATCAAATTTTTATCTGATCTAATTTTGAATTGACTGCCAAATGACCTTCCGCAGGCCATCAGAGTATCCTCTTCAATTCTTGAATTCCGCAAGAAATTGAAGATGTGGCTCTTCAACGAGTTCTACTAGGCTGGTCCTATGCTAGACCTAAGCTAGGCCATCATTGCTCCAAGATAGGCTGCCAGGTGAAAGAGAGTACAAATACACATTACATAAATAAACAGAAAATAACATAGCATAACATAACAACATAAAAACACAACACAACATAACAACAACTCTAGCTTTTTACTGACACTCAGTTTGACAAACATGATCTTTTCCTGTGACTCCTCAAGCCCTGTTTTGATAATATTCCAAACCTTATTGAATTGATATTAGAACATTGGAATGTTGGGAGCTCCATTGCAGACAATGTAGTGCTCCCTGCTACTACGGGCCGGTAAAGGCCCGCAGAGCAACATTCCAATGTTCTTCAAAGGCTTCTCGAAGTTCGAGGGGATTTATATCCCCTCAAGCTTCGAGAACCCTTTGTTTAATTTGTTAGAACATTCTGCCCTCTAGTGGCAGAATGTTCTAATAGCCTTATAGCCCTTCGTAGCAGGGCTATACCGTCTATTAAAGTCCCGCTGTTTCGTTAAAGTCCCTCGCCTTCGGCTCGGGCCTTTAACGATTCAGCGGGCCTTTAATAGCCGGTATAGCCCGCTACGGCGGGCTATAAGGCTATATTAGAACATTGGAATGTTGAGAGCTCCATTGAAAACACTGGAGTGCTCCGGGCTTATAATGGCTGGAGATGGCCTTTAATAGCCTCTACGGCGAGCTATAAGGCTATAATATGAACTGGCTTCCAGACCCTGCTCAGCTGCACTTACCCTACTGTCCACACATTGTAATAAAAAATGTGCTAATAATTACAGGGCGAGCTAAGAAGACACCTTCTTATAAATTAAAAAGGAGGATTATCATTGATTTGTTTTCTTCAAATACCTAACAGCCTACTGAAGGTGGAGCCCAATGTTGTCTTGGCCAGGGCCCTACTCTGGTGCTCCTGAGCTTATGTTAAATCCTGAAGGTCATTTTTGCTACAGGACTCAAAATGTGTCAACACAAATTGTGTTTATTTTCACTGAACACAGGTTTTATCAGGAGTTGCTTAACATGGGCAGATTGAGGTCATTTTGCTTGAGGGCACATTTCAGCATAATCTGTGTGTGAGCATTGCCCATGCCTTCTCCTTCCACACCACTCACTAGTCACTTAAACTTGGAAGTAAAACTATCTACCTACAGTGTCCTTGTTAGTGTCTGGCTTCTGTACTCCAGCCTTATATACACATAATCTAATATTTCAGGCACTTAAAATGAAAGCAATGTGGAATTCCCTACCAGGGAACATCCGATAGGCTAATTCAGAAAATTGTTTCAGAAAGGCCTTGAAGACGTCGCTCTGTAGGACGGATTAGGATGGGTTGTTAGTACCGTAGCCCTTCTGTGCGCAATGGTGGTAAACAACCTTTACAACGAAACTTTTACAACGACCTACCATTACAACGCAATTTTTACAACGCAAACTATTACAACGCATTGCTCTGGGGGGCTCTCTAGGATAGGGAATAGGTTAATTTACTATCCAATAACCTTCCCTACTATCCACGGGGACTGGAGTTGGAATAGTAAATTAAACTATTCACTATCCAGCGCCTAAAAGCATTATGCAATGTAATGGTATGTGTTGTAAAAACTGTGTTGTAAAGGTAGGCGTTGTAAAAGTATGCTTTGTAACGTCATACATCCCGCAATGCCTGCTGCTTCAGCACCGGTACACCTCTGTTTGAGGTAGCTGTCGCGCTTTACAAGCTCCAGTATTATTATTATTATTGTTGTCCAAATTGGGGTTCAGAGAGAAAGCATCCCTAAGTGGAGAGGTGTGGCTCACTGGTTAGAGGCGGCATACCCGGAAGCAGAGAACGGCCCGGGACCAGGGTTCAATTCCCGACGCGGCAGGGTCGTGGACCAGGGTCAGCAGACTCGACAATTCTCGCCTCGTTGCCTAATCTAACCAGGGATCACCCTCGGCAACTCTGGGCATTAAGCTTGCCTCATTTCTACAACGGCCCCCCACAGACGCCGGGGATGCCTGGTTTCACCTTGGAGATACCCAGAAGGGACCATCTCACAGGGATAGCCAGGACGGGTTCCCCAGGGGTCTTCAGTGCCGGGATGCTCACGGGCAGTTGTGTGCTTTACAAGTCCAACACATTTACATTTACATTAAGCTCCCATCAGCTTAGGGATGCTATAGTGCATACAGTATAACATCTCCCCACAATAAATGAGAAGGGAGAGAGATGTTTGGAGACATACGCCAGAAGGGACAGTATTTTGAAGACTATCAGCTGTGAAGCAGCTATGCAGGAAGGTATTAATTATCATGAATTACAATAGGCTAACAATATAACACCAAGGTCAACTAGGGAAAGATAGACCGATATATTATGGATATGTGATATAACATCTTTATGCCTTGTTCGCTGTAATAATATTCCTTGATGATAACTTATCTGTGATTATGGAGATAATTTTAACCCCTTCGCTGCTGTCCCGTTTTCGCCGCTGTGCGGTAAACAAACGAACAGGGCGGGGCCGTGACGAACCCCAGCCGTCATCCGCACACGAGCACCACGGAGCGTGACGGCTGGGGTTCGTCACCAGCATGCAAGGGGTTAATACATATGAGTTTCATTTGTTTAGCACTTAATAACACTTAGGGCCTAATTTAGAGTTTTGCTGACATGGTGCTCCATTGCAAATGGGATGGAGTAGCCCGTCTGCCAAACCCTCAATCCGTCTGTGCTACTGAGAGCTGGATGGACCTTCAGCTTTCCGTTTGGTGGTGCCCCCATTGGGTGCATTAATGGAAAGCTTAGCCCGACCGCCTGCCAGAGTCCTGACTGTCAGAGTAAGAGTATCACACTACCCACTCTACTTAAGGTGGACTGTCTGATATCCTTTTTTCTGTCTCTCACCAAAAGGGAAAATATGTGATCCTGGGCAAACAATCAAACTAATGACCTCGACACACAGGGAAAAACTCTATGTATGAGGAGGTTATTAGCTATTTGTTTTTAAAAAACAAACTCTCACTTTGGGAGATAGTTTTCTAAAAACAAAAAGTTTAGCGGACGTTCATCAAAAACCTGAATGAATGAATTAATTATTAGGTTCCCTCCCGTGCCTCCTGCAACCTCTGGCTCTATCCACAGCGCCTTGACGCCTTTGGGCAATGCAGTGCTCAACATGTAATTTTCTTGTCGACAAAACTACGGCTAGGACGGGAACGGACTACAACGATTGACATAAATGGTTTTCATTGGACAATAGAAGTAATGGAAGCTGGTCCAAAGGAGGAACTTTCCCTGTTATGATATAGGGGTACACACTACAATTACCCTTTTATAATATAATACTTTGTCGGCATAGTACATGACGTGGATGTTGCAGAAACTTTAGCCAAGAAAATTACATGTTGAGCCCTGAAGAAGTCACGGATGTGACGAAACGGGTTGGCAACAGGCAATTCTGTAATATTTTAATGGAACATTGAATAAAGAATATTTTGATACCTTCAATCAAGACTTGAATACTATATATCTGTGGGAAGTTTTCAAATGAATTTCTTGATACTGTGACTTACAGAATTTTGTCAATATAAGATTAACTCATGTACCTTGGTGCGGGTCATTTTGTGTTGAGTAGGAATGTTGTCCTTTTCTCAAATGAGAACTTGCCTATCTACATGTCTGTGGTGACTAAGGATATCTATCTGGATGTGCCCCTTTACAAAGCAGCGTCTCTCAGAACTTCTGTATGAATCTAAAGAAGATAAGCCTTGATAAAAGGAAAATTGACATTGACGGGCATATTTATAAGTCCCTTGCGCCACCGTAGCATTACTTTTTGTGATGCGCTGGCAGCGCAAACCACAAAATCCAATTTATGAGGTCACGCAAAGCCACTATGGGCCCAATTCCGATCTCGTTGGGAAAGCATGCCAACCGAATCAGTTGAGGAAGCTTTCCATACGACTTGGATTGGGGCAGTCTGACTTAACGAGTGCCAGGCATTCGTGTGCATCCGGATACAATTCAATCAGACTCCCATTGATTTCAATGGGAGCCTGTGTTCCGAACATGAACACAGGCTCCCATTGAAGAAAGGGGTGACTGGGGAAAATTGTACACCGTGTGGTGCGCACCCCATGGTGCCTGCCCCATTTAGGGGCCGATTATGATGGCGGACGGACCTGAGTCCGTCCGCCTCCATAGAGTAGGAGGGAATCTCCGCATGGCGTGCGGAGTTCCCTCCTGTGCAATTAGGATGTGACCGCCACCCTGGCGGTCACATCCTCTATATTTACCATTGCAGTGGGTGCAGCTTCAACCTGCATCCGCCGCAATGGTAAAAATGCATAGATTCCATTTGTATGCAGAAAGCAGCAGGCACCGTGCGGTGCCTGCCGATTTCTGTATACAAATGCAGGGGGGTACCATAGGTAACCCCCATGTACACCCCCCACCCCCTCTTCACCCAGGGGGCCCGCAACGGGCCCCCGAAGTGAAGGTCTGTATGCTTTTCCATGGCGGAAATGCCACCCTGGAAAAGCATACTTCCTACTCCATCATAATATGGCAGGCGGTGTCTGATAGACACCGCCAGCCATGTTATTGCTTTTCCGCCGCTGTCGGAAGGCGACCGCGGCGGAAAACCTGCGGACTGAAAAACGATCCCCCAGCCATCCTAATCTGGCGGGGGGTCTTTTTCATTCAGCGGCGGTTTTCCCGCATCCTCCGGGCCGGCGGTGGCCTCCGCCGGCCCGGAGGATGCGGGAAAACCGCCATCATAATCGGGCCCTATATATGGCTGAAAAGGGGGGGTTCCTTGGGTAACCCCATGGGTCCAATTAGGAGGGCCCCCTGTTAAGGGGGTCCTGCTACGGGCCCCCAAAGTGAGATTCTGGCAGCCTTTTTGTTCCAGGCAAACCGACTAGGAAAGGCTGTCCGAATCAGTCATCGTATTCACTCACTCGGATACTGAGTCCATAGAGCTGTAGGAATCAGCTCCAGAAAGGCTTGTCCTGTTCGAATGTCTTCTGGAACTGATTCGTTCAGCCCGGACCCTTTCCAGGCATCGTACTTGTTCATCTGGAACTGGGAACGAGTCGGTTGGAAACAAGGGTTCCAGCTTTATGCAAAGCTGAATGCAATTCGAAGCCCTTCCGACTATAATCGGAATCGACCCCTTTGTCTGGATTTGGAAAGCCTCAGAAGTATATTTTTCTTTACTCTGTGCTCTGGAGGCTTTCCATGGGCATTGCAGTTGGTGTTAACATGCAATAACCAAGGATCGTGATGCTTCCCCAGACTTACAAGAGCATGTAAACATGGAGGTGAGAAAAAACGTTACGTCTCCCAGCTGAGTCGGAACGAGGAGAAATAACCTGAATTCACCTATTTTTTCCTTTTTACATGTGTGCTGCAGCACACAATGAAAGAGGAGAAACCCTCCCAGGATTACCCCTTCCTGCACAAAATAAATCATGCCAACAACACACGCACCTTTGCACCAAGCCCGTATTGGAGCTAGGCTGCTGAAACGGCGCCAGCGCTGGGAGAAGGACATGAATGCACTGCATTGGATACATAAGGTGCATTCCTGCACTATCACTTTTATGTAGGGCAGAGCAGCAAGGGGCACTTAATGTGCTGCCCTACATCACATCCCAATAAATGAGGCCCTGAGGATCTGAGGGGTTTACTTCACAGTTTGTTTATGAGGTTAGGGAGGTTGTTTGAGGATTTGGGTGCATAGGGATGTTTCCTGTGAGTTAAGAAGGAGGAAGAGATGAGTCACATTCATATTGTCACTGATGGAGCTTGGGTGTACATTTTATTGCTTCATGCCTCATATTTGCTGTTTTAAGCACTGTAAATAACAGTTTGTATGTTTTGAGCATAGAAGGGCAGAAGTGCTGCAGGAAGTGCTTTGCTGCAGGAAGTGCTTTGCCAAATAAACAAGTGAGTTGATAGTTAAAGGCATGGGATGTGAGGCAATTGGAGGTCTTGTGGGAAGGGGGATTGTTCTCTGGGGGCCTCATTTATGGGAAATGACGCATCGCTGCGTGAAAGCAGCGAAGCGTCACTTCTCAGTGCGCACTCCTTGCGACATTCCTGATGCGTCATATTTAATGTATGACGCATCATGTCGCAAGGAGTTACAGATACGTCAGTATTTCTGACGTATCTGTAAGCGCAAAAGTGACGCATTGCTGGAGTGTGTCACAAAAGTGACGCAACTCCAGCAATGTGTACTTTCAGATAAGGGCCTGCGTCAGTCTTACGCCTGCTGTGAGGCAGGTGCAAGATTTTGAAGCAACGGTGTCCATGAAGTGACGCAGTGAAATCTCATAGATTTCACTGCGTCACTATTACGAGGCTTTTTGCGGGGGAACGCCCCCCCCCTGCATACATTATACCTGATGCAGGTATAATGTAGTGCAGGGGTTTACAAAGTGACACATCTGCTTAGATGCGTCACTTTGTAAATAGTGCGCAACAGGGGGCATGTTTTACGCCGCCGATGCATCACAAAAAGTGACGCATCGGAAGTGCAAAACTGACGCAAGGCCTCATAAATAAGGCCCTGGGTGTTTTTACCAGTTCTGGGTGTGTTCACCTGTGAAAGGGTTTCAGCTATCCTTGGCCCAGCATGGTCTAAGGGCTGTGCGGTTCAATCAAGGATGACCCGCTAAGGTTTTCTCTGCTTTTGATGTTAATTGACAACAGCAGGCATATACTGTGCTTGTAATGGTGGTAGTAGGGCCTGAAGCTTATATGGAATCTTACTTGGTGAAGGATTGAAATCCACTCATAGTTGGCCCTTGCAATGCCAAAAGTGAAGTTGAACGGTTAGGCAAACGTCTTAGTGAAGATAGAGGAAGTGAACTATGGGTTAGGTTGGCTGGGCTATGGGTGAATATCAGTATCAGTGCCATTGCACAAGACATGCAGCATGAAATGCTATGTGCAAAATATTATATGGTATTGTATTTGTTTTATATAGTGCTTACTCCCCCATTCAAGCTTTTGATTCTGTTTTCCCTGCGCAGCTTACTGATATGGAACCTCAGGTTAATTGTTTAAGCAGTAATTATGACTTTTTGGGTATTGGGATTAGATCTTGCGTTCTCTAGGAGACCATTCAAGCCACATGTGGTTGTTAGTGAGAGTGCATGAGAGTTGCTCAGATCATAGTTGAGTGGGAGAGATTATGTATTGTGTCTTTTTAACAGTGGATTTTTGGATCACACAAAGCACAAATAAAGTCTAAGTTATGTACAAATCACAAGATACACAAAGCGAATTCTCTCAAAAATACACAGTGGGGCTTTTGCAGTTCTTGTCTTTATTTTCATCGCATTCCAATCCCTTTGCCAACGCGTTTCGCCGTGGTTGGGTTAACCTGCGGCTTCATCAGGGCTGGAAATAATACAGAATATTGCATTTGTAATACACACACCATTCCCTTAAATCCATGTTGTTAAAGCCCACAACATTGCAACCAAGTGCAAAGGAACTATTCAAAATGTGCATTGTACTAATATTTTAGAATCATCTCTTATCATCAAATCTCAAGTCACATAACGTATATACATAAACACGAGACTAGAAAAACAAGCAAATCCAAGTGATCTCCACTGTTTTGTAGATTCTCAATCTTTATTGAGTTTAGGGAAGTAGGGTGTTCTCTTCCCAAATTTTGTATGCATCAGATGATCTATCTTGAAAAGGATAATAGTGTTCACTACTATATGAGCGCCGACTAATCCCAGACACCCACAGCTTTGGATGTCTTTTTAACCCCTTCCGCGCGGATGACAAAGCCAGCTCGTCATGGGCGTTACCTGCGCTACGCGCATGACGAGCTGGCTTTGTCACGTAACGCGGGTTTTTCGAAAATCCAGCGCACAGCGGGAAAACCCGCTAGCGCGCATGCGGTGAAGATGGAATTATTGCTTATCTGCAATTCTAGTTCTCCTTCAGGGGCATCTGAGGGCGCCGAGACGCCCCAGGGCATTTGTGCGCTTTACAAATTTCAAAATAAATAAAATTCAACATAATATGTTGATGGAATACCCAAGGCTTGGCTTAAGTGATTCAGGGGCTACTGGGGTAGAGGTATCAGGAAGAGGATGGAAGTTGACAGTGGGACAGAGGTAAGGCAGAGGATGTGCTGACGAACAAATGCTGCAGGAGCTATGAGGACACTAGATCCACAGCATAGTTACCATTATGGGGGAGATAATGGATTTGTTGTAACCTACAGAAAGATTATCTTGTTATTGCAATTTCGCTAGGGGTGAATATGCTTGTCTTTGAAATGGTGCTACATTTGGAAATACTGCAGCCTTGTCTTTGTGAAGTGTTTAAGGTGCAATTGTGTAAATTGATGTACAAGAAAAGATACATGAAAAATTAGGGTTACAAGGTTTAGGAGCCACATTTCATGCATTTTTTGTGTAGAGTGCTTAGTCTGGAGAAACACAAAGTTAGAAATTGAAACCAAATGCAGTGGTTGTGGTTGTCGGTAGTAAAGACTTTGGGCGACGATTTATATTGTGGTAGAAAGGGTCCTCTTCCGCATACATAATATATGTACTAGAGGCTTAACTAGAGCCAAATTTCGGGGGGGCTAAGAAAAACATTCGGGGGGGGGCTAATTCTTCAAGCAATAGGCAGAGTGGAGCTGCAGGGGCTCTAAGAAGGGGTGAAAAAACAACAAAGCCTCATTAACAAGCAAATGGTCTTTTAAAGACTTGTGAAGTACTTGGGCGCGGCTGTGTGCGCCCCGGAAGCTGTCTCATCCCGGGCTGCCACACACGAGGGGGGGCTGAAGCCCTTTGAACCCAATGGGCATTGCGCACCTGGGACATACACACAATTACACAGGGAATATGTATTTTTGGATAAAAAGCTTCAGGCCCACAATCATATGACCAGGTGGCTGCTTAAATAACCCCTCCATTGCCACTAGCCCCCAGATTCATCATTGTAATGATTTGAGAGTCCTTAATAGCGATTATTAAGGAATCACTATTAAAGACTCGCAAAACGGTATTCATGTAGAAATCGCAATAATTATTGCGATTTCTACTGCCTCCTTATTTGCGATTCGCTAATTGCGAATCGCAAATAAGGAATGGCTTTCCCATCCATTCCTATGGTCCTAAAGGCCCATAGGAATGAATGGGGAGTCATTCCTTATTTGCGATTAGCAATTAGCGAATCGCAAATAAGGAAGCGATATCAAGGGTGCCAGGGTGTCCAAAGGACACCCTGTAGCACCCCTGAAATGCTAATGTACACTGGTGTTGCGCACACACATGTCCAAATGACATGTGTGTGTGTAACATACAACTCTAATTTTTCGCTATTTACTACAAAGTCAAACTTCGCGGTAAATAGCGGCCCCAGATAGCGATTTAGCAAATTTTAAATAGTTCATGAATTGCATTTAAGGAATCTCAAATTGAGATTCCTTTAATGCAATTCATCGCAATTTAGCGATTTCTAAATTTACGATTTTTGCATTTGGGATGATGAATCCCAAATGCAAAAAAAGCGCTCGCAAAGGGCCAGATTCCCAGAATCTGGCACTTTGCGAGCCGATTTTCCTTTGATGAATCTGGCTGTAGGTGATGTAATACTGTGTGTTATTGTTCCTCACTTGACTGATGTGAATTTCAGGATGAAAGAAGGTTCACTGAACATCCTAGTACTTGAGTCCTTGCCCCTAAGTTTATGCATCATTTCCAGTTAATTGTGATGTAGATCACTACATTGAGTTGCATTTATTAGATGTGATAGTTTTCAAACCTGAACTTAGAAACATTCCTATATTCCTGATTGTATTGCTTACAGCAACAACATTAGTAAACAAAGAGGCAAGTCAGTTGTCACGTGCCCCCACAATGTGACCTAGGTTGTTATTATTTATGGGACATAATTATACTCTTTTAAATAAAGTCCAAGAGAGGGTTTTATACATCGCACATCGAGAACTCACGTATTGCAAGTTGTTCTCATATGTGGAGCAGTCATAAAATTGCAAATATAAAAATAGTAAACTTACAGAAAGGTCTAAGTTTACCTTTGGGAATCGGCCTACTAAAGTTTACAGATAAGTCACTATGGGGCATATGTATCAAAATACCTATTTGCGATTCTCAAATAGCGATTTTTTGAGAATCGCTATTTGAAAATTGCAAAATGGTATGTATCTAAAAAAATCGCAATTTTTTAGCGATTTCTTAATATTCCTTATTGCGAATTACAAATTGCAAATTCACAATTAAGGAATAATTTCCCATTCATTTCTATGGGCCTAGGAGGCCCATAGGAATGAATGGGAAGTTATTCTCAATTTCCGATTCTCAATTTGCGAATCGCAAATTGAGAATAATTTCAAGGGTGCAAGGGTGTCATAAGGACACCTTGATGCACCCCTGAAATTTACATGTGTGTGCATATGGCACACATTTATGTGTGCCACATGGCACCATCACAAATGGCAAAAAGTGCATTTGTGAAAGAAATTGCAAATTACCACCAACCTCAAGTTGGTGGTAATTTGCGATTTCTTAATTAGGAATCGCACAACTTGGGTGCTTCATTCAGAACATTTAAGGAATCGCAATTTGTGATTCCTTAAATGCTGACACAAAATTTTGCGATTCCTTAATTTTGTGATGCGATTTCATTTTCCGATTTATTTGTCGCAAACGGTGCTTTTTTGCAAATCGCGGCGTTTGCGACAAAAAAAACGTTTGATGCATATGCCCCTATGAGTATAATGAGGTTGGGAGGCATAAGATTCGTTTCACCCTAATTCAACAGTAAAGTTACTTTTTTGTACACTTCACTCATCACAGGTAGTGATAGCAGGCAGAAAAGGACTACTCCAGGGTGCGGTAGAGGGATAGCATCTCACATATAGCATACAAAGTCATTGCTACATTTAAGTGGCATTCCTTCCGACACAAAAAACAACCCTGCTTGAAATGCAGGTACCATTGCACAATGATGCAAGGGCACCTGCGTTGGCGCTAGGCAGCCTCAAGTGCGGCAGTGAAGGGAGGAGCTAGAGAGCATAGCGTCCTAGGGGCTTATGTATGGGGTTTTGGCATAGGGCAGCACAGCATGGCACCTCACTGTGTTGCCCTACGCCAAAGTGGAAGGGCAGGAATGCACCGTATTTAAGTAATATTGTGCATTCCTGCCCTGCTGCCTGTGCTGGCACCATTGCGGTAGCCTAGCACCAACTCTGTTGCATGCAGCATTGTTTTTTGTGCAGAAAGGGGCACCTTACAGCACAAAAGAAATCCTAAGAGGAATTTTCCTCTCTATGAGATCTGAATATATGTGTCTGATGTGAAGATTGGGAACCCCAAGCTTCGAATGCCAATAGACACTTGCCTGTTTAGTCTGTGAATTGGATGAATATTATACTCTAAAAATGAGAAAAAGATACCTGACAGATATCACAGGAGTGTTTGCAAATCAAATATATCCCCAAAGTGAACAGCTTTACAGATTATGGGGCCGATTAGGATGGCGGACAGACTTTGTCCGTCCGCCATCCTGTCGTGGCAAGGGACCGTCCACCATAATGGCGGAGGTCCCGTGTGCCGAATTAGGATGCACCTGCCACAATGGCGGGTGCATCCTGCATTTTTATTATTGCGGCGGGTGGTGCTGAGCACCGCCCTCCGCAATGCTAAAAATGCATGTTTTGCGGTTCAAAGCACAACATGACTGGCACCGCACGGTGCCTGCCATGTTGTACTTTGAAACGTGTGCACCCCCCACTCCCCCTCTTCACCCTGGGGGCCCACAACGGGCCCCCAGAGCAAAGACCGTATGCCTGCCGCCACGGAAAGGCATTCCCCAAAGCCCATCCTAATATGGCTGGCGGTGTCTGATAGACGCCGCCACCATATTAGACCTTTTCCGCCACGGTCGCAAGGCGACCGTGGCGGAAAAGCAGCGGACGTTCTTCCCATCCGCCGCGGACCCCCAGCCATCCTAATGTGGTGGGGGGGTCATTTCAGGAAGGATGGCTGACGGATTGCCCCCACCGGGCCGGCGGTGGCTACCGGCAGCCCGGCGTGTGCAATCCGTCCGCCATCCTAATCGGCCCCTAAATGTGGTACAAGGGCTCTTCTGCCTTAGTGTCTGAGACTCTGGACTGTCTGTTCAAAAAGAACATCCAGTGAAGATGGGGAGATACACTACACCTGCTCTGCTACGTGAAGACATGGAGAGGATACTATACCTCTCTAATGTATCTGAAACAGTCTCAGAGGGAATCAACTGGAGAAGAGAAATCCATCTCTGACACTGTCTCCTTTCTCTTTCAGTGGGACCTCGTGTGTGAGTATAAATGGCTCAATAAGGCCTCGGCCACCTTTTTCTTCATCGGGGTCACCGTGGGAGCTGTTTTGATTGGTTACCTTTGTGACAGGTACAGTATCGTATGTCCATTAGTTCCATAATGTGTTTGAATAGAGTTGTGTACAGCTGGGGTTTTCCTGTATTTTTTAGGTGTATTTCAGGTATGCAGAAAACAGCTTTCTGCCTGTTGGAGTGTGACTGAGGATCACTTAACCTCTTCCATGCTCATGATGAGCTGAGCCCGTCATGAGGCACGGCGCTCCAGTGCTCATGAGCTCAGCTCGTCATGAGCCGTGGTAACGCTCACACGTGGGGATAATTCCCCTGCTGTGCTGAACGTTCCACGGAAACGGGTGTGGTCACGACGAGCTGAGCTCGTTATGAGCACACGAGCGCCGTGCCTCATGACGATCAGAGCTCGTCATGAGCACTGGGGCGCTGCGCGTGCCCCCCTGCCCCCAGCACAGCGGGGGAATTACCTCCGCACGGAAGGGGTTAAGGAAAGGTGTTCAACAAGTGGCCAGTTGTTGCTCTAACTCACCATTAACCTTTCAGCAAGGTATTGAGGTTGCAGGTTCACTCAAATGTTATGTTATGTTATGTTAGCTAATATTTATAAAGAGAACGGCTACTCCTCGGAGTGTCCCGGCGCTGAGAAAAACATAGACCACATAACGTCAAACAGAGCATTCCATTGCTATGAAGATCACAACTGAAAGAGCCGCGGTTTCAGACTCTTCCTGAAAGTAAGGAGGTCCGGGCTCTGTCTAATGGAGAAGGGTAGGCTATTCCGCAGCCGAAAGGCCACTGCATGAAAAGATCTACCCCCTACCCAGGAGAGCTGAACCCTTGGGGTTGATATCAGAAGTTGGAAAGAAGATCTCAACATACGCTGTGGAAAATAAGGTTGGACTCTATCCCTAAGGTAGGAGGCTCCAATCTTGTGGAAAGCTTTAAAGACCAGGGCTTTAAAATGAATTCCTATCCGCACCGGGAGCCAGTGTAGCGAGGACAGAAGCTGAGTAGTGTTGGTTCTGGATCAGGTGACTGCATGCATTTAATTTTCATTGGCCCGCAGCAGAATTTTGATAGACAACTCACATCACTACTGTGGCACATGAGCACATGGCACCTTTGCCCAAAGTGCGCATGTCAGGTTCGATGGCTTCCTTTCTCCAGCCAGCCCGACATTCACAGTAGAGGACTCTCTCCACCTGCACATTAGGGACTGGGGGTTGATCAAATACGCAACCCCTGGTATCCTAATGAGCGGTGAGTTGCCCTGCTCAAGCCAATCCTGGCACTGCTTTCATGCTGTGTAACAGCAAGGGAGCATTCTCTGGATTGGCTGAGAGATGCTGCTAGGCCAGTGTGATTATTTAATTGCAAAGCCAGGAGGCGACGGTGGAAGAAGGATGGCATAGAGTGAGGTGGAGACCTATGGACAGTTTGAAAGTAAATTCTTTGAGCCAGGGGGAAGACGGAGGAGATCGCTGATTTTACCACCATGGAAATTATATCTGGATAGTAACAAACATATCCTAAATCAGATAACGGTGTGAGGGTGTGGTGTTATTCACCGAGGGGCATGGCAGTGCTGTGGCGCATTGTGCATTCGATATCCCATTCATTTTTTACGCCCGCTTAGAGTTAAGATTTCGCTCATTTGGTACTGTCCAAGTTATCTTATTATATTGTGACTTCCTCCAAAGGTGAGTTATCAGAAGTTAGTTCCCCTCATTCTCTCAACATGGTAAACTCTGGAGCGTCAAGTTGCTAGTTCACATGCAACTTAAGGTAGAGCAATTTCTTTTGGGAGACCAGTGTAGTGTACATTTTCTGCTTTTATGAGTTTCTGGTTGCTTCTCCTTATCATCCCTTCTGCCTCAGTCTTAGACTTGAGCTGCGGATTTGCGAGTAAGGTACTCAAGGCATGCCAGCCAACGGATGTGCAGAAGGAAAGTCCACTGATGGCTAATACATGTTAAATGCAAAGACATGGCAAGCACTAAAAATACTTTAAGGGTCCAATTATGATGTCGGGCGGATGGCCACCGACGGCCTGTCAGTGGCAGTCCATCAGACATGTGGTTCCGCGGTCCGGCTCCTTCATTATGATGTGCGGCGGTCAGAGGCAGCAGGTGAAGGGACCGACCGACGCTTTCAACGTGCTCAAGGAGCCTGCCCAATGGCCGGTCGGAACGTAATATCCTACAATGGGTCAGTGCCTGTTCAGGCACCGACGGCCTTTCTATGGTAGTCTGGCTGCCACAGAAAGGCTGTCAGAAAGGAACTTTGGGGGCCCCTACTAGATCCCCCGTCCTCCTGGCCCCCACTCCCTCCCGGGAGCACTCATGTTGCCCCCCAAACATTTATGCCCTGTGTGCTAGGCACCGTGCAGGGAAGTTTCCAAACATGTATTTATGCTTTGCGACTTGAGCTGCAGCCCTTTTGCATAAAGTCATGTTTTCAACTGCCTACACGGCAGTCCGATCATAATTTGGAGGTTGGGACCGCTGCCTACTAATCAGGCGGTCCTCATGCCGAATCTATACTGCTCGTCTGACCGGCATCGCAATGAGGGCCTTTGTGTTAATTTGCAATTTCAATAGACCACAGCTATGAGCCAAAGCCATTGAAGCCCACAGTACATAGGGCCGGATGTAGGTCGGTCGGTAACGGCCGAAAATCGGTATTTTCGGCCGTTACCGACCGGTATTTACAAATCGGTATGTAGGGCCACATATTTTACAGATTCGGTAAATTTATCGATCGGTAAATTTACCGAATCTGTAAAATACCGAATCGGTATTTTTACCTATTCGTTAATTTCGATATGTAGGTGGGACTCTTCTGAGTCCCACAACCCTTACCGAATCTGTATTTTACCATCAAATATATTTGATGGTAAAATACCGATTCCGGTGTGCATGCACATGTGTGCATGCACACCTGTGCCATATGACAGGCAGACCTGGCCTTAGGGCAGGTATGCCTGCCACATGGCACCCAAATCTTTTTTGGGGGTGCTAGAGGGTGTCAAAGTGACACCCCCTGCACCCTTGTCAAAATCTGTATTTACCGAATCGGTAAATACCGACCGGTAATGCCCCATTCATTCCTATGGGCTTCAAAGCCCATAGGAATGAATGGGGCATTACCGGTCGGTATTTACCGAATCGGTAAATACAGATATTTACCGATTCGGTAAAAGGAACATCTGGATGTTCCTACATATCCACCCCTTAGATTTACAGATTTTTAATTACCGAATCGGTAAAATTCGGTAATTAAAAATCGGTAAATCTATTTTACCTACATCGGGCCCTAAGTCACTACATTTTTACGTTATTTTTATACATTTTCTAAAAAACAACACACATAGAATAGAAAACATGTTCAAATATAAAACTATGATAGAGGCGGGTACTGTTAAAAGTTGGCCACTAACGTTACAGTTTCTCACTTTACTATGCCAACTTCAAACAAAGGCACTACAAAAGGGGGCGGTGATGGACGGAGCATCTGAACCAATCAAACACTCACACCCAGTCAACAGATCTGGGTTTAATCCATCACCGTTCTTCAGCCCACTCTGCCCCCACAATTCAGACATGGCCATATGCAAATCAGTCTTGACCCTGTGCCTCATGGGAACAGTCCAGCCCGAACTACCAAGCCATGCCTTCCCTGGACCGGAAACACGCTTCCTAGGACCGGATTCTGGCATTTCAGCCATCTTCAGCCACGCTTGCTTGAATCCAGTGGCAAAGTGAGCAAGGGACTCACATCTGAGCATACCCTGCCACACTTATGGCGGCCAAAGCGGTACAAAAGGGGGTGGTGATAGACGGAGCATCTGAATCAATAAAACACTCACACCCAGTCAACAGATCTGGGTTTAATCCATCACCGTTCTTTAGCCCACTCTGCCACCGCAGGTCAGACATGGCCATATGCAAATCAGTCTGACCCTGTGCCTCATGGGAGCCGTCCAGCCCGAACTGCCAAGCCATGCCTTCCCTGGACCGGAAACAAGCTACCTAGGACCGGTTTCTGGCATTTCAGCCGTCTTCAGCCAACTTCAAAACAAGGCCATGCCTACGCAAGCAGCCAGGCTAAATGTGCAGTGTCCAACGCTGAACTACATAATTGCTGTACATTTAAAATGCATTTCAGGGTGCAGTAATACACACGATTTGGTAGTTCTTTAAGCAAAAATGAAAAACAATTTCATGTTCCCTCGTATTTACAGTGCAAATCTGTCATTTAGTTCTATAGTTTATTGTGACCTCTTTCAGTTTTTATGAGAGGAAACATTTTGCACTAAGAAAATAGCAATAGGAAACAAAAGCACTGTTATGTTGTTCCTATGTGTTTGTGTTGAATTTCGATTGCGAACGGACAGTTTGCGGTAAAACTTTACAGCGAAGTGGCATTATTTCGAGAATTTTGTGTACCAAGCGTAACATGTCTTTATTTCTGCATACGTGTTAAATGATGCTTAAGCATAGGCATAGTTGTTTAAAAAGGGAATACAATTAGAATAATAAGAATTATTTCCAAAATATGAATACAATGTAGATTAATTTACAATTTAGTATAGGTCAGTATCAGAAAGATCAATTGTGGGCTTTGTCAAATATTCGGTCACTAAGAGGCAATCGTGGGGTTCCACCTCCTTGGCGGGGGGGCATTAGAGAAACCGGGTGTACAGTGGGTCAGTGGATTAGGGTGATGGGATGAGCAGAGAATAAAAGCACCTTGTATCTGGACAATCTGGCATTGGAAAAGTGTTGGGTCTTGGTGAGCAAGAACAGAATGAGGCAGAGCCAAACTCAAGGTATCAAAGTTTCAACCAATAGAATGCTTTCAGAGTCCTTCATCAGGAGGCCAGCAATGTCTACAGAGCAGAGGCATTGGGAAAACCTACTACTACATGGGGGAATGTGCAGGAATAGCATGGCTTTTTCTGAACACCATGAGCTTGCACCAGTACTCCAAGAGCAAATCCTTGTCAGACTCACAGGGGCATATTATCAAGGGCATTATCGCCGCTTTAGCGGGACTTTTTCCCCGTGAAAGCGGCGATAATTTTATTGCCCTATTAGCAAGCTGTTGCTAACAACAGTTAGCAACAGCTTTTACTCGATAGCGACCGGTTTGGGGCCCGCTTTGCATGTCAGCGATATTTATCTCTAATGACATGCAAAGTGGGCGTACCCAACCTGTTAGCGACTTAAAGCAGTCGCTAACACAGCTATCTCCTATTAGCAAGGCAGGCGATGCGATAAAAAAAATTGCGCTAAACGCGAATATCGCCAAAACCTAACGCCTGCTCAGACCACTTCTTAACCTGTATATCCAATGGGAGGTGGATATTCAGGTTAAGACCTTATTGGGGATAATGCCTGAATAACGCTGGATTTCCAGCGAAATTCACGCATTGAGCCGCTATCGCCGGATATTTTATCACTTTTGGGATAAACGTTGCTAATAGCACATTATCTCAGCGACTATATACGGCGACGCGTGGCAATGGAAAAAAGGCGCTAAGCTCATTTAGCGATAAATATCGCTATTTGTTGCTAATATGCCCCACAGTATCCTTGTACTGATGTCTGGACAGTGATGCTGCTCTGTTTTACCAATCTTGTACTCAGAGGAGCATAGGAAGCCCCTTTCACATAGGGTGAAAGGGGAATTGGAAGAGACACATCCCGCGTAGCACCCACAGAAAACATGCACATAATACATTAAAAACATAATATTCCAAACACACTACATGTAAGTATAAAATCAATAAACTATACATATAAAACACTCCCACCCACAAATTAATTTCTTTTTCAATAATACGTGTAATTCAGCAGCAGTAGGGTGTCTTGATAATGGCTTCACTCCAATATAAATTCACTAATGTTACTCACTCCAAAAATGCATGAATAAACCGAATATCAAATTATAAAAATAATTGCATTAAAAAAATTGACCTTTATGAAATTGTGAAATTTGCAAAAATATGTAAATCAAAAAATAAACCAAAAGCATTCTTTGAAAAAGAAGATATAATAAAATATGTCTGCAATCAAAACCAAAACAAAAACACCAAAAACAAATGTCCTTCAATATCTTCTATTCAGTAAAACTAAAAGCAGAGAAACACAATACATCCAATGGAACCACACATAATTTAAATGAAAAGATTACATAGCATAGAGATAATGACAGTTTCCCATACATTACAATACAATAAATGGATTTTAAAATGGAAACTTCGGGCAAAAATCCTGAAACACATTGAAACCACTAAATAAGCTAGCACTTCTATTACACTAGAATTGACATGCAATCCAAACACATCATTACACCAAATCAACAACTATGTAGTAGGCAATGCACAAAATAATGCTACCTACATCCAAAACACTACTAACTACACTAGAATGCACTTAATTTTAAATACTACCACTCATTTTATAAATAAAAGTAAACTTTAAAAAGTCTTACCTGAAGAGATGACACACTGAACCCTCTTTGACCATAACAGCTTGAAACTAGGGAAAAATATTTAAATTCATTTATACACAGGAAAAGAAATGGCATCTTTAATGAAATATAAACTAAACTAAACATCCATAGAGATCAACGAATCCAAAGTTTAAATTGTATGTGCAATACAATAATTGCAATGCTGAAATGTATATAACATAGTAACAAAAAATAGGTAAAATAAACAGTGTTGTACATTGTTGACATCTGTGAAAACATGTTATAGATATAAACAAATAATGTTTAAAACATTTAAATATATATTTAAAGTTTAAGGGACTTATTACAAGTTTGACCGTCAATGGACCGTCGCCCGGCAGTGGGTTCCAACAGCGGTGAGCCATCCGCCATATAACGAGTTGGGTGCATAGGCTTTGTGAAGACTTCTGCCAAACCACTGGCTCTGCCAGCACACCACCGACCGCTGGGGGCGTGGCCTGCAGAAAGCAGTCACCATAGGGTGGTACAGAGGCACAACACTGCCATCCGTATTAAGAATTGTCTTTCCCACGAGCTGAGCACGGCTGCCGGACTGCCACCTAAAGGTTGGCGGAGACAAAGGATTAGGGTGCCTACTCACCCCTCTCCAGTTCTTCGTATCAGATTTCGACGTAGATCCCTTTCTCCAGGTCCCCCCTACACAGCAGCATCTTCACCCTGAAAGCATATTTCATTATGTAAAAAGTAATAAAACTGTTAACAATAATAAACTGTAGTTTAACCTTTTAAGTGCCGATGTTGGCCAACACCTCCACTACCTCCCCAGTGGATGTGTCAGCCATTAACCAACACTGGGTAGGTTTTTAAAGGTCCCTCTGAGGGCTTTTTGCTTGCCTGAAACAGCCTGATTGTCTTTATTTTTAGTATAATGACACTCAGGGATCACGGCACGCTGGCTTAATTCTCAAAAAGTAAAATTAAAATGAGCCAATGGAGAAATTACACCTGATCTGCTTCCACCTGATGCAATCGGTTGCTTTCCAAGCCTCATTGCGGTTTCATTTCTGACTGCCGTATTACAATGCAGGTGGCTGAAACTGAAAATGGCTAGTCCTTCCGGCTGGACTCCGAATGCTCAGTTAGAGACTGGTATGCAATTCCACTGGATGGCGTTACTGCTGTTGGGATTACGATGCTCGGTTTCCGACAGTCTTTCCATGCCGGGCTTACCTACATGGAAAACCTGTCGGAATGCAAGTTTGTTGGTCCCTTAGCAGGGCCCCTTTCTCTCTGTGGCCTCCAGTTGGTGCCAGAGGTGCCCTGATAATCCCCGCAACACGTGGCAGGCATCTTGAGGAGCCTTCCACATGCTTGTGCTACGTCCTGTATATGACAACAGAACAAGCTCCCATAGAGAAATGGGAGTATGCGACTACACCATTGTGATTGTGGTGTCGGGATTGGAGGTTGTTTGGGCCCGAGACCGAGACTTTGTCGGTCGGAGGAAACTCTGACGATATTGCAATCAGGCCCCTAAATGGGGCATCAGTCTTTCTGCCCCTGGGGGGGATATATCATTGGCATGGTCATGTTCCCCCCAAAATAAATGGGGCATCAGTCTTTCTGCCCACCCAGGGGGTGTATTGGGTAAATACCCTTGATCTCCCCCCATGCCAGGGGGACAGAAAGCCCATTAGATGCTAGGGAAAACATTTGCAAAAAATAGAAATGGAGGTGGGGCTGCCCATTATGGACATAACCATGCATCCAACCCAACAAAATAGGGAATCAACCTTGCGGCATACCCTGGGTTAGCAGATTGGGGTGTGAAAACCCACTAGATGCCAGGGAAAGCTTTTCTTTAAAAAGATATAAGGGTGTGGGCTGCCCATAATGGGTTTTGGAATGCCCCCATCCCAGCTAAATGGGGTATCAGTCTTCCTGCAGCCTCTGGGGGTGTATGGGTGTAATTACTGTGGAACCGCCCCCCCCCCCCCCCGCCCCTGGGGCAGCAGGACCACTTGAGGCCAGGGATTTTTTTATTGTTTAAATAATATGGGGTGGGGACTGCCCACCATGGGCATAGCCATTCTTCCACCCCAACTAAATGGGTAATCAGTCCATTTGCCAGATGGGGTGACTATCCAAACCTGCCACTGCAGGGGCAGAAAGCCCACTAGATGCCATGAAATTATTTTTTGTGAAGAAATATAGGGGCAACCCCCTACAACCCCTAAAACAGAACAGACAGTGTGTCTGCCCCTATGAGGGTTCAATGGCAGTTATTACCCCCATCTGCTCCCTAATTTTAAAACAATACTACCAGGGGCAGGGTCATATCCCAAAACCAATGCTGCCATTTTTTTCTGCCCCTCAAGGGGCAGATGAGGCTGATTACCACCAACCTCCCCCCAGGGGGGCAAAAATCCCATTAGTTATCACAGCATTTTAGATAAATATAAGGGGCAGGGCTGCCCACCATGCGCATGGCCATACCCACTTCTCACAAAGAAAGGAGGCAGCCTTTATGCCATTCCTTGTGGTTGATGGTGGATATTACCACAATCTGCTCTCTCTGAGGGCAGAATTCCCACTAGAAATTAGGGCCTGCATTCAGGAAATATTATTTTTGGGGCAGCCCCACCCCTTCCTTTGGCATGGTATGTTCTCCAGTTGGGGTCCAATAGGATTTCTGCCCTTCCTGGTGGATGGATTGGGTATTTATCTCAAATCTGGCCCCTTACGTGGCAGAAAGCCCACTACAAAACAGGAATTTAAAAATGGTGCCAAACCTAACAAAGGAATGGGGCGGCCTACCCTGGCATCAAGTTGTACACCTACCCCAGTGGTGCCAATAGTGTCTTTCTGTCCCCCTGGAACAAGTAAGAGGTTTATTCCATTTGGGAACGTTGCCCCAAACTTGCCCTCAGGGATAGAACATCCGCCAGACACCATGGTTTTTGACTTTGGGGCAAAACAATGTGCTGCAGCTGTGGCACTCTGTCATTGGCTACACTCCCACCAAAAAGGGCCAACCATTTTTTTTCTTCCAAGGAACAGACAGGAAGTGTATCCCCAATTTACTCCTGTGGGACAAAAAGCCCACTGCATGGCAGGAATATATATGTTTTTCATAAAATAACAGGGGTAGGTCTGGCCAATCTTAACCGAACATCAGGCCCCATCCTCATGCCTAAAGCCTGCTAATCAGTCTTTCTGCTCCCCTATGAACTAACAAATTATGAAAAAGTGATGCCACGGTATTTCATTCAACCAGTTGGTAATTATGAAGACAAAAACAATCAATTATTTGTCTAATCACAATATCAATTGTATGATAAATTTCTTTATTCTATTTATCGTTCATCCAATGGTCATTACCAATACATACAAAAATTAAACACAAAAACTGGAAAATAGAACAAAAAATTCAATTGATCGATTATTTTTAACGGTCCTTATTCATTTTACGCATTCTTTTTACAAGTCAGCAAGCCAAACAATATTTCATCTTGTAAGGAATGACATGACAAGGAGTCCAATTATCCTATTGTTGAGGGCCCTTACTCCAAGGGTTGTATGAGAAGCCCAATGTTATTGTTTACAAGGAAAAAATGGCAATGTCTTTTCTTAGCCTGATTTCCTTTTCGAACACCAGCAACAACTGGGAGCAAAAAGCAGCCAAATAGGTTTTTTGGCTCCAAAACCAAATAATGCTCCTGGTTAATGAATCCACACAATCTCCAAATCAATAATGGTGTCGAAATAAAGAACTGTCGACGCGTTTCGGCCTTTCAAACAGTTTTAGGCCTCATCAGGACAAAGGGCAACAAAGTTCATTTATATGATCTACAATAAACAAAAAATTTAAAAATTAAACACAATCATTATTCAATGTGCCAAGAAATTTAAACAATATGTTCCACGGACACAGGCATCCAAAGGAGCCACTCCCACTATAAGAGGAAAAATTCTCAAGGTGTAGGTATCAGAAGAAATATATTAGAACACCGAATTTGAAAAAGTGATCAGAACACCATCACCAAAGTAATAATATTCATACATTCCAATCATTCAGTACGAAGGTCATGCAGAAAAAGACCCTTTCTTCACCATATCTAGTGCAAACCAACTATGTAATAACACGAGTGAGTATCCACCCAACTACATAGAAATTAACCAATTCTACTATACATACCACGCGGGTATTATCCAAACAACTCCAAAACTCAATTCAATTTAAGATGCAGTCGTCCATTGCTGACAATTAATAAGGAAATCTGGTCCCGCCAAGAAGAAATTCCTTTTGCACACCTGTGCTTTTCCAGATATCGTTTATGTCTTAATCACAAGCCTGTGATCAAATCACCTGTATCGATCAACAATGAGCATAGAGTCAAGAAAAGACCAAGACCGGCTTCACAAATATCGTACAGTAATTAAAGCATCCCATCCCTATGGCAAGTGAGAGGACATTTGATTTTTTTCGGTGTTATTTTTACATTTTAGTCAGGAGAGTGTGGCTAGCTCCCAAAATGGTGAACTGCTGTAAGTTTTTAGCCTGGGTAGGCTGCCATCTGGAAAAACCTACCAAACCCAGACAGTTCTGAAAACTAGACATCCGGCAGAGTACAGAGTGGTATGCTTCACGTAGATCGCACACCATGTTCTTTCTCACAATGCCTTGCAAACCAAACACTTCTGGAATTTTTGGGGAGACAAACATTCTCTTCCACAGAGCATAGTCCCAAGTCTCTTGATACAAATGGTTTCCACTTGTGTGTGTGGGCCAAGAGGGCTTGACACAAAAGGCCAGTTAGGACTACATTGATAGATAAGATATTGGGGTAGCTGCGGTATTTGGAGTTGTGGTGTAGAGTGAAGTAGCATGTAGTGTACTAGTGTCTAGCTTATATAGACATAGCGTAAAAGTGAAATTTGGTAGGGATATAGATTATGGGGAGGAAAGGGTAATTTTTGGTAATAGCTCTAAATTGCTTAAACATTGTTAAAGTTCTAAGTCACAAAATATTTAGGGCCTGATTACAATGACGGAGGGATATGTCATGCAAGTGCATTTTTGGCAGTGCAACCACCGCCTCCTCGGTAGTCCAACCGCCCGATTACAATCTATGTGGTGACAAGGCCACTAGGCCACTAGCACCACTTATTCTTCTGCTCCTGCGACAGGAGAAGCAGAGGCATCCAAAGAAGGGGTTCCCATCAAGCTTCCCGCTGAGGTAATCATGACCTGCCTTTCTTCCAACCTTTTCCTGGTGGGGACACGCCGAGGGTGATTGTGCCCTTGTGTACAATCACTGTTCAACATGTAAAGCGCTCCAATGCATTTGGGTAGGTTTAGCGCTATGTCAAATTGCTAATTAATTTTAAAGAACTAATTACGCCCAACTTGCTGCATTCATGTGCTGAGATATGCATGTCCATTTAGTTAACCAACACCGCAGCGAAATGTACTGCTGTCACGCCACCACCACTGTGAAACCACCAGCGTCACAGGAAACTCCAAATATGGCGGCTGCAAAGCCGGCTGCTCGGCAGGGTACTCAGTCGCTCTGCTGCAGCAGTCTGCCAGTCTCACCGGTGAACTTGTAATTGGGCCCTATGTTATATCTTGGACCGCAGTATGCCACGGTAACTTTGTGGTATACCACGGTACATGCATATCTCATGGCAGTATATAATTTGCTAATGGCAGGGATTAAAAAAGTAAATGGCAGCCATGTAATTTTGACCACACTTTGGATGAGTTACAGGTTACGACCTAATTAAGTAGTAAGTTTTGTTGTTTTTCCCTATCTATTTTCACTTCACTAAAGTGGTAATAGGTAGGGAAATGTATTTTTACTCCTTTTTTTTTTGTAACTAGTTCAATACTTTGTAAATAGTATGGTGGAACTGTGTTAACTTTTTTTAATTAAATAGGTGAAACATTGAAAATAGACAGTAGTACTTTTGTATTTGTTGTACAGTGTATTTTTACATTTTTCTAATTTGTATTTTTTTTATTAATTGTTTTAAGTAGGGTGGTACCTCCTAGGTGATACTCTGTGACTTTTCCTAAAATAAATAAAAACATATACTTAATTTTCCCTAAAGTGCTGATAGGTGGGGAAAATATAAAACCTGCTACATCCCTTTATCCTAGGCCCAAATCCAGAACATCACCAAAGTTTAGAAAAAACAACATGGTGGCCTTTTGCAAAGTCATCCATTAGCCAATCATACACTGACTTTTCATCTGCAAGTATCACAAAATTACCACGGTTTCACTGATATATCACTAAGTTTTAGTGCCATTTAAGTTTAAAATACTTACCCTACCTCCCTCTACTACCAGAAAAGCAAAGTCTAGATACCATAAACTATGTACCTGCCAAATTTCATTGAAATCCGTCTGCCCATTTTCCAATTTGAGTACAAAGTTTATGAAAGATATTGGTGGAAAAATGTGTTTTGGACCCTTCTCTTTTCTTTGCTACCCCTTGATAAATCACAGCAAAAGTTTCTATCATCTGCCAATCTAAAAAGATCATTAGGTCTGCAAAGTTTCGTGGAGATTCGTCTCACTGTGGCCAATTTAGGGGCACATTACGATCGCGGTTTTCCCGCATCCTCCGGTCCGGCGGAAGCCACCGCCGGCCCGGAGGATGCGGGAAAACCACTGGGGAGGCACAAAAGACCCACCGCCAAATTAGGATGGCGGTGGGTCTCAAAATCGGTCCGCAGCTTTTCCACCGGGGTCGCCTTCCGACCGCAGCGGAAAAGCTCCAACATGGCTGGCGGTGTCTATCAGACACCGCCAGCCATATTAGGATGGCGGAAAACAGATGCCTTTCCGCAGTGGATTCTCCGCTGTGGAAAGGCATACAGTGATTTCTTTGGAGGCCCGTTGCGGGCCCCCAAAGCGGCGGTCACATCCTAATTGCACTGGAGGGACCGCCGCTGCCGCTGCCTCTGCGGATGGTCCCTCTTCCTCTAGGGTGGCGGACGGATGCAGGTCCGTCCGCCATCATAATGAGCCCCTTAATTAGCAAGCAAATACCCATGATATACCAATCTCTGGGAATCTTAAATATAACTACAGAGTGACTACCACCACTCTGTAATAAATAGTGTGCTAAGGATACATTTAAAATCACATGATCATACCAGTACCAACTTATAATAGGGTGAAATGCTTTTGAAGTAGTTGCACTTGACTAAAGAGGGACATCTGTTTTTAACTTGAGATTCTGCAGCTTTATGAAAGAGTTTCTAAACAGTTGCTTCTTGAAAAGGGCAGCTAGGACTATCTTGAGGGACAGTAGTCTTGTTAAAGACTACAAGCTGTTGCTCCTTCCTCCAAAGGGACACTAAATAATGACTTGAAGTATTGCAGCTACGCCAACGGCCAGGCCTTTTGGCTTTGCTAGTGCCTATTTTTGAGTGTTACCTCTCTATAAAGTGAATGAGCTGTTGAATGCTGTGTCTGGTCATGTTCATACTTAAGGAGTGGTCTGCGGCATTCTCCCTTGGCCACTTCATGACAGTACTATCTTGACAACTGACAGGTGTTCCATAGAAATTTAAGTATGGTCTCAGAATATATATAATTGCATGTAGAATAATGTGTGATGTTGCAACTACACATAAAGTTACTTGCAGGGTGCACAAAGGAGCCCAAGAGGAGTAGTAAGTGGCAAGACATGTAGGCGCCCAATATTGCCTAGTGGGTGGTTGAGACACTGGGGCACTCATTTAAATGTATTCTCAATGGGCGTCTGATGTCCATTTTCCTGGTGGTCTGCACGGTACATGCCAAGATATTTTTGATTTAGGCATCACGTGCAACCAAAAAAGAGTAGGAAAAATATCAACACCATTTTTTTGCATTTTTTTATGCTACTTTGGCAATTTATGCAACTGATTTTGAAGATGTAAGGGCTGGTAAGGGGATCCAATGGAGTTTATCAGGATGGGGAGGTGATGTGATCATATTTCATCAGGTCCTGGATAAGACCTACTAGAGCATGTAGAAAACCCTTGGGGTGCCAATGTGGGTTCTGTTGGCAACAGAGCATTACATTACCACCATCCAGGTGCAAGACCACGGGAGTTGAATAGCAGTGCGTTAGTCACTTTCTGGAAGAAACAGTTCAATTTCTTGATGCGAAAGAGCTGGGAGTAGGCTGTCTTTATTTGTTTGGCAGATTGATGTCAGTTGGTAAAATAGGAGAAGAACTTAGGGCCAGATGTAGGAGGCCATTTACCGACCGGTAAATGGGTATTTGGTTTGTAGGGGGCCATTTTTACAGATTCGGTAAATTTACCGAATCTGTAAATTTACTGATTCTGTAAAATACCGAATCGGTATTTTTACCGATTCGGTAACGGGCAGATGTAGGTGGGACTCTACAGAGTCCCTAAGGCCTTACAGATTCGGTATTTTACCACCCAATCCAATTGGGTGGTAAAATACCGAATCCAGGTGTGCATGCACATGTGTGCATGCACACCTAGCCATGTGACAGACAGAGATGCCCTTAGAGCATGTCTGTGTGCCACATGGCACACATGCCCGTCTTTGGGGTGCTAGAGGGTGTCAAAGTGACACCCACTGCACCCTTGCTGGAATCGGTAAATACCGATTCGGTATTGCCCATTGATTACTATGGGCTTCATGGCCCATAGGAATCAATGGGCATTACCGAATCGGTATTTACAGAATCGGTAAATACCGAATCTTAACGATTCGGTATTTACCGATTCTGAAATACCTACATCCCCCCTCCCTCTATTTTACCACTTCTTAAATACCGAATCAGTAAAATTCGGTATTTAAGAAGTGGTAAATAAGACTTACCTACATCTAGCCCTAGATCAGGAGATTACAGGTGAATCCCAGGTGAGACTTTATGGTACATATATGGGTGGGATGGTTAACAGTGTTGAAGGCAGTCGAGAAGTCAAGCGATTTCAGGAGGCACTTGCCATCTTCATCTGTGGTCAGGAGGGCTGTGTCTGCAATGTGTGAGTTAGTGGACCCTTTACTACAGCATGATCTGAAGCCAGTTGAGGAGGCATGCAGGATGTGGTTAGCATTAATGTGACCTTGGAGTTGAACATGGACTACTTTTTCAGTGATCTTGCCGGCGAATGGTAGATAAGTGATATGCAGGTACTGGGTGTAGTCATCAGGGGCTACTGTAGTTTTCTTTAGAAATGGGAGGATTTGTCCAGTCTTGAAATCTTCTGAGAAGATACCTTGGCCCCCATTAGGATGGCGGGTGGACTTTGTCCGCCCGCCATCCTCGCGGAAAAGGGGACCGCCCGCGAGCTGAGCGGCGGTCCCGCCTTGCATATTATGATGCGCCCGCCACAGTGGCGGGCGCATCATGCATTTATAACATTGCGGCGGGTGGTGTTTACACCAGCACCCGCCGCAATGCTATAAATGCATGGCATGCATTTGCATACACAAAGCGGCAGGCTCCGCGCGGTGCCTGCCGCATTGTGTATGCAAATGCAGGAGGGTACCACAGGTACCCCCCATGTGCACAACCCACCTCGCCTTCACCATGGGGGCCCACAGGGGGCCCCCAAAGTGAAGACTGCCTGCCAATGCCGCCACGGAAAGGCATCTCCCAAAGCCCATGCTAATATGGCTGGCGGTGTCTGATAGACACCGCCACCATATACACCCTTTTCCGCCCCGGCCGCAAGGCGACCGTGGCGGAAAAGCAGCAGATGGTGTTCCGCCCGCCGTGGTCCCCCCGCCATAGTAATATGGTGGGGGGAAACGGGTGGCAGGCGCACAAGGATGTCGGGCGGATCGCCACCGCCCGCATGGCCTAATCCTAATGGGGCCCCGCTGATACATCCCCTGGTGAGGCACACCAATTTGGATCACACACAAGTGCTTCTTTAGTATTGTATTCTTCGTTTATTTCATTTCAGTAATTTATATTCATTTTGATCATAGATGACTTGAATATTAAACAGCATATCCAACAGTCGTTATCCATAACATTTAAACATTGGCCTCCAATGCATTTCGGGCTTGAGGGCCCTTGGTCACGGAGAGCTGAGGAGGAAGCACAGGGGGGGGCGGTAGTGAGAAACTATATCACAATAAAGAGAGTAAGGGGGTCTACTAGGGTGATAAGGTGTCTGGGCTCATTCGTTGTCTCTAGTGCACGAGGCTGTAGTGAGGGGTGGGGAATGTGAAGGGAAATTACCGTCGGTGAGTCAAACTAAAGCAAACATGTTAAAAATGGTGAAGACAAAGCGTCTTTGCATCTTACTTTAAAGTTACGCGTAGCGTCTGCAGACGTTCTCCATCGGTCATCCGTTCGCTGTTCCTAACGCGTGTAGGACAGCCTGCTAAATATTTACATGAACAGTGATGACGGACTAGCGCCCGATGGTTACGGGGGCCATCTTGGAATGGTGTGTTTAAAGAAAAGATGCTAGAAAGGCAGGGGCCATCTATGAATGGTAGATGCTGAGGGAAAAGCCACAGTGTGCTATGTATATGAGAGGGTACAATTAATAGACAATAAAGACAAACATGTGTGGTTCAGACAGGAATAGAGAGGCAGGTGAAGCAGCAACATGGTATGATACAAATGGTCCTACAGGTAGCAGCTAAATTCTGTCCGATCATTGAGCCCGTGGGGCTTAAGAGTTTGCAGAAGGTAGGTCCATTCAAGTTCTCTCTTGAGTAGCAGTTTAGAGTTGTCTATGCCTTCTTTTTTGGACACTATCTCTAGGACCAAAAATTTTAATTGGGCGATGGTGTGGCGTGCTTCCACGAAGTGACAGGCAATGTTGGATTTCTCACTTTTTAGTCTAATGTTAGACTTATGTTCGTTTAGTCTGGTTTTAATCTTTCGTTCGGTCTTCCCTATGTATAGCTTGCCACATGGGCATTTGATGGCATAAATCAGATTGGTAGAATCGCAGGTGGCATCTACGTGGAGTTTGATGTTGTGTCCTTTCATAGGATGTTGTATTTCATTGCCCCTGATTACACTGTTGCAGTGACCGCAATTCAGGCAAGGTTGAGTGCCACGGTGTCGTTTGGTTAGCTCAGTGGGTTTAGCTAGTATTTCTTTAATGTTTCGGCTCCTGGTGTGAGCGAAAATTGGCGGCTCGTTGAAGATGCCTTGGAAGTCGGGTTCATTTTGTAGTATAGGCCAATGCTTCCAGATAATTCTTTTGTATGTTGCACTGGCGGTAGAGAATTTAGACACAAGGACCATTCGTTGTTCTGTGTTCTTATGTGTCTTTGTCAGACAGTCCTGTCTTGATGTGTTGGCGACGCGGGATTGTGCGTCTTGTAAAATGGTCTCAGGGTAGCCACGTGCTCGAAATCTGTTTGACATTTCCAACATTCTTTTGTCAACCATTGTTTCATCTGATACAATGCGCTTGACGCGCAGCATTTGGGAGTACGGAAGGTGTTTTTTCAGGGAACCTTGATGAAAGCTGGTAAAGTGGAGAGCATTATTCCGGTCTGTACTCTTTCTGTGGAGATCTGTGACGATTCCGTCAGTTGTGTTCTTGATGTGCACATCTAAGAAGGCGATGTCCGTTTCGCTAATTTGCCACGTGAGTTTGATCCGTGGGTCTTTTGTGTTAGTCTCCATGAGGAGATTGTGTAAGGATTCTTTTGTGTCTGCCCACAAGAAGAATAGGTCATCAATGTACCGTAAGAATAGTTTCGTGTGTCTTATGAAACTTGGATGAGTGTATAAATATTTAGTTTCGAAATTCTCCATGTAGGTATTGGCGTAGGACGGGGCAGCGCAGTTTCCCATAGCCATTCCTGAAAGTTGCAAAAACCATTGATTATTGACTGTGAAGTAACTATGATATAAGGTGAAAATCATTAGTTCCATGAGGAACGTTTGCATATCAGGGTGGATGGTGCTTTTGAGCAAGGCCTGTTCTATAGCTTCAATGCCTCCCGCGTGGGGTATTGATGTATATAGAGAGCTCACATCGGCTGTACAAAACACTAGAGGCTCATTACTGGAAGTTTGAATGTGTGATAATTTGGTGAGAAACTCTGTTGTATCTCTGATATAACTACATGATTGGGTGACCAGTGGTTGTAGATATTTGTCGAGGAATTTGCCGATGGTTTCATGGATTGACCGTTTGGTGGATACGATTGGTCTGAATGGGGGGTCCATTAGGTTTTTATGGATTTTGGGGCACATATGGATCGTGGGACTTTTTGGATATTCCACTATCAGGTATTTCTTGGTACGTTCTTCTATGATTCCTGATTGGTATGCTTTGTTTACAATCTCTTTGAGTTGGTTGTGATAGTCATTGGTCATCGGCAAATTCCTCGACAAATATCTACAACCACTGGTCACCCAATCATGTAGTTATATCAGAGATACAACAGAGTTTCTCACCAAATTATCACACATTCAAACTTCCAGTAATGAGCCTCTAGTGTTTTGTACAGCCGATGTGAGCTCTCTATATACATCAATACCCCACGCGGGAGGCATTGAAGCTATAGAACAGGCCTTGCTCAAAAGCACCATCCACCCTGATATGCAAACGTTCCTCATGGAACTAATGATTTTCACCTTATATCATAGTTACTTCACAGTCAATAATCAATGGTTTTTGCAACTTTCAGGAATGGCTATGGGAAACTGCGCTGCCCCGTCCTACGCCAATACCTACATGGAGAATTTCGAAACTAAATATTTATACACTCATCCAAGTTTCATAAGACACACGAAACTATTCTTACGGTACATTGATGACCTATTCTTCTTGTGGGCAGACACAAAAGAATCCTTACACAATCTCCTCATGGAGACTAACACAAAAGACCCACGGATCAAACTCACGTGGCAAATTAGCGAAACGGACATCGCCTTCTTAGATGTGCACATCAAGAACACAACTGACGGAATCGTCACAGATCTCCACAGAAAGAGTACAGACCGGAATAATGCTCTCCACTTTACCAGCTTTCATCAAGGTTCCCTGAAAAAACACCTTCCGTACTCCCAAATGCTGCGCGTCAAGCGCATTGTATCAGATGAAACAATGGTTGACAAAAGAATGTTGGAAATGTCAAACAGATTTCGAGCACGTGGCTACCCTGAGACCATTTTACAAGACGCACAATCCCGCGTCGCCAACACATCAAGACAGGACTGTCTGACAAAGACACATAAGAACACAGAACAACGAATGGTCCTTGTGTCTAAATTCTCTACCGCCAGTGCAACATACAAAAGAATTATCTGGAAGCATTGGCCTATACTACAAAATGAACCCGACTTCCAAGGCATCTTCAACGAGCCGCCAATTTTCGCTCACACCAGGAGCCGAAACATTAAAGAAATACTAGCTAAACCCACTGAGCTAACCAAACGACACCGTGGCACTCAACCTTGCCTGAATTGCGGTCACTGCAACAGTGTAATCAGGGGCAATGAAATACAACATCCTATGAAAGGACACAACATCAAACTCCACGTAGATGCCACCTGCGATTCTACCAATCTGATTTATGCCATCAAATGCCCATGTGGCAAGCTATACATAGGGAAGACCGAACGAAAGATTAAAACCAGACTAAACGAACATAAGTCTAACATTAGACTAAAAAGTGAGAAATCCAACATTGCCTGTCACTTCGTGGAAGCACGCCACACCATCGCCCAATTAAAATTTTTGGTCCTAGAGATAGTGTCCAAAAAAGAAGGCATAGACAACTCTAAACTGCTACTCAAGAGAGAACTTGAATGGACCTACCTTCTGCAAACTCTTAAGCCCCACGGGCTCAATGATCGGACAGAATTTAGCTGCTACCTGTAGGACCATTTGTATCATACCATGTTGCTGCTTCACCTGCCTCTCTATTCCTGTCTGAACCACACATGTTTGTCTTTATTGTCTATTAATTGTACCCTCTCATATACATAGCACACTGTGGCTTTTCCCTCAGCATCTACCATTCATAGATGGCCCCTGCCTTTCTAGCATCTTTTCTTTAAACACACCATTCCAAGATGGCCCCCGTAACCATCGGGCGCTAGTCCGTCATCACTGTTCATGTAAATATTTAGCAGGCTGTCCTACACGCGTTAGGAACAGCGAACGGATGACCGATGGAGAACGTCTGCAGACGCTACGCGTAACTTTAAAGTAAGATGCAAAGACGCTTTGTCTTCACCATTTTTAACATGTTTGCTTTAGTTTGACTCACCGACGGTAATTTCCCTTCACATTCCCCACCCCTCACTACAGCCTCGTGCACTAGAGACAACGAATGAGCCCAGACACCTTATCACCCTAGTAGACCCCCTTACTCTCTTTATTGTGATATAGTTTCTCACTACCGCCCCCCCCTGTGCTTCCTCCTCAGCTCTCCGTGACCAAGGGCCCTCAAGCCCGAAATGCATTGGAGGCCAATGTTTAAATGTTATGGATAACGACTGTTGGATATGCTGTTTAATATTCAAGTCATCTATGATCAAAATGAATATAAATTACTGAAATGAAATAAACGAAGAATACAATACTAAAGAAGCACTTGTGTGTGATCCAAATTGGTGTGCCTCACCAGGGGATGTATCAGCGGGGCCCCGCATACACAACCAAGTTATAATTCAAAGTGTTTCAGACGGATAACACTACCCTTGAGTGCACCCAGAACTTATAAACTTCTACCTACCTTCTCGTTGTGCACCCCTCCTTTTCCACTATTTTCTAATCCTAATGGGCCCCCTAGACTGAAGGAGACATTGAAAATGGCAAGCAGGGCTGAGAGAGCTTCCCCTTAGAGAGCTTTAATGAAGGGCAAGGGTAATATTCATATTCACAGGTAGTGGGTTTGAGGGGGTTCAGCAGGTGTGTAGGATTTTGGAAAGATAGGCTTTTGAAGGATCTATATTATGGGATTTTACCGAAATAGGTGGGCTTAGAAAATGAAAGAGGTTCGGTGTTTTCACTAAAAATGAATGAATGTCAGGATTTGTAAAGTGCACGCTTACTAAGAAGTGTCCCGGTGCTATTGTAGAAAGTAAGAGAATGCAAAGTAACAAAATTAGAGAGTGTGAAACCAAGTTTTTAGTTGCTTTCTCCATTTGGCGTAACTCAGCAGGCATGCTTTCCTAAGCTTGCAGGCCAAGGAGGGAGAAAGATCTTCCTCTGGGTTTTGCTCGTTTAACCCTTGGATCTTTGGCATTTTTAGGGGAGAGTAGAATTAATCCTGGAGAACAGATATGCCGGTCCAGACTGGTGCAGAGCCTTGTTTATAGGAGTCATGATCTTAACCCCTTCGGTGCTGATGACGGCTCCCGGTCGTCATCAGTTACGGTTGGCGTGTGCTGATGACGGCCGGGAGCCGTCATGACCACGCCCGCGATCGGAATGTGCTGCATAGGTGCAGAATTCTGGCTGCAGCCAAGCGGTTAAACTCAACCCTTTTTTTAATAGGAAGCCAGTGTAGGTTCCTCAGATGAGACAAGATGGCGGCTTGCATGAGTAACTGAAGAGCCAGATGGGCTGCTGCACTCTGAAGCAGGCTGATGGCGTTGTACACTTCTCTTTAGTGAGGAAGGGTGGGTCTGGCAAGGTGCTGATACAGTGGTTGATTGTGTTGAAAACTGTTCCAATTCTGTTGTTGGTTTCCTTCATAGTACTTTGCTTTGGCTGATGTGATGAACCACATGTTGCACGGAGGAACTTCAGTAACATAAGCTCTTTTTTCCATTTTCTTTTCTGACTGGTGATAAATTGTTTATTGCCATCAAGGTCTTTAGAGCACCAGGGGGCTGAAGGCTATGCCTCGCACCTGAGTGTTTTTTTGGGGGCATGGATTTTCACATAGTTTTCCATTAATGATTGTGGTGAACACCTTGAATTCTCTCAAGCAAAAAATGTATTACTTTTTATATTCTGACTTCACACTAACACTGTACAATATGGATCACTTGTGTTCAGTTGGGTTGCTTGCTAGTTCCTCAGTCATAGTCTGTGAATTAGGAACAGCATATACATCAATACCAGTGGAGAGGAAGCAGTTTAAGGCAGCCATGCTTTTCATGTGTTTCCCCACAGGTATGGCCGGCGAACCATGGTCCTTGCGTGCTGTGTGTTCGCAGTGATTTTCGAGATGGCCGCTGCAGCATCTGTCAATTTCCCCATGTTTGCAGTCTTTCAATGTCTCGCTGGGGTGGTACTGTCTGGATTTCCTATGATCACAACCTCTTTGGGTGAGTTAAGTTGCTCCGTTTGAGCAGAGTGTTTTTTACCAGTGTCGAATTGGGACCTATAAAGACCGCAACACCCAAGAAACGTGTCTTAAATTTGTTGTTCGCACACTTTTGCAAGCCATGCCTTGCTTGGTGCAGGAATTAATTTATAAAGAGATATGTGAGAAATAACAGGTACTTTCTCCAGCTTTTCTACCTGTTCTTATACATCTTCTCATTCCCCATACCATCTCATTTACCTACTTATCTTCCCCCAGCTCTTCACACTCCCTTTTATCTTCTCACTTCTCTTTGTCTCCTCTCACTTTGCACCCCTTTCTTTACTTCTGACCAGCCTGTTTTTCTTTCCTTCCTCTCCTCCCTCCTTTCCTCTCCTCCCTCCTTGTCCTGCCTGTACTTGGTGTAAATGATAGAACCTGGGGGCATATTACCAAGCAATAGCGATAATTATCGCTATTGCTTGGTTAGAGACAAAAAATTATCGCTGACCTGCGGCGAGTTTTATCGCAAATAAACCTTGGTATTACCAAGGTTTATCGCAAATGCGATAAAAAAGGCCGCAATGCATGAATATCGCTGAAAAGTCAGCGATATTCATGCATTACCGAGCTAATGCTCTTAGCCATGTTATCCACCTCCCATTGGATAACATGGCTAAGAACTGCTCAGGGCAGGTGGTAGCTTTTGGAGATATTCGCGCTTAGCGCGAATATCTCCATAAGTTGGTGATAGGAGATAGCGATGTTAGCGACTGTTTCCAGTCGCTAACATCTTGGCACGCCCACTTTGCATGTCATTAGTGATAAATATCACTGACATGCAAAGCGGGGCCCAAGATGGTCGCTATCTCCTACTAGCTGTCGCTAACTGGTGTTAGCGACAGCTAGGTAATACGGAGATAATTTTATCTCCGCTTTCTTGGCTTTTAAAGCCAAAAAAGCGGAGATAAACCCCCTTGATAATATGCCCCCTTGTGCCCATACCTCCTTCCAACCCCTTCTGTGGCTTCCTGATAATGATTAAACTCCCATTGACCATCCTATGTCAGGCTCCTCTCTGCTCCCTCTGGAAAGGTTGCACTGATGGCTCACCCTCATGTCCCCTGCTCCAACAGCACTCTAAACTTTGATTGCCCTTCTGTTCAGAACTCTTAAACAGGCAAGAGGTAGGGAGAATGGAGATAAATTTGACCTGACAGTGTAGGTGGTTGTATTGAGTCTTGAGACAATATGGATTCCAGCTGAGGGCCATATGATGTCGCCACAAACCAAGGGGCATATCAGCAAGGGCCGGCGATAATTATCGCTAAGCGCACTTAGCGCTAGGATAATTCTCGGTGGCCACCTCTGAATTTTATCGCAGAGATAGCGTGCTATCAGCAACGCTTATCTCCAAAGCGATAAGATTCGGAGCGCAAGCTGCCAACTGTGCGTTTATCGCTGGAAATCCAGCAATAATCGCACAACTTTTAGCAATAGCGTGCTGATAGGGCTACACATACTTAGCCATGATATCCACCTTCCATAGGATATCATGGCTAAGTCAGTTTCAAAGCAGGCGTAAGAAAGTAGCGATAACAGAGGTTATCGCTACTTTTCTTGTCACTATGCTTCTTTGCGTGAGGCTTGATAATAGGAGAAATGCTCCCTTTATCCTGGGGAGGACGCCCACTTTGCATCATTAGAGATGCAAAGTTGGGCGTTAAGGGCGAAGAAGCATGGATTCACGGGTTAGTTTGTCCTTGCTAATAGGGCGTTAAAATTATCGCCGCTTTTCGTCCAAAAACGGACGCTAAAGCGGCGATAATTTTAACTCCGGCCCTTGCTGATATGCCCCCCAGTTGGTCAAATCTAAGGAGGTAACCAAGAGAAGGATCCCCAAGGGTATAAATTGGAAACCACCACAATAGAAAGGCGTAGTGGAAAGTCAACCATGAAGAAACTGAGCGGGAAGCAATCAACCAACACGAGGGTCAGAAAATCATTGTGAAAAGGTAAAAAAGGAAAAAGGTGACAACTCATAACACGATGCCAGGAGAAAACTGCATTTCAGGAATGGTCTCAAATACAGCTGTGGCCCAAGCTGTGTGCTGTGTAAAGTGCACAAAAGTTTATCATATAAAGTTTATAATATGCTTAACACTCAAGAACCATGAAATTAAAGATAAATGAGATAATTAAGGGCAGCCATCTTAAAATGTGTAAACTGCATGAGAAGAATCTTTAAACTGTTAAATCTAAAAACACCATTTGGATGAGAACTGAGAAAAACGGCCTGATTTATATCTTGGGGGACGGGTTACTCCATCACAATGGTGACAGATCCCATCCAGTGGGTGCGGTGGGTGCAGGCCGCCCCAGCTGTCATCACTGACAGGGGTGACAAAATGGCAAAAATATGTGTTTTCAAAATATAAAAAAAGAATTTGGGCTCACAACACTTTTTGGTGAAAAAATAATATTATTTAAACCAAGTTTAATAACTTTGTCGGACAACTTCAACAAGTCAACAAAATATGTATTGAAACTTTTTAGTTCAGTCAACAAATGCAATGAAAGGCGGTTGAACTCGACGCTGTGTAGATTAGAGCGTATTGATAAGGAAGGGAAGGGGGTGTTTCTTTCCACCTAAGTCTGTCTCTGCAGTTTGTACTTGAGCGAGACGTACACAACAAGTGACTCATCATCCCTCAACCGCCAACCAATCATCCCTTCTGCAGCAGTGCAGGTCAGTCACCCCATGTCATTCTGTTGAGTTAGTTGTGCATTATTACTGAAGCTTATGAGTGCTGTGTTGAATTTATTTTTGTTAAAAATTTTTGTTCTTTGTTTCATTGTGATCATCCTCTTCTCTATGATATTGAGTTTGGTAAGTAATGTAAACGTTACGATGCATGCTATTTGTTTGTATTTGTACGTTAAGCCAGGGGTGACAAGAAATGTTCCACACCGGGTACCACCTGACCTTGCTACGCCACTGATCCCATGCCCCAAAATATAAATCCCATGATATCCTAAGGGATTTATATTTCAGAGGACGGGATATCCGTCACCGTTGTGATGGAGTAACCCGTCCACCGAGATCTAAATCAGGCCCTAGGATACAATAGCATTTATATTTCAGAGGACGGGATATCCATCACCGTTGTGATGGAGTAACCCGTCTGCCGAGATCTAAATCTGGCCCTAGGATACAATAGCATTCATATTTCAGAGGACGGGATATCTGTCACTGTTGTGATGGAGTAACCCGTCCGCCGAGATCTAAATCAGGCCCCTGGATACAATAGCATTTATATTTCAGAGGACGGGATATCCGTCACCGTTGTGATGGAGTAACCCGTCTGCCGAGATCTAAATCAGGCCCTAGGATACAATAGCATTCATATTTCAGTGGACGGGATATCTGTCACTGTTGTGATGGAGTAACCCGTCCGCCGAGATCTAAATCAGGCCCCTGGATACAAAAGCATTTATATTTCAGAGGACGGGATATCCGTCACCACTGTGACGGAGTAACCCATCCGCTGAGTTCAAAATCAGGCCCTAAGTATTAACAAAAACAAAATCCCAAGTGCTTGAGTCAACAAAACATGATTCCATTTATTAGGCTTAAGATAAAATGCATAATCCCGACTGCAATGAAACACATTAAAGAAACAAAGATAATGCAATGCGATCATCGAACTCCTTTGGTTGTATTGTGTCCAATCTTTTTATCTAGTAGTTTTTTTTAACTTATGTTATGTTATGGAAAACAATCCATTCATTTATGAAAATGAAATCACGTCCCTATCAACTAAATCACCCGTTTTGAACTCCACATCAACCTCGGCTCACAAATACATAGTCAGGCAAGCTCTGAGACCCGGGTCTGGGGTTACTGATTTATAGGTGACAACTGAGGTGGCACATAGCTAGCCGATAACCGTGTGAACAGGAAACCCTAGAACAATCCCTCAGATAGGCACAGCTACATTACAATGGTCAAGGGAGAATTGCCCCACTAAAGGACACATGGACAGAGGTGGTATGTGTGCTCCGAAAACAGCATAAAGTCAGATGCCACATGAGTTAGGAACATACAGCCAATCAGAACACAGCACACGCAGTGATCACACGTTCCCCATGCCGGACATCTGGACATGTTACCTACTGCCCACATAGTGTCCACGCAAGGATGAAGCCCACCTTTAGTAAACATTTGCCAATTAATTTATGAGTCTAAGGCAGCAACCAACATCCCTCACCATATATGGTTCACTGGAGAACTTTACAACCTGATGAAAATTGTATTTAAGAAGGATGCCAACTGAATGTAAATTGAGACAGACCTCAGACCTTGTGCATGTAACCATACTCCTGGCTGCTACGTTTAATTAAACAAACTGTTCCTGTTCCACCTCGTATCGCTTCTTTTCAGGTATGTTGTACTTAAGTAACATTATGATATGTTATTTTATCGTATCCTAACTTATCTTATTGTTAGACCTGTCAGTCTTAGGGTGTCTCCGCCAAACATTTTGCTTGTTTGCCTCCTTGTTTTGCTTACAGCTGTTCATGTTGCCTTAGGACTCTGTGCACTTTGCCCCCGCTAACCAGTGCTAAAGTGTTTGTGCTCACTCCCCTAAAATGGTTATATTAGTTTACTTCTGATTGGCATATTAAATTCACTTATGGTGCTTTGTAGAATGGTGTACCATATACCCAGGACATGAAAATTAAATGCTACTAGTGGGCCTGCAGCACTTATTGTGCTACCCACTCAAGTAGCCCCTTAATACCTGTCCTAGACCTGTCACTGCAGCCTGAATGCAGTTTTATACTGTCAATTCAACTTACCAGTATATCCTCCTTTCCAAGCCTTAAACACCCATTTTCTAGCAAAGAAGTCATTCCTATGGTAGTCCCTGGGCAGGGTTCATTGTAATTAAAATGTTTGACATGTACTTTTAAGTTTTACATATCCTGGTAGTGAAAAACTTCAAATTAGTTTTTCACTACTTAGAGTCCTATTTGTCCCAAAGGTTAAAATTGGGTTGCCTTATAACGTTTAATAAAAGGTAACTTTTGATTGGGAACAGATAAGCATATCATGTTTGGTATCTATGAAATTGTAATTGAGAATAATTTTTAATGATAAAGTTGGATTTTAAATTACAAAGTTGGCATGTTTCTGCTCTTGGTCAATTGGTGCCTGCAGTCTCCCGTGGGTCACATGACTGGGTGTACCTGGTTGTATTCCTCCCGGTCACACAATACAGGGCTTAAGTGTTCCTGAATGGGCCATCTGCAGGTAGGATGGGGCGGACAAAGCTGGGAACAGTCCCACTTGGTACTGAATAGGTTGTGCTCTGCCTTTACAAAAAGGGCTTGTCACCTCCACATTGTCTCCTGCTTGAAGTCAGGCCAGGGGAGTCAGGAAATTTCAAGTACTTCATAGAAACCTTAGAGGACTCTTTACTGCTGTGGCCTGGTGTGTACTCCACAGGACTGCTCCGCTACACCTGGAATGACAGTTTGCTGCCTGTAGCCTGCCTAGTACCTTCAGAGGCCAGCCCGGTGTTCCAAACCTGCAACTTCACCTGAACCCAAGACTTCCAGGGTGATTCCTAGGGCTAGTTTACTGGATTCCTGTTCAGAGCCACAGGGACATAAAATGCTCCCACCATCTTGAACCAGCACTTGAACCCAGCATGAGTGAGTCCTTTACCCCCAAGATGTGTCCCTCCAATGCTGGACCCTTAGTTATGGATCTAAAAGGTGCCAAGATTGCCAAAATCCAAAACGTTAGATAAAAACTGCTCTGAGAACCGATGGAAGACCGGGACCAACCTGCTGATGATCCATCCAAGGTGCTTCACCGGTCTGCCTAACTTCGCAGCTGATTCTGCTATGCTCTTCTCTGCAGCACCAAAATCCCTTCGCTAATGGGATTCCTGACCTTATGTGATTGTCTTTGGCAAAAGTTTCCTGTCTTGTCCTGCTGGAGATTTTCAACTTACATAAAAGCGACTACGTCCGTAGAAATCTTCTCTGTGACTCCATCGAGAGGCTCCTCAATGACAATGCTCTTTTCTTGAACACCACCTGCGCCCGTGGCACACTGAACTTTGCCTTCTCAGAACATTTTTCTTGAAAATTCTTCTAAGTTCAAAGATAAGGGCTGACCGGGCCCAATCCACTTCATGTATCTGACCCACGCTCCCTCATTTTTTTTATTTTAACCCTGTCTAGCACATCTAGATGTCCGCGGTTGGCACTTTTAGGTGCTAGATCAACTAAAAACGTTAAAAATCTATGACTTCTACTGATTGTATTTTGTTGATTTGGTGCCAAATAATTTAGGAGAATGTACTCTATTTTTCAATATTGGTGTGGGTTTTTTTTTGTGTTCTGTTTTCACTGTAAAGTGCATTCTCACTAGGGCCATTGGAATTATATGCCAGGAGAGGCCCAAAATTTGCAACACGGTTGAATACATTGACCGGCAAGAAAAGGCAAATTATAGGACATAATGCGGCACACTATTAAATAGTTTTACTTCATTATTTTATACTATTTACACTTCTTAACACTGTCTGGGCATTAGATACACCGCATATTACAAGTTTAATACCCAAATCTAGCAATAAGCAACAGAAAGGTGACCAGGCAAAAAGTCTTCCACTGCGCAGCAACACGTGCCACTGCTTTTTTAGAAACTTTTGAACCGTTTGAGCCAGTAACAAAATGACGTTTTTTTAAAAATCTGCAGATTATATAAAAATTGCCTCAGCCGCACAATCACCAGGCAGATGCATAAAAGAAAATACTGGGAGCAAACGGTCAGATTCTGAGAATCTGGCCGTTTGCTCCCGGTATTTTTGCATTTGGGATGCATCATCCCAAATGCAGAAATTGCAATTTAAGGAATCTCTAAATAGCGATTCCTTAAATTGCTCTTGCATTTAAGGAATCCCAAAATGACATTCCTTAAATGCAATGCATGAAACCCAAAAAAATAGCAAATTCGCTAATAGGGGGAGCAAACTACCATGAAGTTGAACTTCGTGGTAATTTGCTAAAACTTTGAAAAATGCAGTTTTGTGCATTTTTCAAAGTTACATGTTGCGCACACACATGCCCTTAGGGCATGTGTGTGTGTAACATTTGTGCACAGGTCCACTTCAGGGGTGCAACAGGGTGTCCTTTGGACACCCTGACACCCTTGAAATAGCGGAACATTAGCGATTCGGTAACAGCTAATCCCTAATAAGGAATGGCTTTCCCATTCATTCCTATGGGCCTAAAGGCCCATAGGAATCGATTAGCTATTACCGAATCGCTAATAAGGAATTTGTAGGAATCGCTATTAACATTGCGATTTCTACATGCATCCCGTTTCGCTAGTCTTTAATAGCGATTCCTTAAAATTCGCTATTAAGGACTCTCAAAACATAACTTTGATGCATCTGCCAGATAATAATTACAGTGGCGCTGACTATAACCCACGAGGATATGCTAGCGATAAACTTACAAGAATCAATTGGAACTGGACATAGAAATATTCAAATCATTGAGATCGCTTTGCAGGAAAGTATTCTTCAACATGCTTCCACCTTCAAATACAAAGCACAAATGATCAGCCTTTGATTAAGACCAACTGAATGGAGGAAGCAGCAAAGATTGTGACTGTGATATGACAGATATATAGATTTTTTATAATATGAACCGCAAAGCTAAGGTAGATGCATTGTAATATAACTCTGTAACTGCATCTCCAGTATGAAACAATTGACAAGCCCTGGAGAAATTAAGAAATAACTAAACCACAGAGGAAGTGCAATTGTAGGTGAAATTAATACATCCAGGTGCAGGTATGGATCTTAACATGAAGAGAACTGAGGATGGAAAAACTAAATAAATATGAATGACACCAAATGCTGTCTGTTGATTGTCAACCACAGGAACCTCACAACATAACATTGATGGGAAATTTGACTTCCTTCTGACTCTACTTATATTGACCTCAAAGATCAAAGGTCCACTGACCTTTGGGAGGTTTAGCCCCACAATACTAGTGTGCCGCAGTAAGTACTGCCCCAGTCTCCACACTCTCCATTAAGATATGGGCCCAAGGAATCTATGCCTTCTCTTTTCTTGTTTCAGCAGTCCCTGTGTAGAGGTCATGGGCCTCATTTATGAAAAGTGACGCATCGCTGCGTGAAAACAGCGATGCGTCACTTTTCACTGCGCACTCCTTGCGACACCAATGATGGGTCATATTTAATGTATGACGCATCATGTCGCAAGGAGTTACAGATAAGTCAGTATTTCTGACGTATCTGTAAGCGCAAAAGTGACGCATTGCTGGAGTGTGTCACAAAAGTGACGCAAATCCAGCAATAGCAATGCGCCCTTTCACATGGGCCAAGCCCCATGTGAAAGGGCCTGCATCAGTCTTACGCCTGCTGTTAGGCAGGCGCAAGATTTTGACGCAACAGCGTCCTAAAAGTGACGCAGTGAAATCTCATAGATTTCACTGCGTCACTTCTACGACCCTTCCTTGCGTCAATACGACCCCTTGCATACATTATACCTGGCGCAGGTATAATGTGGCGCAGGGGTTTACAAAGTGATGCATCTACCTAGATGCGTCACTTTGTAAATATGGTGCAACAAGGCACATTATTTATGCTGCTGGTGCGTCACAAAAAGTGACGCACCGGCGGCTTAAAAGTGACGCACGGCCTCATAAATGAGGCCCCATGTATTTAGGGAGATTGCTGACAGTACCTCTGAGGTGATAGCATGCATGGAAACCTGAGATAGAAAGCTGGCACTAATATAGGGCTATAGACAAATGCAATGGATTCCTAGGAATGAACTGTTACATCATATCACAACTAATGAGATGTTGTAACTGACCCCTTGAGATGTCAGAGTCTAATACAACCTTTACCTCCTAGTCCAGTGCATATGCAACAACCACTGCAGCATGTTGGCTATGATCAGCTGAGTGCCCTGTTTTAACTCATGAGACTTGCACTACCATATACATATTCCAGGTTTCAAACTTGTGATGACAAAAGGTCTAAACATCTGGGAGAAAACGTTATCTCTTACCATCTAATGCAGATTGTTGCAGCTGACTAACCACAGCACTTTGGATCATCATCGAATTTTGTAGAAGCTTCTGACCTGAAGTTGCTTTTACTTTGCCTAAGGTCAATTCCATATGCATAAAAAAGTCAAGTCAAGAACTAATCCACCATGTCAAGAGTTATCATATGCAAGCTCTATGATGATGTTAAACCTAACATCCTTGGTCTGGTTCTACCCAAAACTTTTTGCCTTCAACCTTTCTATATTCAGATTATTTTTTTGCCACTAAGACTCTCTGCACTTTATGACTGCTAACCAGTGAATGAATGAATGAATGAATGAATGAATGAATACTTTATCGTGTGGTTACTCAAAACCTTGCATTAAAAACCAAAATACAAAATTGCAAAAGTTAAAACCAAGAGAGTGTCGGCAAGCATGTCTGTGTGCTGGGCGCTGGTGGGTACAGTGAGAAGGGTTCATAGTAGGGCAGCCCAATGTGTGTCGGCAAGGTCTCTATTCATGTGTGCCCTGGGTGGCCATCAGCTTGGACCGTGTCTGATGAATATATTTTCCGAAAGAGGCCATCTGTTTTACCATCGTTAGTGTGTATAGTTGGTAAATTGCCTCCTTTGCGGTGCGTAACCCCACTTGTATTAGGATAGGCCTGATGTAGAGACTGCGAGCCGTACGCAGCGCCGGGCAACAAAATAGGAGGTGGGCCAGTGACTCTCATTTGTACCCGCAGAGCCTGCATTCCCGTGCAGCTAGTCCAGCCAGTTCAGAGGCATATAGTTCTTTTAGGGGCAGGGGGTGTAGTCTGTAGGCTAAAATCTTATGAAGGGCTGCACGGCCCACAGGCTGCGTGAGTTAGGGTTTAGGGTTGCGCACAGTGTGCGGCAGGCATAGGGACTCGTGAAAGTTTCTATTAGCCAATGACTCCAGGTCCAGTTCCCGCGAACGCGCACGTACTTGTTTTTTTATCGCGTTTTTGATGGCAGTATAACTGACGTGTTCGGGGTTCCAGGAATCTGTGGCTAGATGGAGAAGATCCTTTGCCGCATTGAGAGTGGCTGACCAGGGATTCCCAGGTTCCATGAAGATATGTTTCAATACTGCCTTGAGTGTGTTCCCGTGTGCCGCTGTTGTAAGGAAGTAATATTTACTTAAAGCGGCCATCTCTTCCAGATTTTGCTGGTTGAGCGAGAACTCTAAACGGACGAGCGTATTTCTGGTGCACCTTGGTGAGTGGAACAGTCTCTTATAAGCTCCGCAGTGTATTTTTTCTAGGTCCTTGTTGAGTTTACCTGGGAACGCTTGTTGAGCATAATTGAGGGCCGGCATTAGCTTAGCTTTGAGTACTCTTTGAATAGCCGTTGTAGAGGGGCTATATAAAGAGTGCGTAGGTGATGGTTTTACCTTTTCCTTGAATTTTCTTTAAGTGGATGCTTGGGAGCCCCGACTCTTGGTAGCAAATGCCCAGGTAGGTGTATCGCTGTGTGGTTTCCAAGGAGAGATGACCAAGCCTCCATCTTACTGATTTTTTCTTTGGGTAGTGTCCGAAGATGATTACTTTTGATTTGGAGGGATTTGCTACCAGCCTGTTTTTCTTGTTGTATACTGCAAGTGCCGTCAGCGCCTTTTTGTAACTCAATTTTAGTGTGGTCCAGAAGTACCAAATCATCAGCATATTGCATAAATTGAATTTTGGTCCCTCCGATCTTTGGGGTTGCTAAGGCTGCCCCGGACAAGGCCCTCTCCATGTCCGCTGTATATAGATTGAACAACAGTGGGGCCAAGACGCACCCTTGTTTTAGGCCTCGATCTGTGTCAATCTTGGCAGATGCGGAGTCCCTCGAGAGTTTGATTCTAACCCACGTTTTTTGGTACAACGACTGGATCGCTCTTAGCAGGGAAGAGTTGATGTTCCATTGAGCCAGCTTTCTCCACAGGATGGCGCAGTCTACCCCATCAAACGCTGCCGAGTAATCAATGAAGCACGCGAATAGGGAGAGACTTTTGCGCGACCGCGCTTGATGGACCAGAAAAGAAAGTGCGGTGATGTTATCTACAGTGGCAGACCCAGGTCTAAATCCGGTTTGGCAGAATGGGAGGAGGCCTTCTTCGCTCGTCCAGTCTGCAAGGTCCCTCAGTATGGCTCTAGCGTAAGCTTTTCCCTCGATGACCAGGAGGGCGATCATAGGGTAGTTTGATGGATCTGATTTGGGGCCTTTCTTGTGGATTGGAGGTAAGAGCAAGCCTCTCCATGAGTCTGGCACGTCCCCCAAGAGCCAGCATTCAGCATACAGGTGGGTCAGATTTTCGGACAAAAATTCGATGTTCGCTTTGAATAGGTGGCCAGGAAGGCCATTAGGGCCCGGAGCGCCGTTTTGCCTGATGTTTTTTAGTATTTTGGACACTAACATTTTTCCGGGCGGGGCCTTCTTTTCGGTAACAGTGTCTGGCTCATCACCTGCTATGGGTGCGTCATTTTGCTGGTTAACTGATCCCTCTTCGTTATAAAGGGCTTTTACATGGGCGACCCAAATGGATGCCTCAAGGGAGTTTTCTCTATGGTTTGTACCTCGTCCAAGATTGCTTAGGTAGCTCCAGAACTCTTGCCATTTCCCAGGGCTCAACAGGTCGAAGATTTTTAGCCATTGTGCTTCGCAGTGGTCACGTTTTGCATCCCAAACCTTCTTGGAGTGGCTTTTCGTGGCTTCCTGTAATTGTATTTTGTTTGAGTTTGAGCCGATTTTACGAAAGGCTTTTTGTTTCGTGTTCAGTTGTTTAGCGCTTATTTTAATTATTTCATTGTGTCCATATGCAGTTGGAGGATACCAGTCGGTTGTGTTATCTGTATCCCTGTGAAGTTTCGCCGCCAGGGTACCGGTTATGCCGTTCCATGTTGCTATAACATCCTTCTTCTGTTCACTTGGTGGCCAGCCTATCCACGAGTTTGCCAAGTTGTTAAATGAGGTAATTACAATCGGCCCCCATTTAATTCTTCTGGGTAACTTTATCAGTTCATCGCCGTCGGCTGCTCCAATGCATTGTAGCCTGTGGCGTGTGTTCACTGTAAAGTTCAGCGTGATGGTTAGGGCGGCATGATCGCTGTCACTACGCGGATGAACCGAGAAATTTGACATCAGTGGTTGCAGTTTGTCACTTAAGATGATGTAGTCAATCGTTGTTTGGTTGTTGTACGTATGACCGACAATAGCTCCTGGGCTGTTCTTTAAATGAACTGAATGCGCTGTCGCCAATTTGTAAGATTTTAGTAGGTCATTCAGTGCAGTAGTAGTCCCAGACTGGTGACTTTGTATGGTTTGCACCCCTATGTTATGGGTATTGAGGTCACTGAGGATAATGCATTCTAATGACGGGAATTGGAGCAGTAAGGACTAGTAAGGGTGGTTTGTAAGCGTCAGCCGGTTGGCTGTAGGCCCGTGTGGATTATAGTAAATATTAATAAGTAAGATTGAAAAATTCCCGTTTGTCGAGTGGCGGCCTTTCAGGATGCCCGCATGAAGGGAGTCTGGAAGGTTGTTTATTTCTGCGAATTCCAATTTCAACGAATGCTTTATGTAGACGCATGTCCCCCCCCGATGGTCTTCCAAAGATGTTGATCTTTTTTGCTGCTTTACCATATTCTGCATATCATCTTAATGAAAGAGGGTTGATCAAACCAGGATTCTTGTATACAGATTATGTCCGCCTCCTCCATGAATTTCACCGTAGTTTGATTTTGGAGCAGCCTTTTGAGCCCAGCGACGTTCCAGGTCATGATTATCAAGTTATTAGAGGTCCGTTTTTTATTTAAGGGTTTCAGTTGCGCGTTGGTCGTGCATTGATATGGTTGGCCGGTATCTTCAAGGCAATGGCTGTTAGGAGCTGAGATTTAGTATTTGCGGCAGCCAAGACCAGTCTTTGCTCGCACACCCCTTTGAACGATGGACATCGCGTTTAGGGCGTGAATAGAGGAGGCTTTCTAGCGTAGTTGCCCTCCAGCTAGCTGTTCCGGGCTTTCCTGCTGGAAAGCCCGGGTCTGACAGCAGGAAAGAGATGGTCTCAATATCTGTAGTTTTTATCCCTTCCAGCCCGGGGATGTTTGCGCAAAGTGTTAGGAGGTTGCTGCAATTGAGGATGTCCCACTTTCCCTGTGAAACATAGTCAGGGTACAGCGTTATTTTCCGGTCCTGGATTTGCGTGTCGTTTGGCTGGCCTGCAGATGCCGCATCCTTCCACTTTTTTGCCTGGGCGCCAAATAGTGGTGGCTGTGCCGCATCAGGTGGGTGGGCATGTGCCTGCTTTGTTAGCCCTGTTGTCTGCTGGAAAGCCGCCATGAGCGGTGAGCTGGACGAGCCGTTGTGAGACAGCATATTTTCTGCATGCTCTGGTTCAATGGTGTCCGATGACAATTGAATCGCTTGGCGCGCCATGGTCGTTGATTGAGCGGCGGGCTGTAAGTTTGTTGGACGCAAGTCATGGTCGCTTGTTGATGACTGATAACCAGTGCTAAAATGCTTGTGCTTGCTCCCTAAATCATGGTAAAATTGACCTGCACCGTATTGGCACCTTTAATTTACTTTTAAGTCCTAGCGGGGAGAGGTGTGGCGCCGCGGCCAGGGCGACTGACGCTGGAATCTGGGGACCACGGTTCGATCCCCGGCTCCGGCGGCAGATTAGCCCAGCACCATGTGACTCTGGGCAATAGCTCGCTTAATCTTCCCGACGGCCCCCAGCGCCTAGAGACCCTTACGGGTGATTGTGCGCTTTACAAATGTGGACTTTACTTTACTTTAGTATATAACGATATAGGTACCCAAACCTATAAATGAAATACCACCCATTTCAGTAGCACTTTTACCATTTCCCAGCCTGCCATTGCAGCCTGTAGTAAGGTTTTAAACTGACATTTCGGCCTGTCAAAATAAACCTTTTGCAAGACCGAAACCTTCCTTTCTTATACGCCCACTCACATAAATGGAGGAATTTGGTCACTTTGTATTACTCTTATAACGCGGCGTTCCAGCCAAATTTCGCCAATCTCTGCGTGGCCGAATTTTTTTTCCCGTTCGAGCAACGATGACAATGGGAATAATGAGCGGCTCCAGCAAGCCAGCTGGCGAGCGTGAGTGAGATTTGGCCTCCCCTAGCGTGGTTTCCCATCCTCCGGAGGCTTCCCTGCGCAATTTTTTAATGCGGGCAGTTGTGGGCGGTTGTGTTCAGAGGGCTGCTTCTCGAGTATGTATTCTACTCGAAAGCAGAGTGTTGCGCAAAACATATATTTTGTTTAACTTTTTTCAACAGGAAGGAAGTACCACAGAGACACCCGCTTTCTCTTCCTGTCCAAAAGGCTCTCCCCAGTGCTTTGTCCCTTGGTCAGCATTCCTTGCTGTGCATACCATTGCATTTTAAGGTTTTGTTGTGAGATATCAAGTAAGCCAAAAGACTTTTGGGTAAGTCTGTTGTTTGAATGAGGGTAGGCACCAGCATTTTTGGGCCTTTTTCATTGTTTCTTCAATTTTGAAATGTGATTGTGGGCGGCATGGCGTTGCAATAGGGACCTATTTACAACATTTCTTTTACCTGTTTTTTAGGGCAAATGTTTGCACGGTTTTGGAAGGGATGGGGGCCTAGTTTTAAAGTTTTTTTCTGCATTTTCTTGTTTGTGTATTTTGCCCAATTTTGCTCATTTTACTGTCTGGGGCCTAATTTCCCAGTGGGCAAGGGCCAACCTACCAGCACTAGTCATTGGGTATATTTTAAAGAACTTTCTGTAGTATATATTTTTTTAAACATCTATTTAACTTGGGATTAAATGCAAAATGTTATTATTTTGTATTTTATGTTTTCAAGTATTGAATTGCATTTTGGTTGGATAATTTTTAATTTCATGGAATGTTTGCGGTTGGGGAATTTTCAATGTTCACTTAATTTTCGTTTTTGGCATTGCTGAATTAATGGTAGTGTTTTCTTCTTTGTTTACCATGCCTCCTTTCAAGTGGCCATTTGTGTGTGGATGGCCAGTGTGTGTGTGTTGCCATTATTCATCATTTTGCCTTTGTTCTCCACGCCATGTGGCAGGGTGGCCATTTTGTGTAGCCAATATGCTTTTGCCTGTGGAGGCTGGGACACCCGGGTGTGAGAGAAGGCACTTGCTACACGTCCGCCCATGACACTTGGTCAAGATTAGATTATTGGCTTGTTACCCGGGATGTCAGTGGGTGGGTCCAGCGCAGCGCCCATCTACCCAGGACCCTTTCAGACCATGCTCCGGTGCTCTTGGAGGTGGGCTGGCCTTCGCACACTCCGGCACCGTTCTCATGGCGCTTCAATCCAGGCAGGTTGCGCGATCTGGTGCTGCGGGAGGAATTGAGAACTTGTATTGAAGACTTTTTTGATAGAAATGTGGGATCGGTGGAAAGCATGGGCACGGTGTGGGAAGCGTTTAAAGTTACGATTCGAGGTGCTTGTATCAGTACGCAATCTGGGGTGCTTAATTCTCTGAGGAGCTCGATGAGTAAATTGGGGGAGGAGTTGATGGCATTAGAGAGGCAGCAGGAACAATTCTCTACAAATGACAGGCTGGCTGAGATTCGAAGTAAAGTTACCGAATATAACGAGCTGGCTGATCAGGAGATTAACTTCTTATCTAAACGCACCAGGGCGCGGTACTACAGTGAAGGAGGGCGTGCGGGGCGAGGTCTGGCGGACAGAATTAGAGAGCCATGGGCGAAGCACTGCGGGGTTCAGGAAATACTACAAGAGGGCGAACCGGTCACAGATGCTGCGGGTATCTTAGATTGCTTTGCGCGATACTATGAGCGGATGTACAGCCATGTGGACACGGCAGATGAGGAGGACTTGGCGAAATACTTGGATGACATTGCTCTAGTTTGGTTGTCTAAAGGGCAACAAGAATTTTTAATGCACCATATCACGGAAGGGGAGCTCCGAGATGCGATTTCGGCTCTGCCTAATGGCAAAGCGGTAGGCACAGACGGTTTACCATCAGAATTTTATAAGGAGTACGCTGATTTGTTGGTACCCCAGCTGGCAGCTGTGCTCGAGGACTCCATGGACCAGGGGCAATTACCGGCCACTATGAGAGAAGCTCTATTGGTGGCTCTGCCGAAGCCGGGCAAACCCCCCAATTTATGCGAGTCATACAGACCATTGTCACTAATAAACACGGATATTAAAATTATTGCTAAAGTACTGGCGACACTGCTGCGGCTGATTCTACCGGTTATGGTCCTACCGGACCAGTCTGGCTTTGTTCCGTTGCGCTCCACGGCTCACAACCTGAGGGCCCTTTTTGCGGTCTTGCACCTTCTCAAACCAGAGCTCTCCGCGGTGGCGGTTCTATTGGATGCGGCCAAAGCATTCGATTCGGTGGCTTGGAGATACATGCTGGCGGTGCTGCATCGAATGGGGGTACCGTATTTTTTCACATCATTGATCACTTTGTTGTATACTAAGCCGATGGCGAGGGTGAAGGTTAATGGCCACGTGTCTTCGTCGTTCTGTATTCAAAGAGGAACTCGGCAGGGTTGCCCTCTTTCGCCCCTGCTCTTTGCTCTTATGCTAGAACCAATGGCCTGCCTTTTGAGGCAAAGATACGCTGATGCAGCGTTACGGTTCCCACTTAGGTCATTTGCAGTGTCCATGTACGCGGACGACATGGTGCTATATATTAGGGATCCAGCTACGCATCTGGAGAGAGTATTGAGGGAGTTCATAAGATTTGGACATTATTCTGGTCTTTCGATAAACTGGAATAAATCCATTCTATTGCCGCTTACTGATGCCACCACGCCGTTCCCGCTAGAATTTCCATTAGAATGGGCGGTGGAACCGGTGCGCTATCTGGGAATCTGGGTCCACAGGGACAGTACTGAAATAATGCGAGCCAATTACGGAGTGGCGATATCGAAATTGGAAGACCAGGTGGAAAAATGGAGAAGGTTACCGCTATCGTTCGCTGATCGGGTTTCCATCATCAAAATGGTGGTACTACCTAAATTTCTGTATTATTTTGTCAATGTGCCCGTTCTCCTGACATCACACTTTTTTGCACAACTCCACTCGTTGCTCATCACGCTGGCCTGGGCCGGTAAGAAAGCACGGGTGAGTTGGGATGTGCTAACGAAGCCATACGAGCTGGGGGGCTTTGCAGTACCGGATATGAAACTGTACTATCTGTGTGCACAGGCTCACTTCGCTTCCTACTGGATATCGGCACCGCCATACACACCGCATGTCGCGCTTGAGGCTAGCGCAGTGACTCCGCGACCGTTGAAAGCCATGGTAGTAAATCGGTACTCTGTGTTTGAGGCGGGGGAGGTGGATACGGTGCATAGTACACATCACGCTTGGCAGGAATTAGTCAAACGATCGGATAGATTACCACTGTATGCCCCGGATATGCCGCTCCTGTATCATGACGAGATCTCGGTGTCTAATGAAATAGGTGCGCTGCAACTTCTCCAAGGTGCTGGCATACAAACCATGGGGCATGTGTTCCCTACCGCTAAGTTTCTTCAGCTAAAGACTCTGTTAGATAATACAAATAACCCTACTATGGCCACATTCCTCTATGTTAGGCTGCGCGCGGCGCTGCGGGACTTATATCCCTCCTTCCCGGATGAACCCCCGGTGTTGAGTGCCTTACAGTTACTTTACTCCTCAACGACGGGTGTGAAATTGATATCACGATTGTACCGAGCTTCGCAAGAAGATGAGGGTGGGGGTAGCACATTGGCAAGAGCGAGATGGGATGCAAGTTTACCGGATCCATTGTCAGACGAGGAATGGAGTGAATGCTGTTCTGGGACGGGTGGCTTTGCAGCTAATGGGAATTTTCGTCTGATACACTATAAATATCTACAGCAATGGTATTACACCCCTGCACGACTGATGAGATATGGGCTACGCACGCACTCCAGATGTGTGAGATGTAGTGAGGACAATGCTGATTTCATACATTTGGCGTGGGGCTGTACTAAGATCTGTTAGTTCTGGACTGCAGTAACGAGAGCGCTGTCTGAGATGACTTCCATAGAGGTGCCTGCGGAACCGCGATTGTGTTTGTTGGGAATAGCATCGGGATTGTCTGTTGGATATCGACGTTTGATAGTGCTGGCGCTGCAGGTGGCTAAGCGCAGAGTGGCTATGATGTGGGGAGGGAGGCGAGCACCGACTGTCGAGTTATGGTTGCAAGACATGGCGTACTGCCGTGACCAACTGACCTGTTACTATGAAGAATTGCCGGAAACCTCAAGGCCTCGGGATGTGTGGGGACCATACACAATGTACATGTTATCGAGAGTAGTGGAGGAGGGAAGTCTTTAGATCACGATGATGTGAATGATACACTCAGATGATTGTGGATGGCGTGTAGGTGACCTCTCAGTGCAAGGGTTAATGTAGGGGATCAAGGATTGTTCATTGTTTCACCATCGCCCATGGAATGATAGTTACACATGTCACAGATGTTATTTTATGTACCTCACTGGATGCACATTTACACTTGATACATGCCGAAATTAGACCTGAAACCTGTATTGTTGGTTGGGGGGTTATTTCTGGTTGCGTACTGTTAAGTTACCTATGAAAAGAGACTGTTTACCATATGCGTTAGAATACCTGCGAGAATCAGCTTCCGCATTATTGCCTACTATTAATACTTTCCACATATGGATGAGATGATACGTTTTTGTTAACTGTGTTGCACTATGGATGCAATTTGCGGCCGGCCCCTGTTTGGGTTGTAGGCCTAAAGCTGTGTTCTTGTACTTTACCCAATAAAAGTCTTTAATCAAAAAAAAAACAAAAAAAAAAAAAGCAATATGCTTTTGCATTAGGTTTCCATGTGTTCTTTGTTGTCCATGCCTTCTTGCTTGTTATGAATGTGGTTGGTGTGCTTTTTGTGTAGTCAGTTTGCATTTTGCCATAGGCCGTCATGTGTTACTTGTTGTCCATGCCTTCTTGGTTTTGTGTAGGCAGTGTTAAATCCTTTTCTTTCACTTACTAAAGCTATTTTCTAAGGACGTTGATTGAAGAGTCATATGCCTTTTAGCTTTTTTTTTATTATTTTACCTTACATGAGTTTAATGGGCTTGAGGATGATTGTAGTGCAGAGATTTTTTTTATTACATTTTTTCAATTTTTTCCTGCACCACCTTGCCCCCCTTGAATTTTTCATAGGCCCTAGGGAGACACCAAAACTATTTGTTGCAGTTATTAGATTTTTCCTGGCACCCCTGCCTGTTGTAGATGCACACCAGCAATAATGTTTTTAAGAATTATTCAATTTTTCCCTGAACCCACTACCTGATATATATGTCTCATAGGCCATAGTCACACACCAGCAATTATTAATCTCCAAATATTTGATTTTACCTTCAACCCTTCTGTCTGACATCTATGTCACATAGATGTCCACCAGCAATATGTTTTTTATGGAGTATTGAATTTTTTCCTCTACACCTCCTGCCTGCCGTAGGTGTCTCATAGGCACACACCAGCCATATTTTCTTTAAGAACTATTCAATTTTCTGCTCCCCCTCCTGCCTGTCATACTTTGCTCATAGGTGCACACCCACAATAATATTTGTAAAGCATGATTCTATTTTCTCTTGCACCCCCTGCCTGCCATTGGTGTCTCATATGTGCATCCCAGCAATTCTTTTTTTAAGAAGGATCCCTTTTTCCCCTACACCAGGCATCTCATAGCCATTAGAGGCTCATAAAATAACAAGTTCAGTCTATATGTTATTATGTTAATCAATGGTGGGTAATGGAAACACTTTAGTGATTTTTTTGTGGTAACCTCATCAAATTATATTGCCTGTAGATTCCAACTGCAAATGCCATGTTCCACTGAATTGTTTTCTTGTTTGTTTGCTTTTAGGTGCATAAGAATCAGAGACATCACACACAGTACTGCCAGACAGAAAATGGGCAGTGACACAACCTGAGTCCTCCACTGCTTCCACTTCTGCAGTTAATCCCTTCGGCGCTGATGACGAGCTCAGCTCGTCATCAGTTGCGCTGCTCGCACGCTGATGACGAGCTCAGCTCGTCATGTAACGCGGCTTTTGGAAAAAAGCCGCGCAGCGCGAAAATAGCCAAAGCGCGCATGCGGTTAAGCAATCACCAGAACTAGCTGTCCCCAAAGAAGAGTGGGGCATATTTACATGAAAATGGTGCAGCATGGTGCCACAAGCAATTCTGCTGCACCGAGCTCTGTCATTTTCAAAATGCAGGGATACGCCGTATTAAAAAGAATACACGCAGCCCAGTGCTCTACCATGCACCAGTGCTATAATAGCGGCCTAGCGCCAAAGCAGGTAACCTTGCATCATGGGATGATTGTGTTTGTGTAGGAAGGGATACCTTTCTGCACAAACACAATCATTATTAGCACTTTGCTCCTTTTATGCATGCTGCAGAATGCAGCACACTTAGAAAGAGCAAATAACAAGGAAAAATAAAAGTATTTCTCCTCATTGTGCCACATTAATGCCTTCTTTTGAAAGGCGTTAGTTTTTGCTGCTGTCTCAGCTGCAAACACCCACAGCAACACCCAATGCATTCCCCCATGTCGCAGAAACTGCATTGCAGAGGGATATATTTACAAGTCTGTGTGAAGCCATGCAAAGTGGCTTAGGCCAGCCTTGTAAATATGAGCTAGCATAGAACGCTACAGGAGCGTAAAAGAAAGTGATGCTTCTGTTTCGCAAGGGACTTGTAAATATGCCCCAGTGTTCCCACCAAGAAAGTGGCCAGTGGGGAGAAGAAGAAGGAGATTTATACCAGTGGGGTGCACTCTCCAACTTTTTCAGTAACTGTGGTGTACCTGCCGAACCCTCCTCTAGGCATTTGCCTCACGGTCTCCAGCAAGAAAAAGATTCCTTCTAATGGCTTGGACATGGACTAGACCATGGCCAAGTCAGAGACCTGCTACAAAAGACAAGGTAAAACAAAAAATCCTAAAAGACTTAGAATTATGGAAGGTGACAGTGATGACGAGCCAGTGTATGTTAGTCTGAAGGGTGGCTCACAGGATACTGAGATGACCCCTCCTATTCAACCTGCACAGAGGGATGTAGTTCCTCCACCACCGGCTTCTATATCTGTAAGACCCCGCCGACAACTAAATCCCCCACTACCACAGTTGAAGTACACTTTACAGAGAGACAAACACACCCACCTACCTCAAATTCTTTAGTTATTTGCAGTCATTACAATTAGCAAGCAGGAGGATAACACTGCAATATGTGATATTTCCCACGTGAGTGTTCATAGAGGTAAGCCAGGTTCACACTATGGTACTGAAGGCAAAATGTCCCATCATGCAATCCGGTGGTAGGAGCCACTTCAAAAAGATATCTGCTCATAGTGGTGATGAGAGAGGGGAAGCAGCTCATATCACAGTGATAGAAGAAAAAGTTGATCATGAGGAAGAAGAGAATGATGGGATTACACAGAGTAGTCCAGTCCCTTTAGTGTGCCAGCAGCAACCTCCAAATGGCACAAGAGTCAGATACAAACACCACTGCATACAGTGATTCCCACGAGATGCACATTGAGTATAACACTTCCTAATTCTTTCCAGAAGTCACCTGTGTCAGTTGCACCACAAAAGAAAAATACTCCAAACAACTATTACTGACATGTTTAGGCAGGAGGGGGCCTATGCAAAGAGTTAAGCCTGGCTGTTTTTGAGCCAAGCTACTAAAGGGTTAAGTACAGGTTCATTTTGTGACTTTTGTGGTTCCCCCTGAGAAGGATTGTGGATGCTGCCTGAGTGGGGCTTCCACCCCCTCAATGAGTAACCCAATTTCTTATAGTTGGCAATCCTTTTGGCCCAATAATGAGGGCACTGCATCAATGATATGGAAGGTTTTGTTCTATAGCCTGATTTAACCTTTCAGTTTGTCTTTCTGTTTGTGGATTGTGATGAATGGATTTATAATTGACTGCTCCCAAATGCTTTAACAGGTCCTTCTGAAAATGTTCACATAAACTTTGAATCTCTATCCATACTAATGAAGGCATGGTCCTTTAAGGTGACCAATCTCTTCTAAAATCACCCTGGCTTATTCAGTCTGTGAGATGAGTATCATTTATTTATTTATTTGTATAACGCAACTAATACCCTAGGGTATCTAGGCGATTGGCATCCAAAACTTAATGATAACAGTTAAGAGAAACTAAAAACCTAGCAAAAAAGAAGGCTATGGGGTGAACAACCAGTTTTTGAGACTTTACTTAAAAGAGAGCAGATCAGGCAAGTCTTTTTAGCTCAAGAGGCAAACAATTCCATAGTCTAGTTGTAATATTAACAAAGTGCTTACCTCCCCAGTTCAAGAGTCAAGAGTTGGGCACCTCTACAAGCTTGTGTGATGAAGACCGATGATTTCTGGAGGGAACAAACCAGCAAAACTGGTTTATCAGATAATCTGGACCCTGGTTAAGAAGGGCTTTGAATGCAATACAGAAAGCCTTAAAGTTGATACGTTTTTCCCGGGTAGCCAATGCCAGGATTTAAGTGCCTGCTTGGCTGAAGAGTGTTTAGGAATCCCGAAGAACAGGTGAGCCACAGAATTCTGAAAACCTGCAGCTTGATAAGGAGTCCCTTCTGTATACCAACAAGAAGGGCCTTGCAATTGTCCCGACTGGACAAAATGAGTGCCAAGACCACTTTGTTTTGCAGATCTGGTGGTATAAAAGGGAAGATTTTTCTCCGAATTTTCTATGTGAAAAACGTAGATGACGTAAGAGCCTTTACTTGATAGGAAAAAGACAGCGTTGTATCAAAATTGACTCCCAAATGTTTTGCCTTTGTGACCGGAGTGGGGAGGGGGCCTCATTCCTGAGGCCACCACATGAAGGACCAAATGGACGAATCTCTGCCAAAAAGTAGGACTTCGGTTTTATTTGAATTTATTTTAGGCAGTTCTCTGACATCAAGCTACTTACTTGTTGCATGCAGGCTTGAAAGTTATGGGTAGTGTCCTGACTAATATTTAAAATGGAGACAATGATCTGTGTATCATCTGTATATGATACCATCGCAAAGCTATAAGATTTATTCAGCCTGGCCAGTGGGGTGACATACAAGTTAAAGAGGGTGGGGCGCAGTGATGAGCCCTTTGGAACCCCACATGGGAGCTGGAAGTGTGCGACACAAAGCCTTCCAGTTCCACTGTTTGCTCTTGGTCTGTAAAAAAGATTTGAAATGTGAGAGATCTACATCGGCTATACCGATTTCTTGAAGGCGATTTATCAGGAGGCTAGGGTCTACTGTGTTGAATGCCGCAGGGAGATCCAAAAGGATTAAGGCGGCCTTTCCTCCATTATCTACTGAGCGTGTAATTTCTTCTGACGTGGTTATCAGGGCAAGCTCCGTACTGTGCTCACTCCGGAATCCGTACTGCATAGAGCCAAGGATATGATTAGTATTAATAAAAGTAGTTAGTTGTTGGTTCATATACTTTTCAAGGAGTTTTGCAGGTAAGGGCAAGGCAGAAATTGGACAATAGTACTTGGGTTTGATCTATCTAAATGTAGTTTTCTTAACAGGGGCAGAGTAGAAGTCTTTTTCCAGATTTTTAGTAATGTTGCAATTTTAGGAACTCAATTAAATATATCTGTAAGTTGGTGTGCAACTGTATCAGCCACTACCTGAACTATTTTAGGAGGACAGGGATCCATCAGTGATCCTGTTTTAGTGGTACATAAGAGTTTACCAACCTGATCATGTGAAATAGGAGGAAAGTCCAAAAATTGGGGAGAATCGGAAGATGAAAGAATGTTGGAAGCTATTGACTTGAATGTCTCTACATCACTTTGTGTAATAGAACTGCTCGTGTCCTTTACAGGCCGTAAAGCAAACACATCATAGATGCAGGATACCTTTTCACAGAAGGAAGATGCTAGGGTGTTACGAAACATTTGATCTACTGCAGTATTCTTATACTCCTGGATATGGCTGAGTTTCTGAACCGTGACAAACAGTTCTTTAGTGTTGTTCTTAGCTGCTTTTATTTTTTCCGAAAAATAATCAGTTTTAGTTTTATGAATTATTTCTTTGTAGTGTGTAATCAATTCCCTGTATATTTCTTTCTCCATGGTGTCATAGGAGTGTCTCCGACGCCTTTCTTGTCAGCGACATTGCGTTTTAAAAAGCATAGGATCCTCAGAGAACCTTGGCTCAGTAGGGGCAGTTCTGCTAGTTTTCCCTGGTTTCAGGGGGATTTTTGCATGTACTGTTGAAGCAATCCAGTTGTGATAATCTAGTGATGCTGTCTTTCGGTCACAAGGTATGGGGGGTCTGTTGTTGACCATTTGGGTATTAAACTTGGCTCTGTCTAAATGATGCCATTGGTATCGCTTCCGCCTTTTGACTGGAATAATCCTATTCCCAGTAGTAAAGGGGCATTGTTAGATTCAACAGAACTGATGAATAGTCCGACCAGTGCAGTTGAAGTATACTATTGAATTATAGGAAAGGGCAGTCTGTAAAGATGGCATCCAGGAGGCGATCAGCTCTATGAGTGGGACCTCCCATAATCTGTTTTAAACCTGCATTGGTCAACAGACCAATAAGGATGCTGGAATCTTTATTATGTTAATGCTCAAGGTGAAAATTAAGGGGCTCATTAGGATCGCGGTTTTCCCGCATCCTCCGGGCCGGCAGAAGCCACCGCCGGCCCGGAGGATGCGGGAAAACCGCCCCGGAGCTTCCAAAGACCCACCGCCAAATTAGGATGGCTGGTGGGTCTTGGTTTATGTCCACCGCTTTTCCGCCGCGGTCGGCTTACAACCGCGGCGGAAAAGCTCCTATATGGTGGAGGTGTCTCTCAGACACCGCCAGCCATATTAGGATTGCGTATCTGATATGCTTTTCCGCGGCGGGTTCTCCGCCATGGAAAAGCATACGGATGTGCACTTCGGGGGCCCTTTGCGGGCCCCTAGGGTGAAGGGGGGAGTGGGGGGTGCACATGGGAGGTACCTATGGTACCCCCCTGCATTTACATGCAGACAGCGGCAGGCACCGCGCAGTGCCTGCAGCTTTCTGCATGTAAATGCAATGCGTGCGTTTTTACCATTGAGGCGGGCGCAGCTTGAAGCCGCACCCGCCGCAATGTTAATAATAGAGGATGTGACCGCCAGGGTGGCGGTCACATCCTAATTGCAGAGGAGGGAACGCCGCAGCCCATGCGGACGTTCCCTCCTCTCAAAGGTCGCGGACGGACTCAAGCCCGTCCGCGATCCTATCGGGCTCCTAAGATCGCAGAGAATAGTGTAGTCCTGGGAGTCCACTTTATGTCCGAGTAACTCAATTTTAAAGGAGAGACCCTCACAGTCAAGGCCTGAGGGGCTATCAGTAAAGAATGCTTTCAGGTAATCCCGATATACCATGGCAAGCCTTCCCCCTGTTTTTCCTGTGCGGTCTTACCTAGCAATGGAAAAGCCTGTTGGGATGGCCACAACCATGTCAGGGCCAGAACAATCATCAGCCCAGGTTTCTACAACAAATGTAATGTTGAGGACATGGGCTTCTACAAATTCTGCAAATTCATGCTTATGTTTGATCGTACTTGAAGTTGCCTTAATATTTGTAAGCGAAAGCTTGCAAATACGGCAACCCTGCATAACTGTGCTATTACAGCAGTTTAAAACTGGGCCTGGAGAGCAGGACCAGGGCCAGCGGACTCGACAATTCTCGCCTTGGTGCCTACTCTAACCAGGGATCACACTAGGCAACTCTGGGCATTAAGCTTGCGTCATCTCTACGACGGCCCCCCACAGACGCCGGGGATGCCTGGTTTCCCCTTGGAGATACCCAGAAGGGACCATCTCACAGGGAAAGCCAGGACGGGTTCCCCAGCGGTCTTCACCGCCAGGACCCTTACGGGCAGCTGTGCGCTTTACAAGTCCCACACATTTACATTTACACATAATTAAAAGAGCTTACTTCGTGAATAGGGAATCATGGTTTCTGGTAAGACCCCAAATCAGGCAGAGCGGCTGGCGCTCAGCGCACTCCCAGCACGGACGGGCACACCTGGGTTTGCCTTCGGCGTGCCTTCAGTGCGACTGCGGAGCAGACGTGCTCCAATGCTGATTTCATTTCCCACCGAGTGCAGGGGCGTGGCTTAGCCAAACACTATGAATATGCGTTTAAAATCTGGGGCGAAAAAGATGAAGGTAACTGGGGTCCAGCAACCCCTTAGTCCTCAGACAGGGTCCCCTGCTGAGGGCTAATACGGATAACTTAAATGTAACTAAAATAAAAGTGCAAATTACTAAACCATGAAATTATTCAAACCTGGGTAAAGACCCACTAAAAGATGGTGCCCGTCTTAAACGGAGCCAAACACCTTTGAAAATGGCACACAAGTGCCTACCAGGAAAGAAAATTGGGCTGCCATGTAGGCGACCAGTGCCAGGCATTTCCACGCACAATAGTGCTCCAAGGAATATAAAATGTAGGTTGTCGCCACACAATTCAAAGCATTAGTTTTTATTTATTTATTTATTTAAACTTATAACGCGCAACAGCTACCCGCAGTGGGTTTCCCGGCGCCAGGGACAGACTCAAGAAGGAAAAAAAAAGGACAGGTACACTAACTAATTGATATGAGCCCTCACAACCTACTGAAAAAGCCAGGTTTTGAGACCCTTACGGAATCGAAACAAATTTGTCTCCATCTTTAGGGCCATAGGTAGAGCATTCAAGGATTTGGGACCTAAGTGGGCGAAGGACCGACCGCCCATCTTTACTAGTCTAAATCACAGAATAATGAAATCACCATTCTCTGAGGATTTTAAGGTACGACTTGGCTTGTATGGTTGGACTATGCTCTGCAAATATTTTGGAGCCGAGCCTTGTCTAATTTTAAAGAGATAGTACATAGCTTTGAATTTAATACGGCTCGGGATCCTAAGCCAGTGTAGATCGCAGAGTGCATGGGAGGCAGATGTTCTCCTCAGAACAATCCGAAGAAGTCGGGCAGTCGCGTTTTGTACAACTTGAAGTGTATTAATAGTTGTCGAGTCTGCTCCGAGATAAAGAACATTGCCATAGTCCAGGCGGGAAACAACTAAAGCCTGGACTACAGTTCTCTGGGTGGAAGGGGGCAACATCCATAAAAATTTTTGCAACCATCTCAGAGTAGCAAAACAAATGGACGCCACTTTAGTGGCCTGCTGCCTCATTGAAAGCTTTTCATCAATGAAAAAAACGAGATTGCGTACTACGGCAACAGGCTGGGGAGTAGACCCCATATCACTGGGCCAGTGCTGGGGGCCCCAGAGATCTTTGTTCTTGCCCAGTATCACAACCTTGGTCTTGTCCCCGTTTAGTTTGAGGAAATGACTCTGCATCCACTCGGCAACTCGTGTCAGGCCTAGCTTCAAGGCTGAAGTTTTATTACAGTCACTACTAGAGAGGGAAAAAACAATTTGGGTATCATCGGCGTAGGAGAATAGAGTGCGCCCAGCGTCCTCCACAATGGTGGCCAGGGGTCTAACGTAGATGTTGAATAATAGAGGACTAAGTATAGACCCCTGGGGCACGCCATATGCCGATGGACAAATTCCAGATGCAGCTTTTTCAGAAAAGACCTGGAAGGTACGCCCACTTAAGAAGGAGGCAATCCAGTCCAGCGCAGGACCATCCACTCCCAGGGACCGAAGAGATGCAAGAAGAATGGAATGGGACACGGTATCGAATGCAGCACTCAAATCCAAAAGGATGAGAGCAGATGTTTCACCGCGATCGATACCGTGTCGCAAACTCTCGGTGATTCCTAGGAGTGTGGTTTCGGTGGAGTAGTGCGCTCGGAAACCGGACTGGGAAGAATGTAAAAACCCCAAACTCTCAACATGATGACTTAACTGAGTATTAACATGCCTTTCCAGGACTTTGGAAAAGAGAGGCAGCAAGGAGATAGGTCTAAAGTTGGACAAGTTGGACACATCCGCTCCTGCCTTCTTGAGGAGAGGAACAACCATCGCATGTTTCCATTCCTGCGGAACGTAGGACTCAGATAGGGATGAGTTAAGAAGTTTCATCAGTACACGACGAGAGCTAAGATCCAGTAGTTTCAATAGTTTAGCAGGTAAGGGATCACGTGGGGAGCCAGATCTGATGCTGTTCAGACAAGAGGAAAAGGAGGCATCGTCAAACAATTGCCATTCCGTGAGCTTCACAGTTAAAAATGGTGATTTCTCTTAAGTCAGTACAGATCCTGACAATGATTCATCAACCATAGTAGATGGGCTTAGGGAATCATAAATACGTTCTACCTTGGCAATAAAACATTCGGCTATGGAATTACATTGAGCTTCATCCAATGCAGGGGGGACCGGGGTCGTATCTGCTCCTGTTAGTTTCTTTACCACAGAAAAAAGTGTACGGGGACACTTCTGGGCATGCGTCACCGTGTTAACAGTGTGGGCTGCTCTCGCCATTTTGCATTGTTTATGGTACTCTTTTAGAGATTCCTTGTAAGCTACTTTACGGGAGCTGGAGTAAGAACGTCTCCATTTCCTTTCGAGGGCCTTACAATTAGCCCTCAGGAGCGTCAAGTCATTAGAGAACCATGGCACAGGAGGACGATGAGACAAAGAATGCTTAGGAGTCAGGGGAAGGAGTTTGTCAACGGCGGCACTTAGCCATTGGGATACCACCATGTTCGACTCCGATACAGGCATATCAGTGCCCGGGAGAGTGTCACATAGGTGCTAGTTAAACTTCGTGATGTCAAGTTTACTCCACTGACGTATATGCTCGTCCCTTCCATTACAGCCCTTGGCCATAATCTTGGTAAGAGGCAAGGTAAAATGGACAGCATAATGGTCCGACCATTCCAAAGGACGGGCATTCAGTGAGCACTCGAATGGAAGATTGGAAAGAATAGGGTCCAACAAGTGCCCAGCAGAATGAGTGGGCCCAGAATTGCACAGTGAGATGTTAAGGGCTTCCAGATCTGATAAGAAGTGTTTACTAACGGTGCAAAGAGGATCTTCTAAATGAAGATTGAGATCACCAAGGATGGTGAAATTTGCAGCCCTCAGGGATAGTGGGGCAACTCTTTCGGGAAAGGAAGTCATCCAAGTGTTGGAGTTACCAGGAGGACGATAAACCAGGAGACCTGACAAGGTAAACTGAGGGCTAATCGCTAATTTGAAAAGCTCCAAAACTGGAGTTTGGGGCATGTAGAAAGAATTTTAGTGGTCCTCGGTCTGCCACGCATATGTGTTCATTTCATCGCCTAGCATCTGGTCATTTTCCCCATCGAAAAACCACAGCCATGTCTTTTCACAAGTCTATCTATCATCTCATAGTTAAACCAAGAGTAGAACAAAGTGAATCTAGCGTGACTCACATATGAGCACTTTATATTATCCGACTCAAGTCACCACTAACCTGTATATCTGCAGGAATTACACCAAACCTCCAGCAAGTAGGTGCATGGGCAGTACAGTGGCCTAATAGAAGTCCTATATTTAAAAAAATGTTTATCTTTGGGTACATAGCTATCATTAACCTGAGCTTTCTAAAGACAAAGTGAGAAGAGGACAAAAAAATTACAAAGATCCAAGGAAAGTCTGTGAGAGGATGCTACAGAAAGAAACCTCTGGACATATGTGCTTGATGTTTAGATTGATGAAATATTGACTGGAGAGTCAAGAACATAGATGAAGCCCTGAACCAAAGATCTAGGGATCCTCATATCCTTATCAAGCACTAGCAGTAATAATCAAATCCTGTTGCAGTCTGGAACTCAAATGGGGCATACAATCACAATAGTTGGGGTGCCCTCATGTAGTGGAGAGGTCACAACTAGGCAGTGCATTAAAAAGATGACTCCAGTTATAATGAGTACCAGACCAGAATCTTTCAGCTGGCAGAGCACAGGATCAGGGGCAAATGACAATAAAATGTTATTGACAGTAACTCGCAATAGATTTATCTTGTTCTAGACATTATTTCATAATAGAACTCACTCACACACACACCAGCATGTGGCACATTGAAAGCCGGTCCAAACACATCTTTCCCTCACACACAATGGACATAAAAAACAAACCTAAAACATCCTATGAAACAAAATCATTCAACCTTATGGAAATCCTACAGTTTCTTTGTGATGTACATGCAAGTTGTGCAGTTACCTCCATGACCATTGTTCTCATTTCACCACATACTGAAACATACTCAATCTCGGTCACAGCCACCCTCTCTTCATTATACAATTTACCATCCTCCAAATTAACTTCATACTTGTTTTCCTCCACCACCCAACTTGGGATAGATAACTTACTCTGCCCCTTGGATTTGGCACCAGAAAAATTCACTTTCACTCAATCACCAGGATTGAACCCCCCAAACATCAATCCCAAAGAAAACATGCTCCAATTGCCCCTCTCTCCTGTTTACTCTAACCTCTTCTAGTATTTCAAATGGTGCCCTCATAACCATCCATAACGACTCAGCTGCTTGGATTCAAGAATCCACCCTAAACAAAGCAAAAGGAGAAACAAGGTCTGCTTTGGGTGTGGTTTGGACTGCCCACAACAAGTTCTTTAATTTCAATCCAGGCATCCACCTATAGTGAAAGGTTTCCACCTACAGTGAAATACATGCTCTGGGGTGATGAAAGCAGCTAAAGGACATGCATGGCATCTGGTGTTATGCAGATGCCATGTCCAAAGTGGTAAATACTTTTGCACTTTCTAACAATGACATCTCAGTGACATTCAGAAAAGCATTTTTTTCAAATATATTTTGAATTTAGATATTGCTGATCGACCCACATCCTCAAAGTTCTATTCTCCTTACAAGCCAGCACCCCTGGGACACCCTTTCTGAACCTTCACTCGGTTCTATAATATACTGTTTTTTTTTGTTTTTTTTTAAACATTTATATAGCGCGACTGTCACCTTACAGGCATCCTGGCGCTGAGATAACCCCAGAGGGGGAAGCACGGGGAAGGGGCAGCAGTTCAATGGCCAGCAATTTAACATTTAGGAAACAGCCAAGTTTTGACACGTTTCCTAAAGGGAAGAAGTTCTTTCGTTTGACGGATATCGAGAGGCATACTATTCCAGAGTTTAGCAGCCGCAACTCTGAAAGATCTGCCTCCGGTCCAAACTTTTTAAAATCTCGGCCCTTTTACAAGGGATGCTGTTGTGGAGCGATGTGCTCTGGTTGGAGAGTACCAGTCAAACATGACTTGCAGAGAGCTGGGCCCGAGTCCATGCAGGGCCTTGAAAACGAGACAGAGGGACTTAAAGGCCACTCGCTGTTTCAACGGGAGCCAGTGGAGTTCGCCCATCGCTACGGTGGCCGAGGATCTTCTTGGCCAACCAGGGGCCAGTTTAGCAGCGGCAGATTGTACTCTTTGAAGTCTGTCTAACAGAAAGGCTGGGGACTCGAGTAGCAGCGCATTACAATAGTACAGGCGACTAAGAATAGTACACCTGACTATTAACGCCCGGGCCTGTAAAGGAAGTAGTGGCAGGATCTTACGTAGGGATCGAGTGAGGGCTGAACAGGTGGACACTGTTTTCGCGACCTGGGCTTCCATACTGAGTTTGTAGTTCATCATAACACCCAGGTTGCGAACAGTAGTGACCGGCTGGGGTTTTTCCGAGGATTCTGGGGGCCAAAAATCCATCGGGAAAGGGAGAGGGATCCGGCTTCCTGCACAGTACAAGACCTCAGTTTTGGAGGCGTTAAACTGCAGTGAGTTGTTGTGTAGCCAGCCCGCCGTATCACGCAGACAATCATGAAAGGATTCCAAAGGAATCGATTCCTCACCCTCCCAAGAGAGGATGAGTTGAGTGTCGTCTGCGTAATTGATGGCCTTCAGCCGGTAGGATTTTATCAACGTGATCAGAGGTTTGAGATACACGTTAAATAGAATCGGGCTGATGGACGATCCTTGAGGCACCCCATGAGGTACCGGGGAGAAAGCCGATTGGAACGGAGGAAGGGATACAGCCTGCTTCCTATCACGCAGGAAGGAACAAAACCAGTGCAAGGCAATGCCGCCCACCCCGGCTTCCCTCAGTCTCTCCATTAGAATCCCATGATTAACCGTATCGAATGCGGCAGACAGGTCCAGCAGAATCAAAGCTACTGCCTGACCCCTGTCTGCACGCAATCGAAGGTCCTCCATAGCAGTGAGAAGGGCTGTTTCGGTGCCGTGGGCTGGGCGAAAACCGAATTGTATTTCGTCCAGAAATTGATGCTGCTCCAAATGTTTGGAGAGACATGAGCTCACCCAACGCTCAGCGATTTTTGCAGGGAACGGTAGCAGGGAGATGGGTCTGTAATTCTGTAGACACTCTGGATTAAGGGAGGGTTTTTTTAGGAGTGACGAAACAAGAGCCTGCTTCCAAGAAGCAGGAACTGTGCCACTGCGCAGAGATTGATTACAGATCCTGCAGAGGGTAGGAAAGAGTTCCTCTCCGGAGGCCTTCCAGATTTTATGGGGGATAGGGTCCAGAGGAGATCCAGATGAGATACCGCGAGACAGTCTGTCGAAGTCCACCTCAGTAATAGGGGGGAGCTCCAGTAGACAATCCGCAGGATGCCATCCTGGGTTCCCCGCTCCGATGTCTATAATACCTTCCCCAGAGTGAGGGGGACAGACCAGAGTAGGGGTAGTACTCAAACTGCGAATAATAGATTCTATCTTCTCATTGAAAAACAGAGCTAGATTATCGCAGAGGGCCTGTGTGGGGAGGGTCGATTTTTTTGAGCAGTCAGGATGGGTAAGGCTGGTCAGAATCTGAAAGATACTTTTGGAGCTATTAGCGGCTGTGCATATTGTTGAGCAAAAATAATCAGATTTAGATTTCTGGATCAAGGCTTTATATTCGGAGAGTTTAATTTTCCAGAGCAGTTTGCTAGCATCAGTGTAACCCTGCCTCCATTTCCTTTCCGCCTGTTTACAGGCAAGTTTTGAAGCCTTTAAAGAGTCATTGAACCACGGGGACGACACTCTGCCCTTATGCCTGCCTTTTTTTTAGTGGAGCAAGAGAGTCAATCCTCGTGGTTATCCTGAGAAACAGAGCCTCGTAATTATCATCGACTTGGCGTCCAGAGAGAAGCTGTCATCCACTTTGAACACAGCCTCGGTGGTTCTCAGCCTATCAAGAGCTCTCCAGTATCTGTACATAAATTCAGAGGTGGTGCCATGTGCCTGCAATCTGGCCCCCTTACTGTTAATATGGAATTTAAGGAGGAAATGATCAGTCCAACCCATGGGCAAGATTTCATCCAGGTGAACTAGCTGTGGGACCGAGAAGATAAGGTCAAGCCAATGCCCTGCTCTATGGGTGGATTCCCTGACTAATTGCTGAAGGCCCACACTTTTACAAGAGATCAAAAGATTATGCAGCCCGATATCTAAGGTGCCGTTCGGCCATAGGTTAAAATCGCCTAAGATAATCGTTTGTTGTGGGAAATCGCCATGTTGGAGAAGAAGTTAAGTAGCGATTGTTGCTGCTGGGTGCTGAAGGCTCCGGGAGGTCTATAACAAATGATCACCGTAAAGATCGCCCCTGTATGGCTGTTAATAGAGAGGCCGAGCAACTCGGTCCCAACAACCGAGTCCAAATCAAGAATATTGATATGCCAAGAGGCTCTATAGATGACTCCCCCCGCCACCTCGTCCTTTCGGTCTGAGAAGATGCAGGATTTTGTAATCCTGCGGGCAGGCCCAGCCTAGTTCGACTTCGCAGTCCAGGTGGGTCCAGGTCTCAGTGAGGAACAAGGCGTCTAACTGGTGAGTATCCACCAGAAGTTGGATTTCTTCGGCATCCTTGGGCAAAGATCTGACGTTAAGAAGTCCGCATGATAACAGACCCCTAATCACGAAGTCTTTCAAAGGGAGAGCAGTGCTCGTAAATGAGAGGTGACCCTCATGTGCGTACTCACCCAAGTTGAACAGAGTCTCCCGGGAGTATAAAGGAGGGGCTGCAACCGTACTCGTAATAATTTGAGCAGGGTGCCCGGCGCTAGTCGCGACCTGGTCGCGGACGGGCACAGACGGGCTTGACTTAGGCACGCCCGCTGCGCTTCCGAGAAGTGAGCATTATTATGGGTAGGAGGAGGGGCGTGGCTTGGGATTAGGGGGCGTGGCCTAGTGTCTCGTGGGTGATGGCGGCGATGTTGTTTGCCCTCCCTGAACAGCGCTGGCTCCGCTGCACGAGAGAATGTCCCCCAAGACTCTGACACAGCTGAAGGATCAACTGATCAGCTAGGTAGGCGCAGAGTGTTTTTAAAATCAACAATCATGCAATAACACAGTTAAAAAGAAGAACGTTGCTCCCGGCTTCCGCCTCAGGAGTAGCTATCTCTAGATGTTAGCACAACTTGTCGAGATTCTTTCTTAAATCAGAATGTACTGACAAAAACAATAAATGGGCATTGTGTGTGACTGGGACATCATCAAACCCTAACTGAATTTTGGGAGAAAAACCCTAACATACCTAGTTTATCCATGAAAAGCTTAGGAAATATATATTTCCATTCAGACTCCTTCATCTATTGAAAATATAATTCTTCAAGATCAAGTGTTCCAGATAATTTGCTATTAGAACAAAAAATGTACGTAAAAATATGGGACATAAATATCGAATTTTGAAGATCGTGACACAGAAATATCGTCGGCAAAAATAACGATTTTTTAAGGTAAGACATATTGTTTTTTAAGTTCCTTTATGTGTTTGAATAATATTTTAATTGTACATGTTTATATTGTTGGTGTAATTTTTGTTAATATTTTTAAATATAGTTTGTAATTTAAATTATGTGTATTTTTTATTTAATTGTGAAACAGTAATTCATAGTGTTATAGTAGGTTGTCAGTTTTGTAGGGTTTACAGTGTGGGAAGTTAATTAAGTATAAATAATGTATAATGCTATTTTAATTAACATTAGGTATTTATTAAGTATGTAAATTGTGTAAATAATATTTTTTAAAGTTATATTTTAGTTGTGTTTTATTGGGTTTGCAGGGGTATAGGTGGAAAGTTGATTACATATTATTTGATTAATTATTATTTATTGATAAACTATTAATTAATTAGATGCTAATTAATCATGTATATTGTGTTATTATTATCATTCTTTTATTTACGTTTTATCTGCAGGTAGTTGGGTTTGTAGGGGTATTGGTTGGGAAGTAAATTAAATAATAATTGATTAATTAAAAATGATTGCTTAATTAAATAATTGGTCATTAATTATGTAAATTGTGTAACTAATATAAAAAATAAGTTTCATAAATGCTAAATTTTTGTTGCTAGGTATGTTGGACTAAAGTTGGGAATGTAATGAAATAATTATTAAATTACTTTTTTATATTAAATATTTTTAAAAATGTATAATTGTTTAATTGTTTTGTAATGTGTAAATTACATTTTAGGTTAATTGTTTTATAATTTTATAAAATTAGTACTTGTACTGGTATTAAAATAGGGTTTGTGTTTGAAGTGAAGTGCTTTCCCTACTGTTGCACAGAGTGGAGTGGGAATAGTCAATTTTACCTTTCCTTAGTCCTACAGTTTCCCTACTGTTGCACAGACTGGAGTGGGAATAGTATAGTTATTATTCCTAGAATTATATAGTTTTGTTTACCTACATCACCCAGTGAGCACCTACAAAAATTAATCAGAACATTAAAAAGCCATTGACAAGTCTTCAGATATAAAACATGGGGACTGAATACGATATCGGCGACACACCGTTGCTGTTTGGAACTGCCCGACCTTAGGAAGGGGGTTCCAATCACATGATTACAATGCGACTGCCCATAGGGCAGTCACAAACATCCATTATCCAATGGGAGCTTGTGCAGTGGCTGGAAAAGAACAATGTTCAATTGAAAAATGAATGTTTGTGAACATCCCTGCACTGTGTGGCAGGTACTGCATGTTGCCTGCCACACTGTGTAGTGATGTTTAGGGTGGCACCATGGTTGCCCCAGGCCCGATTGTGAAGGGCCAGGGGGGAAGGGGGCTCTGCTAGGGGCCCTAATGTTGCTTTCCGACAGCCTTTCCATGTCAGAAAGGCCAACATGGAATGACTGTCAGAAACCAACATCATAATCCCGATGGCGGAACCATCGTCATTAAGAGATTATGCTGTCTTTCCGTTGCACCTACGGGCTCCTTGAGCCTGTTGGAACCACGTTAGAACCCCCCGCAGGTTTAACTCCAACCGCTGTCATCCTGATATGGCGGTTGGACTGTAAACCTACCATGAAGGGCGGAAAGCCTCCAAACGCTGGTCGGAGGCTTTCCGCCCGACATCATAATGCGGCCTTTCGTCTGATAATGAAAAAAGCATTGCACTTCACACACCTGTCATTTAAAGGATTCAGGTATTAATCTGGGGACATAATTCTTGAAAAGAGCATCTCTGATGATTTAACAGAGGACGACACGAAGTATTGAACCTGCCGTGAGGGGAACGGCCAGCATCACCTCACATGGAAGGAGTTCGGGGAGGGCAGCGAGAGTCTCCCGTCCTTGTGCCACACGCCACCGTCTTAGAGCCTCGCATCGCAGCAATTGCCAGTGCGGCCGCAAGGAGAACAACGGACCCGGGACTACAGTTCCCAGAGGCCTTTGCGGGGGCACAGAGCCAGTGACGCTGCAAGAGGGCGCCGGAGGCCCTCAAAATTGGCCCGGCCCTCCCGCAGCACGGAACGCGAGCGGGCGTGCCCCGGCAAAGCCCGGGCCAAGGGCAGGCCCGTCCCTAGTGCAGGAGTTGTTGTTAAAACAAGGTTGCTGCAAAATGGGCAAAAGAAAGACCATGGAGGGTGGAGCACCATCTGTGAATGTTAAAAAAGGGAAAAAAGCAATAAAGCTCTCACATGCAACAACTAACTGTGTCCTCATAAGAATTGAAGCAATTGGTAATGAATGTGAGGAAGTGTTAGTGGGGAACACTGGTAGTAATATGATAGAAAATACTGAGCCCCCAGCGAGGTTCTAAAACACCTGCAGAAAAAAGTGATTCCTGCCATTTTTTGTAATTAAAACAACGCACTCCACCTATCTGTGAAGTTCATAGCTCATTTGAGGGTATTATAGAGACAGACCCCATAGAGACTTTGAATGGGATGAAAACACCTAACAAGTCATTGGACCTGCAAACAAACCCTCCTGGGATGGGTATCAGTTGCTCTAAGATTTGCTGTCCTAGAAGGGGATTCAGGAGATCTAATTATTACCATAACATGTGACGTTAGGGAATCAGAATCAAGTATTATTGACCCTGTAATATGCACTAAATGCCCCCATTTTAACAAAATATTGCTGCAAAAATTAGAAAATTTGGAGAGGGAATTGGCAGAAATAAAAAAATCACTGGAGGTGCTAACACACAAAGTAGAAGAGCATAGGATCATAGATCACCAACCAGCGATATCCTCTATTCCCGCTACAGCAATAAGGGGAATTTCTCCTAGCAAACTAACGACAGGAGGAGGGCCATTATTGAGAGAGTCCACAGCTCGAACTTTACCTACTATATCATGGATAGGAGGGGGATCTTTGCTACCAAGAGGTAACACAGTTCAAAGGCCACCAGGTGGGTGTACTAGTTTAGGGCATCCCAGTCCTAGGCCACATGTTCAGTTTAGGAAAGAACGGGGTGTGAGAGGCAGCGATACGGATTCGTACCCCAGTAATATGAGCAGCAGCAACACGCTCCTGGATAGAGAAAGAAGGAGCATGGGAGACAGTCAGGGCAGCCCATTTAACAGAGACCCAGCAACAGTAGTGTATATGACGAAGGTCCCCAAGCTTAGTGGGTCTGCGGGATATGAAAATAGTGATTCCATTCAGAATAAAGCGATCCACTGGCTCCGCCATGTGAGGGGGTGCAGATCGATCATCAGGGAGGACATGATTAGGGTAAGAAGGTTGTCCCTCTTTAGCTCACACACAGATTGCATTGAAATACAGCTATGCAACCCAGTATTAGCAGAGAATTTAGTAGCCCTTGAGTATCGGTCTTGACCCCTAAGTATTCGGACATTCAAATCAGGCGATTGCCTTGTTGGTCCATAGATAGGCAAACGGAAGACTCTGACCTGAATAGAATAGATTGACTAACTAGAGTTATCCCTTCAAACTGCTCACTCGATAAGGGAAATCTGGGTGAGCAGGGAGACATGACTGGTTCTGGGAGGGGTATGGATACCCAGTGCCTAGCAGGGGCAGAATATGATAACTCAAGAGTGATAAAGCTCCTCTCCTGGAATATAGCAGGCCTCCAAAAAAAACTGGTAATCCCAGAATGGAATGAATTTATCGAGAAGCACGAGGTATGCATGTTCCAAGAGACTTGGAGCACGACTCCCCTATACAAGCGTGGGTTTACTTCCTATTTTATCCCGGCTATTAGATCAAGGAAGGGTCGACTGTCGGGGGGCCTTCTTATATGGGTTGACATTGCTCTAAATTGGGATATTACGATGAATAACCCACCCTCGGAGGACATTTTACACCTAACAATTAAAGGCCTGCCCAAGGGCAATAATGTGGAGCTGTTTCATGTCTATGCGAGAGGAACCGCATGGGCCCAAATTTCAACTACTGTAGCAGCCTTAGGAGCAGCTTTAGCTAGTATTTCCGCCCGTCCAATATTATTGTGGGAGGAGATCTAAATTGTACTTACGAACCCCTAAGTGAGGAGGACCTCCTGGGTACTAATGAAGAAGATGTTAAACAATCTATCCCTATATTGAGCTTGCCCCCTATTAAGAAATGGTCACCTAGGGCAATTCAAATCAATGCGATAACATTAGAATATAATCTACGAGCTGTGAATGGCAGGACAGCTTCTGATCCAAAAGGGGCGAACACATATAACAGACTCAGTGGCCCCTCGCACATTGATTATATCTTGCTCGACACTCGCCTATGGGGTGACCTAGTGGATATGGAGGATAAACCGTCGCAGGATAGCGACCATAACCCTCTATGCATGAAAATAAGATGGAGAACTAGGGAAAAGTCATCAAATGCCCCGCTACTACTAACAAAGGAGGTGGTTCCATCTAATTGTAACCGTAGATTGAAATGGCAAAAGGTTGCATACCAGGAAGATGTATTAATTAGTATTAGAGAACTGGTAGAGGAGAAGAGCACTGACGTTGTATATTTTAGCACAGCCCAGGGGAAAAAGCAGGTTTTCCATTTGAATGAATTTTATAAAAATACAATAGAGACGCTGGGCTCCTATTTTATTATTAAGGATACTGGAAGGCCTAAATGTAGTGTAGTAAAATCAGGAAGCGTATGGTACACATCTCGGTGCAGAAAAAAGAGAAAGGATTTATCGATAGCCCTGCGCAAAAAAGACGTCTCAGCAGTAAGGGTGGCTATAAAGGAGTACAACAATACCATAGAAGCAGCTAAGCGGGACTGGGAGGAAAAACACTGGCAGGAACTTAAAACCGCAGCCCAGTCAAAAGATTCAACTATATTTTGGGCCCTAATTAATAAATCGAGCAGAAGGGGAGCTGCCCCCATCCCAAATCATATTACAGAACAGCAATGGTATAGCCACTTTTTTAAACTAAACTGCGCCGAGGCAGATCTAGTGACACCGCAAAGTAGCCAGGTATGCTTAGAAAATCCTGTTTTAGCAGATCCGTTTACAGTGCAGGAGGTTCAATCGGCCATTAAGAACATGGCCCCGGGAAAGTCCGCGGGCCGGATGGCTTGCCGGGTGATTTATTTTTAAATGACCCCATGCTTTGGACCAACTTCATTGCCCCACTAATGAATATGATTGCACAGAGGCAATCTGTCCCTGATTCATGGAGGGGAGTTGAAGTGGTAACAGTATTTAAGAAAGGCGCTAGAGAGGACCCGGCCAATTACAGGCCGATTAGTTTAATCGATGTCATTCAGAAAGTAGTTGGCTGGGTCATTGTCTCTAGAATAGGATTATGGTTGGATGAAGGAAACATCCTTACGCATTTCCAGGCGGGATTCAGGCAGAAGGTGGGTACAATGGACCAGGTTTTCAGGTTCTTTGCGGTATACTGGAAAACTGTGTCCATTGGAAAAGGCAGCTTATACCTGGCCTTCATAGATCTGAAGACCGCCTTTGATGTGGTGCCCCGCGAAAAGCTCTGGCAAGTGTTACATGATCTGGGCTTTCCCTCTTATCTCCTTGAATTCGTTAAGAGACTACATGAGGGCAATTATGCCAAAATCAGATGGGGGAATCAGGGCCAGCTGACTGAAAAGGTGGCTGTGAACAGGGGGGTTCGCCAGGGCTGTGTGATGGCCCCGACTTTGTTCTCTCTCTTTGTTAATGGGGTGGTGGACCATTTGAGAGAGGACCCAGCCGATGCCCCAGTCCTGGCGGGGAGAAAATACCCACCCTGCTCTTTGCCGATGATACCCTCCTGATGTCCAAAACCCCTGTGGGCCTTCAGAAATTGTTGGACAGGTTTAGCTTGTTCTGCGAAGAAAGGGGTTTGACAATTAACACCTCCAAAACTAAGTTAATGTTACTGTCCCCCTCAAAAAGATCAAGGAGGATTAACATTACCCTTAATGGGTCCCCGTTAGAGGTTGTGAAGGCATTTGACTACTTGAGAGTCAGGGTTAACAACATGATGAAATGGAACTCCCATGTGACCAAAATGCTCCTCAATCTTAAAAGAGTATCAGGAGCAATCCTGAGAGAACAACGGAGATCCATCAGCAGACCGATAGCATCGGCACTTGTGGTATATGAGGGAAAGGCACTAGCCTCAGCAGTGTACGGTTCAGAATTGTGGGGTTTCGAGAACACTGTGGATTTGGTCAGAGCTGAGAGCAAGTTCCTGAGAGATTTGTCGTCCCTCCCAGTGTCTACTCCTTTAAAGCCCCTTCTCCATGACATGGGCAAACGCTCAATCAAAGATGTAGTATGCCTCCGACCATTACTATTCTGGGTGCGGCTAAGAAGAACGCCCGAACTTGCCAACTATGTGGTAGCTCTTGATGAGCTCATTAACTTGAACAGCTGCAATAAGATCGTGTGGCTGAGTAAATTGAGGCAGTTGGCCAAAAACCTAGGGCTGGAGGAGTCATGGAAGAGCCAATTCCCCCCCCCCCAAACAAGCCATTAAGGAAATATATTGGGAGTTGTTGTTGTTGGTATGTATTTGTAGAGCGCACGTTCACCCTGGGGTTTCTTGGCGCTGTGTACCTCTGGGGAACCCATCCTGGCTTTCCCTGTGAGATGGTCCCTATTGGACACCCTCAAGGTGAAGCCAGGCATCCCCAGCAGCGAGGGGGCCGTTGTGGAGATTAAGCAAGCTATTGCCCAGAGTTGCAGCGTGGGACCCATTGTTAGAGAGGCACCGAGGCGAGATTTATCAAGCCCGCTGACATTGGTCCTGTACCCTGCCGCGTCGGGGATTGAACCCTGGTCCCAGGCCGACCTCTGCTTCTGGGTCTGCCGCCTCTAACTGGTGAGCCACACTTCTTCCACAGGGTGGGTACAGGCAGAGGAATTACGGGGCTCTAACTGGGGGCATCTAACTGCACAGTTTCTGGAGTATAAACCAGCAAGGATGCTTGAACTTTTTTAGACTTTATCCAATCCCCAAGAGATAGATCACTCTACTTAAAGCTAAGGTATGGGACCCTCCCGTTAAATGAATTCACTGAGGGATGGAAAAAGTCTGGGTCTCCACAAGCTCCATGCCCAGGTTGTCCAGCTCCCAGAGAGTCATTAGGGCATTTCTTGTTTGCCTGTAAAGCCTACGGTGGGGTGAGAAGAAGATGACTGAAACCATTATGCAAGGAGATGGGTTTTAGACATCACAGGATGGCCCAACGCATCCTCACAACAGATACTAAATCCTTGACTATTGGATGTGGGGGGTGCTAAGTATTTGGGAATCGCCTGGCAGATCCGGACAAAGCTGATACAATCCAATATGATTTGAGGACTGCAAGCGATATAGGTGATTATTCCTGATGTATTTTTCTAGCCTTCTGGTTTTTATTGTAAATATGTCTTTTTATTGTTTTTATTGCATTGCTCTTTGTAAACTTGATACATGAATTTTATGGCTGGTATTTAAGATTGGAAAATGTATTTACTTTTATGATAAGATTTTTATCGAATAAAGTTACTACAACAACAACAACAATTTAACAGAGGTAGACGGATTTGTACATGTGTTTTGTGAAGCAATAGCAAGATTATTCTTCAGAAGTATGAACTCATTTAGGACAGAGCTCATTCAGGAGGACTCAAAGGAGAAATCAGTTGCTTAATTCAAATCAGACAGTAGCAAATTCAATTGTGTATAGTGTGATTGGAAGTTTGTTGTATGTGTATCTGCTACCTTACAGGACAATGCAATTTAACATTAAACCTAGTGACTTTAAGAGCACAGAAAGGAATGAAGACTATTGCTTACCGGTGTGCATGCACTCTTTAATGTGAATAAGCATTTATCCATAAAGTGCTTTGTTTCTTGAATGGATGGCAATTCCATATTTGTGATTTAAAGATTAAGATGTACCCCACACTCTAGGTGGGGAGAAGTACCATGGATGACAGAATTTTTGTAAAACAATGCAAAAAACCTTTTTCTCTTACTTTTTTATAGCATACACAAATGTTACCTCTTTCAGGTTCATCTAATACTGCAGATATGAACCAACTCAATTATACTTTACATCAAACCATTCACACAGTTGGAGACACCTTTTCTGGTCAAGCTATTAAATATGAAATATGTTGATGCTAAATGGACCCCAGCACCTGGACATTGGATGTGGTTTTCCAACAAATACTACCATTTAAAGTGATTTAATGTTTTATTGGATAATAGGTCATTAAATGGCTTTCAATCCTGCAGTTTTTACATTGCTACCGAGCACAAAAAGGCATCCAGTATTTCATGTCTCCCTGTTAAACCCTGTACATGTACACACAAGTTTTGCAATGCTATCTGATTCAGTAAAAACTAATAAACATGAGGATAAAGCACATAAAATGTTGCTGTTTTGAATATCCAAAGATCAGGTGGGGAATGGAGCACTTGTCCTGCATAACCTGGGTCAGTGGATCGTCGTGTTCAGTATCCCAATAAAAAACCTTCCATCATGTGTCAAAGATGGATTATGGTGGTATATCTTGATTCTCCACCTCTTAATCACGTGGCAGCATCATTATAGGGTTAGTGATTGTGCTTTCTCCACCCGGAGATATGCCCCTGCTTAGTGCAGTAGAGATCAGTGGTACTGGGGTCCTATGTGAATTTAAAAATACTCGTACAGCCAGTGGTTGATTTAATGGTTCTGGATTCGAGATATAGGTTAATAAACTGGAATCGGTGCGTGTTGAGATTAAGTTATGAGTCTCCCGCACTTTAGTTGTCCTTTAAAAAAATGGTTGACATGTTTCAGCCTTTATTCCGCCTTTGTAGGTCGAGTAGGCTTTCTTCAGGACCAGAGTGAATGATGGGAAGAGACTAGAAGGTCTCAGGGTGAGTTGACCATTTTATTCTTAATGAAGTGTAGGAAAGAGATAAACTAATCTGTTTCCGATTGAGGTCCAAAGGTACCTTTGCAAAATTCTCATTAGAACTGTTTTGAATATGTCAATAACTTTTGCATAAGTAGATTGAATGGAAAGGGAATAGACCAAAGGCACATACTTGAAAACGGCGGCTAACATTTCTACCCTGGCATTATCAAAGTTAAATACACAAAAGACGATGCAAGAAATTATTTCAAATAGTCTAAACCGCTTGCAAATATTGGGATACTTTCAATAGAGGCCTTCTTTATGTAAATCAGTACTGACCCTGCTCCTCCTAGCAACAATCCATCCTGTACCAGAAGGTAACTCAAACAGCCTCAGACGGTTTCAGCATTTTGAGGCCTTTTCAGTGAGGTATGACTTGTATGCTGTGATGTAGCAAAAAAGGGATCCACACCAGGGCATACCCTGGACCACTTATGGTATCAAATCAAAAACTCCAAACTATGATGCAGAAATGCTTACAAATAGTCCACCCGGAGATATGCCCCTGGTTAGTGCAGTAGTGATCAGGGGTACTGTGGTCATATGTGAATTTAAAAATACTCGTAGAGCCAGTGGTTGATTTAATGGTTCTGGATTCGAGATATAGGTTAAAAAATGGAATCGGTGAGTGTTGAGATTAAGTTATGAGTCTCCCGCACTTTAGTTGTCCTTTAAAAAAATGGCCGACATGTTTCAGCCTTTATTCCGCCTTTGTAGGTCGAGTAGGCTTTCTTCAGGACCAGAGTGAATGATGGGAAGAGACTAGAAGGTCTCAGGGTGAGTTGACCATTTTATTCTTAATGAAGTGTAGGAAAGAGATAAACTAATCTGTTTCCGATTGAGGTCCAAAGGTACCTTTACAAAATTCTCATTAGAACTGTTTTGAATATGTCAAGAACTTTTGCATAAGTACATTGAATGGAAAGGGAATAGACCAAAGGCACATACTTGAAAACTGCTGCTAACATTTCTACCCTGGCATTATCAAAGTTAAATTCACAAAAGGTGATGCAAGATATGATTTCAAAAAGTCTAAACTGCTTGCAAATATTGTGATATTTTCGATAGAGGCCTCCTTTATGTAAATCAGTACTGACCCTGCTCCTCCTAGCAACAATCCATTCTGTACCAGAAGGTAACTCAAACAGCCTCAGATAGGTTTCAGCATTTTGAGGCTTTTTCAGTGAGGTATGACTTGTATGCTGTGATGTAGCAAAAAAGAGATCCATACCAGGGCGCACCTTGGACCACTTGGGGTATCAAATCAAACACCCAAAACTATGATGCAGAAATACTTACAAATAGTCTAAACCATTTGCAAATCACTCTGGGTAACATTACAATCCATTACGTTCACCCACTTACCTACTGCAGGTAGAGGCAAGCTTTATGTAAATCGGTACTGACACTACTCCTCACTGGCCGTGTCTGAACTGGGGTGGCTTGGTGAGCAAAATAGCGATGGATTAAACCCAGATCTGTGAATGGGGATGAATGTTTTGCCATTCTGCAACATTCTGTCCATCATCTTGTGTGTTTTACTACTCCTCACTGCAACAAACCATCCTGTACCAACAGACCCAGAAAAGGCCTCTAACACAACCCCAGACCAATTTCAAACTTGTGAGTCCTCTTCAGTGAGGCATGGCTCGGCTCATGTGGCACACCATGAATCACTTAGGGTATTTCATCAAAGACACAAACAGTAATAGGTGAAATTATTGCAAAGTGACCAGACACTATCATTTTGGATATTATTCCATCCCTTCACTTTTTCATCTACTGTGTCACTCTAGACAGAGTCCCTTTGTGTGAATTTGAACAAGCCCTGCTCTTCATGGGCATAGTCCACTCCAAACCACCAAAAGGAGGCTCCTACTGAAGTGAATAGAAACAACTTCAGCTAAGTTTTGGCATGATTAGTGGTATATCTCGGATCCTGTGGGACCGTGATCAAGGGACCCATGCCTGTGCATGTACTGGGCCACTTCAAGTGTTACATTAGGCACACAAGAACTGATCAGAGGAATGCTGGCAAATAGGTTAACTAGTGGCAACAGCTCAAGGTACCATTCCAACCCATTGTTTTCCACCAACTGTGCCAATCTAGACATTTTCATGATATACATCATAAGAAACCAAGTATGACGGGTGCTGTGAAGGACGATGATGTCAGACTTCATAAGATTCTTTCTCTGGTATGTTGTGCAAGAGCTGTGTTAGGTTTCTGTAAGTAGACACAGTGGAACTGTTTCCAGAAATGAACTGTAGCAGGCTGTCCAGTGTTGCCACTTTGACAAGTGTTGACGCGGCCCAGAACAACTGGAAAAGTAAGAGAAGCCTATACGAAGGAGAGGCAACAACACACATCAGATCCAGAAGTCAGGCAACACCATACATCACATTTGGATGTCAGGCAACAACACATTTTGATTTATAAGTCTATTCAGGAGTGTCTTCATACTATGCAAGTAGTTTCTTTGCATGTTCTTCAGTCTAAAGCCTTCATCACGATTTCCAGATTCGCATACAGTATCACTGCAGATGCACTTGATCTTGGCTATAAATTTCCAAAAGTGATATTAAAAATAATCTGTCAGCCTTGATAATATCATTTGTAGTGAAAGAGAGTATGTGCTCCATGGGTAACAATTTACATTGTCAAAAAAGCAAACACCTTACAGTTCACAACAAGACTTGTACAGTGATTTCCATAGTAAATCATCAATATCAGTCTGAGGAGCAGAACTCGTGTTATTTGGCAACAGGGCCCCTATGATCCCTTAATCTGGAGGAGTCACTCCAAATTCTACATAGAATATTTTTAGAGAGTAACCTCATACACTTTTTGTTTTTAAACAGCGAAGCCTTTCACATAGTGGTCTAAGCACTAACTCAGTGGGGGCCTTGGAAGAGAGGCTAACATCACCTCCTTGAATGTTTTACATGCCTGAAATGTGTTTTTTTTAGACTGAGAGAAATGAAGTATAATGTTTACAGTGTGATGATGGCATCTATAAAAAAAATTGGTATCTCAACCAAGGTGAGCCCAGCCAGAAGGATTTAACGTTCAGACCCTCCAGGGCACAGGATCTACTGGGTCATAAGTCAGTAGGCTTTTTCATAGAGGTGACTTGCTCTTTTCATACCCTCTTACATCCATGTTTTTTACAGCGATTGAAATAGAACTCAAGTCTCCATTAAATAATCACATGCTTAGTATAACAAATGGCACTGTTGTGTCATAAGGGACTATATAGAGCAAACTGGGTTTTTGTTTCTGTTCTTGACACTGTTTTTGGGTGGTAAAGACAAGTGCTAAATATGACTAATGGCAAAAAGATAAAGAGTTCTATAGCCATCTACAACCTTGGCTGACCAATGTGAAATCGCTACTTTGTCAAATCCAAATGGTCCAAGACCTGTCTTCAGTTCCACTACAAGGAATTGCTCACAAACTTTCCCGTTATTTAAGGTACAAACCTACTGTGCATTGTGATGGCAGTATGGGTTGGTAGTTTGTGGTTTTAAAGAAGTAATAAACAGATAAATTCCGACTCAAAAGGTAAACTAAAAAGAAAAGCTCCAAGGTGGTCTGAAGAGCTTGGTATATGAAGAATCTCCATGATTTAGTTACAGAACCTTGAGCTACAGTGTGACCACCAATATTCAATGTCTGATCAGTGTCTCTTATCTTCCAGCTTTGGAATGGGTGGATACGAAGCACCGCACCTTCATTGGGTGCCTGATGAGCCTGTACTGGAGCGTTGGGTTTATGCTTCTACCATTAGTGGCGTACCTGATCCGGGACTGGCGCTGGCTGCTTGTCGCTGTAACATCTCCCTATATTTTGGGGATCATTACCGTATGGTGAGTGAGTAGACCCATAGCAGGAGAATATATGTTTTAAGTTCATCTTGCGTATTCAGGAATTTGATTCCACACCTCACTCTTCCAGTAGACCTAAATGGAAGTAGAAAAGGAGATAATGTTGAAAAAAAGGTTAAAGGCAAGGGAGGCTTTTTGGATCAACAAAATAAAAACACTAACATTTGGTATGAATTCAGACAGGGAACTATAAGTTTTACTTTAGGAGAATTGTAATTATTTTTCTTCTGGATGGTATTGCTTCATGATATAGAAATAGGTGGTTGGTAATGAGTACATTTTCAACACTTATTTTGTTAATTGTGATCCATTGTTGATATATTGTTTTAAGAAACAGTAACAATCATGGTATTTCTATTGTGATAATGGTGATAGAAAAGGTTTATAAAAAAATGTCACATCAATTTGGTTGTCTTTTGTGGTACATTGCTGATATCTTTGTAGTTATGTTAAGTAGTTAGTTAAGGAATGATCTTTGTTAATCATGATAATTTCACGATGAATGACTATATAATCAATGTCAAAGTGGGTTTTGTGATTAAGCATTGAACTCTACCATGATGCCCATGAGGTATTGGATTCCAATATAGAATATTCTGTTCTACATTTAATTTTTTACTTTATTGACATTTGTATTTTCAGGTTTATGTTACTGTTTTGATTTGAGTTTATGTGATTTGTAATGGATTTTTATATTTGTTGAGGTCTTTTGTATTTGAGTCAAGAAATTGTTTGGGGTCTGAGGTACAGTGCTAACCATCCAGATATGGAGTGAGTTTTTTTCTGGGGTAAGACAGTGTGCGCATTTGGTGGGGAATTTATAATGGACAAAAAAAAGGCAGCTTGTACTGATGCTTAGTTTACTATGGTGTAGTTTGATTGGGAAATTATTTTATTTATGCATAGATATTGGGCAAGAACTAAAAACTATGGTAGTTTATCAGTCAATAGTTTGATTCTTAATTTGGTATTTGGGCAATATTTTTCATGTTTTTTCATTGTGTTATCGTGTTTAGATACTCTTAACATGATGCCAAATGGATAGACCTTAAAATATAAAGAGATTATTTATAATTCCGAAATATAAGGTAAGCAGAGTTTGCGGTAATGGTGATCATTATGGAAGGAAAGGCTGTTAATTTTAGGAAGCTACAGATTCAGTTGAATGAATTTCCACTAATCTTATTGTTGGGCTGCATGGAATGTTTCATATCAGGATGGAGTAATTTTTCTTTTTGTATCCAAGACATTTGGGTATTAGGAAACAGGGATGGGCAAATTATAATTTAAGATATACATCTCAGATTAACTATTCAAAACCACAATAGAATTCATATGTTTTTTCCAATGCAATTATAATGCAAATGACTATAAATTTAATTATGCATTGGACGTTGGCATATTATTATTGTAGACATTTCAGGTTATGAAATTTGAAAGATAAATGAAATTACTGCTCTGATTTGAAGTATTCTGGATGTGAATACATTTAATACTATTGAGATTGTACAGGAATGGATTGAACAATTTATGGTGACAGGTCTTGCATACTAGTGTTTTTGATTATATGATGAATACATGGTTTTTACTTTGGACATTTGCTACTGCCACTATTTTGGCTTATGTTTGAATGAATTGACTGTGTGTTAATTTCAGGGACAGGAAGATTTTACAATACTCTTTTCAGGGCATTGAAATGTTTCATACTATGGAAATGTGATTTATTTTCAAAACAATGGGGACTGATATGGAGTTCTTTATTGGACATTTAGTTATTTCTCTAGTTTAAATATGCATTTAAATTCAATAACAACTTAGAAAGGAGAACTTGATAGCTAATATTAAATGAATATAAGAACAGTTGGGAGGAGTTTAAGAAGCACATTGTGACACCTTCTTGTGACTTTTTTCAAATTGACAACGTTTTCAACGTGCTTCTCTTTAAATTATAAATAGTGTAACAAACAGGGATAATTATCAATCATTATTTGATTATTGGTTAATTGTTGTAAGAACTGATTATTTATGTACAACTATGTAAACGTTTTTTTCAGTGTAATTTCTCATATATGATGGAGATTTTTGTTACGGTTTATGTTGTTTTCATTTAACAGAAGAAGCAGCAGTGTTGTGAAACATGCATGCTGTGCTAATCATATAATATTAAATTAAAGAATGGTATTATGATTAAGGGCCTGATTACAATCTTTGCGGATAGGATACTCCATCGTAAATGTGACGGATATCCCATCCACCATATTACAAGTTCCATAGTATATAATGGAATCGTTATTTGGCGGACGAGATACCTGCAGTGTTGTGAAAGAGTAACCCTGTTTGTCAAGATTGTAATCGGGCCCTATGTTTCAGAATGTCGAATTGTTTCTAAATGAATTAATGTTTGTTCATTGAATATTACGGGCTGATTATTTTCTAAGGAGTTTTCTTCACAGATCATTAAGATTATATCTCCGTATGGACAATGCACCATGTGATTTGAGAGCTAAGCACAGGACTAAAATTGATTGTTTTAATACACTGTTACTTCAGTTTCCTTAATTCCACAGGTGGATTCCTGAGTCTGTGAGGTGGCTGTTGACCAAAGGCAAGGTGAAGGAAGCACAGGCCGAGTTGGTTCGATGCTCTTCAATGAACGGCCAGGCACACTTGTCCTCCAACATAAACATGGAGGTGAGTAGAGTCTAGCTCTAAAGTGATTATTATTATTATTATTATTATTATTAAAAAGACTTATATAGCGCACAGCTACCCTAGGGCATCCCGGCGCTATGAACAGTGCATCAACCGTGAACCATAAGTTAGTTGTACCCGCTCACACCGGGAACAAATGAATTTTCAGGCCCCTACGAAAGCGCAAAATGCAGGTCTCGGCGCGGAGTTTTAGTGGCAGAGAGTTCCAGAGAGTTGCTGTATGCACAGAGAAACGTCTCCCGCCCGTGCGCGATCTTTTTACTCTCGGGACGTGGAGCAAGCATTTCTGATCGGACCTTAGCGCTCTGTTCGCTTTGTAAGGCACTACCAAGTTCTCCAGGATTGGTGGTCCGTTACCCTGAAGAATTTTGTGTGCGGTACAGAGTGCCTTAAACTTCACTCTCTCCCGCACCGGTAACCAGTGCAGAGCCTTAAGGGCGGGTCTGGCAGATTCTGTTCTGGGGATGTCCATCAGAAGTCTGGCCGCCGCATTTTGCACCTGCTGAAGTTTGTTAAAAGTGGATTCAGGGGCGCCTAGAAAAAGACCATTGCTATAGTCAAGGCGAGATGTTATCAGCCCCTGAATCAACAGCTTCCTCGATGAAAGGGGAAGGAGCGGGAAGATTTTACGAGCAGCCCGCAGCAGGGCAAAACATACTCCCGCAGTTCTTTTGGCGTGAGTTCTGAAGGAAAGATCTTGCTCGAGCCAGACTCCCAGGCTCTTAATCTCATCTTTCATGGTGGGGAAGTCACCCATACAGCTTGGCCAGCATGTTAATGGCAATGGGGGAGCTTTGTTTCCAAGTAACATAATCTCTGTTTTAGAGCCGTTCAGCTTCAAAGCTGAACTGCTCATCCAGGTGTAGACATCCACCAGGCATGAGTGCAACAAGTCAGGGTTCTCCACCAGTTGAGGAAGGGCGACCACCAGCTGAGTATCATCAGCATAGCTGATGATCTTGATGTTGTAAGGGGCCACCACATCCTCCAGGGGGGCCATATAGACATTAAATAATGTCGGGCTCAAGGCCGAGCCCTGCGGCACCCCCCACTGGAGAGAGATGGATAAAGACTTGTTGCTGCCTTCCCAGACCTGATAAGACCGGTCTTCGAGAAATGAACAAAGCCACTTCAAAGCGGCCCCTGCCACACCCACCTCTGACACCTCTATACATGAAACTGATCATCTGTGACAATTCATTCTTTATTCACTAACATTTGTCTTGTTGGTTCACTTGTGAGGATGAATGTCAAGTACCTTTCAAGTGGCCGTAGAGATGCAGTGAGTTTTTGATTATATGATGAATACATGGTTTTTACTTTGGACATTTGCTACTGCCACTATTTTGGCTTATGTTTGAATGAATTGACTGTGTGTTAATTTCAGGGACAAGAAGATTTTACAATACTCTTTTCAGGGCATTGAAATGTTTCATACTATGGAAATGTGATTTATTTTCAAAACAATAGGGACTGATATGGAGTTCTTTATTGGACATTTAGTTATTTCTCTAGTTTAAATATGCATTTAAATTCAATAACAACTTAGAAAGGAGAACTTGATAGCTAATATTAAATGAATATAAGAACAGTTGGGAGGAGTTTAAGAAGCACATTGTGACACCTTCTTGTGACCTTTTTCAAATTTTACAACGTTTTCAACGTGCTTCTCTTTAAATTATAAATAGTGTAACAAACAGGGATAATTATCAATCATTATTTGATTATTGGTTAATTGTTGTAAGAACTGATTATTTATGTACAACTATGTAAACGTTTTTTTCAGTGTAATTTCTCATATATGATGGAGATTTTTGTTAAGGTTTATGTTGTTTTCATTTAACAGAAGAAGCAGCAGTGTTGTGAAACATGCATGCTGTGCTAATCATATAATATTAAATTAAAGAATGGTATTATGATTAAGGGCCTGATTACAATCTTTGCGGATAGGATACTCCATCGTAAATGTGACGGATATCCCATCCACCATATTACAAGTTCCATAGTATATAATGGAATCGTTATTTGGCGGACGAGATACCTGCAGTGTTGTGAAAGAGTAACCCTGTTCGTCAAGATTGTAATCGGGCCCTATGTTTCAGAATGTCGACTTGTTTCTAAATGAATTAATGTTTGTTCATTGAATATTACGGGCTGATTATTTTCTAAGGAGTTTTCTTCACAGATCATTAAGATTATATCTCCGTATGGACAATGCACCAGGTGATTTGAGAGCTAAGCACAGGACTAAAATTGATTGTTTTAATACACTGTTACTTCAGTTTCCTTAATTCCACAGGTGGATTCCTGAGTCTGTGAGGTGGCTGTTGACCAAAGGCAAGGTGAAGGAAGCACAGGCCGAGTTGGTTCGATGCTCTTCAATGAACGGCCAGGCACACTTGTCCTCCAACATAAACATGGAGGTGAGTAAAGTCTAGCTCTAAAGTGATTATACATGAAACTGATCATCTGTGACAATTCATTCTTTATTCACTAACATTTGTCTTGTTGGTTCACTTGTGAGGATGAATGTCAAGTACCTTTCAAGTGGCCGTAGAGATGCAGTGAGTTGAGTGATTTGTGTGAGAACTGTAAGTTACCATGGAACAACCAGATCTTTATTGTTTTCTTGGATTGTGAATTGCAGGGATGTAGATCAAGAGAATTATGTATGGCTGCAGTAAAACAGAGACATTTCCAAAACATATACCATCCTTGGTGGTGCAGAGAACTATAATAAGAGCTAGGTAGCCTGATTGCAGCTAACTGGATAGAGTGTGATCAAATTTACCCCATAAAGTGGGGAGGATGGATGAAAGGGTGGCTGTTCCATGAAGACACCAGTATACACTGCAGGGAATGGTGGAATTAGTTATCCTGTCACCTGGGCACTAGTAGAGGTTATAGAAGAAAGAGTTTACTTTTTGTAAAAGGGAATAGAAGCTGAAAGGCTTTAAAGTCAGTTGTGCATTCGTCATGTGTCAGCCTGCTGTTCATTTCATCAATTTGATTAAACACTTTCTTTAACACTTATATCACATGTTCATTGAAAGGTTTTCTAGATGATTTAGGTAGTTGCCAGCCAAGTTCAAGGACTTCCAGAAGTCCTTGGAGTTCTATGAGTTCACCTCAAGTGGTTGACTTTATCACTGCCACGCACAATCCTCATTATTAGGCTAGGACACAACTAACTGTTCGTGGCTGTTGCGCTATAGTTTGGGTTCTAGATCATTTTACAGGCCTCTCTGTGATAAATCTGCCGCCTTTTTCCACATGTAGTTTGTTATAACTGCGCTCTCTCAAATCCCCCGCATGTACAATGAGTTTGACGAGATGCTTGAATAAAATGGGAAGCAGTCCCCAGAATATATGTATCCCCAAAGACTATAGGGTTCTCTTTAGGTTTAAGGCTAGTCAGACATCTGCTGTCTTTCACTTACTGCATACCCCCCTGTTCTACTCCCTCCAGCACCACCGACACTGTAGCCATTGTGAGGTAAGGGTATGTGCTCCTGAGCATGTATTTACTAGGCTACTTTTTGAGAGTTATTATCACACTAAGAAGAACCAAAGCATATAAGACCAAAAAACATGTAGAGAATGGATGTCAAAATACAAATGCACACACACATGAACTCTTAGTCAAGTAGGCAGCTGAAGGTTATTTACATAATATTTGTATGTTTCATCTTCTTCACCCGAGCTTTCTAATCTATTATATTTATTTTACCATTCTTGATTCTGTGGTGGATAAATTATTTCAGTGTTTGCCTAGGTGTATCTTATACTCCAGCTGGATTCCTTTTTTATTTATTTATTAACTTCTACACTGTATCTCATTTAATCAAACTAGGATTTTTCTGTATTCTTTTAAAGTATAAAGTACATCAACTATTACTTATATATATATATATATGGATATTGTTACTTTGAATGTAATAACTTGTTTACTCTGAAAAATCTAATAATATATTGTATTGTGTTTAAATATCGGGGTATATATAATTAAAAAAAAGAGTTCATGTGTCTTAGTCAAGGCTTCCCAGTAACACAGGCCAGGTTCTTTATACTCACACAGTAATAAGTAGATGAGGCCTCCAGGGGTCCCTGCCTCACCCTAATTAATTAATATCTATACCAGTTATCTTTGTATAGTTTTTCCCAATGGAGTGTTGAATGGGTGTAGCCTCACGGTGTCTATAAATGTATCATTTCTGCCGCTATATGATCACATAGGCTGATAGCCTCATCTGTAAGTGTGGAATAGAAGTGAACTCAGCACAGCTGCAGTTCCTCAGAGCACGGATTCACAGAAAAAGTCTGAAAGAGATACAGAGTGACTAGGTCATCTGAAAATATTACTGACACTTTGACCTTGGATTTGCTAACATCATCTGGCACTCAGTTGACACAAGAAGAACAGTTAAAATACTGACCAGAGATAGCATGACCATGACACATGGTGCACGTGCCTTTTGAACCAAGTCAGATAAGATACTGGGTGGGGAAGTGTATGATATTTTGTAAATTGTGAACTGTGGCCAGACATAAAGGGCCCGATTCACAGAACTAACTTAAGACAAAATCCTAAACTTACTACTTATGGTATTCACAGAAGTTAAGATTTTGTCTTAAGTTTGTCTTAAGACAAACTTAAGACAGACTTAAGATAGACTTAAGGCAGACTTGTCTTAAGTCTGTCTTAAGTTTGTTTTAAGACAAAATCCTAACTTCTGTGAATACCAAAAGTACTAAGTTTAGGATTTTGTCTTATGTTAGTTCTGTGAATCGGGCCCATAATCTTCACAAACAGGTCAGCTTTTATAGTCTAGGGGCTGTGCTGAACCCAAGGAGGAGGGAAATCCGTAGGATCTGTGCTTAACCTTATGGGTGTCTTACATGTAAGAAAAGGAAGGTCATGGCCTGGCAAGTGGGTGCACTTGCCAGGTCGACATAGCAGCACCAAACAGATCGCCGATACTGCAGTGGCAGGTCTGAGTTACATTTACAGGCTACTCAAGTGGGTGGCACAATCAGTGGTGCAAGCCATCTAGTAGCATTTGATTTACAAGCCCTGTGCACACAAAGTGCAATGTACTAGGGGTTTACCAGTGAACCAAATATGCCAATCATGGAATTACCAATCCATAAATACAATTTACAGGGAGAGCATATGCACTTTAGCACTGATCCACAGTGGTAAAGTGCCCAGAGTCATAAAACTAACAACAGGTCAGAAACAGAAGGCCAAAAAGTAAGATATCTGAGGATAAACCCACTGGACAAGCTAGGTCTAACAGTGGCCGATCGATTGCGTACCTGGTATCGAAACTGTAGAACAATCTACCTGCTGGTCTGGGATTTCTATAGTCAGAAGCCAGGTTAAGGAAACTTCTTAAAACCAACCTTATTTAATACCTGCACTAATCTAAGGTTCACTATGGTACATCGGCTGGTGTTGGTTGCTTTCAGCACTGGGATACCCGGTTGAGTAGACATGCGCTTTATAAAAAACAATGTAATAGAATACAATGACATCATCCAGCAAAGTAAACCTCAATATACTTCATAAAATACCATTTACATTTTTTTTAATAAGTTAAGAAAACCAGTGAGAGACATACAGCAGAGAACTCGCTATAACCTTATAAACTACTACACTCACTTATCACCCAGGAGAGAGTTCCCAGTTAATATTTATATCTCTTGTAAACAACTATTCTAAACACTAATGACCATAGTAAGATGTTTAACCATACAGGCTAGTCTATCCCAAACCACAACAATCCCATTTGTCTGTGGCGCATTTTAATTTGGGGAATTAAGTCCTCTTAATCCTGAGAGTCCCTGGGTCCAACAAGTCTACCATGTACCTCCAGTAAACACCACAGAGCTGCGTTGCAGAGAGGTGGTCCGAGGCCACGCCCCATTTTACACATCTCTGCAATGCAGCTCTGTGGCGCATACTGGAGGTACCTGGTGGGTTAGTTTCCCCTCAGGGACCCTCAGGATTCAAGGGGACTTTATCCCCAACTTAAAACGCCCACAGGTCATGTTTGCACACATGTCATCGTAGGCCCCCCCTCCCTTCACCAGTGTGCAAACGCACCCCGTGGTGCGTTTTAAGAGGTAGTTTCAATCCCCCTGCCCTATTATATACTAGTGCCTTACAGAGGAGGTCATGCTAATCACAGGGGGACCCCAACGCATAGTGTTCCCTAGTGTATGTCTAGTCTAGTCTAGTCTGGATATTTGTATTGCGCAAACATATCACATCCCCTGAGGGAGTCTCATGGCGCATGCGGACAATCCCAGAAAAAGACAGTGAATGATCCTGAGAATGGAGGCCTAACTAAAAAGCCACGTTTTCAACAACTTTCGGAAACTCATGTGTTCGATAGTTGTGCGGATGTTTAAAGGAAGTTTGTTCCATAGGATTGGTGCCATGTGGGAGAAAGCACGTCCACCATTTCTAACTGTTTGAACTCTAAATGGCGTGAGTTGGAACTTAGAGCTAGATCTCAGTTCTCGCCCAGGCTGGTACCATGTCAATTTTCGGTTCCAGTATTTTGGTCCTGTGCCATACATATGCTTATGGACCAAACACATGGTTTTAAAAATGGCTCTTTTTTTTATGAGGAGCAAATGTAGACTTTTTAGGCATGGCAAGGAGGGGGATCGTTTTGGTAATCCCAAAATCAGACGGGCGGCGGTGTTTTGAACAACTTGTAATTTATTAATGTGGCACTCATTTATAGCAAGTAAAAGGGAGTTACCATAATCTAGCCTGTTAATTATAAGGCCCTGAACTAGGACTCTACGTGCTTCCTTTGGTATCCATTTGAAAACTCTGCGTAAACTACGCATGATTCCAAAACAAGTCCCAACGGTGTGGTTTACATGGTCCTTCATGGATAATTTATTATCCATATGGATTCCAAGGTTGCGGACGGATTCCTTTGGGACAGGGCATTCCCCCATTTCTGGGGGCCACCAATCCTGGGTCCAATGTACACTGGCTTGGCCAAATGTCATTATTTCAGATTTAGCACCATTCAGTTGTAGGTGATTCAGACTCATCCAATTTTTTACCTCTACCAGGCATTTTTGAAGCGCTTTTTGGTGTCGTTTATGTCATGGCCAAGGGTGACTAGTATTTGCGTGTCATCAGCATATGATAACACGTCAAATCCATATGCCCTAATGAGATTAGCTAAAGGGGACATATAAACATTAAAGAGCGAAGGGCTAAGGATGGAGCCCTGCGGCACACCCCTTGTAACTGGCAGTGTGCTGGCTAAGATTTCATCTGTTTGCAGTGTGGTTGTTCGATTTGATAGATAGCTGATAAACCATCTTAAAACCTGCCCTTTGACACCACACTCCAATAGGCTTCTAACCAAGATGTGATGGGAGATGGTGTCAAAGGCAGCCGATAGGTCTAAAAGTACCAGAATGCACGATTGACGTTTGTCAAGGGCAAATCTGATATTATCGGTAACCTCGATCAGGGCTGTCTCCGTGCTGTGAGCAGCACGGAAACCTGACTGAGAGGAGTCGAGTAGATTGTTTCTCTCGAGATAGCCTATCAGCTGTTCATTAACAAATGCCTCTAATACTTTCCCTGAGAAGGGTAGCAAGGAAATGGGGCGGTAGTTTGAGAAGGTGTTTATATCCGCACCGGGCTTTTTAAATAGAGGTTTTACTCTTGCCGCCTTCCAGATTTTAGGGAATTCCGCTTCTGTCAGGGATGTGTTTAGAAGGCAGGAGAGAGGATGAACCAGCACTGGAGCGAGAGTAGAAAATAGTTTAGAGGTTAACTGATCGCAGGGAGAGCCTGATTTAATTTTCCGTCCTAAACGCATGGTTTTTTCATTGTCCAACAATTCAAAAGTAGACCAATTTGCGGAGGAGACATTTATATGTGTGTCTTGATTCATGTGCAACTCCTGTTCCAGGTGTTGGAGAGATGTATTTTCTATTTTAAAAGGTTTACATATTTTTGTAATTTTTTCGTCTAAAAACATAGAAAGGGGGGACGTGGCTACGCAAGCGGCGATGGGGGTTGTAGCCTGCTAGAGCTCCCGCCGGCCCGCCATTGATCCGACGACTTATCCTGGTCCCCGAGCCACTGACCCGCAACCAAAACGGGGCTAAGGTTACCGGAGGCGCCAGTGACCATCCGGTGTGTTCGGTGGCGATCCCGCGCTCCCGGAGCAGCCGGGGCCTCGATTTTGGAGCAGCCGAGCAGTGGGTTGCGGCCAGGGGACGGCTGCGGCGCCCCGCTGGCCCTGAGGCCGAGGCTGAGGCCGAGAGACTGCTGGCACCCATCCTCCCAGGGCCAGGCTGAGCCCTGGGGCAGTGTAGACGTGACAGGCGGACCGGAGCGGCAGAGGTGGCCTGGTGGCCCGGGCACAGCCGGGACCTCGATTTTCGCGGCCCGGTGTCAGGGGCCGGCAGCGTGGAGGAGGGACGGACGCCCTGGAGAGCCCGATCGGCGGTGAATGTGCCGAGGCAACTATTCGGCCTACCGACGGCAACAGTGAGTAGTGGGGCCCCCCCCCCCCCGGGCCCACAGACCAGAAGGGACGTCGACGCTGTGGCGCAAGACACAGTGGGTCCACGCACCGACGGCAACAGTGAGTAGTGGGCCCCCCCCAGGCCCACAGACCAGAAGGGACATCAACGCTGTGGCGCAAGACGCAGTGGGTCCACGCACCGACTGGAGGAGCGTTACCGGTCACTGAGAGCCACAACCATCGGCGGCTGGGGGGGACAGCATAAGTGGGGGCAGTGACTGAGGTCCACCCGGTGCTATACCCAACACTAAGCCGACCCGAAGTGACTTGTCTGAGACTCCCCCCCCTCCCAGGGGCCAGCAGCAGTCCAGTGGCCCTGATAACTCTGCGATCATGACCAGGGGGGGTAGCAGCACCGCTAAGCAAGTAACCATCGATAAATTCACCGGCCTGGTGGGGGCCCTGGGCCATCAGGGGGCGGCTCGCCTGGAGGGGCGCCGGACAACGCGGCCCTTATGGCGGCCATAACCCAGTCACGGGACATGCTGGATGCCAAGATAGGGGCTGTTGGCGCAGATGTGACCCTATTGCGCCAGGACCTGAGGAACGCCGTGGCGCGGATCACGGAAGCAGAATCCAGAGTGTCAGTGGTGGAGGACGACGTGAGTAACCTTAAAAAGAGGATGGCGGCGATGGAAACTGCGCAGCGGATTACGGCGCTCCGGGTGGAGGATGCAGAAGGGCGGGCGCGCCGAAACAACCTCCGCTTCCTTGGATTTCCAGAGAGCTGTGGGAAGGGTGGCATGGAACAGTTCCTTACACAGTGGCTAGAATCATGGATGCCCCCGGGGACGCTGTCTGCATGCTTCGTTATTGAAAGGGCGCACCGCGCCCTGACGCAGAAACCACCTGAGGGCGAGCGGCCTAGGGCGGTAATCGCACGGCTGTTGAACTACCACGACAGGGACGCCATACTGAGGGAAGCTAGAAATAAAGAAACCCTCTTATGTGAAAATCAAAAGATCTTGATCTTCCCTGACTACACCAAACTCGTCCAACAGCAACGCCACTCTTTCATGGCAGCCAAGGCAAAGTTGAGAGGCCTTAAGCTACAATATTCCCTGCTGTACCCGGCGCGCCTGAGAGTGATCTTCCAGTCACGGACACTGTTCTTTGATACGCCGGAGGACCTTTTCAGATGGACCGATGAAACGGTGCAGGTCAGACCACATTCTCAACTAGGGCTCAATCCAGGCTCCCCTGAGGGCGCGCCTCGGCCACAGCGAGATCAGACGTCTAGACACGGACGAACCAAACGCTCCAAATCACGCAAGCGCGCAGCCTCGGCCGATGGCGCACGAAACACTGTTAGAACAGAGGACTCCGAACAATCTAGCACGGATCACTGAAGTCTCCGGGGCCTCGGCTCCCTCTTCTGCTATTACTGCTGCCAATCCTAGATGGACGTACCTGGTCGCCTGAGACCCACTGTATCTTCAGCCGTATCGCGGCCTTGTGACAGTACATCTAATGTCTACTGAGCGTGGACGAGGTTGTGGGGTGGGGTTCGGGGACTCCATGATAGTGGCTGCCACTCTCCCGTTTGTGAGAGGGACACTGAGGGGAGGGGGTGAGTTCACTGTTCCTCTTTGGGATGTTGGGATCCATTGGTATGGATGGGCCTGAGCCCTCTGTTTTGGTCTCGGGACTACCCATGCCGCGACAGGTACCTCATAGTTCATTGGGGTATAGGGTGGGGGGAGGCAGGGGACGGGCGGTCAGGGTTGTGGCTGCTGAGTTGGGGTTGGGGAATGTTGGGGATTGTGGGGCTAGGGGGTTGGAGCTGTTCTCTGGGGTGGATGGTGCACTGCATGTGTGTGTCGTTATAATGATTCGTGTGACGTGGGGTGGGTGGCGCTGGAGTGGGGGGCTCGTGTGGTGGACTCCAAAGGACTATGGCTGACTCGACTCGGCGGCTTCCGGAAGACTCTATGCGGGTGATTACGTGGAATGTCAGGGGATTACTGGACAAAATCAAGCGTGGGGCAGTGTTGCGATGGGGTAAGAGTGCAGCGGCAGATGTGTTCTTGCTCCAAGAAACTCATATGATGGGCACAAAGGCGCTGGGCCTGCAGAGGTTTGGGTATCAGCAGGTTTTCCATGCCGGGTTCTCGAGGGGATCCAGGGGAGTAGCCATATTGATACACCGTAGAATACCATACGTCCATGAGAAACAATGGGTGGATCCCCAGGGTCGCTACCTGTTTGTGAAACGCATGGTGGGCACGGAACCTATAGTGCTTGGGAGTGTGTACGCCCCCCCCCCTACAGTGGGCCCTGGCTGAGAGACTGTTTTCTGTATGGGAAGATATATCCGGGTCAGTGGCAGTAATTGGGGGAGATTGGAATGACGTAATGGATGTGTGTGTGGATCGCCGGAGGCGCCAAGAGACGACTGCAACTCCTCCCCTTTCCCTTCCACCCACCAGACTGCATGCCATGAGTGAGGGGCTGGGATGGGTGGATGCTTGGCGACATATGCACCCAGCGACCCGTGAATATACCTATGTCTCGGCGGTGCATGGGTCATTCTCGCGCTTAGATTATGTGTTTTTACCTCGTGAATGCCTGAGTAGGGTGAAGAGCGCAGACATCTTGCCGAGAGGATTATCCGACCACTCCCCAGTTTCAGTTAGCGTGGACCTCCTGCGAAAACGGCAGCCGTTCAGGTGGCGGATGTCCTCGTGGCATCTGCTACAGCCAGCTTATACTAAACACTTGCGGGAAACCATAGATCACTACTGGCGGGAAAACCTGATAGAGGGGGCTGACGTAGAAGTGGTGTGGGAAGCAATGAAGCCTACCGTACGTGGGGTGGATATCGCATGGTGCTCGGAGGCCCGTAGGCGGCGCCGGGAACAGACTGCGGTGGCGGCTGAGCGAGTGGAGACCCTTGAACGGGAACGCCGCGAGGGTGGCGATGAGGTCGGACTGAGGCTGCTTTTACAAGCACAGCAATCGTACGCGTCCCTCTTGATGGATGAAGCCAGGCAGGCGTGGCTGGCCACAAGAAGTAGGGTGTATCAATGGGGGGACAAGCCGTGCTCCATGCTCCATAGATTATGCCAACACAACTTTCAACCCCTCGTGCTGCCGGGCATCACAGACGACAATGGGGAGGTACTGACTGACCCTAACGAGTTGGCAGCGAGCTTCGCCACGTACTTCGAAGCCCAATACGCCTCATGTGACCAATTGCCTGAGGGCGATTTAGCCCGGTTTTTCGCGGACCTCCCGCCCACCCAGGTGTCAGTCGAGGCCAGGAAGGCCTTGGACGCACCCCTCACAGCGGAGGAGCTGGGAGACGCTCTGGGGCAACTCAATGCGGGCAAGGCTCCTGGCCCTAATGGCTACCCGTGTGAATTTTTTAAGAAATTCCACGTACAGCTGGGGCCCCACTATCGCAGAGTTCTTGAGGCGGCGAGAGCGCGGGGCGCGTTGCCCCCAGATTGGCGCCATGCCGAAATAGTGGTATTTCAGAAGCCTGGTAGACCCCCGGGTAGCCATGACTCATATAGACCTATTTCCCTCATCAATATCGAGGCAAAAATATTGGCCAAGGCCCTAGCAAACCGTCTGGCTCCGTATATTACGGATCTGGTCCACTCGGATCAGGCAGGATTCATGCCCCACAGGGCGACGCAACATAATATCCGACGGGCACAGGCGGCGATAGACGCTGTTGGAGCCTTTGGGGACCGGGCGGCGTTGCTATTGGCCGATATCAACAAGGCTTTCGACTCGGTCAGCTGGTCGTACATATTTGCATTGCTATCGTGGCTCAACCTAGGCCCAATTTTCCGGTCCTATGTCAAACTACTTTATACGGACATCACGGCCTCGGTGCGAGTCGCTGGGGCGGTGTCGGAGACGTTCCACATTGGCTGGGGGACTAGGCAGGGGTGCCCTCTTTCCCCCTATCTGTTTGCCTTAGCCATGGAACCCCTAGCTGCCAGAGTCCGTAGTGATGCGCTGATTCGGGGCTTCGAATGGAATGCCACCCTATCGGATAGAATTGCATTGTACGCGGATGATGTCCTCTTCTTCCTCACCGATCTACAACGCTCCGGCCCACGTGTCCTGGAGGTCATGCAACTGTTTGGGGAAGTTTCAGGTTTATACCTGAACTTACGTAAATCCACCTTATGGGTACTACATGGGGACACGGTGACGGAGCCCTGGGCTTCGGAACTGCAAGTGGCCACAGTTGGTATGAAATACCTCGGGGTGTTTCTATCAAACTCGGCGGATACGGCCTGGGAACGTAACCTACTGCCCGTCTGGGAGCGGGTCCAGACGGATGTCAAGACTTGGTCCCGGATGCCCCTATCGATCTTTGGCCGGTCAGCTATCTTTAAGATGGTTGCACTACCGCGCCTACTCTACCAACTACAGAACCATCCGTATCCTATCCCACCCCAATGGTTTCGGCAGGTGAACTCGGTGCTGGGCCGCTTCCTCTGGGCTGGCGGTGCTGCCAGGGTAGCGCTGCGCACTTGTTTTCTGTCCACATATTGTGGGGGCCTAGCCGCCTCGGATATACAGTCGTACTACCAAGCCGCTCATCTCCTTGTTTTAAATGAATGGTGGTATGGTGACGGTGGAGATCCGGCCTATGCTCTGGAACGTGCGCTGATGGGTGATCACTCGCTCCACACCATTCTCTACTCATCGCGGCTACGTCGGCCACTGCCGAGAGTCACTAAACTTGTATTTGCGATATGGCGACAGGCACTGCGTCGCGTGGGCTGGTGGGGTCGACTGACCGCGGAAACGCCGTTATGGCGCAACGGGTTACTACCGGAACTGTCTAAGCTGTCAGGCTTTGATGGCTGGGACTCTATAGGCATTTCGCAGCTCGGCCATGTGATGTCCGGGACGACTCTTAAGTCCTTTCAGGCCCTTCGTACCGAATTTGATATGCACCAATCTCAATTCTTTCGTTATTTACAATTCCGACATGCGCTGACGCCCAGTATAGCCAATCTTGACTCGCTCCCGGAATTCAGCCCGATCGAAGCGAAGGTCTTCATGGGCGATCTTGAGGACAAAAAAGTATCACGCATCTACCAGACCATGGTCACGCATTGCTCATCCACTCTTCTTCCGCTGAAGGCGCACTGGGAGGCCGATGTAGGACCATTAGATGAGGATGATTGGCGGGAGGCATTAGAATCCCCGAGGGGGGCGGCTATAGCGATACGGTTTCGCCTCATACAGTTCAAGGTTCTACACAGGGCCTACTATACCCGAGAGCGTCTGTGGAGGGCGGGCCTGATTGGGTCCCCGGAATGTCTGAGATGTGGGGCGGAGGTGGGTACGTTGCTCCACACAGTGTGGTCGTGCTCCAAACTAGTTGGCTTCTGGAGGGGTGTTTGGGGCTGTCTGTCGGAGGTGCTGGGCTGGACCCTCCCCCGTACCCACCGCCTGGGTCTATTACACATCCTGGAAGGGGTTGGTGGTAATATCTATAAGCGGCATCTGCTCCTACTGGGGCTGGTGGTAGCTAAAAGAGACATGGCCCGAGCATGGAAGGACGTGAGGCCCCCTCCCCTGAATGCATGGAAGGCAGGATTAGACTTTTGTATGGGCCTGGAGAGGCCAATCTTTGAGGCACGAGGATGCCCTCGTAAACATTTCAAAATATGGAAGAGGTGGGCGGACTACAGAGGGTTGACACTGGACCCCCCGGCGGAACCGGTGGAGGACCTATAGCCCTATATGCTCCTGCGAAACCCGTTCCCGCACACACACTTGACACGTCAAAAGCTTCCGTCATCATGGTTCACACACACATGCATGGGGTTAGGGAGGGTTGAGGGAGGGCTCAGGGAGTTGGGTGGGTAGATTATTGAAAAGATGAAGGTGGGGTTAATCTTTTCGTGTATCCTTGATTCCATTGATTCATTGTTTCAATGCTCAGATTTATATTGTGATTGTAATTACAATGCTTGGTGGTATCGTCCTGAATGTGGGATGCCACCTTAATTCATATGCTCATCTTTATCAATAAACCGGTTGTGGAAAAAAAAAAACATAGAAAGGTCTTCCGTCCATTCATTTGTTTTTGGGGTTTCTTGCGGACTTTTAAAGGAAGTAAGTTCCTTTAAAATGTAATGGAGCTCTTTGGACGAATTTTCAGCTTTATTTATTCGTTCAGCTATATGAGTTCTTTTTGCTGCTTTGATTTCCCTCATATATTTGGTGTGTAGGGTTTGATAGATTTTGCGATTCTTGAGGTCTTTATTTTTGCGCCAAGTTTTTTCGGCATTTCTTGTTTGAGTTTTCAGATGTTTTAGTTGGTCAGTAAACCAAGGTGAGGTTTTTTCCCTACAATACACCTTTCGAATAGGGGCTATCTTGTCTAGTGTCTTATAGACAGCGGACTCCAGATATATAGCTCCAAGATGTGCATTTTCCTTGAAGTTTATAAGGTCTATCGTGAAATTCTCAGAAAAGGCAGCCAGAGTAATCTTTTTCGTATTCCTACATGTTTTTTGTTTTTTATTTATTATGATTTTAGATCTATGGCTGCTTATAGAGAATTTCACAAGAAAATGGTCGGTCCATAGTAATGGAATGGGGGTCATTGGCATGACATTTGGTGAATTAGTGAATAAAAGATCAAGCGTGTGACCTGCTTGGTGGGTGGGGCCGATGATCTTTTGTATCAAGTTCAGGGTGTTCATTGCAGAGATCAATTTTCCAGTATCAATGTTGGACTGATCATCCACGTGATAGTTAAAATCACCTAATAGTAAAAAATGGTCTGACGTCAGTACATGCGGGGCGATAATTTCTAATAGAGTGTTGGCAAAGTCTCCTTGGTTTCCTGGAGGGCGATATAATAGAGCCCCTTTCCATGTATCTTTTTTTTCTGGGTCATTTATTTTAAAGATTAAAATTTCTAAATCATTTACCGCAAGGCTATCTATAATTTGAACATTTATATTCTCTTTAACTGCTATAAGTACTCCACCACCTTTTCCACCTATTCTATCGCGTCTGATTATAGAGTATTGCGGAGGGAAGGCTATCTGGAGATCAGGGGTCGCATGTTCGTGTAGCCATGTTTCTGTTATAAAGCACAGTTCTGGTTCTTCAAAATTGAGTAGACTCCATATCTCCAGGGCATGTCTTGGAATAGATCTGGCATTAAAATATATAGCAGTATATTTTCCCAGTGGGGAACTAGGTTTGGTATGGGCATCAACCGTCTTTATGCAGTCTTTGGGAGCGTTTTGAAGATCGGTTTTTAATTTTTCTGATATTACAAAAGGGGGGCAGTTAAAAGCCAACAAATCATGTCGTGCATACCTGATAAGGGTTGAGGTGCTTATAGCCATTTTCGGGAACATGGGAAAAATACAGAGTCCGGTGTGAGCAGAGGATAGTGACCAGGCAGCCGGCAGCGTTCTGGCGCGGACGGGCGCAGACGGGCTTGCCTTTGGCGCCCGCGCCTCCCCCGCTGTTAAGTAGGGAAAGGAGCCGGGTGCACTAGTACGCTAACCTCTACTTCCGTCAGCGAAACCGGAAGTGAGTATACTGCCGGTTGACCCTCCGCATCAAACGGCATATGCCGCGGCGGACCGGGGTCTGGCAGAGTTACCAAGGACACTCTTAAAATCAGTGGCAATAGCAACAACAAAATAGGATTAAAAGTGCATATAATTCACACTGTCAGTGTTACAAAATAAAACAGAACAAAGATCAGGTGATAGTTTTTTTAAATCAATTTAGGCGATTTGGTAGTTAGGTTAGCTACTAGACTGAAACCTTGAGCAGTTTGGTTGCGTTCTACAAAGGTAACAGCCTACCAAAAGGTGACTCACCCTCTTAGTCAGGGCGCCGCTGCGCGCGTCCGCGCCTCCCCCGCTGTTAAGTAGGGAAAGGAGCCGGGTGCACTAGTACACTAACCTCTACTTCCGTCAGCGAAACCGGAAGTGAGTATACTGCCGGTTGACCCTCCGCATCAAACGGCATATGACGCGGCGGACCGGGGTCTGGCAGAGTTACCAAGGACACTCTTAAAATCAGTGGCAATAGCAACAACAAAATAGGATTAAAAGTGCATATAATTCACACTGTCAGTGTTACAAAATAAAACAGAACAGGTTGTATGTAGGTGTTTTCACTGTATTCTAAGTGTCTTTTAACATAGCACTGGCTCTAGGACTGGTTAGTCAGACTCAGTTACCACCAGTATCCATCTGAAAAAGTTGAGGCAACAAGGATTCTTTCTGCTCCTCTGTTTGTTCTTTCTGCACGTTTTCTTTCTTCCTGCACTTTTCTTCGTCTTTGAGGACTTCTGTTGCTTCTTTCTGCATTTATTTTTTTTCTTTCTGTGCATTCTTTCTTTTTTCATCACATGTCCTACCTCTGTAGGCATAGTTAGAATCTAGCATTTAAAAAACCTTTGAAATTCATTTAAACAACCATAGGTTTCAGGCATTTTATAGTTAGGAATTTGCATTTAAAAACCTTAGAAATTTACTGAAAAAAACATTGGTTTCAGGGGCGTTGTAGTTAGCTGGACATTTCATTCGTACAAAACCATTGAAATTTCCCTGTTATAGTTAGTTCAGCTAACTATACCTTGTGCGCCCACAAAGCACTGCTGATGACGTCACATATTGCATCACTCATGACATGGTCAGTGATATCACACATGACATCCCTGATGACATCTCAAATGACATCACTGACCATGTCTTGGGTGCCAAATCCCGGGGACTTTTTAAAAATACAGTGTGGGGGGGCCCAATCCCCCCCACCCCCCTGGGCTTAAATGTATAATGGGGGGCCTCCAAGGCCACCCGAGCCCCAGGGACCGCCACCCCGGGGGCTTTAACATGTGGTATGCTGGGGGACTCATGGCCACCCGCAGCCCCGGGGACCGCCATCCCCCAGGGCTTCTTTAAAAAAAAAAACAATTACCAAACCTGTGGGGGGGGGGGGGGCTCAAGCCCCCCCACATGCCACGGGGACCACCACCTCCCCGGGGCACTACATATTTAAATCGGGGGGTCCGTGATGGATCCCCCAACCCTGGGGACCACCACCCCCTTGGTCTTTTAAATGTTGGGAGGGGGTGCACGGGGGTGCACTGTTCCCATGAGGCACAGGGTCAGACTGATTTGCATATAGCCATGTCTGAACTGGGGTGGTAGAGTGGGCTAAAGAACGGTGATGGATTAAACCCATATGTTTTGACTGGTTGTGAGTGTTTGATTGGTTCAAATGCTCCGTCCATTTCCACCCCCTTTGTATCGCTTTTGGCCGCCATAAGTGTGGCAGGGTATGCTCAGACGTGAGTCCCTTGCTCACTTTGCCACTGGATTCAAGCAAACCGGGCTGAAGACGGCTAATGCCTGAAACCGGTCCTCGGAAGCTTGTTTACGGTCCAGGGAAGGCATGGATTGGCAGTTCGGGCTTGACTGTTCCCATGAGGCATAGGGTCAGACTGATTTGCATATAGCCATGTCTGAACTGGGGTGGCAGAGTGGGCTAAAGAACGGTGATGGATTAAACCCAGATCTTTTGACTGGTTGTGAGTGTTTGATTGGTTCAGATGCTCCGTCATTTACCACCCCCTTTTGTACCGCATTTGGCCGCCATAAGTGTGGCAGGGTATGCTCAGACGTGAGTCCCTTGCTCACTTTGCCACTGGATTCAAGCAAGCCGGGCTGAAGATGGCTGTAATGCCAGAAACCGGTCCTCGGAAGCTTGTTTGCGGTCCAGGGAAGGCATGGCTTGGCAGTTCGGGCTCGACTGTTCCCATGAGGCACAGGGTCAGACTGATTTGCATATAGCCATGTCTGAACTGGGGTGGCAGAGTGGGCTAAAGAACGTGATGGATTAAACCCAGATCTTTTGACTGGGTGTGAGTGTTTGATTGATTCAGATGCTCCGTCCATTACCACCCCCTTTTGTACCGCTTTTGGCCGCCATAAGTGTGGCAGGGTATGCTCAGACGTGAGTCCCTTGCTCACTTTGCCACTGGATTCAAGCAAGCCGGGCTGAAGATGGCTGTAATGCCAGAAACCGGTCCTCGGAAGCTTGTTGTAAAGGATACACGGCGATTCTGCAGGAGCGTCAGGAATCCGAAGTATAATCCACAGCCTTCCCCTGCAGCCTTCCGACTCTATCAAGCACTAGAGCACAGGAGGCAAGCCAGGGGAAAACAGGGAGACAAAACAAGGAAAGGTAGGGGGTAACAATTGGTGTTGAGGGTCTTCAGACTGGTCGTCTCAACCTTCTTGTGGGCTTGGCAATCAAGAGAGACTGTAATGCAAAGAGTTATATTCTTAAACCTGAAGAGGACAAACACATTCCCAATTACACAACATAACCCTTCATACCTATCTGGTTGTATGTTAATGTTCCTGAATGGATATGGGAGAACCTCTGGAAATGGATATAACTGGAGCTGCAGTGTAGAAGACAAAACCCTCATAAATCTAATGACTCAATGTATATTTGTATTATGAGTGACTAACAAAACATCCTGCTCACTTTGATCTTTTGTCTTAACTGCCACGAAGCACACCCCAAAGGTTTGTTTGAATACAGTTGCCAATATTCTTGATAGTGGGAACAACATCTACAATAAACAAAACAGGGCATCAAACACTTCAATACAGTCTTACTAATACCAAGTACAATGGGCAGCGCAATAATGCGCTGTTACCGTGTTTCTGGAACAAGTAGCTGTAGCCCAATCCTCACTGGTCCACGCAAGATATCAAGTCCAAATAGGTGAAATATATCACCAGAGCTGAATCACCCCCAAGGAAATGGTGTCAGAAGGGATGGGCAGGGGTAAAGAAAGGCCCTAACTGACTAAGGAAAGAACACCAGTAACAACCCGGCCGCCAGCGGAGAAGAACCCGGCCGGCAGCGGAGCAACCCGGTGTAGGGGAAACAAGGAAGGGTGAAGGTGCGCCCGGCCTGTCAGCGGAGTCAAACCCGGCTGACAAGCGGAGCGGAAATAAGGCCAACAGCAAAGAGAGGATGCCCGGCTCGTCAGCGGAGCACAAGCCCGGCTGACAAACGGAGCAGTACTGAGGCAAAATGATAGGGAGAGGAATCCCGCCGGATGGCGGAGTAAGACCCGGCCGCCGGGCAGGACACCAGAACACTGGAAAGGCAGCAAAATCGGGAACCGACACGGAACGTGTCAAACTGCACAAGCGCGATGGTGAGGCACTCGGCAAACGAGAGGGACAGGCTGCGGAGGCTCACAATCGAACCCACGGAGCCGAGGACACTCTCGAAGCAGAAGAACGCCAGGACGTAGGAAAACGGAAGTCAGGCACAGGAAGTCAGGCAGAAAACAAACCCAACGGAGCTAGACGCTAGAACGTGAAGCGTCGCTCCCTGGGTCAAGGACACCTAAATAGTGCACAAATAAAGGGACAGCGCACTGGGAGGGGGCTTGAGGCATGACACTTGTTTGCAGTCCAGGGAAGGCATGGCTTGGCAGTTCGGGCTGGACTGTTCCCATGAGGCACAGGGTCAGACTGATTTGCATATAGCCATGTCTGAACTGGGGTGGCAGAGTGGGCTAAAGAACGGTGATGGAATAAACCCAGATCTTTTGACTGGGTGTGAGTGTTTGATTGGTTCAGATGCTCCGTCCATTACCACCCCCTTTTGTACCGCTTTTGGCCGCCATAAGTGTGGCAGGGTATGCTCAGACGTGAGTCCCTTGCTCACTTTGCCACTAGATTCAAGCAAGCCGGGCTGAAGATGGCTGTAATGCCAGAAATCGGTCCTCGGAAGCTTGTTTCTGCTCCAGGGAAGACATGGCTTGGCAGTTCGGGCTGGACTGTTCCCATGAGGCACAGGGTCAGACTGATTTGCACATAGCCATGTCTGAACTGGGGTGGCAGAGTGGGCTAAAGAACGGTGATGGATTAAACCCAGATCTTTTGACTGGGTGTGAGTGTTTGATTGGTTCAGATGCTCCGTCCATTACCACCCCCTTTTGTACCGGGTGTTTTCCATAAGCATTTATTGAACAGGGATTATTGTGGTGTACAATAGATGTGCCGCAACAACCACTAGACAGTATAAGATATAAATTATTAACAGTACTATAAAGGTAAATGGATGCTATAGTTCTACCATATTACTATTATCATGAATACATCCAAGTATATAAAACACATAATAAAAAGATGCATACTCCTACGATGTCTCCTTAAATAGATGCACCTAAATGTACCGAGCTTGTGTATAGGTCTTAGCCTAAGGATCCCCCTAGGATTTAGTCAACCCCATTACCTGAAGTGAGAGACTATGGACCCCATCCTGGTCTTGAGCTTAATGTCAAAGGTTCTTATATAGCGCCTTATCACCGCAAGGTCTCAAGGCGCTTGCTTTGGGAACCCGTCCTGGCTTTTTCCCTGTGAAATTACCCGTACTGGGCATCCCCAAGGTGAAAGCCAGGCATCCCGCCGCGGGGGGCCGTAGTGGAGATTAAGCAAGCTATTGCCCAGAGTTGCAGAGTGTGAACCCGTGATTCGAGTAGGCACCGAAGCGAGAATTATCGAGTTCGTGGACATTTGGGCTCAAGATCCTGCTGCGTCAGGAATTGAACGCTTGTCCCAGGTCTGACCTCTGCTTCAGGGTCTGCCTCCTCTAACCAGTGAGCCACACTTCTACACAGCTTAACACACCGCGAGGGATATTAGACCACTGCGAGCTGGAGTGTCTGCATGCAGGAACCTCAGAGTCTCTGGTCAGTGTGCCGGCCAGCAGCCACGGCCGGTAGTGGGAGTACCCGCCGGGCGGTGACGTGGGGAGGGGGAGGGGCAGGGTGGTGGTAGTAATGTATGGATTACGGACTTTAAAAGGTAAATAAACATAAAAATAAATAAAATGAATTTCGTTGCACACACTGCAATGCAAAATGAGATGCAGTGTGTGCAACGAAATTCGTTTTATTTATTTTTATGTTTACTTTCCTTTTAAAGTCCGTAATCCATACATTACTACCCCCCACCCTGCCCCTCCCCCTCCCCACGACACCGCCCGGCCGGTACTCCCACTACCAACCGCGGCTGCCGGCCAGGAAGTCTAAGTCTCCTCTGTCTATATTAGCATGATGCGATGTATAAATACCTGTACTTCTCCCCAGGGGTCCTACCTTGCTATATTAGTGTGTTGGCCATAGGATGATGTCGGACATGAACTTTATACATAGATATTATACAGGAGATGGTAGCCCTGCTGTGCTTCCAAGAATCCTCATGCATAATGTATGAGATTTCGAACTAGGGAAAAACCTCATTCTGAATGCAGTGTCGTATCTGGGTAAAAGGTCAGTCCCTGTAAACCGTGACAGTGTTATGTAGAGAAGATTATAGGTGAAAGGTAATGAAATTACCAAGGCATATATTATGATACCTATATGGAATATAATAAGGTATCCAAGGAGACGACAGGAAGTTAGTTTGATGGCAAAGCCAGGCTAAAGAGGAGAGCACGTAGCTTAAGCTTAGGAGGCAAACTAAACGGGGTGAGGAAAAGAGGCGTGAGGTGAGACTAGCGAGAGACAGCACGCTAAGAGGAAGCACAGCAAGACAAGGATGCGTTCTGCTCCTCATGGGTGCATGGCAAGAATAGACCTACTCCCAGGCTCCAAATGGCTCACAGGACTGAGGACAGGGACCAATATGACAGACCTTAACCTAAGGAAGGATCATTTGAACGAGAGGACATGGCTGTAGTGGAGGATTGTATCTGGCATGGAGGGGGAAACCACATGTGACTCCATGCCTAAAAAGATGGGAATGCTATGTTGGACAGAAACTCATAATGTCACATGAAATAGGTATGTACGTGTTACTACAGAGGCGTGCCGCAGGGATTTGTACACGTGCCATGGTCCCAGTTAGACAAAGAAGGTTTGAGAGAAACATTACTGACATTGCTGGATGGGACAGGGAAATGGATTCCAATCCTCGAAAAGAACACCGCAGGTATCAACATAGGAATAGGTGATATAAAGAGCCTGCTAAGTAGCGTCATTAGGAAACAGACTAACACGATATCACCCAAGCATGCATTCCAGCAATTATGCTAACTAATGACAGGACTGGGTTTACTTCAAGCAGGCACTGAATATGGACAGCCCTGAGATATTCCCTGATCACCCAGATGTAGGAGGGTTAATGGCGGAAACCATGCAGTCTGGGGAAAGCTTAATCAGATTTCCTGAGCAGAAGGAGGGAACAATGAGGGCAAACGATTGGACAGCAATTGACCGATACAGGTCCATTGCTCGCACTTTTGTACAACATTCTTAAAAAGGGGCTACCGAACAAGATATGGAGCAGGTTGAACAATGTAGTTGGTTTAGATACCAAACCCTGGCAGCAGATACAAGCCCATATACTACATTACCACAAAAAGAAACTAGAAAAGAATAAAGAGAAACAGGAGAAAGACCAAAGAGACACCCCAAGACTGGTTCAACACAATTGAAAAAGACCGCCCTTGATTGGATGGCACAAGTCTCAATGGGGGATCTACCACAAAAGTCTAGAGGGTTCCAAACCGGCTATGGCAGTAGAGGCCAGGAAGGTTGACAGCAATCCTACCCTAGAGAGTGCTACTATTGCTGTACGGGAGGGTCACCTGGCAGAGAGATGACAATTAAAGGCATACCACGAGCAGCAAATACAGCAAAGAGCAATGAGCCAGGGTAGCTACCTCGAAACCTCATGAACATCCCTCCTCAACCCCAATCACAGGGGAATCAAAATGCACTGTACACCCGCCATCTGCCACACCACCGTAGCAGGGATCTAGTAATTGGTAAAACACAAGGCAACAGCCACCTCAGACAGAGAACTCAGCACAGCAGGACCAGGGACGCAGCCCTGGCAGGGAGGGGTGACAGAGTGGGGAGGTAGCACTATCATGCAATCCCAAAATCAAGTTACGCAGTAAAAGTTAAAACCCTCTGCACAAGCAGATATTACCCCACCAACTTAAAAAACTAATGATCAATAGCTGACACCAACTCACCCTGTCTCCCCAACAAATGTACCAAATTAAAAGAAAAGACAATTGAGACGATAGCAGGAATTCAAATGTGTACTTGTATAAAAAAAAACTGAGCGGGTCAGAGCTTTGACTGCCGGGCCTCCTCAGCAAAGGCCCCACTCTGCTGCTGACCCTTTAATGTGGGTTTGGCTGGCCACGCCCCGGGGGGAGGGCAGCATAATGAGGGGGTAGGGCCCCAAGAAATGTTTAAAAGCAGACATTCGGGTTTAGCGGGCCAAAGTCACAGGGACGAGTTCCAATCACCAAGTCAAAACACAACCAGGGCAAATGTTTCCTTCATGGCGGTTAGTCCCAACAGTGCCTCAAAAAATCCAAAAGCCTCCAAGGCAATAAAAGCCCCCTTTCAGTTCTAAAACAAAGCCGTCCTTGGGGACAGGAGCCAGGATTCCCGTGCTCCTGGGATGGTAATAACCCTAAGAAACACCACAGCACACACACAAAGAGCAAATAAAGCTGCAAGAAATCCGCATGATGTTGTGACTTCTCCAGTTGGGAGGTTCCCCAGGATGACCAGGCATCGTAGACTTGCAGAAGCTGTCTCATTTTTATTTCTGTTGTCACCCACCAGACCTTTTGCAATTGTTAGATCAAAAACCCTTGGTTCTACGCATCTGGGGTTACAAGGCAGAATATTGACTTAGCCGGCCTACTCCTATGCTTCATGAACAATCCCATCTTGTTCCAAAGCCTGGTGACCATGCTGTACTCTTCCAAAGTAGCAAAAGGAGGTATGCCAGTCATTTGGGCATCACACGACCAAAGAGACTCCAGTCACAAGCTGGGGACTGCAGGGCCACCAGCACACTGAGAAGAAGTGGGGTGTGGGCCGTGGGAGAGGAGGGTGCCCGGGAGTAGAGATCCCAGATCTCCACTTCTGCTCCAGAAGCATGTAGGGCAACGGTTGTGCTCACCTCCATACCAAGCATAGCTACTGACTGGGCACCAAAGCTCGCAGGCTCCAGCAAAGGAAAGCAGTTGGCCCTGACGCTCTCCCCTGTGTGACAAGCGAAGGACTATAGTACGTGAGGGTCAGGGGAATGCCCAAGACCAGAGACATGTACCCAAAGCTAGTCCTAAACGATGGTGCCAGATATCACAGTGTGGTCAAGTTCAGCTAAATCCTGGTACCTGGAAAGCTGGAAAGCGCAAGGGAGGGCCACACCACAGCATACCACATGTCAGGGTCAGAGATATACATGAACACATGATCCTGAGACATGTTACAAACACACGCATGGACTCTGTTCCCTAGTAACCATGCACACACTGACCCTGGTCATTCCTGGAGATCAACTATCTGGCTTGAACCAACACCAGTTAAAGAAAAAGACAACTTTGCTATATCAAAATCATGACAGAAGATCTGTGGACTATTTTGGCTGGCTCAGTCAGAGAAATTCTTGAAGTATTCAGACTGTTCACAGATGCGCAAGTATCGGTGGTAGGGTCTATTCCCTCTGTTATATTTCATATTGGTACTCTAATTTAGATCCAGGGAACATTGTACCCTTTCCCTACATCATCTCCCCTACATTAAACATAAACGTGCCTTATAAGGACATAACTCCTAATAAGGAAAGAACGCCTTATAGGGACAGAACCCCTTATAAGGATTGATGCCTTTTATTGACTAAACCTTTCACCTAGTTCCATGCAGAGGGAGGGTTTTTCCCAATTAATACTGCTAAGACGTCTACCTATGGGGTATACTTCATCTCTCCTATCTACGCACAATGTTTAATCCCATACATCATCCTTATACTAAACAATGGCTAACACAAGCACAAGGACTGTATAAATACAGCACCTCTTGTTATCAGTAGTTAGAGGGAACCAAGACATCAAGGCCGACACACTGACCAGAGACGCTGAGGCTCCTGCATGCAGTCACTCCAGCTGACAGCGGTCTAAACATCCCTTGTGGAGTGTCCAACTCAAGACCAGGAAGAGGTCCCACACTTTCATTATTCAGGTAATGGGGTTCAACTAAATCCTAGTGGGATTCTTGGCTCTTATTAGCTCTTTCATATCTACTCACATGCTAGGTACACTTAGGTACATCTAGACAGGCATCTTAGGAGTATCTGCTTTATTTTATAAATGCATTTTACATTCATGTATATGTTCATGACTATTGCAAAATGGCAGAACTGTACTATTCCTTTTTATTCACTGTACCGCTGATCCTATATCTCTGTTACTGTGTAACAGTTGTCGCAGCACATATATTTTACACTAGAAGAAAAACGGTGCAATAAATTCTTATTGTGAACACGCTCAACTGTTTTTTCCGTGTATCTCTCTGAGACCAAATGAGCAAGCATGAGTGACTGGGTGAAAAGAGGTATATTGTCTCCACGAGTCTGAGGAATCAGGGTTTGTGATGTTCTGAGGTTGCCAAATACGAATCTCTCTGATAAAAGGAGATTCTAGTGGCACTGTGAGCGAGCTAATGCAAACAAGGCCAACACACGCGGTGGGGGTGCACAGAATCAGTCTACCACCAGACGGATGTATGACATCACAATGCATGCTTTCACAACGCATGCCTTTACAACGCGGTTTTCACAACGCATGCCTTTACAAGGCATAGTGCTTTGGGGAGCTGGATAGTGAATTGTTTAATGTACTATTCCAACTCCAGTCCCCGTGGATAGTAGGGAAGGTGTTGGATAGTAAATTAAACCTATTCCCTATCCTAGAGCGCCCCCCAGCGCAATGCGTTGTAATGGTTTGCGTTGTAAAAGTTGCGTTGTAATGGCACTGCGTAGTAAAAGTTGCATTGTAAAATCACAAGGACTGTATAAATACAGCACCTCTTGCTATCAGTAGTTAAAGGGAACCAAGACTTCAAGGCCGACACATTGACCAGAGACGCTGAGGCTCCTGTATGCAGTCGCTCCAGCTGACAGTGGTCTAAACATCCCTTGTGGGGTGTACGACTCGAGGCCAGGACAAGGTCCCACACTCATTATTCAGGTTAATGGGCGTTCAACTAAATCTTAGCAGGATTCTTGGCTCTTAGGGTTATTAGCTCTTTCACACCTACTCACATGCTAGGTACACTTAGGTACATCTAGACAGGCATCTTAGGAGTATCTGCTTTATTTTATAAATGCATTTTACATTCATGTATATGTTCATGACTATTGCAAAATGGTAGAACTGTACTATTCCTTTTTATTCATTGTACTGCTGATATTATTGCTCTGCTACTATATTTTACAGTAGAAGAACAACGGTGCAATAAATTCTTATTGTAAACACACTTGACTGTTTCTTCCATGTATCGCTCCGAGACCAAATGAGCAAGCATGAGTGACTGGGTGAAAAGTAGTATATTGTTTCCACTAGTCTGAGGATTCAGGATTTGTTAATTTCTGAGGATGCCAAAAACTAATCTCTCTGATAGAAGGAGATTCAAGTGGCATTGTGAGCTAGCTAATGCAAACAAGGCCAACATACGCGGTGGGGGTGCACAGAATCAGTCTATCACCAGACCCACAGTGTATGTTATCCAAAAGCGCAGGTCCTGCATGGGTACTATAGGAACATGGCGCCACCAACGTTTGGTTTGGCACTTATTTAACAGTAGTTAAAAAGAGTAGCTCAGTCGTGCTTATTCTCAGAGACCCCTACTCACAAAAACCAGAGACGTCTGGAGTGGGTGGGCACAAAACTCCGCCACAGCTGAGTAGTCGAGATATCCTTTTATTGGCTGATGGTTAATCAAGCTTGAAGGGCATTTTTCCCCAAATTGTGCAAAACACCTTATCTTAATTTCCTTGGACACATTTTCAGTGTCTTAAACACAATTACTACCGAAATAGGAAATTTAGACCAGGCACTTAAACACTCAGAAGGGGAGGAAGATGCCAATGCAATACTTATTGCACCCAGTGTAAGACACACTCTGACAGTTAAACGCGTCAAACATAGGTTACCACCCAGAGGAGGTATAGTAATATTAGTAATAGAGGCACACGAAGATTTCCAAACAGAGGTATTCTATTCATGGGTTACATTCCCAGCAGCAAATGCTGCAGCAGAAACATTTCATTATTACAGACATGAAGATGTCCCAGCGGTCTACACTCCGTTTGAGGAGATTGAAATTCTGCTTATCTACCAGGAGCATATTTTCTGGTTAATGGCACCCTACCCCACACAAGAACAAGACTTGTTCCTTTAGGAAGCCCAGGAGCAACATGGCATATATTAGCGACCCATGCATCGCATCCTGACATTGACACAATGCCACCTGATGAACTGCTTGTTCAACACAAAGAGTTGATAAAACTTTAGAGACAAATGGCACAATTTGTCATGAGGACACTAGCGGTCCAACCTACAGTAATTACACCAAATGCAGCTCCTACACAGATCACAGCTTCTAAAATTACTCCACAAACATTACACGCCACAATGGGTAAATTGCCTACAAAATGTGAACAAATTCCTTTCTGGTTAGCTCAGAAAATAACCCAGTTAGAAGCGGTATTCCCAAATACAACACCATTTGGAAAACACAGTTTGTTAACAATCTGCTTGCCCATGGGGATTACACCACAATTAGAGAATTATACATCTTGAGGTACAGTCTTTGCTGCCATATATACCAGAACTCATGGTATTGCTTCATTAGCAGTGATACAAGATGTATTAAGAAAAATACAAAATGAGTACGGAGCAGAGTCTGCTCTGAACCTAGGGATGAAGTTATTAAATAACTACAACCAGGTATCAGCCATAATACTAGCTAACATTAAAGGGGAAGCAGCATCAGTGGCAATCCACCAACACCTACGGGAGTTCTCTCCATTAGAACAGGTGAATGAACTACCCAAAATAATTGAAACTGCATACGCAGAATTAGGCTGGGGTAGTTTGGGGGGAAAAGCTTTAAAACCTCAATTACTGGGCAGTCCTGAAAAAGACACTTCTAAGCAGACACCTACTTCTTCTAAAAAGAAGAGGTATAATAAAAAACAAAACTCTAAAGACAAGAGATCTCATTCCCGAGGTAGGTCTCCTCTACAGGAGCCCTCTGAAAAGAGGTACAACCTTAGGAATAGGGATAATATTCGGAGACCTGACAGGTATCAGGATACACATTCCTCTAGTTCCTTTCAGGGCTCAAAGAAAAGCTCCAAAAGAGAAGGATAGTCAGAAAATAGAGAGGAGCGCACACAGTCCAGAGACAAGCAGCGCGCTCAAGACTTTACTTCTAAAAAAGAAGATAAGCAAAACTCGAAACCTCAATTTAAGAAAAAGAAAGTTGCTGGTCTGAAAATCAGACATGACCAGAATTCTGAGGACACAACTTCTAAACGGGGAATGGGCTCTGACGATGCTGGACAGTGTGGCAGAAGTAACAATAGCTCATCAGAACCTGAAGGAATTTCTGGTGACAGTGGACTTGAAAGATTACATCACGGTAGAAACACCAGACACCAGGAGGAGCGTCCCACGTAAGTTATATGAAATAACACTTCGGATGGAGGGGGACAAGCAAAGGAAAGTAAAAGGTCTTTTTTGGAATAACTTATCATCTGGTTATGACATCCTGTTAGCAGAACAAGATTGGCCGCCTGCATTTGTAATTGAGTGCCCCAGAGGAGAAAGTAACATCTTTCCTGCATTTTCCGATCATGTTCCCATTCACCTTAAGCGTACATATGCATGGGAGTGGGCAGTAGCCCAAGCTCAGCATTGTACAAAAATCACGCTGGGTAGAATGAGAATCCAACCTACCACGTGATCCCGTTGAAAGTTTCACCTAACATTCAGAGGCAATACTCAATAAAGCAAGAAGCTAAAAAACAGGTCAAGGAGATCTTATATCAACTTGAATACCAGGGGGTCATTGAAAAATGTACCTCTCCAATGAACAATCCTTTGTTTCCCATCTCTAAACCCGACAATACATATTGTCTAGTTTTAGATTACAGACATTTGCTGTCCAAAATGCACATAGTGCTGCATTAATGAATAACATTGTGCGCAGAAAATACAAAAAAACACTCGATATCTCAAATGGATTTTTCTTCCAAAATAAAAGCCGGTATCTGACTGCATTCAGTGCGTTAGGGTCCCAGCGACAATTTTGTCGACTCGCCCAAGGGTATAAGAATTTGATGAAGAAGCATTGTCCTATGTGGATGATATTTATCTGACGGGCGATGACTTAGAGAGGCACTTGACCAGGGTAAGCACCATTATTATGGGCTTTGCCACTGAGGGCTACAAATGTAACTTTAAAAAATCAAAAATATCCCACCTCAATGTCCTTTTTTTGGGATACGAACTGTCAAGTGAAGGGAAAAGTCTGGCAGCAACCTTTTTAGAAAAGTGTGCGCTGCTCCAACTTCCAAAATTATTTAAAAATGTACAATCAATACTAGGAGTAGTAAGCAGCAATACAGTTTGGCTTGTGCTATCATTTAAGGTCACATGCGTGATGGCAAGTTCCATCCAGTTGCACAAAAACGCAATCTCTAGACTGCACGGCTCAGTTGGCAGAAATAAAAGCACTAATACTGGTACGTGTAAATACGGATCACAAATTACCTACACTAATCGTGTGTGATTTCTTTTACAGTGTACAGTTGTACAATGAGTACTTACATCCTTGGGAACAAAACGGGTTTAAGGCTGCGAAAGGTGGCACAATTTAGCATGAAATGGTATGGGAAAAGGTAGCAGAGTTAAAAACCAAGCTACCAAGGACTCACATGATCCCTACATTGAGTCATCAACGTGATGGCGTTCATGTGGAAAGGAGTTCATTGGCTGATGAAGCCGCAAAGGGGGCTGTTCACACAACTTCCGTAGCTGCACTCACTTGTTAAAATACGAGAATAGACAGAGATATTATAGTAGCTATCATCGCATCACGCAAAGGCAGCACAGCAGTACCTAAAACATTTCCACTCAAATACTCCTACAAGTTAGATGCACAAAACATTCCATAAGCTCAGATTCCTGGATTGGGGGATAGAGTAATTCCAAATATGGATCGTAGGCAAGGTTTAATACTAGCTGCACACGAGGGTTTGTGCTCTGCGCACACAGGTGTTACAGCAACTATTTCCTTACTGAAACAGCGCTATTGGGGGTCAGAGTTAACTGAGCAAACTAAAGACTATGTCTTGAATTGCAACATCTGTCAGCAGATGAAAGGCTCTACAGTAGCAAAACATGCGCAGACGACATTATTAAAATCAGACAAACCTCAAGTGTGTTTGTACTTGGGTCACTGGGGCTCTTTACAAATGGACGGGGCTTACAAAAATATCATGGTTGCAGTAGATTCATGCTCGAGATTCCCATGGGCCTCAGCGCTCTGCTGACGTTGTGAGCCTTTATCGGCACATACGCAGTTAGCACGTTACATTCTGACTGCGTCCCTGTGTTTATCTCTCGGGCTTACAAAGAGGCCATGGAAGGAATGGGCATAGCATTTCGGTACTCCTCTCCGTACCATCCTAAGGGAAATTCAGTTGTAGAGAGGAAAAACCGGGACTTAAAGCAATCTTTAAGAGCTAGGGTATTAGGCAAGGGCAGTAGTTGGGGCACACACCTTTATGGGGTACAGCAGGTGTTAAACAACCAGCCAAGAAACTCCCTAGGGGGTGTCACTCCATATGAAGTCCTCTTTGGGACACGAATGTGGGTACCTGATCTTGATTGCGAAGGTGCAGTGGCGGATGAAAAACCATTTGATATCCATGATCGTTCAGCTGTTTTACATTATCTAAATGAATCCAGGACAAAACAAAGGAATGTCTATCTAAAGCAGAGCACCACTGAGGAAGTCAAGGTAGTCACGGCAAGACATGTCTGGATCCCAAAATTCAGGGATCTGGTCAGAGAGAAGATTGCGGACAAAAAGGAATTTGGACCTTCATACAGAAAACCTGTACCAGTCCTTGCAGTACACGGAACAAGAACGGTGCTGCTCCCTGCTCTTGCTTGAAAAAAGGAGAAAATATTTATCTCACTTGACTTAATCAAACCACACTATGTGTGCCTTACTAAACAGTAGGCCTTCTGGACTCCACTAGCTACAATCCAAGAAGTTCAAACAGAAAGACTCATCACGTTTGAAGAGCTACCTGTAAGCAATAAATGACAAAGCAACACTTTTCGATCGTAAATGGGATTTTACCCAAGACTTGCTGCTTTTTGATTATAAAATAATGTTCCAATTTCACAATGGTACAGAACAAGGTACTTAGCCATCAGAAATGTGAAGCTACACTGATTGTAGGAATGTCATAAAGATATTTGAAACTTCCCTCGGTTTGGGTGATCTATGTTCTCTTGGAGTAATCAATAGGGAGCTCCTTTTCCTGAACTCGCGGCTGTTTTTCTTGCCACCACCGTTGCCATCTACATTACCAGAGTCACTGACAGGCATTTCTGGGGGAGGCCACTGAAGGACTACAGGCCCCATCAGCCCCAGCGGTGCACACGCCACTAACGCCGCCAGGAAGGCGCTTAAGAAACTCACAGGGCTCCAACAGTGTGGGACGTGCACGGGCATGCAGGGCCGCACCCGGGCGTAGCCCAGGCCAAGGGCGGCCCATCTGCGCCCCATCGTGACCGAACGAGGCCGGGCAGGGCCATAGATCCTGGTCCGGTATCGTGAAGATCCCAAAAAAACAACGGTAAGGGCTGGGTCTAATTTACCTTGTCAATACATTTTGGTGTATCCCAAACCAACGTGGGAAAAAGAAAGTTGATTCTAAGTAAAGCGAAGCCCGGGGGAAAAACAAATCAAGCTCGCTAGCTACAGGAGACCAGGCTCGTCAAATGGAAACAACCTTAGAGCCTGTACAACATGATCAAAATAAGAACAGTAATTCCCATACTCTAGAAGTAGCCTGCTCCACTTTAATGGGGCCTTGTGTCTAGTTACAACCGCTTGAAATATCCACGACTTCAGACACTTCTGATTTGTCATCACTCCCATCAAAAAAGTGCAAGAAGCAATCTTTGCTTCTAGAAAATAGCTCCCAAAACTCAAATCAATCAGTTAAACAAAAAAAGGCAAAAAAAAATCAGCTGGAAAAGGAACAGGCTCTGCAGATCCAGCATATCACATTCAAGGCATGAACTTGTTGTTTAAAAAACTACACAGGAAAATAGACAATATTGAAAGGCGTGTCACAAACAAAATTAAACAAATACAAAAGGATATTTCCCATCTAACGGGGTTGGTCACAACCTTACTCTCATCAAATGTGAGTCAGAAGCTTTTGCCTAGTAGCAATCCTCCCATGAAAGTATCAACTGTTCAAGTCTCTGATAACGGAGTAAAAAGAAACACAATTAATCTAAAAGTGAGGAACTGCCCAGAAGTGTCTCCCACTACTAGTGCTACAAAATATGGGGTTAACATCACACAAAATCTTAAAAAGAAGCCTTATCCAGTATTGGCAGATGCAAATTGATGGTCAACACTTCAGAATCTTGGGGGTCACTGAAGAATCGAGTTGTTCATTGGTTTTCAACAAATACCCTTTGTAGCTCAAGTATTCACACTCAGGAAATAATGATGTTGAGAATAGTGAGTTGGGTGGGCAATAACTGAAAACATGTGAAGGTGACTGTATCGTTGTAAACTTTCATACCCCTGAAGTGGTAGCTTCCATTTTAGGAGAAGTATCAGTAAAAGATAAATGGCCATCTTTCTGATTGGATGAGGGTATTATTGCAGTCCCCCTTGGTTATTTTTATAGACCAAGAACGGAGCCTCCCCTTCCAAGAAGCAGATCCAACCCTAGCATTGCAACACATACGCTATTGACGATTATGAATAGATTTGATAGATGAAGATTCCCACTATGATTGCAATTCCCATTTCCCTCACAACCTTTATGGTGAGGCAATTAATCATGAGCGTTAACCTTGAGATGGTGGAAATATACGATAGTTAAGGAAGGCCAGCTTCACTTAGGTTTTGTTGACCTTACCAGGGCTTTTGATTTAGTAAATCACGCAAAGCTTTGGCAAACGCTGGATGGGATGAGTGCCCCACACGATATAATAGGTCTCCTATCTCAGATATATGCCTACCTAACTTCAAGGATACGCTATGGCCCTAACGGGGAATATACCTCACAATTTAAAGTTACCTGTGGAATTAGACAAGGCTGCGTCCTCGCGCCCCTTTTTTATTTTCTCTTTATATATTAATGGTATCGATTCTTCATTACAAAATTTAAGGGCAGATGTCCCAGTTGTTGGCAAATGTATAACCCCTGTTTTACTTTATGCGGATGATGCAGTCCTAATTTTGAGGACTGCAAACGGCCTACAAAGCCTAATAGATAATTTCTAGGATTTTATGACTGCAAAAATCTAAAAATCAACTTGAGTAAAACTAGTTATGTCTTGCGGGAAATGTAAAACAACGATTAGAAGACATTACGTTGATGGAGTACCCATCGAACGGACTACTATTTTTTCATATCTGGGGCTCCTTTTTAACAGTTATGGATCATGGAACGCACATATTAATCTCTGTAAATTAAAATGTATAAGATCGAGTGAGGCAATTTTTAGACTCTCTAAAAAAATAGGCAATAAGCCAGTGAGCCAAATCCTTAAGCTATACGGAAGTAAATGTATAACCGGTGACATTTATGGTGGAGCATTATGGGCCAGGACATGTATTTCTGCACTACAAACCCTCGAAAATAAATTTTTAAGGAGGGTACTATCTGTACCAAACTCAAGGGCCACCTTCATTGCTCACAAGGAACTAAACACACCTTATATTGGTGACTTGATTAGTATGGCTGCGCTTACATTGTGGTTCAGAATATGGTCCAAAGATGAGATGCATTTTACTAAAGACATAATAAAGGACTGCCTTACACTAGAATAATATAGGAAGATACCATGGTTAAAGTATATTTATAACCTTTTATCAGAGTGCAATGTGACAGTTGATCCCCGCAACCCCAACACTATTTTGAATTATACCAAAGGGGAGTTAAAAAAGAGATTATTGGAATCCAGAGAATCTGTGAGAGATGTGGAAGCAATGAAAAAATCACTTGTTAGTTCTTACTGTGAAGGCCTGATTTTAGCAGGCATTCAGCCATAACCAATAGGAATAAGACATCCGCAACATAGATTTTTTTCTAACTCTGCGTTTTCAGGTCGCCTTCCACAAGATGGGCAAGTGGGGTGCCAACCTACCTAAATGCCCGCATGATGGCAAAACGCTTCAGTCCACTTTGCACTTTTTACCTTTTTACACATTTTATAGGGACATCAGAAATGCAATTTAACGACTTTTGTTTATGGTTAACGGATTGTTTACGTATAAATTTGCTTTTATCATATATGTAATTTGGAAAATGTAACAACATGTAATACCGGTATTTGCTTCGTACAATTGGCTATAAAGAGAAGAAAGGCCCTCTCATATCTGGAACTGTTGAATTATGAAAATTAATAGCTACTCATCTTGATGAAATTGTTTACATTCTCAGATTATTTTTATCTTTGGATAGTTCTGTGATGCCAAGTAATATTAATTATCTTGTCTGGTCTGAATTTATACCTAAATGTTTTGTGTATGGAATGCTCTATTTTTTATACTTCACAGATGAAATGATTTGTATGAAATATTTATTATGATGAATTGTTTTTATATAGTATGCTTTTATGGATATATTGTGTATATTCCGAATAAAGCTGATTTGATTTGATTTGACTAAGCAACAATGCTATGGAACTTGTTCCACTTGAACCAGACATTCAAATTTAAAATGAACATCAGAATAATTCACAAGTTGCAATTAGACCTTATAAAGAAGTCTACATCAACGTGCCACATCAAGAACAAAAAGCGATTTCAACTAATCCCGATCCAATGACTACAATTGATCAAACTGCTTCTAGCTATTTCATTAACTTTGATACATTTTCAATGGATCCAAGTGAGCCGGAAATGACGCCAGTCAAAACACCATTCAAGAAACAATTAAAGAACTTTCTTCTCTTTCTTCAAAAGACATACCTGGTATCACTTTAGATTGAACTCTGGGTAATTTCTGAGATATTGATTTTTCTTTTCTGGCTAGGCTTAGTACTAACTTTTTAGTATGCTTATTAATGGACACTATCTTCAACGAATTTCTACAGCCCAAAAGGTCAACATACTACTGAAGCCACATCCATCATCACACCGTGAGCAAAGAGACTTGTCATCAGTCAACATTACAGCAGTTCCTATACCGAATGGTATGTATGGGACTAGGTTGATTTTAACATATTTGGCGTGACCGAGCATTTAATAATGAATTCTGTATTTAAAATTTCATTAAGTGATATCATTACCTCAGGTACATTTTCTGATGATTGGGATACAGAAACAATCAATAACGTGTTTTCTGATTTAGAGAAAACTGCTGAATTTTCTAATAATGAAATGTTAGAGGGTTCTTCAGATTATGACACATTGTACTGTTACCAACATTATTGTCATAATTTCCTGCACAAATCCATTTCAGCTAGGAATGTTTTTGAGTACCATCAGTACCATCAGTGGGAACATTGCCCATCATCACCACAAAGTAGTTCACAGGCATTTGCACGGATATTTTCAAATTTTTCAGGTTTAACAACCCTGATTCAGCCTCATATTACTATAAGGTTGCACCAACATCAGCACTGAAAATTAGGTTGACAAACACTAAACAGATTTACTCTGCATCCTTTTTGGCCCTTTTTGGATTTCGAAGCCAGAGTGGGGAACTAGAAGTGTTTCTTATTGGTACAAAATGCAAGAAAGCGGTTCTCTCATGTGCCAGGATATTGTTTAGCACTGAGCATGCAACGGTTCAATAGCGAATCTGTCTTGCCACATGAACGGAACTCCAGCTGCCGTGATCACGCCAGTGTTCAAGTTACTTTTGAATGGGAGTTTCTTGATGCTGAATGATCAAGGTTGCTGTGGCATGCTTCCGGGCAAGTATTGTTTCCTCCGACAAATACAGGCAGGGAGGCACCGCTATGGCCTTCACTGAATGTTTCTTTTATACAGTTTGATGCTTTGAGCAGGATGACCTCCACTTGCGAAACCTTTGAACTTCAAATCACAAGGACCTCGACAGAGATACAGGCATTTATACGTACCAACTGCACCCCTACATTTTGTAGAAATGGTGGGTCTTATCTTTAATATGTCAGATATGAGTGGTATTGTACACCTATTTAAGATTATAGGGTCAGGATTCCTTGGCACCTTTCAAACAATCCTTGGAGTTATTCCTAACTTTATAACTCTGTATTTGGAAGCATTTTCGGGGGTCTACCTCTGATCCTGCTCGCAATAGCTGGAATCCTGATTGTCGTTTACCTGCTACTCAATGGACAGATCAACCACCAGCGAGATGGCAAAAGCTCTCCTGGAGAGATATTACTGTGAGAGCAGGGTACAACATCTGGGTGCACCTTGCCTTCGGGAAGTAAGTGCTTCTTGGTTCCTATCGTTCAGACCAGTCTTTGACGACTGCATCGTGCCTGTTTTCTGATGCCTGTTTTGTGGAGGAGAATGCGAGTTGGACATCTGTCTGACACCTCTAATGGAGATGCCAGCGGCCTTAGACTCCAGGCTGGAACCACTGCGGTCCCATGCTCGACTATGTCCTCAGCATATTCCCATCTTGACAACTGAATTCCTCCTGGATCCGCAGGTGCCTTTTACAACTGAGTTGAACTTCAGCTCCACCATTGGCACGAGGTATCGACTACAGCACCAGCTGCCTCTCTACCAGCTGTTGGTAGCCCTGAATTTCATCTATACACCCTTGACGTGCTATGCAAGGTATTACAATGCTTGTCTCTTGCGGCTTCAGGCAGCGATAATGTTGCATCTCCCAGCCAGGACATTTAATCTAAATCTGTCTCATCATGTGCTGGTAACAAATTCTGATTTTTTTTTCCCTTTAATTCAACAAAATTCCTCAAATTGATACTTTCCATAACAAAGCCTGACCTCTAATTAAGCTTGCAGCAGTTCAATGTGTATGATCGAACTAATTTAGGACTGTGATTTGCGGAACTTTAAAACAGAAATCATGTTTCAAGAGAACATTTTTCTCTCCTAGTTTTTTAAACTATTTTTAAAATGTTTTTTTATGCTTTTGGAAACATTTTAAATGGCTCACTGATAATTTTATGTGCTGACACCTGGTTAAAATGTATATCTCAATTGTGTAATATTATTGTTGAGTCTTAGGAGGAGTGGGCGTTATGTTTCATATCGGTATTCTAATATAGGTCTATTGAACATTGTACTATTTCCCTACATCATCTCCCCTACATTTCCATGAACGAGCATTATAAGGACATAAGTCCTAATAAGGACAGAACGCCTTATAGGGACAGAACACCTTTAAGAATTGACGCCTTATGGACTAAACCTTTCACCTAGTTCCATGCAGGTGGAGGGTTTTTTCCAATCAATACTGCTAAGACTTCATCCTTAGCCCAATGAATAATTAATGAGGACACTACCCAGGGGGTATACTTCACCTCTCCTATCTACGCACAAGGTTTAATCCCCAACATCCTCATACTAAACAATGGCTAACACAATCACAAGGACTGTATAAATACAGCACCTCTTGCTATCAGTAGTTAAAGGGAACCAAGACTTCAAGGCCGACACATTGACCAGAGACGCTGAGGCTCCTGTATGCAGTCGCTCCAGCTGACAGTGGTCTAAACATCCCTTGTGGGGTGTACGACTCGAGGCCAGGACAAGGTCCCACACTCATTATTCAGGTTAATGGGCGTTCAACTAAATCTTAGCAGGATTCTTGGCTCTTAGGGTTATTAGCTCTTTCACACCTACTCACATGCTAGGTACACTTAGGTACATCTAGACAGGCATCTTAGGAGTATCTGCTTTATTTTATAAATGCATTTTACATTCATGTATATGTTCATGACTATTGCAAAATGGCAGAACTGTACTATTCCTTTTTATTCACTGTACCGCTGATCCTATATCTCTGTTACTGTGTAACAGTTGTCGCAGCACATATATTTTACACTAGAAGAAAAACGGTGCAATAAATTCTTATTGTGAACACGCTCAACTGTTTTTTCCGTGTATCTCTCTGAGACCAAATGAGCAAGCATGAGTGACTGGGTGAAAAGAGGTATATTGTCTCCACGAGTCTGAGGAATCAGGGTTTGTGATGTTCTGAGGTTGCCAAATACGAATCTCTCTGATAAAAGGAGATTCTAGTGGCACTGTGAGCGAGCTAATGCAAACAAGGCCAACACACGCGGTGGGGGTGCACAGAATCAGTCTACCACCAGACGGATGTATGACATCACAATGCATGCTTTCACAACGCATGCCTTTACAACGCGGTTTTCACAACGCATGCCTTTACAAGGCATAGTGCTTTGGGGAGCTGGATAGTGAATTGTTTAATGTACTATTCCAACTCCAGTCCCCGTGGATAGTAGGGAAGGTGTTGGATAGTAAATTAAACCTATTCCCTATCCTAGAGCGCCCCCCAGCGCAATGCGTTGTAATGGTTTGCGTTGTAAAAGTTGCGTTGTAATGGCACTGCGTAGTAAAAGTTGCATTGTAAAGGATGTCTCCCCCACCAGACACACAGTGTATGTTATCCAAAAGGGCAGGTCCTGCAGGGGTACTATAGGAACTACACTACAACTTCTTTACCCTGCAGACATAAACCAATGCCCACTGATTGCAAACAACCATATGGGAAATGCTCAAATAATGAACAGCACTGAGTTTGGCTTTAATTTGATCAAAGAAGTACTGCAAGCAATCTGCCTCATGGCGTTGCAGCATCAATAGGCTTTTGACTTAATACCAGAGATGGAGGGAAGAGTATGCACCAATACTGAGGTGACTTGCTGCACCTTTATTCCAGGGATTATGATCGCAGATTCCCACAGCCTTTCTGTCCCAGCCTTTCCGACACAGAAAGGCTGTGGGAATCTGATTTGGGGGGGCCCCAGCAGGGCCCCAATGGGTGCCAGGCCTCCAGGATGGTAGCCATAGGTGCCCCCTGTTGATCCCTGCACCCGGTGGCAGGCACTTTGAGGCGCATGCCACCGGATGCAGGGATGAACCGCACCTCTGTTCTTTACAATGAGAGCATGTATTCTGTTCGGAATGCATGCTCTCATTGTAAAGAATAGGAGTGTGATCAAATCCTACTTGTTGGGTTGGGACGGCCGACAGGAGGTCGGTCGGTCCCAGTTCCTAAATGATGTCGGGCGGACTCAGGTCCGTCCAACATCTTAATCGGGTTCTTAGTGGTTATATTTCCTTTTTTGTCCTGGTGTCCATTATTTTCTAAGTTATCAACATCCCGGGACATTAATTACTGAAAAATATCCAATCTATTCCCTAGCGACAGAGTTAGACAGTACTTGCATTTTTTGTGGAATTCTGTATTTAGGATTATTAGCATTTCATTTAGTACCCAGAGACAAATTTTGGACCATTTTATTACATTTGGGGGCCCCTCCGTATCTCTGTTATCAGCTGAAATTGTTCCACGAACATAATATTGCCCAAATTAGTATGGAAAAAATGGTGAGTTTACTGATCCCATACCTATAGACAGAGGTGTACAGCAAGGCTGTGTGCTGCCCGACCCTCTTTTGCCATTTTATTAATGGTCTAGTGGAGACCTTGATTGCGGGGAGGGACATGGACGACCCAGGCCGGCAAACCGAAAGGTGCCAGCCTCGATGTTCGCTGATGATACCATCCAGCTATCCAGGTCCCCAATGGGAATACCGAGGGCCTTAGACACCTTTTATTTCTTCTGTAAAAGTAGAGGGTTAGAGATCAATCTACAGAAAACCAAATATATGGTATTTAATGCAGGTAATAGCACACAACCAAATCCCCAGTTAGATGCAAAACCATTGGAGAGAGTGACTGTTTTTGAATAACTGGGGACCACACTCACCGAAACAATTGAATGGGGTGCTCAAATAAAGAAAGCAAGTCTAAAATTAGCACAGACAACAGGGGGTTAGCTAAGATGCTCAGAAAGTGCACCCATAAAACAGTTGGACTGGTGATGGAAATTTATAAAACCCAAGCCAGGGGCGCGGTCCTGTAAGGGGCAGAAATCTGGGGCCAGCGGCCACCTAACTCCTTATTCAAAATCGAGCATTCCTTTGTCAGGCAGCTCCTGGGTCTTCCCATAAGCACACCACTTATGCCACTTCCAATAGATCTTGGGGTTAGACCAATTGCAGAGGACGTTGTCCTTAGACCCCTTCTATTCTGGAGACGCTAATGGAGAACTCCAGAATGGATGTATGTCATGACAACGTGGACTTTACCCTGCGCTGCCATTACGATGCATCCATTACAATGCAAGTCGTTACAACGACTTGCGCTGTAGGCGCTTGATTGTGGAATAGTTAAATTTTCTATTCCAACTCCAGCCCACGTAACGGTAGAGAAGGTGTTGGAATAGAAAATAAAAACTATTCCTTTACCAAGAGCGCCCTCCAGCGCAAGTCGTTGTAATGACATGCGTTGTGATGGCAGCATCGTAATGGCAGTGCGGTGTAAAGCCCGCGTTGTCATGGCTGTCTCCCTCCAGAATTAGCCGCATATAGGGAAGAGCTGAAGGAAGTGCTAATCTTGCAGTGAGTAAAACGCCATGGCTGTCTTACATTAAAAACTATTTAGCTGCAATGGGACTGGGTGTCCTGTGGGCCAGTGCTGAAGAAAGCTGTCGGACATATCTAGGAAGGCCTTGTCAGAGAGTTTCAGGGAGTACAAACTCACCCAATTACAAAGGACCTCTGCGACAGGTGCACTGACCGCAGAATTCTTAGAGATAAAACATCAATACAAGATGGAACCCGTACTCGATAATATCCAGCCAGCTCTTGCCAAAAAGCTCCATTTACAATGTGGATATGGGGTACTTCCACTACGTGCTTTTACAAATAAGTGGGGAGGTACACCAACACAGGGATGCCCGGCATGCAATAATAATACACCAGAGACGGATCAGCATGTACTATTTTTCTGTCCAGCATATAAGAAGGCGAGAACCCGATGGTTACTGCAGTTATGCAGAAATCTCGGAACGAACCATTGAGCTCAGGTTTTCAGGATACTAAAATATGACACCAGTATCCCTATTGCGTATTCAGTTTTTTATACTTATTTTCCATGTGGTGTGCACGTCGAGCCATCTTAAAGTTAGGGCTTGCCTGATCTGATCAGTTTATTCCATGACTGTGATTGGTCTCTTTTTAATTTCATTCCGTAATATTTTTTATGATATATGTATGCATTTTGTATTTATTTATTCTATTTTTAACCTCTATTTTTATAGGATTTTTATAAATAATATTGTAATGCACATGCACTTTACTAAGCAATTCGTATCTCGAACAATGAAAGTCATCTTAGAATATTCGAAAGGATGAATTGTACTGTATTTTTTATCTGTGCTTTTATGGCCGTAATGGCCGAAATAAAGAACTTCTGACTGACTGACGGACTGATAATTCTTGTAAACTTTTACTTTCTGTTATTGGTTGTTAATTAATTCATATCAATTCACTAAATAAGGATTCTTTTCTATTGTCAAGTTTGGCTTGCCCTGTAGAATGCCCTGCAATTGAATATTTCTTATCTTTTTTCGCCTTACATGAATTTTAATCAGCTTAAGTTTTATTACATATTTATATGTCTCTATTCTGGTTTCCATGTAGTCAAAGTGCTGATCTGGACAAAAAAGAGTTATTTATTGAATAATGATCTTCCATCTACAATGTCGTTTAATGAATCTACAAACAAATTTTCATTTTAAGTGGCTAGAGCATTTCTGTTGGATGCCTAGCTGGTACTTTTTTAATTTGACTTCTCCTGGTTTTCCTCTTCCTCTGGTTTTTTAAAGTCCCCATCCTCTTCCACCAGTGTGTTTGATGTATATATCAGTCTCATTTCCTCTGAAAAAGAGATAGTTTGGATTGGTTTATCATATCAGCTTAATGTTCCTTCCTTTTCCACAACTGATATCTATGTCAGATTCATTCATTTCCTCTCATGTTGAAAGCTCCATTACTGTCTTATCCAATGCATGTTTATTTTTAAGTAATTCAAACTGTTTTGAAAGGTATACATTCTGCCTTCCATGCAGTCTCTCCAATGTCTTGTAAATTTCCTATGTATTCACTGTTTAACATCCTCTTCATATTATTTGTTTTATATTTTCCTATATATTTTTTTTTTCCACAAGTATCTTGTTGTGATCCTTTTTGCATGTTTCATCAAAATGTCCATCATATGTTTGGAACTTTTCATATTAATTTCATTCCATTCTTGTAATAATTCAGAGTAGGTGTTAGAAGGATTAGTTACCGCATTTTGTAATCTTCAATTCTTCCTTTTTCAGCATACCTTAAACTTAGCTCAGCAAAAACCTAGATATACATTTTTCAGGGCAAAACCATCCTCTTGGTCTCCATCTTGGTGGCCGTCCGAGCTGGGCTTTCTTCCCGTCCCCATTAGGATGGCTAGGAATCTCAGAGTGAATATTAATGACACACTATAGCCTTATTGCCCGCCGTTGAGGGCTATACCGGCTAGTAAAGGCCCTCTCCAGTGTTAAAGGCCCGAGCCGAAGGCGAGGGCCTTTAACAAGGGAGAGGGACTTTAATAACCGGTAAAGCCCATCTACGAAGGGCTATAAGGCTATTAGAACATTCTGCCACTAGAGGGCAGAATGTTCTAACAAATAAAACAAATCTTTCAGGGAGCGCGAGGGGCTTGAAATCCCCTCAGGCTCCCTGAAGCCTTTGTTCACAGCCAGAGCTGTGAACAAAGAAACATTGGAATGTTAGAGCTCCGGGCTCATACCGGCCATTATAAGCCTGGAGCTAACCCATCGTTTTCAGAGGAGCTTCCAACATTCCAATGTTCTAATAAATGTTACGCAGTTACATCAGCGGCTTTTATGTTCACCATTTATCACAGCACAATTCAGTAAACTTGCCATAACAGCTTCAATGATAGCAAAGATTGTCTATTGCAATGGCCTATAACCTAATGCACATTAATCAGTTACAAAGAAGTTGTAAATACTGCAGAATGCAGCTGACAGGCTTCTGCTCAAGATTCCTAAACATCAATCTATCTCCAGGTATCTGTAGGAGCTGCATTGTCTACCAGGTAGACATAGGAACCACTTTGCATCACGTACTAAGCACTGCATGGTCAACGACCAACCTTTCTGAGAAAAAGTTCCACCTCTTATAGGCCAGGCAGGGACCTCCGTTCAGTCACGGCCAATTTGATGACAGCCTCTAGATGCCAGAAACCGGTCCTTGGAAGCTTGTTTCCGGTCCAGGGCAGACATGGCTTGGCAGTTCGGGCTGGACTGTTCCCATGAGGCACAGGGTCAGACTGATTTGCATATAGCCATGTCTGAACTGGGGTGGCAGAGTTGGCTAAAGAACGGTGATGGATTAAACCCAGATCTTTTGACTGGGTGTGAGTGTTTGATTGATTCGGATGCTCCGTCCATCACCACCCCCTTTGTACCGCTTTTGGCCGCCATAAGTGTGGCAGAGTATGCTCAGACGTGAGTCCCTTGCTCACTTTGCCACTGGATTCAAGCAAGCCGGGCTGAAGACGGCTGGAATGCCAGAAACCGGTCCTCGGAAGCTTGTTTCCGGTCCAGGGAAGACATGGCATGGCAGTTCGGGCTGGACTGTTCCCATGAGGCACAGGGTCAGACTGATTTGCATATAGCCATGTCTGAACTGGGGTGGCAGAGTGGGCTAAAGAACGGTGATGGATTAAACTCAGATCTTTTGACTGGGTGTGAGTGTTTGATTAGTTCAGATGCTCCGTCCATCACCACCGCCTTTTGTACCGCTTTTGGCCACCATAAGTGTGGCAGGGTATGCTCAGACGTGAGTCCCTTGCTCACTTTGCCACTGGATTCAAGCAAGCCGGGCTGAAGACGTCTGGAATGCCAGAAACCGGTCCTCGGAAGCTTGTTTCCGGTCCAGGGAAGACATGGCATGGCAGTTCGGGCTGAACTGTTCCCATGAGGCACAGGGTCAGACTGATTTGCATATAGCCATGTCTGAACTGGGGTGGCAGAGTGGGCTAAAGAACGGTGATGGATTAAACTCAGATCTTTTGACTGGGTGTGAGTGTTTGATTGGTTCAGATGCGCCATCCATCACCACCCCCTTTTGTACAGCTTCTAGATTCCAGCATATGTCCTAGGGAGGTAGGAGCTTTGTGACAGGAACTCCTAGAGCTTGGAACACACTCCCTCTTCATGTAAAATCAATGCCAAACCTACTGGCCTTCAGAAAGGCTCAGAAAACCTGGCTGTTCTCAACAGTATCTCATATCACAAGGATGGTATAAATACTTAGTCAGTTTCTATTTCAGATCGCAAGTTTAAATAAACATGCGGCTGCTTTCAGCTAGCGCCAAGACGCCCTACGGGTAATTGAGGAGCATATTACCAAGGCGGGCGATATGTGATTATCGCCACTTTAGCGGCCGTTTTCGGCAGCTAAGTGGTGATAATTCTATCGCCCTATTAGCAAGCTGTCGCTAACAGCAGTTAGCGACAGCTTGTATGCGATAGCGAGGGGTTTGGGGCCCGCTTTGCATGTCAGCGATATTTATCGCTAATGTCATAGAAAGTGGGCTTACCCAACCTGTTAGCGACTGAAAGCAGTCGCTAATATCGCTATCGCCTATTAGCAAGTCAGGTGGAAATATTCGCGCTAAGAGCGAATATCTCCAAAAACGAACGCCTGCTCGGACCAGTTCTTAGCCATTATATCCAGTGGGAGTTGGATATTGTGGCTAAGTCCCCATTGGCGATAATGCGTGAATATCGCTGTATTCTCAGCGGTATTCACGCATTTCGCCGCTAACGCCTGAAATTTTATCGCATTTAAGATAAACGTTGCTAATATCAAGTTATCTCTACTATAAAATCAGGCAAAGCACGGCAATAAAAAAAAATCGCTAAGCCCATTTAGCGATAAATATTGCTAGTTGTTAGTAATATGCCCCTTAGTGCTTTAAAAAAAAAAGTAATATAACATACCTCTTTAGCCCAAATAATCCTGCTACATTTTGTATACCTTGGCAATTATGGAGCTACTCTGATGCAGGCCATCTTACTGCTCTTAATGCCCTACCTGAGGAGACTGCCATTCAGAAACAATCCTCTGATGCTGGCTGCACAGTGCTCAACCCAAGTAAAACTCCTTGTAGTTGTTTAACTCTGTGAATGCAACAGGGAACTGAGACTGAATATCTCAGAGAAGCAAAGTGGTCGCAAATAGCGGCACACTCAATGTTGGTGTCCATTTGAGGTTGACCAGTCCCTCATCACTGTATATAATTCAAAGAGTTTAAGCACTCGAGGAGGTTTTGCCCATAATTTAATGTATTTGTGACAAAATGATTAGAAAACACTGACACATTTTAACCATATTTGGTCCTAATCACAGGCAAAGATTTAGGGGCACATGCATCATTGAAAATTGCATTCGCAAATGGTGCGAATTGCAAAAATCGGCCGTTTGCGAATGCAATTTAAACTTTTGGGATGCATCATAATTTTTGTGCTTTTTGCAATTTAAGAAATCGCAAAATTGCGATTTCTTAAATTGCGATTGCATTTAAGGAATGTCAAATTGGGATTCCTTAAATGCAATGCATCAAACTTAAAAAATTAGCGACTTCGCTAATAAGGGGAGCAAATTACCATGAAGTTGACCTTCATGGTAATTTGCGAAAACGTAGAAAAATGCACTAAAGTGCATTTTTCAAAGTTCCATTTTACACACACACATGCCCTTGGGGCATGCATGTGTGTGTGCAAGATGTACTTATAGGCAGATTTCAGGGGTGCAACAGGGTGTCCTTTTGACACCCCTGCACCCTTGAAATTGCATTCTCAATTTGCGATTCTTTAGTTGAGAATCGCAAATTGAGAATGTCTTCCCATTCATTCCTATGGGCCTCTAGGCCCATAGGAATGAATGGAGAGGTATTCCTTAATTGTGATTCTCAACGAGCCTGGGACTTGTCATTGGTCCTTTAGGTATCCAGCAAACAGTAAATGTCACTTAGCATTAATGTGCAAAACAGTCCTTGGAAATTTGCAGAAGTTTGAAATTCTTAGCCGAGGCAGCCATTCATTATTTAACGCTTGAGCCACATGCAGGAAGGCCCAACCAAAGCATTACCTTTTCAAAGTTTAAAATCTTCAGCTTATCAGGAGGAAGTTTACCTTATTCCTTTATCCATGTTTTTCAAGCTCCCAGGCTCTCATTTATGAGATTTTGTCATAAGTTAGAGCAGCAAATCACTGTGCTGCACTGCCCTACGCCAAAGGGAAAGGGCAGTAATGCACCGTATTTATGCAATACGTTAAATTCCTGTTCTTTCTCCCTGTGCTGGTGCCGTTTCAACTGCCTAGCACCAACATAGGCACCCTTGCACCTCAGTGCAAGGGTGCCTTCATTGCATGCTGGATTGTTTTTGTGCTGGAAGGGACACCTTCCTTCAGCGAATCAATCCTAAGAGGTGTATTTTGGAAAAGATGAGGAGAAATAAACACATTTCGCCTCACCTCTGGATGCGTAAAGATTTGGGACTTCACCAGATTTACATCATTTTGTAAATCTGGGGCAATGTCAAAATCCATGGGTGTTGCATGCACACACCCACTGCAACAACCATGGGCACAGAATAGGGTGACACAGTGCATTAAGCTGCATCGCCATACCCTAGATTTATGGACCACTCAAAGCTATGCAGGGCGGCTTTGCGTGGCTTCATAAATCAGATTCAGATCCCTGCGTCATGCATGCACCACTTTACGTGGTGCAAAAGTGACGCATGGCTCTCATAAATAACCCACTTAGTGTATGTTGCAACAGGTCATGCCAGTCACAACCAGCCAATTTAAGGACCTCTGAATAACTGGCATTTTTATTAGAAATGTTTGGGTACTGAGTGAGAACTGCAAAACTAATTTAAACAGTTATCTTTCCAATAATGGAAGCTATAAAGTAAGTACAAGTAATATCAGCTGTTATGGGAAATCCCTGATTAAGCACCATGGGGCTGATTCACAGAACTAACTTAAGACAAAATCCTAAACTTACTACTTTTGGTATTCACAGAAGTTAGGATTTTGTCTTACGTTTGTCTTAAGACAGACTTAAGTTAGGATTTTGTCTTAAGTCTGTCTTAAGACACATTTAAGACAAAATCCTAACTTCTGTGTATACCAACAGTAGTAAGTTTAGGATTTTGTCTTAAGTTAGTTCTGTGAATCAAGTCCCATGCTGCAGAGAGCCTGGGAATGAGTGTTAGGACTTTAATAGAGTGGCTTGGTTGTATACCTATGACCATGTAATGATTATGGTGACATGTACCCAATCTAGTAAGAGCAAGATTAAACCCTTCATCAGTCAACAATCAGTAGACACCAAGCTAAGCTGCAGACACACTCATGCAGACAAGAGTAATTAATTTAACTAAATAACCAAAAGTATCTGACTTTTTAAGGTACTTTATTGTTCCTAGGTACTCAGTAAAATGGCAGAAGTTGAGAACACTGGTATAAACTACACATTTATAGACTTATTCCGAACTCCAGTACTGAGGAAAATTTCCATCTGTATAGCAGCTGCATGGTAAGGAAATTAATTATTTTGAGGTTCTAAAATGTGTGATCATTCCTTGTTTTATGATGCAGCAGAGGGGCCAGCGTATTCCAAGTGATTGCTTGTCACCTCTTTTGTAGGCTTGGTGCATTTCTCTCTTACTACGGAATAAGCCTCAACATCAGAGGCTTTAAGCTGGACATGTACATGACCCAGTTCCTCTTTGGAGCCATTGAAAAACCATTCAAGCTGGCCGTATACATCTTCCTGAAGAAGGGCGGGCGACGTCATGTACTGGCAGGGAGCCTGCTGATCTTCGGCTTCTGCATTGGCATTAATATAGTCATCCCAGATTGTAAGTTTTTTTGGAGAGCACACTTTTGTATAATTATCTTTTTCTTCAAATAATTTTTCCTATTAATATTTATTCAATATCTATATATATAAAAACTAATGTATGTCTGTCTGTCTGTCTGTTTGTCCTTTATGCGTTACTACACCATTCATCCGATCGTCATGAACCTTTGGGAAGTTGTTGAGTACACTCCGGCAAAGGTTTCTGGCATAAAATCTTTTTAAATATCTGCCCCCTAGGGCCCTCATAATCTTTGAAATACTGATGAACACACAAGATGGAAAAACAAAAAATCGTGTATCCACAAGCACTCGAATAAATAAATAGAAATATAACACCATTCACGCGATCGCCATGAAACTTTGGGAAGTTGTTGAGTACACTCCCGCAAAGGTTTCTGGCATAACATTTTTTTAAAATATTGGCCCCCCGGGCCCTCATAATCTTTCGAATACTGATGAACACACAAGACGGAAAAACAAAAAATTGTGTATCCACAAGCACTCGAATACATAAATAGAATTAAAACAGCATTCATCCGATCGCAAGGAAACTTTGGGAAGTTTTTGAGTACACTCCCGCGAAGGTTTCTGGCATAAACTTTTTTTTAAATATTGGCCCCCGAATACTGATGTACACAAGACGGAAAAACAAAAAATTGTGTATCCACAAGCGCTCGAATAAATATATAAATTAGAACAGCATTCATCCGATCGTCAGGAAACTTTGGGAAGTTGTTGAGTACACTCCCGCAAAGGTTTCTGGCATATATATTTTTAAAATATCGCCCCCCCAGGGCTCTCATAATCATTCGAATACTGATGTACGCACCAGATGGAAAAACATAAAATCGTGTATCCACAAGCACTCGAATAAATAAATAGAATTAAAACGACACTTTGAAATGTTGTCCATATTAAAATGAATGTGTTTCAATAAAAATGACACAATGTAAATTAAATGTTATCATGACGAGTTTCCTTGAATTTCCTTTCTTCGGAGATCGCAGCAACACGCGATGGGTAAGCTAGTTGTTTAATAAATAACACAAAAAAAACAAATAATAGCCTCGCACACTAACATGAAGGCAATCTAGGGTGCTCATGCAGGGGCTTGGAACAAACTCACACCTATGTGTTTCCCAATAGCTTTTCCAAAATACACTTACATTTTCAAACAGGAACTTTCACTTAACAAAACAAATTTTCCATACAGCTGAAATAAAACAATTTTGAATGAAGGACTACACATGTAGCTTAGATATTCATTTCCAATTGTAAAGATTCACCTTCTTCTCTATTATTAAAGACTTCACTATACATAATCTCCTATCTTATTTAAATTGTTTAGTTAGAAATAACTATGCTTCCACTAACCTGAAGATCAACTACAAAGCAAGGTGGAAAAGAGATCCTTCTGGAATGTCTTCAACACAGGCCAAGACAAGAGAATAAAATAAAGTTGCCCAACTTTCTCCATTTCCCCATCATTTATTAAAATATGTAAGAGCCAATTTCCTGAGATTCATTAGCTATCTCACTTAACTGACTGACTCACAGCCTTGTGCCCTGGCTCAAACAACTTCTCAGCAGCTTCATTCTGGCTTCAACCGCTCTCTGGTGATCTTTAGGCTGAATGCCTCCAAATTTGTGGGATGTCAGCTCGCCCATCCCTGGAGGCTGACGGAGTGAAACAAGGTCAGCGGAGCCAGGGCACGTGCCAGCTTAGCCCGCTGCCATCATTTACCAAGAGAGGACACAGAGGACAAGGGTCAAGAAATCTGAGGAGCCTCTCACCCACAGCTGAACAAACTTTTGACGTAATTTCCAACAAGCATTGAAAATGCAATAGGTCTCGCCTTTGATTAAATTAAGGCCATTTGCTTTGGTAATGGTATTGTATAGCAAGGTATACAACGTTTACAACGAAACTTTTACAACGACCTACCATTACAACACAACTTTTACAACGCAAACTATTACAACGCATTGCTCTGGGGGGGCGCTCTAGGATAGGGAATAGGTTAATTTACTATCCAATAACCTTCCCTACTATCCACGGGGACTGGAGTTGGAATAGTAAATTAAACTATTCACTATCCAGCACCCCAAAGCGCTATGCTTTGTAATGGTATGCGTGGTAAAAACCGCGTTGTAAAGGTAGGCGTTGTAAAAGTATGCGTTGTAACGTCATACATCCGTATAGCAATGAAAATTGCTTTTAACTTAATGAAAGGCGAGACCTATTGCATTTTCAATGCTTGTTGGAAATTATGTTAAAAATTAGTTCAGCTGTGGGTGAGGGGCTCCTCAGCTTTCTTGCCCCTTGTTCTCCCCAGTGAGAGACACAACACAAGTTGACAGGGGCAGGGCATGGCCAAGGCGGAGCTCTCCAGTCCCACAGGCACAGTAGCACAGGATCTACAGGCCCATAGAGGCAGAGAGACAGGATCTACAGGCTTACAGGTTCAAAGGCTGAGAGGCAGCATCTACAGACCAACAGGGGCAGAGGGACAAGATTTACATGCCCACAGGTTCAGGGGCAGAAACGCAGCATCTACAGGCCCACAGGTTCAGGGGCAGGACTCTCCAGGCCCACGGGTAAAGGGCAGAATCTACAGGCGCACAGGTACATGAGAATATGGCATGACTCTCCAGGCCCACAGTTACTGGGGCAGAATCTACAGGCACACAGATACCTGAGAAGGGTGGCGGAATCTGTAGGCCCAGAGGTACACCGGGAATGGAAGGGATTCTAGGTAACAGAACATGGAGGGAGCCAGTCAAGTCACCCCATCCTGGATTTCCCTGGGTGTCTATTTTTCAAAAATTTATAGGTTTGCTAGGTTTCCCTAGGTGCCGGCAGATCTAGGGTTAAAAAAAACGTTGCAAAAAAAGGGTAATTTTTCACTGTGAAAATGTGGTGTGTCCACGTTGCGTTTTGGGCCGTTTCCTGTCACGGGCACTATGCCTACCCACACAAGTGAGGTACCATTTTTCTCGGAAGACTTTGGGAAACATGGGGTGGGTGGAATTTGTGGATCTACGCAGATTCCAGAACTTTCCGCCACAGAAATTTGAGGACATTTATTTTTGTTTTCGACAATTTGTTAGGTTTGCAAGGGATTCTGGGTAAAAGTTTTAAGAAATGTCTAAGTTTGCTAGGTTTCCCTAGGTGCCGGCAGAGCTAGGGTTCAAAAACTACAGCTAGGCACTTTGCAAAATAAGGGTAATTTTTCATTGTGAAAATGTGGTGTGTCCACATTGCGTTTTGAGTTGTTTCCTGTCGTGGGCACTAGGCCTACCCACGCAAGTGAGGTACCATTTTTATCGGGAGACTTAGGGTAACACCAAATAGTAGAAGAACTTTTATTACTCATTGACTTTCGATGCATTTCTGCCTTCCAAATGAAAGACAATGTGTAAAAAAGAAGTCATTTTGAAAAATGACCTATAATTCTCATGCTAGTATGGGTATTCCCAATTTCGAAAATGTGCAAATATCTACTGTTTCTAAACTCTATATTTTGTTCCCATTTCAGGAAATACATAGGTGTCTTTCATACCGATTCTTCCATTGATACATTTTCCAAGAATAATTACTATATTCCTGGTACATAATAAAAAACCATTGCAAATTGCTGCTCAGTGATTGGCTCTGGGTTCGTCTGGTTCTTGGTGAACCTAAAAGTCTTATATATCCCCACAACCAAGAAGCTCTAGCAGATGGAACGATATATTGCTTTCAAACAGCTGTCATAGTTAGAAGAAGTTACAGGTGAAAACGTTGACACAAATGGCTGTTTTTTTCAACTAAATTTCAATTTTTCCTATATTTAACTGTTAGTTTCTATAAAGAAACCTTGAAGGATCTACACAAATGACCCCTTGCTAAATTCAGGATTCTGTCTACTTTTCTAAAATGTATAGCTTTTCAGGATCTATTATTACTTTCATACTAATTTCTACCATTAACTGGAAGGAGGTTGAAAGCACAAAAAATAGCAAACATAGGCAATGTCCCAGAAAAATGGCAAAATTGTGTAAAAAAGGTTGGTTTTATGTCAAAAGTCTGCTTGTCCCTGTAATGCAATCTTCAAAAATGACCTTAAAGCTCTTCTCTTTGAATGATATCTGGGCTAAACCCCTCCTACCTCATCACGCTCCCTTCATTCGAAAACCATCCTCAGCCTGCACAAATTATTGATAAACCTCACATAGTACTGTACCACCTGATTTTATGCTTTGTTATGAGTATCTGTAAAGTGTTCAACCTCCAGGTAGAGGTTATCCCAGAGATAAGTTCACCTTTAATGTGTGTGTATATTTTCTATATGTTATTATTATGTTCTGGCTTTATTGTGGAGTGAAATAATCAAAGGGGAAGTGGTGCCACATTGACGCCTCTCCTAAGAAAGAAATCCTTAGGATATTTTAAAACAACTCTCACACACTTGAGTATCTGCTAGTGGCATACTTCATCATCAGGTCCTCACCCAGGTCTCTTATTAGTAGAGACGTCATGGTGGCATCACTTCCTCTTCGATAAATTTCTTTACAATTGAAAGTTGAGTGGTCCTGATCTCAACACTTCTAACTCGCCCCCTCTTGATTATATTTTATTGTGAAGTACACTTATGCCTTTGGACTGTCCTCCACCATCTGAGGACCTGGATGCAGATTATTCCCCCTTTCCCATAATAGTAATAATGAGGTTGTCTTGAATGTGCCTGTGCAAGACAACACCACCACCACTTGCAAGATGTGCATGATAAATTAAGATCTGGCTTTTTTCAGCTATTTGATCCAATCTTCCCACACCACTTTCTGACTTTTACTGTTTTCTTACAGTAGTCATAGTTACTGCTCACTTATATGCTCACCAGTATGCTTACAATCACACCACCTTGGATTACCTATCCTTGCTCACATGTGCACTATTACCCATGGGTGGCACTTATCAATTCAATGGTGTCTTTGACCCTCCTGATAAAATAGATATGTGTGCTTGCCTCTGTCCAGTCAAGTCAAGTCAAGTCAAAATTTGTATAGCGCACTACTCACCCAGAGGGTCTCAAGGCGCTTGAGGGAGAGGGGTTCTCTACTTATCAAATAGCCAGGTTTGGAGTTGTTTTCTGAAGGAGAGGTGGTTCTGTGTGAGGCGGAGGTGGGTGGGGAGGGAATTCCAAGTTTTGGCCGCTAGGTAGGAGAAAGATCTTCCTCCCATGGTGGCTCTTCGGATGCGTGGAATCGCGGCGAGGGCTTGATTGGACGAACATAGTTGGCGGGTGGGGGTGTAAAAGGTCAGTCGCGTGTTGAGGTATTTGGGTCCTAGGTTGTAGAGGGCTTTGTGTGCGTGGGTGAGGAGACGGAACGTTATTCTCTTGTTGACGGGGAGTCAGTGAAGGTCTCTCAAGTGACCGGATATGTGTTTGTGGCGGGGTAAGTCTAGGATGAGTCGGGCGGAGGAGTTCTGAATGCGTTGGAGCTTTTTCTGTAATTTGGCTGTGGTTCCGGCGTAGAGGGTGTTTCCGTAGTCCAGTCGGCTTGTGACTAGTGCTTGGGTGACCGTCTTTCTTGTTTCGGTGGGGATCCATCTGAAGATCTTTCTGAGCATACGTAGGATGTTAAAGCATGATGATGAAATGGCGTTAACTTGTCTCGTCATCGAGAGGGAGGAGTCTAGAATAAATCCCAGGTTGCGAGCATGGTCCGTTGGTTTGGGTGTGCTGCCCAGGGCCGGTGGCCACCATGAGTCGTCCCATGCAGAGGGGGATGATCCTAGGATGAGGACTTCCGTTTTGTCTGAATTCAGTTTTAAGCGGCTGTTCTTCATCCACTCGGCTACGTTTTTCATCCCTTCGTGTAGGTTGGTTTTGGCGGTGTTTGGGTCTTTGGTGAGGGAGAGGATCAGCTGTGTGTCGTCAGCGTAGGAGATGATGTTGAGGTTGTGCTGGCGTGCGATGGAAGCGAGGGGGCTCATGTAGACGTTGAAGAGGGTGGGGCTGAGCGATGATCCTTGTGGTACGCCGCAGATTACTTCGGTGGCCCCTGAAAGGGGGTAGGCGGACTCTCTGGGTTCTTCCGGCGAGGAACGAAATGATCCAGTCCAATGCTTTTCCCTGTATCCCCGCGTTGCTGAGACGTTGTTCAAGGGTGCTGTGACATACCGTGTCAAACGCTGCGGAGAGGTCCAGGAGGATGAGGGCCGCTGTTTCCCCGTTGTCGAGTAGAGTTCGGATGTCGTCTGTGGCTGCGATGAGGGCGGTCTCTGTGCTGTGTTTGGCTCGGAAGCCGGACTGTGAGGGGTCGAGGGATCCGTTAGACTCGAAGAAGGTGGCGAGCTGACTGTTGACGGTCTTCTCTATGACTTTGGCAGGGAAAGGGAGGAGCTAGATGGGGCGGTAGTTCTTAAGTTCAGTGGGGTCTGCTGTAGGTTTTTTCAGGAGGGCACTGAGTTCGGCATGTTTCCAGCTTTCCGGGAAGGTAGCGGTGTTGAGGGAGCAGTTGATGATATCTCGGAGATGGGGTGCGATGATGGAGTCGGCCTTGTTGAAGATGTGGTGGGGGCATGGGTCGGTAGGTGATCCGGAGTGAATGGAGTTCATCAAGCAGATGGTGTCTTTTGTGCTAATCGGGTTCCAGGCGCTAAGGGTGGTGGTGGGGGGCTTCAGTTCGGTGGTAAGGGGGGTGGACTGGTCGCCGAAGCTGTTATTTATGTCAGCAATTTTGCTGCGGAAGAACGAGGCTAGAGAGTCGCAGAGGTTTTGAGAGGGGGTGATGTCGTTGGTGCTGGCGTTGGGATTGGTAAGCTCTTTGACGATGCTGAAGAGTTCGTTGCTGTTGTGGGCGTTGTTGTTGAGTCGATCTTTGAATGCAGATTTCTTGGTGGATCGGATCAGCTGGTGGTGTTTGCGGGTGGTGTCCTTGAGGGCGTTCATGTTGTCTGTGGTTGGGTTTATCGCCAGGCTTTCTCGAGGGTGTGGCAGTTCTTTTTGGAGTTCTTGAGGTCGTCATTGAACCAGGAGGCTTTTTTGCAGCCTGGCTTGTTGTGAGGGTTTTTCAAGGGTGCTAATTCGTCAGCACAGTGGGTGATCCAATGTGCGAGATTGATTGCTGCTTGATTTGGGTCCGATGATTTGGTGGGAGGAATTTGGTTTAGCGATGTGGTGAGCTGGTCGGTGGTAATTTTGTTCCAGTTTCTGCGGTGGACTTGTTGTGGGTGGTGTTGGGTCGTGGTCTTTCTGAAGTTGAAATGGACGCAGCTGTGGTCCGTCCAGTGGAGTCCTGTGGCGTGATAGAAGGATACCTGCTTGCTGGAGGAGAAGATTGGGTCGAGCGTGTGTCCGGCGTAGTGGGTGGGGGTGTTTACCAGTTGTTTGAGTCCGAGATTGGCGAGGTTGTCCAGAAGGGTGGATGTGTTGCTGTCGTTCTTTTCCAGGTGGAAGTTGAGGTGCCCTAGGAGAATGTAGTCCTCGGAGGGGAGGGCGTGTGGGCTGATAAAGTCAGTGATGTCTTCGCAAAATTGTGTGCGGGGTCCTGGTGGTCTGTAGATGAGGGTGCCTCTAAGTGTGGTCTTGGGGTCGGTGTGTATCTGGAAGTGAAGGTGTTCGGCTGCTGTGAGGGTGCCGTCGGAGCTGGTCGTGATGCGGATGGTGTTCTTGTGGACGATCGCTATGCCTCCTCCTGTTTGGTTGATGCGGTCCTTTCGGATGATCTTGTAGCCGTCCGAGATGGCTATGGCGATGTCGGGCGCTGATGAGGCGTTCATCCAGGTTTCTGTAAGAAAGGCGACGTCCGGCGTTGTGGTGTCGAGTAGGTTTCCTAGTTCAATGGCGTGTCTGTGGACCGAGCGGGTGTTGAGCAGGATGCACTTCAGGTGGTTGTTGTCGGAGCTCTGTTTGGCGTTTGTGGATGTAGTGTGGGTCCTGATGCAGGAGAATTTGCAGGATTGGCAGGTGAAGGGTCCATGGGTGCATCCTGGGGCGGCTTGGTGGCAGTCGGGGAGGCGGCCGGTGTTGAGTGCAGAGAGGGATGCGGCGTCGTATGTTAGGCGGAAGGGGTGGTTTCTGCGGGGGCCAGGGGGTCTGGCGCTGGGCGCGGTCCAGGCAAGGACGGGCGTAGACGGGCTTACCTTTGGCGCGCCTTCGGCACGCATGGGGCGCGTCCGCTGCGTGTGAACGCTGCGCGTAAGTCTCCCTGCCATAAGTGGATAGTGGAGGGGGCGGAGCGAGGGAGGAGCAGCTGGGAGGCGAGAGGGGAGATGGGATCGAGTGTAGATGCTGTAGGGAGCGGGGGTGGGGCCGCGGGGGAGCAGCGGCTGGGAACGGGGAGGGGAGACGGGCTGGGACCAACAAAATGGCACCACCAAACAACAACAAAGTAATGCACGGAGAGATCGGGGCACCAAACAATAACAAAGTAATGCAGGGCGAGATCGGGGCACCGTCTGGCGCAGAAATTAATTACACCAGCAATACGATCAGCACAGTCTGGCACATAAATTAATGATAGCAGCAATACGATCGGCACAGTCTGGCACAAAAAATGATTATAGCAGCAATACGATCAGCACTGTCTGGCACAGGAATTAATACGGTCGGTCAGCAGTCAGGCACAGAGCAAATACGATACCAAATCAGGCAGGGGTACAAGGACGGTCAGGAGCGGGTGGAGCGACCGTGTCTGACCAGGTCAGGGCGGTCACAGCTCTTCACCGCTCCGGACTCACCTTATGTTCCAGTGGGAGGGAGGCGGGAGCGGGGTGGCGAGAGGGGAGATGGGATCGAGTGTAGATGCTGTAGTGAGCGGGGATGGGGCCACGGGGGAGCAGCGGCTGGGAGCGGGGAGGGGAGACGGGCTGGGACCAACAAAATGGCACCACCAAACAACAACAAAGTAATGCACGGAGAGATCGGGGCACCAAACAATAACAAAGTAATACAGGGCGAGATCGGGGCACAGTCTGGCGCGGAAATTAATTACACCAGCAATACGATCAGCACAGTCTGGCACATAAATTAATGATAGCAGCAATACGATCGGCACAGTCTGGCACAAAAAATTATTATAGCAGCAATACGATCAGCACTGTCTGGCACAGGAATTAATACGGTTGGTCAGCAGTCAGGCACAGAGCAAATACAATACCAAATCAGGCAGGGGTACAAGGACGGTCAGGAGCGGGTGGAGCGACCGTGTCTGACCAGGATCCAGGAATGCGTGCCAATCAAGGGTAAAACACGTGTTGGCTGTTCGTTTGTGTCAGGATTGCCAAGAGTCCGTCTAGAGCGAGATTCTCTGTCTCAGTAATCTCCCTTACAGCTATGGCTCGGTGGAGGAAATGCAAGCAATCGCCATTCCTTCCTAAAAAGGCGGTTGAAGTTACCTTATTGGAAAATGCGGTTGCGTGCTCTAGTGTTTGCTCGCAATCAGGGAGATCCAGGTGTTGAGCCATTTCTGTGGCACACTTCACCTGAACCGCGAGGAAGAAGACACGCTTTTGAATACTCTCCTGTTTTCACCTGTCCTGAGGAGAGTATCTTCTGAATTGTGCCGCTTCTAGGAAATTCGAGCTCATCGAGTATTTCCTGAGAAGGGCATTTAAGTTTTCTGGAGTTCCTAGGAGTACGTGACTTGAAGAACAATGCAGTAAGACTGTTCTGTTGTTTTGTCATGCGCATTAGTTTTAGGGCTAGTTTAGGGTATTGAGCATGTGTAAGTTATATCTTGGATGCTAATATTAAGAAGGGACAGCACTAGTCGTTATAACAGAATAAATCCAGTGCAGGTGCTATTCATTTTGACTGTGGTGAATTCAGCAGCTCTTCGAACTGGGAGTGAGTTAACTTCTAGCTAAAATGAAGAGCACTTGATTGCAGGTTCTGGTGAAAAGAACTAAGGTATAAGAAAATGAATGTATAAAAAAGAGAAAGACACTTACCTTCAATTTAAAAACTTCAGCTGTGATAACTTGAGGTGAGGACCCTGAGGAGAAAAGGATAATACATGTTAGAACATAGATTTAACAGAAAGCTAATTAAATAATTTACAGTTTACAGATAACAAACTCAAGGACAAGAATCACACCTACAAGAAGAGGAGCTTAGTTCACACCACTTCAGGGTAGGTTCCTACTAAGAGGGCTAGTGTGTTTTAAGGAAGGAGTCAGGATATAAATATCACAGCGTTTATTCTTGCAGCAATTATCGAGTTGTCGGAGAGGACAAGCAGCAGACGTCTGAAGCCGAAGGAAGAATCAGACGGGTGTGAGCAGTCTCTTCTCTGTCCCATCCCCTTTCCCCCCGGGGTTTACTTGCCATTGTGTGAATAAACTTGCATATTGCTAAGAAACCTTGGAGGGGCATTGGGAATAGCGGCCATTTGCTCCCATGCTCGTGGTTGTGCAGCCTCTGACAGAGTGAAGTGCCCATGTATTATATAGCACCTGAGCAGAATGGCAGAGGGTTTAGACCTTAAAAAATTAGGAGAAGTTTTAGAAGGCATACAAAGGGAATTATTTCCAGTTAGGGTTGAAAATAGGGAGCTTAGGAAAGAAACGGCAGACTTAACCTTAAAGATGAGTAATATGGTGGCAGGGCCTGGATTTAAATATTCAACCTCTTAAGAAGGAATTTCTAGTGATGCTTCAGTCTCTTCGCCCAAGGTTACAACTCAAGTAATTCATTCATTATCACCTGTGATCCCATTGGCCCCACCTGAGCGTTTTAATGGGGACCCACAGAAGGCCCAGGTTTTTCTGACTCTGTGTACTCTTCACTTTATGTGTCGCCCAGCAGTTTTCCCTGATGCGCAGTCTCGAATGGCATTTATCCTATCATATTTAAGCTGGGACAGTGCGTCATGGTCAATGTCTATGGTGTCCAGGAATGATCCCATTTTATACGATCTTGACGAATTCAAAAAAGAGTTGCTTCAATAAAAGTTTGAAATGTCAATTTGTTTATTTCTTGTGTTCCCCTTTGGGCATGCCTTAGATAACAATGATAGTGTTGATCTGTTTCCAAGGGTTCATTGGGTTAGTCAGGGTCATCATGTTCTGAGGTTGCAGAGACCATCCGGTACCTTGTATGAACCGATGGGACACTGTGAACAAGGTCAACAAATTCTGATGGTAAGAGCTGGCATAGTCCCCCAAAGGTTTGATGCTTATGTTGCCCCAACGCACAGTCTTACTGAAATAGTAGGAACCGTACAACAGAGTTGGAGATAGGCAGAAAAGAGTTATAGAAATTCTACATAACTATCACATTAAACAACTGCAAACTTAAAACCCTCATTCTGCATTTAGAAATATCTATCAAAGTATAACAACTACATAGGATGGACTGGTATCTGTTAATTTGGCAATAAAAACAAAAAGTGCCTAATGGCTAATGAAAAATTACTCAACAAGGATTTTCGAGAACTTAATAGATTTTTTCACAGTTTGGAATGTAATTAGAACAAACTCAGTTCAGATACTGTTAAGACTAAATGGAAAACAAATATAAGGGACTCCAGAAAGCCATAAATTGAAGGAAATCTTTAAGACGTCCACTAAGGGATCAACCAGAAACCCATTGATATTCAAATAATCTTATTCTACTATTCAAATCAAAAGTAGCAAAAATTGTAGCCACTACAAATTCTGATCCATTGGCATCTGATCACCACTGCTGTATCCCTCAACAACAAGTAAGCATTCTTGATTCTTTCAAATTTCTGAACTTGGATGTAACTTAGAACTAGCTCAAAAAATTCAAAGAAGTTTAGCCCCCCATTTAGAGCCTTGTACAGCTTTGCGCATATATCAGTTCTTCCTATATAGCTGATGTTATCATAAATGGAGTTAATTCTTCAATGTCAATGTGTAAGTGCTAGACCTCAAATAAACATGCAGGTTTCATAAGGAGCTATGGTAGTTGTACAATCGTACACTTCAAAAAGATACCTTTCCATTAAGATTGTATTCAAATGCTTCTATATTTAGATATCAACCACAATACATTTTGAAAAATAGCTTTTCATACATAACAGTCAGATACTTAAATTGGTATCTCTATTCCAAGGATATTATTCCATACAACCTGACTTTCCAAGATTATTCCATACATTGTTGGCTGACCAAAATAAATGCCAAAATTAGTACAGTCTTCCCTTAGAAAATGTTTATCACATCAAGTTATGTTCAGCTCGTGGTTTTCAGCTAACACTTGCTTCATGGCTCTACACACAGGAGCAGCCCATGCATGTAAGATCTGTGGGGCTGGGTTGGGGAGGGATTTGACAGACGACCTTGAGTGAAAATTAAATAAATAATTAATTTTCCCTCATCACCATCTGTCGATCCTCCCCACCGCTCTTACCTGCAAGGGCCACAGCTGTTTGCACACCACTTCTTCAGGGTTGAAAAAACACAAACACTATTTACACGCATAATACGACATTCCAAAATATCATTCTACAGACTTCAATAACTGAGTAGTGTGGCTATTGACTCTGGTTATTTGCTGAACATTACAAGTCCTAATATCTCTCTCTTTATTTTTGATATTTGGGGGATACTACCCACAAAAAAATGATTCGCAGCTGAGAAACTCTGACCAATAGCATGTTGTATATGGTGTCACTTGCCAAAGGTTCCTTGGGAATATACCTCCTTTGAAATCAAAAAGTGCCCAAATAAATAGGCAAAGTTCTAGATGAAAAGGTGGCAAAATAAAAGAGCTAAAATAAAACAGATCCTATCCAATTATCATTTAGCTGGTGCCTCATACAAAAGTTATCCTTCTCGAAGCACAAATATCCATCCTTTTCCAATTTGCTTAGTATTCTTGGCTGATTAGCTACAACACACTCACATGGAGTCTCATGCAGCTAGTGACAGTAAAATTCAACCTAATCCACTAACCAATAGTAATCACTCTAATGTTCCCACTCACTCTCAAAATTAGTGCTGAAAAACTTGACCACTGTTGGTTGTGGGTGATTTCTCCAATTTAAGAATTTCCATGAACACTCTTTTCTTAATTCATAACCCTGTGAAAAAATGAAAAATATTTATTGCACTGCTCAAAACTGGCGGAGAGATCTACTGAAAACCCAAAACTCAAACTAGCAACCCACACATTACAGTACTCTTGATCTCCGATGTGTCCTTCAGATAATGTCCTGCAATTTGATATAAATTTCAAGGTGGAAACCTCAACACAGTTTAAAATGCCTCAAGGCATAGCGGTTATATCGAATATGACCTACAAGCAATAACAAGGAATTCAAAGACATAGCGGTTGTGCATAGCATGCCATCTGTCTCTTATAGTTAAACATAGAGCCCCTCTTACAACCTGGAGCAACTCTGTTAAATAGCACGTCCTTCACTACTTACAATTGTCCGTACATGGCGTCTTATGACCCAGGAGGGCTGTTACTTATTACCATACTTCATGGAATAAATTCTCTACCAAGTCTCAATGGGTCCCATTCACAGAGCTAACTTAAGACAAAATCCTAAACTCACTACTTTTGGTATTCACAGAAGGCATTTAGTAGTAGTAAAGTTAGGATTTTGTCTTAAGTTTGACTTGTCTTTTATCAAGGGCCAACAGATATTAACGTCCATTACTAACATTCCCCTGTGCATCTTCCGTGCATCACTCCAACAAAGCACGATTGTGAAAGTATTAAAAACTGCCAACATTAAAAACCATATTAAAAAAATAACTTTGGACCATAGAGCACTACAGCATTCTCTACCTATTATCAACTCAAATACCTTATTAACACCTTGCGCGCTAGCGGGTTTCCCGCTGTGCGCTGACTTTTGCGGAAGTCCGCGTTACATGACAAGCTCAGCTCGTCATGAGCGTACGAGAGGCGTAACTCATGACGAGCTAAATCCAACATCTACTTGGAAACAAGCTTCTAAGTTTGTGGAGTCAGCATAGATACCACTATCACAACCACTTCTGTTCTTATCTGTCCCCACTTAAGCGTGGAGTCCCAAACGGCTTGACCTTTCACTGCCTACAAATGAACATCTATCTATATCCAGTGGCATTCTTAATCCACTACTATGAACACCAATGCTACAATTAAATTTTTGGAATGCTGCTGATAACACCACTTCTCCACGATATGTGTACTCGAGGTTAACATTTAAATGACTCAGAACCACCGCAGGCTAAACACTGACAAGACAGAAAAAATGCTATGTGCCAGTCTTATTTCTACCATTTGCCTTTCACTAAACCACAGCCATATATAACTGCTCCACCCCCACTTCCAAAGTAGTAAAGAGATTCTTGGACTATATATGGATGCCTAACTCTCCATGAAAGTTTGAGTCCATAGCTTCAATGAAACCTAACTCCCTTCTTTTCATTTATGTTCACCCTCAAAGAGTTCTAACATTAACAGCCCCTGTCCTCTATCACCTTCGTTATATCTCTTATCATCAGAGTCCAGACATCTCCTCACTACCCAAAATTGCCAAAACTCTTGCACTGGTAAAACCTCATCCTTGGAAAATGTTATATCATTACCTCGCCCTAAATTAGAACTGTAATCTTTGAGACCCTCTACAAAATAAGCAACAGTCATGGAGAAACAGTCTCTTACATCACACTGTACATGTTAAACATACAAACTAACACCTAGTTGAAAGAGTTGAATTTTGTAGAATAAATCTATGAAATCACCTCCTCGGGGAATTTGGATATCTCCCTGAGACACCTACACAAAGTAATTTTATTCAAATTGCACTTGTACCCAAAGACAATAGTTAGATAGTTCATATTTCCCTACTACAGACGGGCAAGTGAGGAGTTTAAAATTAAATTCATGACACAACTTCTGGTGCTTCATTGGTTACACTGTGCATTGCAACGGTCTAAATCATTTTAAGAATTTGGCATTCTAATAATGTGACAGGATTGGTGGTATACATTTACTCTCTATTCTGGAGGAGATTGTGCTAATGAAGCCACACTGTCCCTCGGCAAGTTCCTAATTCAGACTCCACTGTATGAGAGGTGCATGGGAATATTGCTTTACACAGGTTAGAGGAACAATGTCTTATGACTTATCTCCATTTTTCATTTTCCTACTATATGCTGGACAATTACATTCAAATGTATTTTCCTTTCTCAAAAAGTAATATCATATATATTTACAAAAAAAGTTTGTTTGGTGACCATTAACACTTAAAATTACCTCTTTGATGGTTGACCTTTCAAAGGATGATGTTTTGTTGTTCCCAACAATTATATTTCATAGGACGCAATTGACTTAATCACCAATTAATTATCTCTTCACTAAGGTGTTTAACTGTGATTTAATCCACCTGTATAACTCTTCCTTTCTCTCTTTCCTGCTCTTACCTAAATCCAGCTTTTGGGGGGCTGCGAACAGCAATTGCAGTTATAGGAAAAGGATTCTCTGGAGCCACCTTCACAACCCTCATCCTGTTTAGTGCTGAGCTCTACCCTACGGTCATCAGGTATGCATAAGCACTTCTTTTAGATATTCATAATTGATGATATGGTGCATAGCAAAACCACAGCCGTGTTGGCTGTCTCCAAATAAGCAACTAAGAAGTTAAAGCAAGGTTCTGCAAAGCACCAATCCAATCTTCTACAGCATCTTTACATTGAATGAGCTGGGAGTCTATGCACGGCATGTATAATTCACAATATGCAATTTGTAATATGTAAAGTAGCTAAGAATCACTACAGTAGAGCTAAAAATTACAATTCACAAACCTAGTAGTTGAAATTTCCACGTTCACCTCTCCTTTGTTGTTTATGGGGATATCAGTATGATTTCTATGCCTATCAAAGATACTATGAGCCTTTGTCTCTTTCTACATTTATACAGGAATGGGGTGAGCGGAATTTGCGTAATTGTGTAATTTGCATAATCGCGTTACGCAAATCTCCGCGAAACGGTAAAAAATCTCCGCGAACACACAGAAATTCTGCAAACATGCACGATTGCTTGTTCGCGATGCTTTTTTCCTGTTTGTAATCGCTGTTTGCGTGCTCGGGGTGAAATATCTCGCGAACATGAACTTTCAGAACGCAAACACTTTCACCATGTTGCGACAAAAATAAAATAAAATGCACTTTTAAGCCAACCCTTGTGTGCTTGCTTTCCCCAGACTTCTCCTGCACAGAGTCTGTTCTCTTGTAGGTTTAGGTCGCAGGTATGTGCATAAGCTAGCCACCAACTTGTTTGTCTGCAGCCAAACTCAAGGATCCTTTTTTCTCTGGGGGCTGTATAAATGGGTATGGTGATCAGATCTTAGTTTACATTAAAAAACCCTGGAAGTTCAGAAAAAAAAGGCTAAAGTGACGTCATAGCTAGGTGTCGCAATGACTTCAAAACTAACATTTAAAATGTTGCCATGAATGTCTTATTACTTCACATATTACGTCACTCATGGCATATTAATCTTTAATGATATCACTGATTACTTTATTAAATGAATGTAACAGTTTGCTGTGCACTATTTATACAGGAAGATTTCCAATGTTCTTCACCTAGACCCACCTTTCCACCACATATTTAGTTTTAGTTGGTATTTATAATTATAAATGTAGATCAAATAAATTGCTGCAGCACTATTTACTTCCTTTTTAATTAAGTCTTGAATACATTTAAATGTATTAAATCAAATAAAATGTATTTTTCTGTAGTTAAATTTTAGACAATTCCCACCTAAAAAAAATATATGTTTTCTATTATACAATCACATTTATTATGACATATTATTGAAGGTGATTTGTAAAATTAGTTGAAAGTAATTTAATCATATTTTGATCAACAGTATTAGCAACATTAATTCATAAATTCCAAAAAGGTTGATAAAATAAGTTATTATTACAAAATAAATATGTTTTATCTTTAGATATTTTAGTTAACATTGCATTACATGTAGTTATATTTAAAATAAAATATTAATATTATTTTCTATGTGGTTTTATTTTTAGTACCTATCTCCATCATGTTTTATGGGTGAGTATTGCAGTATCAGTTGTTGGTAATTTGTGTTGCTGAACTTACTAGTGTTTCTTTTTTGGCACTTGTAAACTTGGCTCCCCCTCTTGTTCACTGGATGGAGACTTGTACATTTACACTTTTGAGTAACATTACAATAGGGTTTTCCGAATATCCAAAAGTAGTACATTTACTCAAAAGTGTAAGATTAAATTACTCATGTAAATTACTCACATGTGTAAGTTATGTTGAGGAATAGCTCCAGAAGTGTTCTGTGGATGGATACATGACAGTATGTATCCTACAAGTTCAAGGATGCTATCCAGTCTCCTGAATCAAGGGAGCAATGAACATAGGCCAAAGTCAACACCTAGAAACTGTTCTTCTAAATGATTTTGCTCAGCAGGCAGACGTCTAGCATCGGCCCTGGTTCTCTGGCAAAATAATAATACATTTTGGGCATCAGAGACTGACTTTCTTGGCAAAAAAAAGGATCTGTGATTCACTGAAATCTGAACAAACACAGGTAGGACAGCAGGTGGAATATTCAGCAACATGAAGCACATACTAGTCTGAGATAGCTGGATTCTAGCTGGGCAAGTAAAGAGAAATTACGCTTCCTATCCACGATGAATAGGCTGTGGGAGGCGGAATAACATCAACTTGGCAGCAGTCCCAACAAATGAGGACTGTTCTACATGCTGTTAGCCATAGCCTCTGAAACCACCATGTCCTTTGGAGCAGTAAACAGCTATGCTGGTTGTGGTACAGGTTAAGTTTAAGAGGTCTGCATACAGCAATAGATGAGAACCCAAGAATGTTCTCTAAGCATTTGGTATTGCTGTGTAATTGACAAGCCAGAGATTGCAAATCCAATAATGTGGGCCATCACATCTTTGAAGCACTCCAATGTAAAGCCAGCTTTTTTTTTTACCGGGCAGCCAGGAACCATCAAATGATATATTCATTTAGGATAAATGCACATTTCCAGAAACCCGGTGAATTTGATAATCTGAGTAAAAGAATTCTGAAATTCCCCAGGACTGGCCAGGAATATCTTGCTGGCCATATCCCAAAAGGCCTTTGTATAGCTTCTCAGCAGGCAGATGGCATTCAGGCACCTCAAACCTAACTGCCAGATGAAAAGACTCTTTCTGGAATGCATCAATGCTTTGATTCACTGTTTAACGGTGCATTAATTGAGATTTACTTTGGTTGTGGAAGCTTGACCTACCAAGGGGCCGATTACGATGGTGGGCGGACAAAGTCCGCCCGCCATAGTGGCGCAAGCAGGACCGACCGCCATAGGTGTGGCGGTCCCGCACGACAAATTGAATGCATTAGCCACACTGGCGGGTGCATCCTGTATGTTTACATTGTGGCGGGTGGCAGCAACTGCCACCATGTAAAAACACATGTTTTACATTTGAATGTACAACGTGGCAGGAACCATGTGGTGCCTACCGCCTTGTACATGCAAATGTAGGGGGGTACCTATGGTACCCCCCACGTGCAACACCCCACCCACCACCCCCATGGGGGCCTGCAACGAGCCCCCAAAGGCATTTTCTGCCTGTCTTTTTGCCACGGAAACTCCGCCGCAAAAGACAGGCATTCTAATACCCACGTCGGTGCCTGCACGGCACCGCCTCCATTAACCCCCTGTACCTGGTCCCGCAAGGTGGTCGGAACAGGCCCGCCTTGCGGGACCACGGCGGACGGTCTTTCCGTCCGCCGCGGTACCTTTTCCCTTCCCACAGCCATGCTAATATGGGGTGGGAATTTTAAGGTCGATGGCAGTGAATCCGCGACTGCCGGGCCGGTGGGCCTCACCACCGGCCCAGCGGTCACAGATTCACCACCATCGTAATTGGCCCCCAAGTTCTCAGTAGTCAATTGGGTGAGGTCAGAAAAGACAGGTCCCTGATGATGCTTACCTACCTGGTGATTTACTGGGTAGCCGCACATGGCCCCCACCTGCAAGATTTCCATCAGTAGATTTGTCTTGGGGCTTGATTGAGAATTTGAGTTTGGCAATAGGTTACTTCACCACACATGTGACAGATATCCTGTATGCCTTTTTACAAGTGCATTATATCCTCTGGCACTTGTAATAAGGTGGATTGGATACCCGTCCACGAAACTCTAGATCAGACCCTTAGTCTTCACCGCTGGTAGCTGAAGGACCAGCACTTCTGCTGCTCTTTGGACTTCTTCCATAAACAGGCACTCTTCTCTGAGGGGGCTTTACCTCTTTCTTAGACAGAGTATCCACATCACTGCCACTCTGTGGCTATAAATATAGGCCAGCATCAGTGTGATGAAGAAGTAGCATTTTTTCTGCCTCCTCGTTGTCATCCTGATCATGAGTATCATATCGAAAGCCTTAAACAGCGTCATAATCTGATCCATCAAGGGAGGGGCAGATTCTCATGCCAGCTCACCCTGCAGCAGTTTTCCTGTCCAGTTTTTTTTTACAGCCAGCTACTCTCTGCTGCTGAGATGTTTTCCTGCTGCCCAATGTTTGCACTTCCTCTGCTTGTTTCTTGCTCTGTTTTGCCTTTTCTGCTTGTTTCTCTGCCCTCCGTTTTGCCTTTTTGTGCTAAGTTTTCTGCCCTCTGTTTTACCCTCTTCTGCTCCATTTTACCTTTCTAGATAATTTTTCTGCCCTCTATTTTGCCTTTTCTGCCCTCTGTTTTGCCCTCTTCTGCTCTATTTTGCCTTTTCTGCTTGTTTATCTGCCCTCTGTTTTGTATTTTCTGCCCTCTGTTTGTGCCTCCTCTGCTCACTTCTTGCTCTGTTTTGCTTTTTTTGTTCATTTTTCTGCCTTTTGTTTCTCCTTTTCTGTTCATTTTTCTGTCCTTTGTTTTGACCTCTACTACTCTGTTTTGCTTTTTCTGCTCATTTTTCTGCCCTCTCTTTTGCTTTTTTCTGCTTGGTTTTCTCCCCTCCTTTTTACAATTTTTCTGCCCTCCGTTCTGCCCTATTTTGTTTTCTGCTCAATTTTCTGCCCTATGTTTTGCCTTTTCTGCTTGTTTCTCTGTCCTCTGTTTTGCCCTTTTTGCTCACTTGTTCTTCTGCCCTCTGTTTTGCCTTTTTTTTTGCATGTTTCTTTCCTCTTCCCACCGTTTTCTCTAAAGGGGGAACTGACACGATGGAGTCCTCACACCCGGTGCCCAGATACCCCCAGCGGTGACATTGACTTGCTCTACAAATGCTGATTGACTGATTGATTGATAATCAAAATTGGGGACTGCATCTTTTTAATCTTATAAGTAGACATGGGCCTGTTTCATTTTGGAAATGTTGTTGGGGTCAGTGCTAGAGCAGGTGCCACTGAAGTTGAGGCTGGTGCCAGAGCGATGGGAGCCAACAAGGCCTCCGAGGTAGGAGTAGCGGCATGCGCCAGCACCAGCAGAGGGCCAAGTGGAAGAAGAATGAGTAGTGTGCGACCCCACCCCCATTTGTAATGTTAAAGCTCCCTCGAGCAGTTGGCTGACGAGCCTGGGACCCCGCACCTGCGCGCCTGAGTGGTACTAAACCTGGCAATATTTGGCAGCCACCGGCAACCCCAGAACATGGCCTAATCCCTGCTGATGAGGGGTAAATACCCCGAAACACGTGTCCAGGGATGGCGAAGATAGCAGAGAATCGAAAGAAGATGCATCGCGGAACACAAACTACACTTACCACAGTCCTTAGGGGCGATCCCGCTGGTGTGTGAGTAGTGTGCGACCCCACCCCCATTTGTAATGGAAGAAGAATGAGGTTTGTTGCTGGCGAGGAAAGGTGCACTGACAGAAGTCCAGCTAGAGGCCCGATGGCTACCTGGGGCCTGTAGGCACTTCACAGGAAGCTGGAATTATCAGAACAGCCTCTGGAGCAGCTTACAAGGCTGTTTTGGACTAAAACAATTCCCTCTGGCGCCTGTTAGGCAATAGTTAAAATTGTTTTCCATAGGGAAATCGCAACATTCTATTGGGAATAACTTTGGCGCCGGTTGAGGAATCTTCCTGAAATTTTCCTTAACTTTGCCTAGCGGCGCTCCGGTCCTTCCCTGAAAGTTTTGGGGGGGATTCGTCAAGCGGGGGCCGAGATAAAAGGGGGGTCCCAAAACGTGTTTTCCCCATGTTAATTTCCATAGGGCGGTTGGACTCACTTTTAGCCCGAACGGCTGAATGGTTTTCCACCAAACTTGGCAAAATTGTAGGGACTGGTAGCCCGATGTGCCTTTGCTATGTCTCAAGATATGTGATCCAGTGGTTTTTACGAAAATTAACTTTGAAAAAATATATATTGGGCTACATTGGGCTATATATATGTTAGAGCCCAAATGTAGCCCAATGTAGCCCAATGTAGCCCAAAGATGGCCACCAGAGACAAAAAAAAACAAATGTAGCCCAAATATCAGCCAGATGTAGCCCAACTATAGCCCAATGACAGAATGTCCCAGAGTGTTCTATAGAACAACTAGAGCGCTAACAGTCTTACTTATGACAAAAGTATGGCACACCTGAAGTCATATGCATGTGCGGCCGGGAGCTGTCTGACGCACACTAGCACCGTAGTGTCAGATGTCTCCTGCCCAGGGCACAAGTCCTAAAAAAAGAAGTGGGGGGACGCTGTCATCGGAAGTGACGTCATGAAAGGTGGCTCCGATCCCGTCACAGAGAGGCCAAAAAGTTTAGTCCAGCTGTTTGGCAGGGGGGACGGCGTCCACCCTGTAAAATAAGTGGGGGGACGCCATCCACCCGCGTGGTACCCCGACTCGAGCCCTGCTCCCGCCCATCTGACGCATGCAAAGGGTTAACTGTTCAATTGCCAGGTACAGGGGAGAGCCGCAGCTGAAATGCATCAGCTGGGGCTATCTGTCCCACAATTAGGCTGCTTAAAATACCCTTAATTTCCTGCTTATGAGTAGTAGGTAGCCATCTGTCATCGTGGGCAAATGAAAGACCTAGGTCCTAGAATAAACCAGTGGGAGCTGAAGGTGCAATTAAGTTACCCAGGCATTCTGCAGAAAATTGTACCGGGAGTGAAATTGACCTGATAGAAGAGGTGGAGGGCTTACTTGCCATGAAGGAACCAGGAGGTCAATTAGGGGAGGGGTCCACTCAGAAGGGCATTAGTTCATATTTTGGTAAATCACAATGCAGTGGGTATCCAGGGTCTAGGAAAAAAAGATAACTGTATTGGCACCCCTTGTGGAGAAGTGTGGCTCAATGGTTAGAGCGGCAGACCCTGATGCAGAGGTCTAGCCCGGGACCAGGGTTCAATTCCCCGCCTCGGCGGGTCTTGGGCTCAAAATTCCACAGGCCTGATAATTCTCGCCTCGGTGCCTATTCCAATCATTGAGTCCCACTCTGGGCAATAGCTTGCTTAATCTCCACAACGGCCCCCACAATGCTAAGGATGCCTGGCCTCCACCTTGGGGGTACCCAGGAGTGGACACCTCACAGGGAAAGCCAGGATGGGTTCCACAGCGGTATTCGTACAAGCGCCTTGAGACCCTTGCGGGTGAGTAGTGCGCTATACAAGTATCAATTTACAATTTTTACCCACGTTTAATCCTAAGGAGTTCACTCCAGGATCTCTGATACAGGTTCCTCTTCTGAACAAATGCATATCCGCTCGACTCATACAGTTAACATTGAATGTTGGAACAGGTATAAGGTACTAAAAACCATAGAAATTAATAGAATGCCGTAACAGGTGGGATTGAGGCCCGCATGGCCAGCGCGAGTAAGGGTGAAGTGGAAATATTGAATAAAATAAAGCAAGTAAGTGGAGGTATTTGTAGTCTGCGTGATTGAATGGTTAGGCTGGCCAAGACGTATAATGAAAAAAAAGACCAGCTATCAGGTATGGTAACAAACATTAGTATCCCCAGTGAAGCTAGCAGAAATTAACAGATTAAAATGGTCAGCAAACAATCCACTTATTGTAGTCTTACTCCATGTAGGGTCAAAATAGATGCTTCACCCAAAGGTAACTACCAAAGAGTGCCACAATCTCCCAGTAAAAATAACATCAGAGGGGAATTGATAGGAGGAAGGTATATACTCAAGAAGAATTGTGCATCAGAAAAGTCAATCCTCTCAAGACAGAGAGACTTTGAGTTTTATAGCTACCATAAGCATTTGGATAATACCAAATCCCCAGAGGCCTTATGATATCTTCTTGATAAATGTCCCCAAATTCTCACAAGGCGCCTGTAAATCTCACAATTCATGTGTGAACAAGGTGATCCATTGAAACAGTAGGCCAGTTTTGACCCCTAACATCACACGAAGTTGTGGATAGGGCAAACGAGGTCGACTCCCTCGGACTACTATCATGGAACCTGGCTGGAGTTAGAACAAGTCTCTCTGACCCTGAATGGGGGTGAATATATTGACCAATACCATGCTGTCCTTTTTCAGGAGACCTTGGCAGTGACCCAGTTATTTAGAAGTGGTTTTATTTCATTTTATGTTAATACAGTGCTGACTCCATCAGGAAGAGCTGCAGGTGGCCTTTTAATCTGGTTGAGGTTGTATTTATTCCCAAAAGTTAAACTAAACCCATTTAACCCCTTCCCTGCTGCTGTCGGCGTTGGCCGCCGTGAGCACTACCTCGCTGGTGCTGCGAACGTCCAACGGCCCGCCCATTTCTCAGACCCGCCGCACTGCCGCGAAATCGCGGCCGCGGCTAAGGGGTTGATAGCAAGGACCTGACGCGACCAGAAATAACATAAATGACTGTGCATGGTGCTAGACATATTGTCATTGTGAATTTGTATATTAGATAAGTTCCCCCAAAATATACAATCTCCAATAGTGGACCACCCTATTGCCATATTGAGTTATTCTAACCAGAGCGCCTGGCAAAAGGGAAATACATCAGATTTTAAAAACCTTAGACACATCAACCAGAACAGGAGATCCGGACCAGGGCACACTAAAATTAACCGCGGTAACGGCGCAGTTGCAAGATAAGTCAACAGCAATACCAGATCAGGGCCCAGATGTAGGTAAATCTAATTTACGACCCATAAATACCGAATTTACCGATTCTGTATTTATGAATCAGTAAATTAGAAGGAGGCAGATGTAGGTAATTCTAAAATCACAATTACCGAATCTGTAACATTCGGTAATTACCGATTCGGTAGATACCGAATCGGTATTTCCCATTGATTCCTATGGGCTTTGAAGCCCATAGGAATCAATGGGAGATACCGATTCGGTATTTACCGAATCGGTAAATACTGAATCCTGGCAGGGGGAACGGGGTGTCACTTTGACACCCTGTAGCACCCCAATTGCAGGCTTGTGTGCCATGTGGCAACAGACATGCCCTAAGGGCATGTCTGTGTGCCACATGGCATAGGTGTACTGGCACAGATGTGCATGTACACAGGAAATCGGTATTTTACCACCCAATAGGATTGGGTGGTAAATACCGAATCCTAAAGGGCCTGTGGAACTCTTTGAAGTGCCACCTACATCTCATTTACTGAATCGGTAAATATACCGATTCTGTAAATGAGATGCCCCCTACATACCAAATCCTAAATACCGGTAGGTAACGTCCGAAATCGGCCGTTACCGACCGGTAAATGGCGACCTACATCTGGGCCCTGATTCCCCCCATGCCCAACTTTCAGGAGGGGATCTACAACCAGCAATATTGATTACTATGGCCATCTCTGTTAGATATGTAAATTGTCCCAAGACTGCCTAGTGATTACCAGGCTCTGAGCATCAAATTCATAATCATATGTTCACGAGCTCAAACTTGGTATACCCTAACCTTTTATAGCCCAGTTGAGACAGCTAACAACAGGAGAAATGTTTAATGGGTGGAAATAGCATCTAACTCAGCTGATCAGAGGCAAATATATGAAATATTTGTGGACAATTATTCCATGTTAGGATCAATAGGTATGACAAACTTTGATTTTGTTTACGCGCATTGCCAACTAATGGATCAATTAAGGCATCTCTTTGATAAAGGGGGAAGGAGGGGGTGCAAGCAAAAAACATTAAGAACAAACAAAGGGGTCAGAGGGAATTCTTACCGCATTCGTGCGGCCGTTTTTCCCGCTGTATGCTGCAGTTTTCAAATTACCGCGATTCATGACGAGCTCAGCTCGTCATTAGCACACAGCAGGTAGGGAAGGGGTTAAAGTCCTCAAAGGATTCAATCCCCCATTATATAAATTCGAAAACACAGTAGAATCCCAAGGACTAGAAAGAGAATATTGTAGCATATATCTCTTGAAGGCCTATACCAAAAAGTGTATAACTAAGAAAGAGAACAAAGGTAAAACGAACAAGGGGTGAACCTCAGAATCGCCGCAGGATGGCTGGATTCCCATCAATACACGATCATGTACCCAGTGTCATCATCTGAGATACCAAACGGTTTTACTCACGTCTCTCTTATCAATCAGAGAGGACAAAGAGAAAAAACGTATACTTCCATGCGATACTTCTCTCAAGAAGAACAAAGCATGATTGTGTTCAGAAAAGAGTGTTTGGGGTAATCCTTATGTGCAGTGCTAATATCTATGTGTGAAAAACAGTGATTTAAAAAGGATAAACTAATGAGATAGTTTCTTATTCCAGTAAATAATCAAATTGACCTCTCATAGTTTTCCTAGTAAAAACAGTGTAGGAGTGAAACGGTATTAACTTTTTTCAAGAATAAAGCAGTTCAAGAATGATTACTGCTTAAGGGATGTATGACATTACAATGCATGCTTTTACCACGCATGCCTTTACAACGCGGTATTTACAACGCATGCCTTTACAACGCATAGCGCTTTAGGGTGCTGGATTGTGAATAGTTTAATTTACTATTCCAACTCCAGTCCCCGTGGATAGTAGGGAAGGTGTTGGATAGTAAATTAAATCTATTCCCTATCCTTGAGCGCCCCCCAGCGCAATGCGTTGTAATGGTTTGCGTTGTAAAAGTTGCGTCGCAAAGGCACTGCGTGGTAAAAGTTGCGTTGTAAAGGATGTTTCCCCTGCTTAAGCGGTCGGTTGCTGTTCAGGAAAACGATGAAGACTAGGCTGTTCCCTCGAGACTAAAACGTAATTCTCTTGTTCTACAACTTAATTTTCTCCTGATCACACACAGCGCCAAGACGCCACAGCATTCGAGTGCTCTATGAATATCTATCCTATCCAATCCTATCCTAGCAATGTTATTTGCAATGATATAAAAGTAGACAATGGTCGCTGCATGGGGTCATCGCAGTGTTAAATTGTGTTGCAAAGAGTTTTGTGGTAGTTTCTTACTTCATTTACCTTTGTCCTGAAGTAGATACTTTTTGTTGTATGTATGATGTATTTATGATTTTCCCTTTGTTCTTTGAAAGCTACAAGAGAGTCTTCTGATGTATCTCTCTATCATATCTTTTTCAGTTTCTTGACACTTCTTTTGCTGAGATTGAGATGTTTGGCTTACCAAGGTGTAGAGGGTTTCTACCGTACGGATTTTGTTAAATTTTAGAGCTACAACATTGTTTAAAATGTCTTTCTTAGATTTACTGAAGTAGTTGGTGAGCTAGATCCACATGTTTCAAGGTATTGTGAGTTGAGGAAATGTGTTTGAACTCTTTTGAAAGTTATTGGAGGGATATAAGTGTTACATTTCTTCTCCAGCTTCTAAGAGTTTGCAGCCAGATTCATCAAGTGAAATGCGCTCACAAAAGGGCCAGATTTTGAAAACCTGGCCCTTTGCGAGTGCAATTTTTGCATTTGGGATTCATCATCCCAAATGCAAAAATCGCTAATAAAGAATTCGCAAATTTGCGAGGATTAGCATTTAAGGAATCTCTATTAGAGATTCCTTAAATGCTATTCATGAAACATTTAAAAATTGCGAATTTGCAATTTAGGACCCCTATTTACCACGAAGTCAAACCTCGTGGTAAATAGCAAAAACTTAGTAGGCCCATAGGAATGCATGGGGAGTTATTCCTTATTTGCGATTAGCAATTTACTAATCGCAAATAAGGAACATGTAGGAATCGCAATATTTTTTGCAATTCCTACATGAATGCCGTTTTGCAAGTCCTTAATAGCGATTCCTTATGAATCGCTATTAAAGACTCGCAAAACGGGTCTTTGATTAATCTGGCAGTATGTTCTTTAGTCTCTTTGCTATTAGTTTCAAGTGTAAGGAAAGAGGAAGATTGTCAGTCTACTCCAGGTCAAATGGGCCATTTTGTATGATACATTTTGGGTTAAGGAGTATTAGATCAATAGCTTAACTTTTCTAATTGGATCAAGCCATGCACATATGTTTTGTAGTGAGTTGATGTTTGAAACTTTTTCATTGGATGTTGCAGTCCCCAGGAAAGATATTTTTAGAGTGTTCATTTCTCTTCAGCACAATAAGCTCTTCAACTTGTTTAGCAAAACATGGTTGAAACCTGGGGGGAGATAAACCTAAACAAAATGATAGGTGTATAACAGTGAATAGCAGTTTATTTCAGCAATGGGCTCTGAGTGACAGCAGATTTATTTTATTTATTTGTTTTATAGGTTTTATATAGCGCTAGCTAGACCTCAGGGTATCGTAGCGCTTTACATGATCGTAGAACACCGTATAATCAGGTCGCTTACCAGAAGATGCGAGACATATTAGATTTTTAGAAACACACACACAAAAATAAACAAAGAAAATCGTTAGGCAATGAGCATGGATTAACCATAAAGGCAATAAGAACTTAGTAAGATTAAGAGAAAGGAACACCTACTAACCAGCTGAAACTAACCAACAACTGACTATAACAGAGGGAGAGACCTATAAAGAGAGTTATTGACAATGTTCAGAATGCTTAGGTGTTAAAGTATTTGATGAGGAGGAGGAGTTTCAGGTCACTTTTGAAGCAAGAGAAGGAGGGGTTGCATCGTAGTTCTCTAGGTAAAGAGTTACATATGCTGGGTACATTTCCAGAGAAAGAACGAGTCTGGGTTGATTTCTTTTTTAGTTTGGGAGGTATGAGGAGAAGTGAGTTGGAACTTCTGAAAGTTTTGGTTTAAGATAGACAACCAGAGAGAACATTGAGTTGTCAATTTCACTCAGAAGTTGAAAAACACCCCCTTTCGTCACATTTACCCATTTTTTATTCTAGTCTATATATGGCACTTCCATTTCATCCCCCACTTCTGTCATTAGATGTGGCGAGGTAAAGGAGTCATGGGGGGAAAGGCGTAATATTGTCTCACCTGCCCCTGTATTAAACCTGGTATACTGCCACCTAAGGTTACTCCCCCCTTCTTCAGTCCCGCGGAGCAGCGTATGGGGTAAGACGGAGGACAACTCATCCCGAGTTTATTGCACAATAGCAATCACCCCCAGACGTTTCTGAATGCTCATGAAGCAAGCAAGCTATACCTAATAAGTCATGCAAATTGCATTGAACATGAGCTATACCGCTGTAGGCACATTATAGCCTGTATTTTCATATACACATATTTTCTTCACTTTTTGGTATCCACACAATTTTGTGACAGAATTAGGGAAACGTCAGTAAGGTAGGGAAGTTGTGCCCTCGTCCTGAAAAAGGAGCCTTTGCTCCGAAACATGTCGACGCACACATGAGGTACTGTCCATTTACACGACAGGTCCAACCTCGCACTTCACTTCTTTTAGTAGTACCAGCCCGGGGTATGAATACATTTTTTTTCACCAAACCCACGAGCTGGTAAACAACCTTTACAACGAAACTTTTACAACGACCTACCATTACAACGCGACTTTTACAACGCAAACTATTACAACGCATTGCTCTGGGGGGCGCTCTAGGATAGGGAATAGGTTAATTTACTATCCAATAACCTTCCCTACTATCCACGGGGACTGGAGTTGGAATAGTAAATTAAACTATTCACTATCCAGCGCCTAAAAGCATTATGCGTTGTAATGGTATGCGTTGTAAAAACTGCGTTGTAAAGGTAGGCGTTGTAAAAGTATGCGTTGTAACGTCATACATCCCCACGAGCCAGGTATCTTTTTAATCCTTCACTAATATCCCACCACTCACATATAAATATCCTATCACATGCATCACACACACCACACATAGTCTTAACTATAAGGGCTCCTGCATAGTCGTAGGTCACAGCACGCCACATCCCGCTAGAGGGGTGCGAAGACCCCAATGATGAAGCATGACACCAAGGGGCCTGTTGGTGTGTGAGGGGTATTTTAAGAAACACTAAGTGCTCCCACACCACTGTGAGGAACACTTACCTAACTCCCCCAGTAGGATTCTTGTTGTTTGTGTACCTATGTCTGTGGAGTAAGAATCCTACTTCTTCACTCTACCTCCCCCTTTTGTTTACTTGCATACTCCCCCCTTCTTGCCATCACTCCCTTCTCCCACCCAAATTTTAAAAATGATACATAGCATCCTGCTACCCTTCCATTCAAACTTCAGCATTACTCACCATTCACCCTCAGAAACAATAAAAACAGACACCTGGGCACTGATGTATATCACAGCAGACAGCCCACTGTTCTGCCTTGGGGGCGGAATAAATTACTCCATCTCCATGATGGAGGGACCGCCTGCCTAATGTATAAATGACCGTCAAGCAGGCAGTCATGGATAAAAGCAGTGCCAAGAAAGGCCAACACAGAGGTTCCTGTCAGTGCATTTTACTGTGTGCTACGGGGCTGTGTCGGGAAACATCCTTTACAACGCAACTTTTACCACGCAGTGCCTTTACGACGCAACTTTTACAACGCAAACCATTACAACGCATTGCGCTGGGAGGTGCTCTAGGACAGGGAATAGGTTTATTGTACTATCCAACACCTTCCCTACTATCCACGGGGACCGGAGTTGGAATAGTAAATTAAACAATTCACTATCCAGTGCCCCAAAGCACTATGCGTTGTAAAGGCATGCATTGTAAAAACCGCGTTGTAAAGGCATGCGTGGTAAAAGCATGCGATGTAGTGTCATACATCCGGCTGTGTCAGCGGGATGGAGTCCTGTAGAACAGAGTATTCTTTTTTTCTTTATAAAAAGAAAATCCCGAAACAGATTTAAAAAAAGTAATGCCCCCCTGCCATGGGAGTCTTCTCTAATGGCAGGGGGAGCATTATGATGATTTTTACCAACAGGTTTTGCCTATTGGTGATAAACAGTAACAAATGTCTACATGTGCACCCATCTAAATTGGGCGGGCAGACATGTAGCCATTTATCCGAGGGCACTTGCTCCCAAGGACCTTTAGAGAAATATGGCCACGGCGAAGGCAGAGTAGTCTCTGCCATGGCCAAACTCAAGGTCAGGCTGCTTGTAGACTGGGCAAGAAGGCCACTATGTGGGCCGGGAGGGAAGTCTGTCACCGCCAACATATACAAATTGGGCCCATAGTATCTTGCCACTCAACTCCACTCTCTACCTTACCCATAACACCCATCCAAATAAAAAAATTAATTGATGACCTGCCTCCCACCCACACCACCCTCAATCAAACCTCCACCCACGCATATATTTAAGTAATATAAAGTCTTTTGCTACTTATCTATTACATATGGTCCACGCACCAAAATTTATAAAAAAACATGGTGTGCTATCACCCACCCACACTACTACACTCGATCCACTTCTACTTAATATTTGAAAATAATACAAGGTGTCCTGCCTCCAATCCCCATCACCCTGTATGTCGTCCCCTCCCATCCCAGCCCAAACCTGTGCTCTTTGTCCTCCATCAAACAGAGGGCACATTACGGATAGGCTCTCTGCCATGTCAGAACAGCCTGGAATTCGTTTATGGTGGAGCAGCAATGGGGAGCAACCTTTTATTTTTCTGCCCTTGCCATGTCATAACAGAGAATAACTTAAAAATTCCGCAAAGCCGCGGATCGCGGAATTTTGGGCATTTCCGCAGAACGCAAAATTACCCACATTCCACAAATTCTGCGAGCGGAACGGAATTTACCGCCCAGGCAAATGAATAATCAGCTTTAGAATTTGGTATCCATACTAAAGGCTCCATTGAGAGTCATACAACAGCATTTCTTGAATGCCTTTGTTGTATGGAGATTGTGAGGGGTTTGAAAGAGCAGTGTAACTGGGATCTTGTAGATGATTGTGGTAATTGGTCATTCTAGTTCCAATTTTTTCTGGGGACCCCTTAACTTTCAAACAGGTGGATTCCTCAGGTTGAACGCCACATATTTTCAAAATAAATAAGGATTGCGCAGTCCCCATTTCACTGATAAGTCTTGTTAAAGTTGAGTCAGGATGAAAGGGGGGCTATAGTGGAAGAAAAAGCCAAAACAGCCATGGTTGTTGGAAGCGCTGTAGCATCTTTACAAGAATACAACTATAATCAGGGCCACTGGAATTATGCGATTGTGCGGCTGTGGCAATTTTTGCATAATTATAGATTTGCCACATTTGCCACATAATCAATCATCAACTGCATAATCTGCAGATTTTTGCAAAAACAAATTGTTTCTAGCTCAAACAGCTCAAAAGCAACTGTGGAGGGTCATATTAAGTTAATTGTACTACATTTTAATTACATTAATATTGAATAATATACTATTATTTACTATTGCCCACATGCATCCTTGTTGGTATTTGCGATTCCTAAATTGCGAAAATTAAGGAATCGCAATCTAGAAATCGCAAATACCTATGCATTAAAAATTCGCATATATTTTTGCGATTTCTTATTTTTCCTTATTTGCGATTCCCAATTTTGCGAATCGCAAATAAGGAATCACTTTACATTGATTCCTATGGGCCTAGAGGCCCATAGGAATCAATGGGAAGGCATTCTCATTTTGCGATTCGCAATTAAGGAATCGCAAAATGAGAATGCCATTTCAAGGGTGTAGGGAGGGTTCAAAGGACCCCCCCTACACCCCTGAAATGTATCTTTAAGTACATTTTTCACACACACATGCCCTAAGGGCATGTGTGTGTGTAAAATGACATTTTCAAAAATGCACTTTGGTGCATTTTTGAAAGTTTTCGCAAATTACCATGAAGGTTGACTTCATGGTAATTTACCCCTTCCAATTTGCGAATTCGCCCAAAAAAATTATTAATCCATTGCATTTAAGAAATCACACATTGCGATTTCTTAAATGACCTCGCAATTCAAGAAATCTCAACATAATTGCGATTCTTTAAATTGCGAAAAAAAAAAAAAAAATGATGCATCCAAAAAATGAAATTGCATTTGCTAACGGCCGAATTTTGCGATTCGCACCGTTTGCGAATGCAATTCCCTTTGATGCATGTGGGCATATATGTGTAATAAACAAAAATGATTTTTTTTAAAGGAGATCCGCGCCCCAAACGATGTCCATAAGGACGAGCTGCCCCTGGTTTTGTAGCACTGATTTTGCCATGTCTGAAGCTTGGGGTTGCAAAAACAATGCCAGGGGACACAAGGGGCAAGCCAGGGGCCACAGCTGCCACCACTGGCAACCCAAAATGACGTCCATGGACCAGGCAAGAATTTCTTGGCGCACGTGCAACTGACCCAGCAGAAGCAGACAGCAATTTTTTTCCTTTTCCATAAACAAATCAACACAGTGGTAAAACAAATTCTATTGGACAAGGATAATTATGATGTATATAAGAGGTTGTGGCTGATGTAACAAAATAGTATCAAGTTTTTTTGAAAAGTATGAGTGCAGATTTTAATGTGTATACCTAAACACAGAGGATAAGTGTAAACATTTGGTAGACTTTACCAACAGTTTGCAAATTGGAAATTGGAAGTGTATAAGTCGAAAACTTTATTCAACAGAAGAATTAATATATCTAGACATGGGAAACATCCTTTACAACGCAACTTTTACCACGCAGTGCCTTTACGACGCAACTTTTACAACGCAAACCATTACAACGCATTGCGCTGGCGGGCACTCTAGGATAGGGAATAGGTTTAATTTACTATCCAACACCTTCCCTACTATCCACGGGGACTGGAGTTGGAATAGTAAATTAAACTATTCACTATCCAGCGCCCCAAAGCACTATGCGTTGTAAAGGTATACGTTGTAAAAACCGCGTTGTAAAGGCATGCGTGGTAAAAGCATGCGTTGTAATGTCATACATCCTCTAGACATATATCTCAGCTGGTTTCAGTACTACCACCAACTGGATGTGGGCTGGGTCATAAAACAAGCATTTGCAATGCAAAAGGTCTCGCAGCATTAAAGTTTGAGTTACTGGCATTGTAAATGACAATGCTTTGCATTAAAAAAAATGTATTTGCAATTGGTATATAAACATTGTTTGTGAATGAACCTGAGCCTGTTCACTACTCCAGTAAATACGTAATTGAACCGTCACTCGCCAAACAAGGTTTGCCTTGCTGCGTGTTCTGTAGAAAATCATGTCGCTCTTTCACGTCTGGGAGCAACATCCATATCCCACTAGCTGCCTTTCAATCAAGGCAGAGATCTTGCAAGCTTTGGGAGTCTCATGAATGTTTGGAAGGGAGGGGCGAGGGGTTCAGCAGAGAGAGTGGGGTGGAGGAGCGAGGTGAGAAAGAGGGCAAGGAAAGACAAGCCGCGCGTCGAAAGTTCTCTACGGCAGAAACACATGCATGCGACCCAATCCCAAGGCGCGCGTCGAAAGCTCTCTACGGCAGAAACACGCGCGCGCGACCCAATCCCAAGGCGCGCGTCGGAACCCGACTCTACCATGCTTCTTAATGGTGCGCGTGGCCAGCTCTTGTCTCCACTCGCTGTCGGCTGAGCCGACGACTATAGTTCTCTCAGCGAGAGTGCGCTTTTCGCAGACGAGACCTAAAAGGTGAGTGCTAGACTGGATTGCATGTGTGACAATGGAACAAAGAAAAGTCAGTGCCAGCCCTGCTAGCCGGAAATTATCACCGGCTTTTTTGAAAGTACACACTACTGCAAACTTTATTATACTATCCCATGCAATTCAGAATATGATGAATGAGACAATATGGTTTAAATTTTTAACATAACAAAAGCAGCAAAATGGGCATGATAATATGGAGGCATGGATCAATGGGATGGACTAAAGAGAGAAGAATGGAAGTGGTAGACTTATCACAGCGAATGCAATATAAATAATGATTCTGAAGAGTTATAACTTTGTTTAAAATGGATACCAGGGAAAATTGCAGGACATACTCGCAGAACAATACATTTTATTGTCTTCCTTTTCGGCAAAAGGTGTGCACAAAGTTTCTGTTGCAGGATATAAATAACTATAGAGATGCAGATCTAAAATAATGTTGAGGAAGAAGATGATGTGTGAGTGCATTCATGTTAGAACATTCTTACAACACACTATAATATAAATTGCCCCAAACCGAGTTGGATACCCTTGTCTTCAGGCTATTCTTGCTCTCTGTTCTTCCAGGCACAATGGTTGTGGGTTCAGCTCATTCCTTGGCCGTATAGGCGCGACTGTGTCTCCACTGGTCTTGCTCCTGGATGAAGTATGGAAGCCTCTGCCGCAGGTCATCTACTGCTCAGTGGCCATTGTCAGCGGCTTGATAACTTATTGCCTTCATGAGACCCTCAAGATGCGGCTACCTGACACAATAGAGGATACAGAAAAGACACGGTAAAGCAATGCCCCTCTAATCTGTATGGATGACTGTTTATAGGATGAACATTTACAGATTGAACATATTCGGGGGTCTATAGAAAACATGCAATTCTGTAATGTTCATTTCCGGGGGTTTTCTGTGTGAGTGGGCTGAGGTGCGACATCTGGTTTGCTGTGTAAGATCCTAGGGACACTGCCTGAACCTGACAGGCGAGCTCAGCTAAGGAATGGAAAATTCTTGGGTCACTGCGTGAACATGACAGGTAACTTTGAACAACGCCCACTCCTACATAACACAATTTCTGCTTCCACTTCACAGACATCAGATACCCCTTTCCTGTCTTTCATCTGAACATCACTTCCAGGACTTCCCATCTTCATTGCACCTGAATTTTCACGGAAACACTTAACTCTTCTGAGCCTGACCCATGTACGGATTTGACCACTCTTTCCACATTCCCCCAATTAGACCCACATACACTCACAGCATTTCCACATACTTTGTCAACCACGAACGTTCCATCAAACTTGCCACCACTTTTATGAACAAAACCACCCCTTTTAAAGAAAACATAATCACCTACTTTAAATGTACACATCTTAACACAATTGCAATTATCAAAATTCACTTTAGGTTTCAACTTGGCCACTTCCACATTAGTTCTTGCATCAGCATCACAAACATTAGCATCCATTCCAAACTTGACCCATTTGCTCATCCACCCTGGGCAAGTCTTCTTGGTGGCTGGCTTCTTTGTTCTCAACATCTGAAAAGGAGAAACATGAGTGGTGGACTGAGGAGTGTTTCTGTAAAACCACAACATAGACCTTACCCCATTGACAACTACACACTTGTTGTTGACAGCCGACTGGACACAATGGACCAACACATGATTTATACGTTCCAGCTGGCCAATGGTTTGGGAATGATAAAAAGATGTCTTTAAATGCTTGACATCTCCAGATTTAAGAAAATCTCCAACCACGCCATTGACAAATCGAACACCATTATCAGAAATCAAATATCGAGGGAAACCTTCCCTGAGGAAAAGTTCCCTGATAAAATCAACTACTGCCTTGGTGTTAGGTTCAGGAACAAACTAAACTTCTGGCCACTTCAAGTACAAATCGACTACTACCAAAGCAAAGCAAAACTGGCTCTGCAACCTGTGAAATGGACCTATCAGATTCACCCTAATCTTCCTCCAGGCTCTTTCAGGATATTCAATAGCTTGCAAGGGTGGTGTCATGTAATTTCGATAAATCTATATAGGATCTGCATGTTTAGACAACATAAACTATGTGATTGGTGTCCAGATTTATTCCAGACAGCCCCAAAGAATATGTGTGCCTGTAGACCAGCTAGCTCACAAGCCCCCTGTTAGAAATGGGGGTCTCTAGTTGGCAGAGGTAGGTACCTTTGTCCAAGTAGGTACCTTAGTCCATCGCGGTTGCGTTGCAAAATGGAAGCGGTGCAGGCAACGGCTCAGTGACGATTGTCCAGATGGCGTTGGTGAGACCAAGGCTTATGGTGTAGGGCGAGGTGGTGCTTGATGCGGTGCTGGCAGGTTGCGGTGCAAGGGACAGAGTCAGTTATCGGGAGCTGGTGTCGGTAGCCACGATGTGGTCATGGGTGTCGAAGTCAGCAGCAGTGACAGCATTGGTCAGACCAGGATGGAGAAGTAAAGCGAGGCAGTGCATAGTGCTGTGCCCACGGGTCATGGTGCAAGAAGCAGCTCGGTGGTGGCGGTCGTCGTTGTTGGTGAGATCAGGGTTGCCGTGCAAGATGCGGACGGTGCCTTCTGCAGTGCCGTCAGGACACAGAGCCAGCGACAGAGTCGGTGACGGAGTCGGTTTTGTTTCCCTTCTCTGTGGCAACTGAAACAACAGTTCCAGAAGCGGTACCCAGAAGTTGGTGAAGACTTTGCAGTCCCAGATACTTCTGAACAGGAGGCAAGCTCTGATTCAAGCCCTTGGAGATACCCAGCACAAGTAAAAAAAAGTTCAGTCTGGTCCTTTCACTGCCCAAGGCAAAAGCAGAAACTGCAGGCTAACCCAACAAAGCAACAACACTGCAAAGGGGCAGAACTCCTCCTGGCAGTTCTTCCAGCACTTCTTCTTGGTAGGTTCCTTGACTTCAGCGAGTTCTAAAATTCTGGGATCTCTGGGCCCCAATATTTATACTCAAAATCCCTTTGTTTCTCTCAGGCAGAGAGTGACTGTGCTTAGTCCAAACGAGTTTAGTCCTCTCTGGCCCAGCTTCCTGGCAGGAGGTGGAGACAGCATTGTGCAAGGAAGACCAGGCCCACTCAGGTGCAAGGAAATCTCCTCCCACTACTCTAAATGCAGCCCAGGTCTATTCAGCGCAGACGTGACTCATCCAGACTCTCTGGAGCCACTGCACATCCCCAGCCCCTGTCACTCCAAAGCCAGATAGTCAATCCACAAACCCAGCAGAGGCACACAGAATGGCTAAGCAAGAAAATACATGCTCTCTAAAATCATCTTTACAAAAAGATGCACTTTTACATTTTGAGTCCATGCATACTAAACTCCATTTCCCTATCTTGTCCCAATGGGAAGTTATGCTTATAAGATGTTATAAGGAAAACTCCCATTAATTCCTATGAGACAGATAGCCTTGCAGTTGTAAAAAACAAATTACACTGTAATTCACGACCAAGACATGTCAACCACACCAGTACATGTCCTACCTTTAACGTACACAGCACCCTGCCTACAGGGTTACCTTGCGCCTACCTTAGGGGTGACCTATATGTAATAAAAGGGAAGGTTAGGGTCTGGCAAGTGGGTGTACTTACCAGGTCGACATGACATTCTAGTATAAAATATGTCCGCTTCAACAACCATTAGACAGACACAGATATATAAGGTTGCGAGCGCCAACACAGTTAATAAAAGGTAGGGTTCTACCATGGTGCTAAAACAGTGAATATATAACGACATATAGATACATAGCAATAATCAGGCGTACTCCTACTATTTGAATCCTATCTAAATGTATGTCAGTGTACCTAGCATATATATATATATAAAGGTGTAAAGCCAAGAATCCCCCTAGCAAAGAACAAACCCCATTTTATTTTATTTATTTATTTATTTGGTGTTTTCTGTAGCGCAAACAACACCCAAAATGATGGTGTCAGAGCGCTTTACATTTCAATCGCTTTTAAATTCCACAGAAATATAATTCTATAACGTCAAGAACATGTATATGCATTCCAATAACATTGACATAACATTGGCATGTGCTTATCTATATACAAATCACATAAAATGAATAATAAAAGAATCAATAGTTTTTAGTAAAGCATGTCATATCATAGTTAAATTTAAAATAATGCCACTCTTGAGGTCTTAGATATCCACATTGGTTATAGTATTGCTAGCCTAGTCAACTATCACTGTGGATTGGTTGAGGTACCTGACCGTAGACAACATCACTGTTGGTTAGTGGAGGGACTAACTGTAACCCCTTAGCTGGAGATTGCCATTAGAGCTCACCGCATGCGCGCGGCGTCTTTTCCCGCTGTACGCGGCGGTTTTAAAAAACGCGCATTACATGACGAGCTCAGCTCGTCATCAGCGTGCGAGCGGCGCAACTGATGACGAGCTGAGCTCGTCATCAGTGCCGAAGTGGTTAAGACGTGAACAGATTCTTTGTTCTGCTATTAGGAGTATGATAGTGCTGCTCACAGTAGCTTACTTGAACTGCGGAGAGAAGATGATATCCGGGATGACTGAAGATTTCTCAAAAGTTTTAGAAATCCCTGTTGAATGTCATGGGAGAAATTTACCCAATCAGAAAGAACTAAGGGCCAGATGTAGGTAGGCTTTTACCGTTTGGTAACGGCCGAAATCGGCCGTTAACGACCGGTAATAGCCTTTTCCTATGTAGGTGTCAAATTTACCAATTCGGTAAATAACGAATCGGTATTTACCGATTCTGTATTTACCGAATCATCATTTACCGATTCGGTATTTACCGAATCGGTAAATGAGATGTAGGAAGCACTTTAAAGAGTACTTTTGTGCTTTAAGGATTCGTTATTTACCACCAACTATTGGTTGGTGGTAAATTAGGAATTCCTGTGTAAATGCAAATATGTGCATTTACACCTGTGCCATGTGACAGACACACATGCCCTTAGGGCATGTGTGTGTGCCACATGTGCACACAAGCACTAATCAGGGGTGCAGCAGGGTGTCAAAGTGACACCCTGCCACCCTTGACTTTTTCCCAATTTTACCGAATCGGTATTTACCGATTCCGTAATTGACATTCATTCCTATGGGCCCCCAGGCCCATAGGAATGAATAGCAAATACGGAATCGGTAATTACTGATTCGGTAAATACCGAATCTTACCAATTGGAAAAAAACGAATCGGTAAAATTCGGTATTATCGAATCGGTGATTTACAATTACCTACATCTAGCCCTTAGTCTCCTTTTTGAATCGTGGAGCATCTGGGATTCTTCTAATATTTGGTGGGAGCGAATTCCAGATCCTTGGTGCAGCTCCTGTGAATGCTCCATTGTATGTTGTTTTCTTACGGAAGAGTGCTGGTTTCAGTAAAAATTCTGCTGATCCCCTTGAGTGTCTACTGCTTCCAGACAGCGTAATTTTTTGGGCCAGGTAATGTGGAGTTTTGTGGTGTATTGCCTTGCATGTAATACATGCAATCTTTAGCTCTATTCTTGCCTCGTATGGTAGCCATTCGAGCTCTTTCAGATGTGGAGGTATGCGGTCGAATTAGAGAATGAAGGACCCCTTCGTGGTATCGAGTTTGACAGCCCGCATGTCAGACCACTGCGTCCTGGAGAGTCTGCATGCAGGGACTTCAACGTTTCATGTCAGAATGGAAGTTTCTCCTCTGGTTTGTCCAGCAAATATGTAGTACTTATATACTCAAGGATGACGACAGCGGTGACTTTTTTTATAGAGTTATTATGCAGTGGAGTGGTGTGGCTCACTGGTTAGAGGTGGCAGACCCGGGAGCAGAGGACGGCCCGGGACCAGGGTTCAATTCCCGACGCGGCAATGTCTTGGACCAGGGTCAACGGACTCGATAATTCTCATCTTGGTGCCTACTCCAACCAGGGATCACACTCGGCAACGCTGGGCATTAGCTTTCCTCATCTCCACAACGGCCCCCCACATACGCCGGGGATGCCTGGTTTCACCTTGGAGATACCCAGTAGGGACCATCTCACAGGGAAAGCCAGGACGGGTTCCCCAGCGGTCTACAGCGCAGAGATACTCCTTCGGGCGTCGATTCTAGCGCTTTAGAAACCCACAGTCAATCAGAAGATGGTAATCCTGCTGTGATACTTAAAATCCTCATGCTTAATAAATGAAGCTAGTTTTTGAAGAAAATCACACAACATTTATTCGGCACCTAACTAGGTAAAAGATCAGCGCTAGACCCGTTAATTAGAGAATGGTAGGACAAATGCAGGTAAAATGTTGTGCTACTACATAGGCCTATATTGGTGTACATTGGCGATCATAACAGGGGTTTCCTCACAATCATACCCTTTTCAGAAGACAAACACACCATACATCCCCCTACACATGATTCAACCTATCTATCCATAGATGGTCACCATAAGGTTTGTCTCAATAGTCTTTTAGAGAATGTGGCTCCCACATGTCCTTCATGAGCCATCTCAATGAACTTCAACCTCAGTCCCACTGGTGGTACCAACTTATCACTCCAAAGAAGGAACCCATCATTAACCAATAGTTCATCAGAAACCTCCCAAATGGTTGACACATATTAAAAAAGATTTCTCTATGCCGGCCCTTCGAAATACAGCCAATAACAGTTTTCATGACTTTGTTCAAGGCCATTTCATCTCTCCATTCACGTTCCATCAGAGTACACATTCCTTCCAAATCTACAGAAGCAATTAAAGAATTCTCTTCAGTGTCATCCACTCCATCCGCACCATCATCCCACCATCATCAACTCGGAGAAGTGTGGCTCAATGGTTAGAGCGGCAGACCCTGATGCAGAGGTCTGGCCCGGGACCAGGGTTCAATTCCCCGCCTCAGTGGGTCTTGGCCTCAAAAATTCCACGGACCTGATACTTCTCGCCACAGTGCCTATTCGAATCATGGAGTCCCACTCTGCAACTCTGGGCAATAGCTTGCTTAATCTCCACAACAGCCCCCACAACGCTAAGGATGCCTGGCTTCACCTTGGGGGGTGCCCAGGAGTGGACACCTCACAGGGAAAGCCAGGATGGGTTCCACAGCGGTATTCGTACAAGCGCCTTGAGACCCTCGCGGGTGAGTAGTGCGCTATACAAGTATCAATTTTATGCTTTGAATTTTTGGATAGCCCACCAACATGCTAACAACTTGATTTCTATTGTTAAATAATACATTTCGGCCACCCTCATACTCTAAAAGCTTAACTGACGGTATTCTCAACCACCCCTTGTTGCTGAGTCAATACAAAGCTTCAACCATCATTGCAAGCATCAAGCGTGATGTAACACGGTAACCTAGGGTCAAAAGGTTTCAGCACTTTCGAACCTGCCAAACGTTTTTTTACCCATTCAAACAAATTTTTAATAGAATCCTCCCAATTGAAAAAAACATCCTTTTTAAACAGTTTGGTTAAAGATGCAATGTGAGAGGCATAATCCGGTACAAAGCGAGAATACAACTCGCACATTCCCATGAAAGATTTAAGAGCGACTTTATCTTAGGGAGCTTGTGCTTCGATTATAGCACTGACAAGACCTGGCCTGGGTCCAATGCCTTCGCCTGAGACTACGTATCCAAAATACTCTATACGTACCTGAAACAAGCATCCTGGGACCGGTTTTGGGGTAACACCCTCATCAGCTAGGCTAGCTTGAATCCAGTGGCAAAGTGAGGAAGGGACCCACGTCCGGGCATACCCTGCCAACTTAGGGAGAACAAAGCAAACACAAGGAGATGATGGACGGAGCACTGAAACTTTTCAGACACTCTACCCCAGGATGCTTGTTTCCGGTTCAGTGAAGAGCAGGCGTGGCAGTTTGGGCTGGACTGTTCCCATGAGGCACAGGGTCTGAACTGAGGTGGCGAAGTGAGCTAAAGAATGATGATGGATTCAACCCAGATCTGTGACTGGGGCTGAGTGTCTGAGACGTTTCAGCGCTCCATCCATCATCTCCTTGTGTTTGCCATCTTTTCCCCTTCCCTGCTACCCTCTCAACTCACTCCCTCATCCCCACTCAGCACCTTCCCAACAGCTCCCATTCACCACCTGTTTCAAGCAGGTGTTAAATTGTAGCATTTCCACTCAAAAAGGGGAAAACTGTGTGGAATAGTTCCTGGCAAGTCCATGTTGGCAGCGCCAATTCCCAGGGGTCTAACTCATACTGTTACACTGCTGGTAGGGCGTTATTGCGTTGTGATATTGTGTGCAAAGTTTGCACCCTGCTAGTACCCTGCAAATTGTAATCAGTGCCATAATGCTGAAAACCTGAAAGGAGAAAGGACAGAAGTAGATTTCAACAATTCAGATTGAGGGAATGTGTGTTTGGCCAGATAGCAGCATGCCTTTCCCTGCTTTTGGCCTTGGGTGTGAGTAGATTTGTGACCTCACACAGTGTGACAGTTTGTTAGCAGTGGATTTGAATTGGTTATCAAAAAATTATTTATAAAATGGGAAATACCTGCTAAGTGTCAAGTAGCTAATTGCTGAACAATCATAACTCTTTGTGGTTTTTGATTCTCAAACATACCATATATTTTTTTGTCCACAGGGATAAAGCCATGAGCCCCACGGTGGATCCAAAAGAGGTCATTCAGATGCAGACATTCTAGCAACACTACTGGTGCACTGCAGCAGTCTGGCTTAAAAGGACACTAAATATTCACTAATATTTCACATGACTACATTTTCTGGAATCACAGATTTCAAACTATCCAACCGTTCCTTGGCTGTAACTTTCACTTTTTTTAGTAAATCTCAAAATGATACCAACTGCTAGAATGTTTAATGTCTTTTGTAAAACACTACTCACTAAAATTGTAAATTGTAAAAAATTGTAAATTGAAACTTGTTTAGTGCCCTACTCACCCGTAAGGGTCTTAAGGCGCTTGTACGAATACCGCTGTGGAACCCATCCTGGCTTTCCCTGTGAGGTGTTCACTCCTGGGCACCCCCAAGGTGGAGGCCAGGCATCCTTAGCGTTGTGGGGATTAAGCAAGCTATTGCCCAGAGTTGCAGAGTGGGACTCCGTGATTGGAATAGGCACCGAGGCGAGAATTATCAGGTCCGTGGAATTTTGAGCCCAATACCCGCCGAGGCGGGGAATTGAACCCTGGTCCCTGGCTAGGCCTCTGCATCAGGGTCTGCCGCTCTAACCATTGAGCCACACTTCTCCACTCACTACAAACCTTTACAGTAGCTTGGAAATTGCTTAGTATACTATAGTTTACTGCACATTGTGCAGTGCATGGCAGACTCTTGCAGACATGGGTCCTTCATGATGGAACTGGGAAACATTTTATTTAGGTTCAAGAATTGAGTAAAATGTCATCCTTATCTTGTATGTTTAATATGTGAGCAGGCTCCTGAGGGGAGGTGCATTCATTTCACAGGAACTTTACACTGCAACAGACCTGTGAGCTGTGCAGAACAGGTGAATCTTTAGTCTTCTGGAAACCATGGTGAAGGTAAGTTCTTGGAGTCTCAGGTGCCCGAGGAGTGAGGAGGGCTGGAAGACCCTAGTGTGGTACATGTCTGCTACCAGGCTCCTGGTTTGGTCATGAAGGCTAACCTGGTACTTGTTCATACTCTTGGAAACTCACAGTACAACTCCTCTTAGTCATGTCCCAGTGACTGTACTGCCCTTCTTTTTAAGGGTGGGCGTAGTTCGCGAAGTAGCGCTATGCGAAGCTACGCGAAGTGCACTTCGCACTATGCGAACTTCACGTAGCACTACGCGAGCTGCGTAGTAGCATGTTCGCACTGTGCAAGATGCATTTTCAATGATTGCACAGTGCGAACAAGCATCCGGCACTGTGCAATCATTGAAAACGGCATCTTGTACAGTGCGAGCTGTTGTTTTCTGCCGCTCGAGTAGATTTTTACTCGAGCGGCAGCCTTCTCAACGCGAACTGGTAGTTTCTCATCACGAGCGGTCGCGAGCATGCACGACCACTTGCAATGAGAAACCTGACCTCCCCGCGTTGAGAGTCTCGCCGGGATGTCATTTTGCTTGCTCGCGGTCGCGAACATGACGTAGAGGACCGCAAACAAGCAAAAAATGACCACTACGCTACGCTGCGCTACGCATGTTCGCACTGTGCTACGTGCAGCTCGCGTAGTGCGAAGTTGCGCAAACTTCGCAAACTACGCGAGCGTAGCGTAGTGCTTCGCCCAGGGTTACTTCTTTTCAGCTGAGGGGTGCAATATGCTGAGGAAGCCAGTGCACCTAAAGTATAACTCAGATTGGAAAGGAGAGATTACTACCTCCTCCATGTTGGATGGAGAGGTTCATGTTTAGCAGCAGTCGTATCAGTTATATGTAAAATCCCATGTGTACGAGTCTCTGGGGCTAGCCAGCTATTGTTTCCTCATGACAAAACATTATCTCTCCCTCTGTCTGGGATCCCTTCTACTTCCTGAGTGAACTTCTACATGTTGATTGCATCTGATCTGTGAGTAGACATGAGCAGATGGGGTGTCATTTGAGAGGGTGGTGGGTAGCTCATAGGTAGAGGTTGTTCACCTCTCTAGATATCCCTCGTCTCTCTCCGTCTCCCCCTTCCTGCCAGATGCTTTAATTTCTTCCCTCATCCCTGGAAAAACCACAATAGCTTAGTTGCTGTGAGTTTCTGGGTTAGATTTGCAAAATTACAGTGGGCAAGAATGGGAACTATGTTGGAAATACTAATGTAGGCAGGTCAACTGTAATATGATGATAGTTCCAGCTGAAAACACCAGCTTTCTATTAATTCTTCCCGCCGAGGTGAATAGTGAAACTGAGGGTACCATGTCCAAACATAGACAATGGTGTACACTACACTCATTTTTCCACACCCTTTACCCTGCTCAAGCAGAAGAGCTATATCCCCAGCATCAGCCTCAGATTTGCCAAGGGTATCAACATCCTGCAATCAGTTTTAGTTCTTCACCACAGGTTCTGAGACTATAAGAGGGAGACAGTTACCCTCTAGCTTTATCTCGGATTAGGGGTAGGTCAGCCACAGAAAATGCACAGGAGGCCAGGGCATGTTGCTTGCAGGGGTGTGGCTTCAGGAGGGTGTTTGTGGTGACACCCCCTAATAAATATATTCCTTGATAAATAGCTGGGTATATGTGCTTTCAGTTGGGTATTGTGAGAGGTCAGTCGGATTTCACCAGGAATTTTTAAATACACAGACAAAAATGCATGCACTCTCTCACTCTCTGTTTGAAAAGTCCTTAAAAATATTGGAGAATTAACAAATTATTGTGTTTTCTCTCTGAGTACTCATACCAACCTGCATTCCTCTCCCTTTCTACTGCCCCTTAGGCCAGTCTCATGCACACTGCTTGTTGTATTACGTATTTAAACATTATATTCCAGCATGATTATCAGAACATTTGAAGCTCACCCCCACCTCCAATTTAACTGACCAAGCTACGCCCCTTGCAGCTTGCAGTAAAGCTAGTTAGCTCTTTTACCCCTGGCCTCCAACCACCAGCAAGAGCTAGTTTTGCATTCACATTGTTTCCAAAGTGTCTTCAAGCAAACAAAACCCTCTACATTTTCTTGCCTAATTCACCACTTAAACTTCTGATGTAAAACCCAAAGCCCTAACTATATAAGTTTTCCAATGAGGTAAATTTAGAACATCATTTGTATGCAATTTTATTTTGTTTTTATAATAGCTTTTTAACATGGGTGTCTGATAAGATCCTAATTGCTAGGGATTCTGTATATAAAGCAAATAAAAATGGAGCTCAATCCCTCACCCCCTCCATGTCTGCCGCAACATTTATTTTATCTCCATTAATGATCAGTCTTGCCCAATACCCCTCATACATAGAATGATCGACCTGGTGAGCTGGAACTGCATTCTATTTATCTTTGTACCACCACAAGGAAGTCCATTCTCCAGATCAAAGGAGTTTTAGCATCAAGGAACGCAATTAAACCGCTATCAAAATCTTTACTCAAAGGGGATATCATAATTGGTTGTTGGGGTTGTGAAAGAAAAGAATTAGCATATTACTTATTTTTCATATATTTACACTTGCCGAAGACTCGAGAAAAAGTGGCGCCACAAACAGACACCGACAACCACGCAGCCCTCAAGGAGGCCAGCTGCAAACAACACCAACTCATTCTAGTTATCAAAAGGTCCTCCTTCAAAGAACGCATCAACAACAATGCACACAACAGCAAAGAGCTCTTCAACATCGTGAAGGAACTCTCCAACCCCAGCTCCAGCTTCAACGACATCCTGCCATCGCAAGACCTATGCGACTCCCTAGCCGCCTTCTTTCACCACAAGATCGCAGTCATCCATGACAGCTTCAACACCCAGACCCTCCCGACAGCCGCCAACAACGCAGACTCACCACCCCCCAGCCTCACCAACCTCCTGCTCTCCTGGACCCACATCAATGACAACGACACCATCAAAACCATGAAGACCATCCACTCCAGCTCACCATCGGACCCCTGCCCTCACCCCATCACCCCAACTCTGGAAGATCATCAACAGCTCCTTTGAGACCGCCACCTTCCCGGAAAGCTGGAAGCATGTCGAGATCAACGCCCTACTCAAGAAACCCACAGCGGACCCAAAAGACCTCAAGAACTTCCGGCCCAACTCCCTGCTCCTGTTCCTGGTGAAAGTCATCGAGAAGATCGTCAACAGGCAACTGGCCCACTTCCTTGAAGAGAACAGCATCCTAGACCCGTCCCAATCTGGATTCAGCAACAATCACAGCAACAAAACCGTTCTCATTGCTGCCATCGATGACATCAGGACCCTACTGGAGAACGGGGAAACCGCGGCCCTCATCCTCCTGGACCTCTCCGCTCCCTTCGACACCGTCTGCCACCGCACCCTACGTGCATGCCTCCACAATGCAGGGATCCGCAACAAAGCCCTAGAATGGATCACCTTCCTCACGAACAGAACTCAGAGGGTCTGCCTCCCCCCATTTCGATCTGAAGCCACCAAGATCACATGCGGCGTACCCTAAGGATCATCCCTTAGCCCAACCCTTTTCAATGTCTACATGGCACTGCTCACCAACATCGCCCGATCGCACAACCTCAACATAATCTCCTACGCCGACGACAGACAGCTGATCCTCTCACTCACCAAGGACCCCGCCACTGCCACCGCCAAAATCAACCTCCACGAAAGAATGAAGGCCGTCACCAAATGGATGAACAACAGGCGCCTGAAACTGAACTCAGATAAGACAGAAGTCCTCTTCCTTGGCACCACCCCCTCCACCTGGGATGATTCCTGGTGGCTGGCCACTCTGGGAGCCGCACCACCACCCACCGACCAAGCACACAACCTGGGATTCATCCTGGACTTATCGATCTCAATGTCCCAGCAAGTTAACGCCGTCTCCTCCTCCTGCTTCAACACCCTCCACATGCTTCATAAGATCTAAAGATGGATCCCCACAGGAACCAGAAGTACGATCACCCAGGCCCTCGTCAGCAGCAGACTAGATTACGGCAACGCCCTCTACAAAGGAACCACGGGCAAATTCCAGAAAAGACTATATCCTCGACATCCCCGGCCACACCCACATCACAGCCCATCTGAGAGACCTTCACTGGCTCCGAGTCAACAAGAGGATCACCTTCAAGCTCCTCACCCACACCCACAAAGCACTCCACAATGGCGAACCAGCATACCTCAACAAACGACTTACCTTCTACACCTCGAACCGCCAGCTTCGCTCCGCTGACCTCGCACTCGCCACCGTTCCACGCATCCACAGGACACCAACGGTGGCAGATCATTCTCCTACCTCGCCGCCAAGACATGGAACACCCTCCCCACCCATCTGCGACAGACTCAGGACCTGCTGACCTTCAGGAGACGCCTCAAAACATGGCTGTTCGAGTAGTTGCTGCAACCCCCAACTCCTCAGCGCCTTGAAACCCTCACGAGTGATTAGTGCGCTCTACAAATGTTTGATTGACAAATGTTTGATTGATTGATTGATTGATCTGTCACTGGGTGAGTGAATGAGTGCGTTACCTGAGCTAAGTATAACTTGCGCCCCCGCAATGCACTGCGTATGAACTAACATGAGAGGTGTCTCAGTTACTCCAGAGCGCGGGGCTCATGGTTCGATTCCCGTTGCTGGCAGCAGCTCAGCATCATGTGACTCTAGGCAATAGCTCGCTTAATCTCCCCGACGGCCCCCAGCGCACCGAAACCTTAATGGGTGATATGTTCGCGCTTTACAAATATGGATTATTGTTATAACATATTATATCACTCATGACGTGGTCAGTGACATCACTGATGACATTCAAAAAACGGTTCTTTATAGAACCACTCCATCTGGTCAAAGAAAGAGCCAACTGTGTGTTTTATGTTTTTTTTTATAATTGTGTGTTTAAGTGTTTGTTTTTGTATGTGTATATGCCACACACTCCACATAAGTGAAACTAAAACATTGCATGTGACTAGTTTGACATTAATGAACGGTAATAAACCTATAAAGTATTAAAAAAGACTCTAGCAAATGTTTTACAATGTCATCTAGAATACTAAAATGGAAAGGAATGTGCAAATGAGTGTATTGGTGTGACAGTGAGTATGCCAGTGGCTGTATAAGTGGGTGTGTGAATGACTGTTTTGGTGTGTGACTGGTTCTGTACGTGGATTTATCAGGGTATGGGTGTGTGTGTGAGTTGTTGTTTTGGTGTGTGTTTATGTGATATGTGAGTGGATATATCAGTGTTTAGCTGGGTGTATGAGTGGCAGTATCAGTGTGTGGCTTCATGTGTGAGTGGCTGTGTGAGTGTATGAGTGGGTGTGTGAATAGCTGTATGGGTGTACGAGTCTATGTTACTAGGTGTTTGCATGTACAAATGGGGGTGTGACTGGCTGTATGGGTTGTTGAATGGGCATGTGAGTGTATGTATGGGTGTGTCAGTACCATAGGAGTGTGAGTTCATGTTCATGTACCTGTCTGGCTGTGTTTGTGCCCCATAAGTTAATTTAGTAATACACATTTTTATAACTTTACAAATACATTCTATTAACACGTTACAAAAAAATTTAAACCAAAGAAATAAACATAACATAATTATTTCAACTGTTTACAAATACAGGAACACACACAAACTTTAACTTCTGACTCGCTACACTAAGACCACATTGATAAATTTCATGGCATGCCACCATAGCACTTGTATCATTCTCATGGTGAGCTGAACTGTATCTTGCAAAATTTAGGAGCACCAACTTGTTTTCAACCCTCAGTTCTGGAGAGTGTCCGTGGGATCACTTATCTAAGGTTTTACGGAAAGCAAACTCTAACATTAAAAACATCTAATTCAAGACAGCAGTAGAAATTTAAGGTAGAGTTGTGTGTTTCCCAACATTGTGCTGTGTAACATCAATGGCAAACAATTATCAAGAGACACTGGTTAAAAGTATTCTAAGGGAACAAGTTCCACGTAGAAACATGTTAAACCATCCACGAAAGGGCATGCAATCACTTGTTGCGTGAGAAAACAAGTAGAGCAGAACCACACTCACCATCTGCAGTAGTCTTGGGAGAACCTCCAAAGGTTCAATGTTAGACCTGTCATCCTTAGTGTGCTCTTCCCCCAACCTTTTCCCTTTTGCCTCCCATTTTTGCTGTTTCTTTTTGTTGGCCTTAGGACTCTGAGCACTTTACCACTGATAGCCAGTGCTAAAGTGCATGTACTTCTCCCCTAAACATGATGACATTGTTGTGCACCTGATTGGCATATCTGTTGTACTGGTAAGCCCCTTGTAAAGTGGTATACTTTATACCCAGGGCGTGTACTTCAAGTGCTACTAGATGGCTGCGTGACATAGGCAGGGGAAACCCAATAAACCCTTGTAGGCTTGGGCATTAGACGTTTACGGTCAAAGTATGCCACAAGGGACTTAATTCAAAGAAAATGAATCTCAGTTGAGGAGTCGTACACACGTATCACACTCCAGTGTGATCAGCAGAATATCACACTTTGGAGTTTTGCCAGAATGAATCAAGGGAAGGGAAAGAGAACACACGGAGGAAGTAAATCGTATTCAAAGAAAATTTATATTGAGTGATAAGGCATCAAATGAAAATCTGGGGAAACAGATACAAAGAAATCAATTCAAGCAAAACAGTTATTAACAGAGGTATATATGACATCTACTCATCAGTTCACAACTAAACATCAACTACTACTAAATATCACAAACAACCAAATTCATTGATAAATAATGGATGTTAGTTGGTGCCAACGCAACGCTTCTGGAGATGATGGAAGTGTCGACGTTTCGGTCTAGTATGCAGTCGTCATGAAGACCATCATCAGGACAAAATAATTCGTTGCTGGGACAACCCCCTGAAATTTCCACAAAGGCTTGCTTCTAGTTTCAATGAGCAGCAAGAGATGTAGGGATAGGGATCCAATCAATGAATTGGGATCTGCAAAACGGCGTATATATGCTAGCTGGTGAATGATTCTAGAACAGCTAGTCAACAGCGTCAACCGTCGGCATGCCGGGTCATAAAATGACAAAACATTTTTATGACCCGGCATGCCGACGGTTGACGCTGCACTGCCTAATGCGACTGATTCAAACTCTCACAACTACGCCGAGTGCTTAACGACTAGCTGTTCTAGAACCATTCAGCACGACGAGGCTCAGAGTTCTGAACGTTTGGGACTCGGTGGGCACAGAACTCCAGTTGTGATGGACATGCCTTGCTTGAGCACAACCTACTGAAGGTTTTTAATGACATTGCGAAATAATTGCCAGAAAAACTCGACCTTACTCAAAGGATACAAACATTAATTGCATCTTTACGGACCACAAGCCCCACAATGCACAGCGGGACCATGCACTAAGCACACGCCCTCCTGGAGGTTTGATTCAAATAAAATGGTCTACAACCTGTAAAGATGTTTATCGAGTGTTTTTCCAGCAGCAGCCCATGAAGAAGGGGGCGTGTTCCCCGAAACGCTTCGGGCACACGATTGAATGCAGAGCGGCAAGGCATGCTAACTTGAAGCCCGGAGGGAGGAGGACTGTGAGTGCCTCTCAGATGCTTAGGGCACTTTGGGAGTAAAATAATACACAGCGGCCTGGCCGTGGAGAGTGCACCGTCGCCGGCTGAAATCGAGATGGTCCATTCAGCACGACGAGGCTCAGAGTTCTGAACGTTTGGGACTCGGTGGGCACAGAACTCCAGTTGTGATGGACATGCCTTGCCTGAGCACAACCTACTGAAGGTTTTTAATGACATTGCGAAATAATTGCCAGAAAAACTCGACCTTACTCAAAGGATACAAACATTAATTGCATCTTTATGGACCACAAGCCCCACAATGCACAGCGGGACCATGCACTAAGCACACGCCCTCCTGGAGGTTTGATTCAAATAAAAAGGTCTACAACCTGTAAAGATGTTTATCGAGTGTTTTTCCAGCAGCAGCCCATGAAGAAGGGGGCGTGTCCCCCGAAACGCGTCGGGCAAACGATTGAATGCGGAGTGGCAAGGCATGCTAACTTGAAGCCCGGAGGGAGGAGGATTCTGAGTGCCTCTCAGATGCTGAGGGCACTTTGGGAGTAAAATAATACACGGCGGCCTGGCCGTGGAGAGTGCACCGTCGCCGGCTGAAATCGAGATGGTCCATTCAGCACGACGAGGCTCAGAGTTCTGAACGTTTGGGACTCGGTGGGCACAGAACTCCAGTTGTGATGGACATGCCTTGCCTGAGCACAACCTACTGAAGGTTTTTAATGACATTGCGAAATAATTGCCAGAAAAACTCGACCTTACTCAAAGGATACAAACATTAATTGCATCTTTACGGACCACAAGCCCCACAATGCACAGCGGGACCATGCACTAAGCACACGCCCTCCTGGAGGTTTGATTCAAATAAAAAGGTCTACAACCTGTAAAGATGTTTATCGAGTGTTTTTCCAGCTGCAGCCCATGAAGAAGGGGGCGTGTCCCCCGAAACGCGTCGGGCAAACGATTGAATGCGGAGCGGCAAGGCATGCTAACTTGAAGCCCGGAGGGAGGAGGACTGTGAGTGCCTCTCAGATGCTTAGGGCACTTTGGGAGTGATATATATATATATATATATATATATATATATATATATATATATATATATATATATATATATATATATATATATATATATATATATGTATATATATATATATTATGCAGAGATCAATCAAATTGAAAAACACACCTCTCATAAATGTTTGTGAAGAGATAACAAGATGTGAGCCTTTGTTTCCCCTTCCTTTCATTCACGCCTAGGTGTGAGGCTCATAAAGCTCCCAGTCCTTTGTTATGGGATCAGCCGGAGTCTGAAAAAAACGAAAGCCCCCTCGCCCCCTTCATGTTGCTTCTCTGAAAGAAAGCACACATAGAGCAGGCGCTGCTGAATGTGGCTGAAAATGTCACCATGATAAGTTCAGCATATTTCAGATGCCCTTGAAGAGAACATTAAACTACAAATAGACGGAAAAGAGACCCCCGAAACCACCAAATTAAGGGAGGAAATGATAGCAAGATTGGCAAAAGAAGAGGACAAAATAAAAATCAGAAAAATTCAGAAATTCAAAAGGGACAGAGATGACTATGCCAACGGGCAGATTTTCACATTTGCGCGCCGATATGATAGCCTAAGAGCAGTAACAGCCAGTAAACGGGGTGCAACAACCACTGCAATAAACCAGTCCACAGAAGAAGACTCGGTGGTGTACAGCTCAGCAGCAGAAAGTGGCTCAGAAAATGAGGGGCCAAGGACAAGAAGCAAGGTTGCATTGACCTTGGGGGAAGAATTGGAGATTTTAAAAGAGAGCAGAAGAGATACCCTGAGGTCTCGCTTCCAAGGAAAAACTGTGCAACAAAAACCCAACGTAGGAGGGGCAGGCGCAATGCCGCAAAACAGAGGAGGTCAAAGCAATCGTGGTCGGGGTCGGGGTGCAACCCGCAAACCACGACAGTAGACCTGAATGAGGAGTCCCAAATGGAGGCTAGAGGCAGTACTCAGGATATACAGGACACACCAGTAATAGAATCAACGGCATCCAAGTCCATAATAAACCTGAGTCCTGTAACATTAACAAGAGCGGAAGAGCAACTCCTCAGCCTGGGTCTCAGTTTCTGCCCAGAATCAAATTTCTGCTACACGAGAACAAGGGCTGATATATACCAATATATACGAAAATTGAAACTAAAAAAACAGTTTGTGCACAAACAATCCAGTATAGTCACTGAACCCTCAAAATCAGGTGGAGGTGATGCTGAATTGACAGTAGGTGACATGGGACTGTATCATGATATGTGCCAGTTGGAAAGTGAGGACAGTATGGGAACGCAAGAAAGAGTGACCCTAAGTGGTCAAAGAAAACCCAACACCCCATTCAAACCGAAATCAAAATATATTCCCCTGGCAACCCGTGATGGACTTGATGCATTTAGTGAAGCAGTGGTAAAGAAAATAAAAAGGCTGGCCCGTGTAAACAATGAAAGGGAGAAAAAATATACTAGTCAAGGAAGACAACTGAACCAATTGGTAAAAAAACTACAGAATGCTGAGCTGGTAATTCGCAACTCTGACAAGGGGGGGAATATCGTGCTATGGCCAATTGCGAATTACCTCCAGGAAGCATACAGTCAGTTGAATGACATCAACTGTTACAGAAGAAGCAATCCACAAAAATATAGAACAATGTTAGAACATTTGAACAAAAACCTGGTAGCCTGGAAAGGAGTAGGGATGTTGAGTGGTGATGAGTTCAAGTACATTAAAAAGGACCACCCACTAACCCCATACATATATTTCATTCCGAAGGTCCACAAGAGTCTTACTGAACCGCCGGGAAGACCCATTATTTCGGCGTGTGGAGGACCATTAGAGAACTTATCAAAATATATAGACTATTTTCTACAGGCACATATGAAATCCCTGAATTCATATGTCCAGGATACCAGTGACTTTTTGCGGAAATTAAATGACATTGAGTGGAAATCAGACTATCTCCTGGTAACATTGGATGTAAGTTCCCTATACACATGTATCAAACATAGAGATGGCCTACGAGCTTGTGAATACTATCTAAGCAGAAGGCCAATGGAACTCTCAATCATACAAGAATGCTTCTGGAAATGCTAACATTTTGTTTGGAAAACAATTATTTCATATTTAATGATCAATTTTTCCAACAAGTTCAGGGTGTAGGCATGGGGGCCAGTTTCTCCCCAAGTTATGCGTGCCTCTTTATGGGGTGGTGGGAGGAACTGGTCCTCAGGCGAAAGTATTTGCACTATTGCACATCCAATATAGTCTCTTGGCTTCGTTTTATTGATGATCTTTTTATTGTGTGGCATGGATCTGAGGACAGTGTTTTACATTTTATACAGGAGATAAATGTAAATGATCTTAATTTGAATTTTACTTCTAGTATCAGTAAGGAATCGGTGACATTTTTAGATGTGCAGGTTTTTTTAAACAACAATGTTCTTAGTACTACCCTTTTTAGAAAACCAACAGCTGGCAACACACTGTTGCATGCGACAAGTGCCCATCCGCAACACTTGATCAAATCTATCCCATACGGCGAAATGCTTCGCATCCGCCGTATTTGTAGTGATGAGAGGGATATGATCAAGAAGCAACAAGAGAGCTTAATCAGGTTTGTGGAAAGAGGATACAGCACTAGAACAGTGGAAACCGCTATTAGAAAGTCCCGACAAAAAGCTAGAAGTGATCTCCTTAAATATATCCCCAAAGACAAAAGAATCCAGAGTGTGGATACTAACACAGTTCGGTTAGTTCTGACTTATTCCAAGCAAGAAAGGGAATTAAGAAATATAGTCAGACACAATTGGCACTTTATACAAGATGACCCTACTATTGGTGAATTGATGCCCGCCAATCCGTCCATAACGTATCGTAAAGGTATGAGTTTGGGCACAATTCTAACTAAGAAAAGTCAGGAATGCCTGAAGAAAGAGCCTAGTAGACCTATAAGTAGGGGATTTTATAAGTGCTTTTCATGTAAAGCGTGTCAACATGGGGTGAATACTAAACAATATACTACGGTCATCCCTAAGGCAACTCGAGAAATCAAACAATTGCTTACATGTAAAACCGAATATTGTATATATCTTTTAGAATGTGAATGTCATTTTAAGTACGTTGGCAGCACCAAGTTGCCGGTTCATAAAAGAATCCTGCAACATTTGCGTGCAATAACAAATAAAGATCAAAATTACCCAGTTGCTAGACACTTTGAGGCATGTCACAATAGTAAGCCTCAAGGATTAAAATACTATGCAATTGAGTCTATCCCATTGACAAACAGAGGAGGGGATAGGGAGGCCAACATGCGAAGAACTGAGACAAATTACATTCTAGAATTTGATTCTAAGTGGCCTGGAGGTCTAAATACTACGGAGGACCTCCATACATATCTATAAGGAAAGCCACTTAGGGATTCATAAAGGAAGATTTAGGCATGTATCACTCCAAATTTGTTGAGAATAAGCTTTAAGATTAGGATATTAAATTGCGTATTTTGCACATATTTTGTACCGAATATATATTTATTTCCTCTTTTACCTTTAAAATTATTAGAGGATTTTGAAATTATACCGGCGTGCAACAATATACAATAGGTGATCTATAGTTAATATAAGCCGACCTCTAAATATTAGGGTAGTTTTATCCATATGTATTTTAGATTGTTTGGTTTTATTATGTCACCGATATCCTTTTTTATACATTGGGCTTGTTCTTACATTGCAATAGTATTCTTTTATCTGTTTTTACTATGAACCATGGTTCTGTATAGATGAATTGAATAGGGATACATAGCCAATCAAATTAAGTTATGTACTGTATTGATTTTCCTGTTGTAACACTGCCCCTGATGTAAATTAAGAAGTAACTGTATCCTCTTCCCCCGAAAGTCCCAGAGTAACAATGAACAAAGAACAGAAAATTCATCAGTGTCATCATGATACTTTTGGGTGTATCATTAATTAATTTTCTTTTTAAAAAAAGCATGAGTCACTTTACCTTTAATGCACTGTTGCACTAAGCCACTTTAACTTGTTTATAGAAGGGGATCCTCCTATATATCATATAAAGTGTATATTCTTGGATTTGATAAACATTAAATTCAGGTAACAGTTAAGCAATTGCATATATGTGTATATATAGATTTAATTTTAATTGCAATTCAATTTTGGTATTTAGTGACCAACATCATGCTTACAATAACTCCTGTGCACTTCATTATGAGTGAAAAAATTATTTTTCTTTAGTATGATTATATAATTCAAACACGTTAGGGTGAGCACGTTTATTCTTTAGATATCTCCTTTTTCAAACACATGTCATATAGATTTAGTATAAGATATTAGGTTATGGGATATAAACTATATGTGTAGACAGAATAAGAGCTACGGTAATATTGGGATGCGCTTGTTCGTAATATGAACTTATTTTTTATGGTAGTGAATTACCAACTGTCGTTTGTGCGAATGATTAACTGTATTCATACAGATAGAAACTGTGACAGTGTTACCTAAATCCAGCAAGGGTATGTATACCGGTAGTAATTTTTCTATGTCTACTGTTGACATGTGATGCACTAGCACTTTAAATTGGGTTGAAAAAAATATATCGTCATGTGACCAAGGCCGCAGGGACGGCCGAAACGCGTCATGGCTGAGCTGTTTGTTGGGCAATAAACGGTATACTGCAAAGAAGGTCCATGCCTTGTTATTTCACTGGAATGGTGGAGCGCTGCAAGGTATTGCAGATATATATATATATATATATATATATATATATATATATATATATATATATATATATATATATATATATATATTATGCAGAGATCAATCAAATTGAAAAACACACCTCTCATAAATGTTTGTGAAGAGATAACAAGATGTGAGCCTTTGTTTCCCCTTCCTTTCATTCACGCCTAGGTGTGAGGCTCATAAAGCTCCCAGTCCTTTGTTATGGGATCAGCCGGAGTCTGAAAAAAAAGAAAGCCCCCTCGCCCCCTTCATGTTGCTTCTCTGAAAGAAAGCACACATAGAGCAGGCGCTGCTGAATGTGGCTGAAAATGTCACCATGATAAGTTCAGCATATTTCAGAGGGGCTTGCCTCTTGCAGGGTGGACGAACTCTATCCAGTGAAAATAGTGGGTGGCTGCCGTGTACCCGCATGTAACATGGACTTGTGCCCTGCTTTTATGTCTCATGACCCATTGCTTTCGACACTCCTTCCCTTTCATTCATTTATCGTCTTCATATGCTTATCTCTATTTAATAATCTACTAGCCCTGCATTATCCATCTTGGACCCTTCCTCATAATCTCTTTTCATTGCTGGCAATGTATCTTTGTTCTTTCTCCACTTTCAGTCTCTGTTGAACACTTTAAAGCTAAGAATTGGTTTTGAAGGCACAGTGCTCAAATGGTACGAATCACTCCTCTCGGGCAGATCCCACATGATCAAAATAGCTAATTGTCTCTCCACTTCAATGGCTGTTGGACAAGGTGTCCCTCTAGGCTCGATCCCCGCGCCCACTCAGGCAGGAGGCAGGCATAGAGAGAGCTGCGAACGCTTTTGCTGGTATCCTACCACCTTATTTTAAAAAAATTAAATGTTTGACTGAAACTGCTTTTAAAATACCGCACTTGGGCGATTTGGGCTCAAACAAACAGCATTGTGTTTTTAAATAACACTTGTCACTCACCCACACACCTCTTGCACCCTTGGACACCCGGCTCCCGTGCCTCCCCGGTCCACCGCGGGATTTGTTTCCCGATTGTTGTGGAGGGAGGAGCGGAGCTCACAGCACTTCCGGGCCAGAGGGGAGGAAGGGGCGGACCTCACCGGCAGCACCCTACTTAGACTGCCACTCCGCAGTCGCGCAGCGGAGGCAGGCATAGAGAGAGCTGCGAACGCTTTTGCTGGTATCCTACCACCTTATTTTAAAAATTGAAATGTTTGACTGAAACTGCTTTTAAAATACCACACTTGGGCGATTTGGGCTCAAACAAACAGCATTGTGTTTTTAAATAACACTTGTCACTCACCCGCACACCTCTTGCACCCTTGGACACCCGGCTCCCGCGCCTCCCCGGTCCACCGCGGGATTTGTTTCCCGATTGTTATGGAGGGAGGAGCGGATCTCACAGCACTTCCGGGCCTGAGGGGAGGAGGGGGCGGACCTCACCGGCAACACCCCATTTAAACGGGATGCTTTTCACTACGCGCAGCGGACGCGCCAACGGCGCGCCAAAGGCAAGCCCGTCTGCGCCCGTCCGCGGCCGGCCGGGGCAAGGGGCCACCCCCCCTGGCTGGTCGCACACCCGTGTCAGGCAATATAGTTCACACTTCCTCCACCTATTAAGGAGGGAGACTGCCCTACCATGTCTCCACTCCTGGGATCTTTCCAAACAACACACCACCTGCAGTCATTGAGGGTTTCAAGTATCACAGAACGCCAAAAAAAGACCCTCCCCAATACTCTATGCTCCTGCTGAACTGCAGGTCCCTTCCTAAACACACCGTGGAAATCTCTTTACTGATAGAGGATGCAAATCCGGACATCCTCTTCCTCACAGAGACTTGGCTGCGCGAACAATCAGAACCTGACCTGGTGCAAACCCTCCCTCAAGGATACCAAATATTACGCAATGACCGCAAAACAGGAATAGAAGGTGGACTAGCACTAATTCACAAGACATGCTATGAAATCACTAGCATTCCCACTCTAATCCCAGATAGTGAATGCCTGTCCTTCACTATTAAATTTAGTCCCACAAACACGTTCTCAGGTATGCTGGTGTATCGCCCTCCTGGGACACAAGTACAATTCCTTCCTAATCTAGCGCCTGTCGTTGCAAACCTCGCCTTTAGCCCTGCAAACTTCACTCTCCTAGGAGATTTTAACACCCACCTTGATGACCCCAATGACCCGAATGCCAGAGAATTATCCTCCAGTCTAGATGCCCTCGAACTAGAGCAACTAGTCCCTGGGCCCACCCATCAAAAAGGCCACCTTTTGGACCCTATATTCAGCAACTGTCCTAACCTACAAGTCGGAAACCCCTCCCCCCTCCCCTGGGCAGACCACTTTCTCATCCCTTTTGCGTGGACCCCCCCAACCACCATTCACCAAAACTCACGACAACCCAAAAATCCCAGAACTGGTCCAAACTCCTCCAGCCACAGTGGCTGGAGAAACTTGAATCGACCAAACCTACCAAAACCTCCAACCCTTGAGAGGGTAACGAGAATTTTAACACCTGGATCACCAAATCCCTTGATTTGGTGCTCCCACTAAAAAGCACCAACCCCAAACGAGGGAACGCGACTGCCCCGTGGTACACCACTGACCTTCGAGACGCCAAACGAAACTGCAAAACAATTGAGAGGAAATGGCGCCTCGACTACTCGCCTACTGTAAAGACAGCCTACAGGGCAGCCATCAAAAGCTATAAATATAGTATTAAACAAGCACAGGCAAAGTACTTCAAGGAAAAAATTGATAAAGCAGCCTCAAAGCCTAAGGAGATTTACCAAATAGCAAAATCTCTCCTCCAATTGCCAGAGACACCAAAGGAGACCCGCAACACTCAGGCCCATTGCGACGAGCTAGCGGATTTCTTCTACCAAAAAATAGAAATTATCAATTCCTCCTTCTCGCTAAACACCCCCCTGACTGGCTGCTCTCTAGACCCAGACCCCGTATTACCATCCCCGGCTACACTTTCACACCTCCCACCCCTGGATCTCAGTAATGTAGAGAAAATCATGCAGCAGGTCAAATCAGGCTCACCTAAGGACCCGGCCCCCCGCGAGCTCTCCTCTCGGTCACCAGTCAGATCTCGCCCATTGTTCTGGACCTACTCAACACCTCCCTCCATGTTGGCACCGTCCCGTCCCCATGGAAACAAGCCATGGTCAAGGCCCTTTTAAAGAAACCGAGCCTGGATCAAAACAACCCCTCCAACTACAGACCCATTTCCCTGCTACCCTGGCTCAGCAAACTGCTAGAAAAGCATGTCAACGCAGTCATGACAAACTTTCTAGAATCTAATGCCATATTTGACCCCTCACAGACGGGCTTTCGGCCCCTTCACGGGACAGAAACGGCTCTGGTCGCAGTGACGGAGGAGGCAAGAAGGATCTTGGACAACGGTGGGTCGACGGCCATCGTTCTCCTCAACCTTAGTGCCGCCTTCGACACTGTGAACCACAACATTCTTCTCCACCGTCTTAGCAGAATAGGCATCTCGGGAACAGCAATCACCTGGCTGAGATCTTTTCTCACAGACCGTTCGTTCCAGGTATTTGAGAAAGAATACACCTCCCCCAGCAAACCCCTGAACTGTGGGGTGCCTCAGGGCTCTTCTCTGAGCCCCACCCTTTTTAATGTTTACCTAAGCCCACTAGCCGAGGTTGTCCGCCCCTTTGGAGTAAAAATGATCACCTATGCGGACGACACGCAGCTAGTGGTAGCTCTGGACCCCCCATTCAATTCTCACCATAGCCGACACAAATGTCTGGAAGCAGTTGCCACATGGATGACTGCATCATGCTTAAAGCTAAACGGGGAGAAAACAGAGATTATGCTCTTGGGAAACACCATCAACAAGCCCATTGAATTAATCTGGCCCCTCTGTCTAGGCTGCCCCACCCTACCTAAGGAACAAATCAAAAGCCTCGGCATATGGCTGGACAGAGCACTCAACTTCAACTACCAGGCAACTAAGCTATCTGCCATCTGTTTCGGGCTCCTGAGACTACGACGCAAGATTCTCCCCCTTCTCCCCTTCCACTCAAGACGGATTATGGTAAAAGGGCTTGTTCTATCTCGCCTGGACTGCGGGAATGCCCTATACCTTGGAGCTCCACAGTCCACACTGAATAAACTCCAAATTATTCAAAACTGCGCCGCCAGGACCCTGCTCGAGATCCCCCAACGAGTCTCAGTCAAAGCCCGACTAAAAGACCTCCATTGGCTCCCCGTAAAATCTAGGATTGAATTTAATGCCATGTGCATCGCCCATCGGTCTTATTGGGGAACAGGGCCCTCTATTAACCGTCCGCTTGTAAAAACCTACCACCCCAGTAGACACCTTAGATCCGGGGCCTCTCACCTCACCACAGTGCCTCGAATCAAGAAAGCGAGATGTGGAGGCCGCTCACTCTCCTACAACTTGGCCAAGATTTGGAACACGCTCCCCCTCGTAATCAGATCAGAGCCTAAACTGCTGATATTCCGAATACTCCTTAAAACCTGGTTTTTTAACAAACCGGTATAAGTCCCAGCAACTCAGCTTTAGCCCTAAACCTCTGCAGCGCTGGGACGCCTCAGGGTAGCCATCGCGCTATATAAATTGTCTTACAATACAATACAATACACTCTGTTCAATCTCTACATTGAACCGCTGGGTAATTCTCCTAAAAAAATCCGGGATCCATTATCACCTATATGCAGATGACACCCAAATCTACCTAAAGGTTTCTTCCACTCTTGACATTTCAATCCTCAACACCACAATCAACTCCATCCACCACTGGCTGTCTACTCAGCAACTAATACTGAATTCCTTCTCCTCTCGACGTTACTATCTCCCCCTCCTATCAATCTTGGATGAACAATCTGAACATTCTCAACAACAAGCCTATCATTGTTGACAGTGCCAAATCACTAGGAGTCATCCTAGATAAAAAGGATCAACTTACAGTCCCATATCAATCCCATCTCCAAGAATGCATATGACCAATTGCGCCTTCTTCATGGGGGTTCAGCGCTTCTTTCCTAAACAGAACCTACAAACCTTGGTCTAATCATTGGTTCTTTCCAGATTGGAGAACTGCAACTCTGTCCTTACTGGCCTTCCCAAATGCCACCATTCCACTCTAAAATCCATCCTCCACTCAGCAGCTCGCTTCGTATATGGGGCTAAAAGAAATGATCACATCTCACCCATACTGTTGTCTCTTCGCTGGCTTCCTATCGAAGCATGGTCAATTTACAAGACTACCTGTATCACTCACAAAGCCCTGCACACCTCCACGCCACGCAATTTGGCTAATGAACTCAAAATCTCAGGCAGTTGCTCTAGACCTTCGCGCAATGTGGAAAACTTACTGCTCGAACCTTTTTCCTTCAAAAGGGAAAGATTTATGGCTCACACCTTCTCTGGTAATACGACTGGAACTCACTTCCTCCATCCCTCCGAACCACCACCTCTTTTGGGACCTTCAATATAGATCTTAAGACTCTCCTCCTCCAAAGACACTTCCTGGAATAACTCAACCTATTTCTTGGCCACTACGACCATCTAGCACTCACATGAGGACAACTGTGTAAATATGTATTTTACTCGTGTTTCAACCTAACGCTGTCACCTTTCATATTTTTACAATGTAATATGCAAACCTGTTAGCGTTGTAATTACATATATGTAACTTGTTAGCACGATCAGCCTAACTTGTGCACCTGTAACTGTATATAAATAATTTGTTAGCGTGTTTAATCTATCTTGTGTACCTTTTGTAATTTACCTGGCACTCATTTGAGGTCATCATTGTAAATATGAATGTAACTTCTGTTCTAACCTAACGCTGACACCTTTTATATTTTTCACAGTATAAATATGCGACTTTTTAGCGTTAGGACTGCATATATGTAACTTTTTAGCGTGTTCAGCCTATTTTATGGACCTGTAATTGTATATATGTAACTTTTTAGCGGGTTTATTCTATCTTGTGAACCTTTTGTAACTTACCTGGTTATATTTTAAAGCGCTCTGACACATTTGGGAAAAGCTTGCGCTATATAAAACTGCATTAAATAAATAAATAAATAAGCAAACAAACAATTTAATTAATTAATCAATCAATCAATTAATTAATACCCACCTCTCTCCTGAATGCTGCCCACTAACCTAGATAATAACACAGGAAGCTAATATATTTTACAAAGGTGTTGGCTTTGCAAGTGCTTGTTTTCACAGGCGCCAGGCTCACTGCATTATGTGTATCCTATGGGCAGCTATTACAACTTCCACCATTCCAAGCATTCACAGAGCCTGCCAGAGCTCCAGCCAATGGGAGAAGGATTAACTTGGCCCAATCAGAGCCCGCACACTCTCCTCCAACCCACGCCCCCTCCGAGGGGGTGCTCCTCTTGGAAGAAACCGAGGAAACCCGGAAACGGCAATGGTGAGAGCGCGCGCATGCCCAATTGGCTTCACTCGCGGGTATGCGCATGCGTGTAGCTCGTCTAGTGGTCATGTGACTCGCCGCCGTTGCTAGGGTTCGGTGTGGGTTGTGTGTGCGCATGCGTATAGCTTGTCCTGGAGTCATGTGACCCGCCGCCATTGCTAGGGCAGCTGTACTATCGATAGAGCCACCCCATCTGGCTTTACACCCCCCGCGTTTCCACGCATGCGCATAATTATGCGCATGCGTGGAAACCCCATGTCTTGGCTGCATGTATTTTTAAACTCCCCACTTTTCAGGCCGTTTAGTGCGCATGCGTGTGATTGCACGCATGCGCTTTCAAAATCCAGCGGCGAACACTACTCCTGCTTGAGCAGCGTTAACCACAGCTGCCAAGGCTTCAAATTGCTGTGTGCTGACATGCTAATCCTCCCGATTCAGGTGGGAGACTACCGATTTGAAGGCTAGTCTCTCGCCTCCCGATTCCTACACCTAGAAACCCGATGCCGAGGTTTCTAGGTTACCAGCAGGGCTCTGTGTTTGAACATGCATACCGAAGTCAGAGTCTGATCTGAAGCTCCAAAATGATATCATACCCAAAATGTGATTACTGTTGGTCTTAAGAGCAGATTCTATAGGGTGCAGCCACATTATGCAGTCATGGAGTATCACTCGGGACAGAGAGAAGTGGGGAAGATGTTGCATTACTATAAAAGGCTGCAACAGTAAGTCTCCCCCCCCCCCAATTTGATTGGCAGAATATCAAATCAAGGTGCAAACATTACTATGATTGTTGAAAAATGTTAAGAGCCCTAATCATGTATACATGCAAACGTACATTAACCGAAAGTAAGCAGTGTTGTGATATCAAAGGTGGGAGCAGCCTCTATTTTAAATAAATCACATTTAGGTACAAAAAAAACCTTTATGCAAAGTCAGCTGGAGTATGGCACCACATGCAGATACAAAATTACTAGAGAGAGAAAAAAGCATAGTAAAATGGCATGTTTGGTGTAAATTATGTGTGATGACCTCATCTGGTTGACAGAAAATTTAAGTCAAAAATGATCCTTGTAGCAACATCATCAATAGTGGGGAAATCCTTAAGGAGAAGGAATCATATTATGTGCAAAATCAGAAAGTGCGTGGAAACAATTTTAGGAATACAGATCATATTCAGGAGATACAATTCCTTGGAATGTAAAATCCCTCTTGAAAAAATAGAGTTCAGATAAAGAAAAATGAGTTAGTAAGAGGTCACAATTGGTGTGCATCAATATGACATCACATCTGGTTGACAGCACATGTAGGTCCTAAAACGCCCCTGGTTCAACATAAGCATAAATGTGGAAAACATTTAGCAGCACAAAACAAATTTAGGTGCAAAATCACACTTGGTGCAAAGTAAACATGGTAATATTCCATTTAGAAATAAATTCCCTAAAAATGTTCAAAACCAACCTGGTTCAACAGGAGTGTGGAATACTTCTATGTGCACAAAGACGCCTTGATTGCAGGACATGGGCATGTTGCTTCATTCTACATGCACTGGCCATTGGAAGCGCTCAAGGAAGGCAAACTACCACCTATTAGCCAACTGAAAACTGTAGACCGAACTATTCCTCTACCATTATCTAAAATGTGAATGGCACTTTCTTCAAGCAATTACTGATGGCAGCTGACCAAATCCAACTAATGGCTGAAGGGGTTCACTCAAGTCCTCCAAGGTGATTACCTAGCGCTTGGTCATTACATATACTGTTTTCAGGCCCGACCTTCTTATCATAATTTAATGCCTTCTGGGTATTGAAGTTGTTTTACTTACATTGAATTAAGTAGACTAACATCTGAAAAAATTGGTTTGAGGAGGAACAATTCCAGACTGGAGACAGCCAAATCTCCTCTGTTGTTGGGAGCTGCACGAATATCATCAGGCAGTTACGCAACCTAGCCCCCGTTCTTTCTCAGTCCATGTTGCGAACAATTGTAGCGGCGACAATTATCTCAAGAATAGATTATGGGAATGCCCTTTATCTAGGCCTCCCCAAAACTCTGACTAATAGACTGCAGGTTGTGATGAACGGCGTGACTGATTTTTAGACTACCCAGAAGGACCAAGGCTTCTCCCCTACTACAGAGCCTGCATTGGCTCCCCATAAAAGAGAGGGTAGAGTTTAAGAGTCTATGCACGGCCCATAAGGCAATTGATGGCCATGCACCAGTTTATATCAGAGACCGTCTGAAAGTGTATAGCCCAAAAAGAACACTCAGATCTTCTGATTCTCAGTTGCTGGTCTGCCCTCGGTACAAACTGGTAACCAAGGGAGGGTGAGCCTTCTCAGTTTTGGAATAAATTGCCTGAGGGGCTACGCAGAGAAGTGAATCTCCTGCGGTTCAGAAAGTCCGTAAAAACATTGCTGTTTGGAAAGGTTCTGGGTGCAATGTAAGTTGGCTGCTGCACTACCTCTTTGTGTTGCATGAAGTTATTGTATAAATTCCATTGATTGCCGAGCGCCTAGAGACCTGTAGGTGATTTGGCGCGATATAAATCTAACATAACACTAACAATAACAGACTCCGTAATGACCTGGAGCGAGGTTGTGCCACAAGTCTGTGTTAGGCGTTGATGGATAACACGTGTAGCCAGGCCAAAAAAAGGTGTTGGGCAGAGATGCAGATTCATATAATCTAGAATTAAATACTTTACTCCTTTCCAACATTTGACCTTTAAGTAACTCCAGAATGTTTCAGGAGTCCCCCTCGTTTTGGTCAGGTGAAGCAACTGACCAGCACACCCAAAAAAAACTGTTTCAACACCACAACGCCCACGACTGGCTTAACCTCGATTCACAAATATTTTCAGTAGTACACCTACCTATGTGTCCTTTATTAACGAAATTAAAAGAGCAAGAGGATTTTGGTGGGTGGGGCTTTATGAATCCGACTCTCATCTCCAGGTGCGGAATTCAGAGACAACTGACAAACTGCTGTTCAAGCACATACGCCTACCAGTATAGATGACGCAATTCATTTTAAATATTGTCTATATTGAAAGATTGCATCTCCTGGTCTACATGTTTTATTATTAAATACCAAGAACAGGACCATTAAAAACTTGCAAGCAGTACCGTTTGTCATTGAAAAGATGAGTGCTGCAGATGAGTGACCTGCCATTTAAAGAACTGCAGTGGACGATACACTTGAAGACTTGGGGGGGGGGGCTCTGTTGTGAGGGGTTAGTCGCTAGGAACCACACTAGACTAAGAAAGTAGGCGCTACGCGTTTGGCGCTGATTGCACGTCATGTAAAGGAGGTGCATTGAAATACAACATGGATTCAGGCAGAAAAGATACAGCTGAACCAGACATGCCAACCCTCCCGATTCAGGCTTGGGGCTACCGATTTGAAGGCTAGTCTCCTGCCTCCCGCCTCCTGATTCATGCATCTAGAAACCTGATGCCAGCACTAATTAGGTTACCTGCTTCTTATAATAACACAGAAGCAGTGCGCTTAAAACGAGTCCGGCTTTAGTTTCTGCTCTTTTCTTCTGGACTGCCCCCCTACCTATCTCGGTAGTTTTTACTATTGCCTGAGCCCGCCCCAAATCTATTGGTTTAAATGTGAGCTTGGGCGGGCCCAGGGTTGAGAACTCCGGAAACAAATAATTTCATGCCTCCTACACCCTGCGTAATTAGTATTACTTGGTGGGCTTCAGCAGAGCAGGCATCTTCTGTGAGAGTGACAGACTGGAAGTACAGTACTGCCGGTAACGTGCTCCTGCAGGCCAGTGCACAATATATTGCCAAGCTCCCAATCACTGCTATAGCCAGCTCCTGACACAGGTTAAGAAGTCAAGGTAAGACAGAATAACATTCAGTAAAACCGAGCAATACTCTTTTTTTGTTTGAACACTTTGTAAAACTGCCAACAATTAAATGTTGATGCCACTCTTCATTCACGCCCGCTTTAATCTCCCTCTCCAAGAATTACCTCAGACATCTAAGCTTAATGATTTGTCCTTCATTCTTGGAAGGGGAGACAGGAGCATGTGATGAGAATCAACATTTTTATTTTTACCAGTTTTACATATTAATGCACATAAAAACTCAATTTTTGTTAGCGCCAAAACAAAATGCTGATTTTCCCCATACTCATGATGTGGTGTTATTACCAGAGGTGCAGACTCATAAATAGGGAACCAGGTTCAAGTCCTGAAATTGGCTCATCATCCTGTGATTCTGGATAAATAATTCAATCTCCCCATCCCTATAAGCAATGAGTGGTGACATTACGTAATGTAATTGGAGCTCATGTAAAGTACTCCTTTACCTTCAGGTCATGTCTGCTATATGAAAAATGAACAACAAGTTGAAAACAAAGCATTAATATAAGTAAAGATAAATGGATACCTATTTAGTGGCTGATTTGTAAATTGACAATCAATTAATCATTTGTAAAGCGCACTACATACCCGCGAGGGTCTCAAGGCGCTGGAAGGGGGGGGGGGGGGTGCTACTGATCGAACAGCCAGGTCTTGAGTAGGTCGGCGGAGCGTAGATGGCGGTTGGGGATGTACAAGGAGAGCCGTCTGTTGAGGTAGGCTGGGCCGGTCTTGTGGAGTGCCTTGTGTGCGTGGGTGAGGAGCTTGAAGGATATCCTCTTGTTGACGTGGAGCCAGTGCAGGTTTCTCAGGTGGATGGTGATGTGGCTGTGGCATGGTACGTCGAGGATCAGCCACGCCTAGGCGTTTTGGATGCGTTGTAGTCGTTTGATGAGCTTGGTCGGGGCTCCCGCGTAGAGGGCATTTCCGTAGTAGAGTATGCTGCTGAGGAGAGCCTGGGTGATTGTCTTTCTTGTATCTGTCGGGATCAATCTGTAGATCTTGCGGAGCATGCGGAGGGTGTTGACGCAGGAGGAAGAGACGGCATTGACTTGCTTGATCATTGAGAGCGTGGGTTGAGTCGAGGATGATTCCCAGGTTGCATGCATGGTCGGTGGGTGTCGGGGCTGCCCCCAGTGCCGTCGGCCACTAGGAGTCATCCCAGGCTGAAGGGTTGGTGCCGAGGATGAGGACCTTTGTCTTGTCCGAGTTCAGCTTCAGATGGCTGGTCTTCATCCAGTCGGCGACGGCCTTCATTCCTTCATGGAGGTTGGCTTTGGCGGTGATGGGGTCCTTGGTGAGGGAGAGGATCAGCTGAGTGTCGTCGGCGTAGGAGATTATGTTGAGGTCGTGCTGTCGGGCTACATGTGCGAGCGGAGCCATATAAATGTTGAACAGCGTCGGGGTGAGGGAGGATCCCTGGGGTACGCCACAGATGATCTAGGAGGCTTTGGAACGGAATGGGGGGAGCCAGATGCTCTGGGTTCTGCCGGAGAGGAAGGAGGTGGGCCAATCCAGAGCCTTGTCTCGGATCCCTGCGGCGTGGAGGTGTGCACATAGTGTGCGGTGGCAGACGGTGTCAAAGGTGGCAGAGAGGCCTAGGAGTAGGAGTGCTGCGGTCTCACCGTTGTCCAGCAGGGTCTTGATGTTGTGGGTGGCGGTCAGCCAGCATCAATGTGGTACGGACCGAGGATGATGCTGGTAAGTGCTGGCCTACTGTTAAAGCTTACTAACTCTCAGCAGCACGGCCAAGTCAACAGAGATGTGTGCGGTGTCCAAACCAGCAACAAATCCGATTCCAGCAGTGCGGCCCAATATGTATCGGTAAATAATCACTTGCAGTAGGGCTTTAAGTAGGATGAAAAAACTGAGGGGTGTTTCCCATAGGGGCATGGCCAATGTAATTGAGGGCAAGGCTTAAAACACTTATGCTAAAAATGTGTAGTGTGTGCCCGACTGGTGTTTTGCTGTTTTGCTGTTTCTATCCATTCATCCTTATTTAGAACAAGAAACGTTACATGTACAAATGAGCACCACCTGTGATTTTGTTATATATAATATTAAACATGCTTTAGTTTTTGTAGCCGAGGATGTGGCGTTAGTCTAGAGCTACCGAGCTTCGAGCTGAGCGTGCAGGTTTGAGCCTCACATCCACTCAACATCCTGGGATTCAACAAATGACCACTTCATTGCATGATGTGCCCGGTACTCATGTCTGCCATATAGAAAACTGACAAACAAAAAACTGAAAAGTTGCAACAAAAGCAGTGCCGGTGCTATATGGACGAGTTAAGTTTCTTTCCCCCACCCCTAGGGTAAAAATGGAGAGCCCAATGGGACCCATTCCTGCACCTGCTTTTAAGAGCTGACAGTTCTGAGCATCGGCAGGACCCGGCCCACTTAAAGCCCTGACTTGCTGTTACTTCTACCCGATAGTAGATTCATGCTGCTTACTTGATACATTGAAGCATAAACAGGCTCTCTGTTTGCTCTCTCCTCATCCCGTCACCAATCTGTTTCTTCTGGCGTTCGTGAATTGCTTTATAATCTTGCCTCATTCTTGGGTTGAAATGGAGTCTAAAAGATATTTTGACAATATATATGCGCAAAATGCCCTCACCCCCAAGTGCTTCGAACTGCACCTGGTATTGTTCAGTGTATGTTTATTTTCTTACATATTGACTGATTGAAGGGTCTTTGGAATGAGGCAACCTTTGTGGTAGACCCTTAATTAAAACCTTCTGCAAAACATTGGCATTAATAGCAAAGAAATTCAGATCAGTTACAGAACATTCAGCCTCTGTCATGATGCACTTTGAACCTGGCCATGCCTTCCCAGACTGGAGTTGGATATCAGCCCGTAGGGGGCTGCAAATGAAGCCTTGAAATCACTGTAACTGCTGCCATTATTGACAGTCGTCACAAATTCCCAACAATCACTGTTTTCCATTTCATGAGGATGAGTCACTCTCAAGTTTTTCTTGTCGCCCATCCTGAAGCTGTTTAAAGTTGTTATATTTGGGCGCCCCTGTGCACAAATAGCATTCTGCTGCATGATTATCAGCTTTTCGTGGATAGATTATACTGCTCGGAGGGTGTCTTGCTGAACTCTGCTTTTACAACTACCTGATTTTTGATACTCCTTTCTCGCACTTTCCTGCATTGGAGTATGGTTGTCTCCCGAGCTTTCAGCCTCTCTGTGCTGTGCAGTCAGATACAGTTTTTAAGTAGTAGGTACTGTTTCTTTTTCAGCTGTCTGTTCCTCCTCTTACTTCACAGTACAGGAGACAACATTCTTCCATTTCAGCCTAGGGCAACTCAAGGTCGCACAAACTGGTCAAGAATGGCTGCTACTTAACAAAACTCATAGGAACCGCTTTGGGGAAATTTTAAAACACCATTTCAGTAAGATTGGTTCTCATGTATAAATATATTTTGCAAGTACATTGTTATCTGCTAAATCACTTTTACTAGTCAGGAAAGATTTTCCAACTTGTCAAAGGGGTAATGCTTCTTATTTCGAATCGCAAATAGAAAGTGGCGTTTACAAGTGTCACCCTCCTACTTCACAAGAGTGTGGTAGTGCAGACGCTTGGAGAAAAGACTGCTCTCCAATGCAGGAGCACGCACATTTTTCTCTAGGTAGATGGACCCTCAGCTCTGTGGTCGGCTGCTTCTGGCTCATCTTAGATGTTCACACATTATGGAGGGGTGGTGCACTCCTTCCCTCTTAGCAGGCAAGTTAGCTTCTAGGTTAAAGAACAGTAGATGTTTCAGCACCCAGGCTAATATGCTGCATTGCTTTATACATATAAGGTCCTCTCTCCCTGGACGTTCAAGGATAGTGGGTGTTGGACCTGGCCCTCTCTGCAGGGGGGTCATCCCTGAACTTTTTGCCTTCCTCCAATATTCTCTCTGACCTGTTTTTGTTGGTTTAATGACTCTGGGCACTTTACCACTGCTGACCAGTGCTAAAGTGCATATGCTCTCCCTACTGAAAAGTGTATCCGTAATTGATTTCCATGATTGGCTTATTTGGTTTACTGTCAGTCCCCAGTAACGTGCACGAGGAGTGCCGGGGCTTGTAGATACAAATGCTGCTAGTGGGCCTGCAGCGCTGGTTGCGCCACCCACAGAAACGGCCTCGATAGATGTGTCTCGGGTCCGCCATTGCAGACCCTGTGTACAGTCTGGTACTGTCACGCTGACTGCGCAAGTGCACACACTTGCCAGTCCCTAAACCTTCCCTTAACTTCATATCAGTCACCCCTATGGTAGGCCCACGGCAGGGTGCATTTTAAGCATAAGTTAGGACAAGCCTGGTGTGTGGCATGTCCTAATAGTGAATTACCGCCCTTTTCGTTCTTCACTATTGAAGGGCTACCTGTTCTCATAGGCCAAGATGAGCTGCCGGAATTATTACACGCTATAGTCCCGGCAGGCTCAGGGAACACGGTGGCGCGTTAAGTTTAGTATGCCTGAACTCAGAATAATAAAATACTTCCTTTAGTAAGGTTTATTTTAATATCCTGTGTTTGCAAATGTTACTTTTAGAAATTTAGCATTTGCTCGCCTAACTATTTAAGCCCGCCTCTGCCAGGATGTGTATCTGCTGTCTAGTTTGTGCGAATGACAGGGCTGGGGAATTCCCGGGGACAGTCTGGGCTACAAGGTGGTGAATAGGGTGCTTACACCAGGATGGGTGGGCGGAGTAGTCCTTGACTCTAAATAGGGTTGTGCTCCACCACCACAATGCTGGCTCCACCTCCGGCGGAGCGTCTGATGTCCCTGCCCTGCACCCTGAAAGAAGACGGCAGCTTCCTGTCAACAGAGTGCTCCATAACCGGGTTGAACCAGGCTCAGGCCCCCTGGCCTGCAAAGACAAAAGAAACTGTATAAAAGTAGGAGCCTGTTTTGACCACGACAAACCTCTGTCTGACTAGAAGGACCAAGAGAAGCTGAAGGACGGAAACCGGTCTTTGCCCTGAAGGACTGGCCTGCAGTGGTGCCTTGCTGAGAACGGAGAGGAAAAGACCAGAGAGGACTTTGAAGACTTGTGCCTGAAACAAGCTCCAAGGGCTTGATCTCGAGCTTGCCCCCTGAACTGAACCCCAGGACCAGTGGGTTCTACTCTGCCTGTGCCCGTCTGCTGTTGGGCCTTAAGTTGTTTTCCCTCGCCGGAGTTGTGACTCGGGTGCCTTCGCCCCTCCTAAGGTCGTGACAGCTCGGAGCCTGGTCGCCCCGCTGCAGAGAGCCCCGCTCAAGCTTGAGTCACTCTCCGCTTCAGTGCCGGGCTGCCCGCTCTCCTGTCACCTCGCCTGCTACGGAGCGCGTTGTGCGCCTCTCATCTTCTCCCGCCGGAGTCTGCACGGAGCGCATCTGATAGCCTCTGACGGTCCGTACGTCGGTACGTACCCGACTGTCTCGCTTTGCCCTCCTGCATACCAAAGCTCGTGCCGCACCTCAAGAAAGGCCTTCCGTACCTTGGTACCGGAGGCCCGGTGCTGCACCCGTCTGCCCGAGAACGCGACGCCCTACACAGATCCACAGGTACGACATAGCGTGCTAAGAAGTAGTACGCCCCGCAGGCCTGAACGGTGCCTAGCCCCGTGAGCTGCATCAGACCCCGGATCGCCGCAACCCTCCACACCGTCCCGCTCACCCGCCTCGCACCTCGAGGGGGCTCCGAGCCGGATAGATCCTTCGGAGAACCGTCGGCCTCGTCCCGGGTCCCCCTTCACCAGTAGGCACGCCTGAAACACCTCAGACACTCAACACAAGGTACACTTGAACTCGATCCCGAGTTCTAATCGGATCCAGGGTCTGCAACGTTTGTTTTCCCTGTCGTCTGACCTTCATCAACGGGTCGCTTCTATAGCGCGAATCGCGCATCGACCCTCAGCGTACCTTGCTGACCAAGAACACTTAAAGAACAATTGCCTATTTAAATCTGGTGGCCTAAATCGCTAAACGTTATATGGTCTTGTGATAATCCTGCATATGAAGTATTTTTACATAAAGTCTACGTATTTTTGATACAACCTTACGACTGGTGTCCGTCTGTGGTGGGTCAGTGGGTTTACTGTATGTGATCATAAATGCTTAACTAACTATCGCCCTGAGGATTAGCCTTGTCTGCTCGCGCCAAGCAACCTAGAGGGTGAGCAGGGGTTATTCTGGCGGAGTAGTTCCCTTGCCCTGACTAGAGGAGAAGGTCCCTGCTTGTCACAAGTGCATACCTGTGCCAACTAGAGCAGCAAAATAGAAAACACCCTGTCAAACACCGAAACGCGCGTCGGCGTGAATTCTATTGACGCCAGTAATATAGTCCATGTGGACTACATTTTCCATCTGCTCTGCATCCATAATTTGCACCCCTGTCCAAGCAACCACTATTCTACCCTATGGCAGTCGCTGGTGTACCCATGTATGCCGTTGTATGAATGAATGAGAAAGTGAATGAATAAGCGAGTCATGGAATGTTTGTGAGTTTCCCCTGTGTGTACGGGAGTGTGAGGAACATTTGTGTGTATCTTATCTATTTTCCAAAATATATCCACCTACTGTTTCTTGTTTTTATCAGAATTTCAAAAATGTATATATATATGGAATGTTTTTCATATATGTAACGGATCAGAAAAAATTCTAAAAAAAGTAATAAAAGGATTATGTTTCCAAAATACCAGTAAAGTCTATGGCACAGATGGTTTGTTGATGTCACCCCATACATAATCACGCGGATCCCTATTGGGACCTTTGATATCTATTTTGGCAGGGTGTCTGTTTTCTATTTTGCTGTATTTTATTCCCCTCATTTCCTGCCTACATCCAAAAATTCCCTCGGGGAACCCCCTTCTATTATATACTGTGGCAACTAGAGACCTCCGATTCTAACATTGGAGGCAGCGGTGAGGATTTCGAATTTGCATTTATGGTTTATGTACAGTAAATTACTGATCACCACGTAGTGAGAGCAGATATATAACGAAGCCACAGATTTATTGTCTTTTAATTCTTGTCGAGAGATCTCGTATCGTCGAACCATGCCTGGTTCACTCTCCGTAAGAGCAGCCTCTATCATCTCTGGACTAGATGATGTTGATTGGGACGGGCTTGAAAATGACAAAGTAGAGTAGTTAAAAGGTTTCTGCCTGAAGTTCCGAGTCGCCCAAACCGGGTGCAAAAACAAAGTCCAAATCATCAAGGCACTGAGAGTCTGGAAGGAGTTGAGAGAGACAGATAATCAGCTGGTGGTTGATCCACCAGACAGCCTTGTCGAGGTGCACGGAGTCCTGTCGCCAGAGGAGCTGGCGGACAGGGCCGCAACCAGAGGGCATGAAGTAGAGATGGCAAGATTAAAAGGACAATTGGCAATGGAGGAGAAGAAGCTCCAAATGGATCATGATTTGACTCTGACCCCAGGGAGCTCACATTGGAGGCTGACCCTTTGGTGGATTCCAGAGGGTCGGAAGTAGCATTGAGGAGTGATTCCAACAAGAGTGGCTCAGGTAACTTCCCGTCCTGTGTGATGGAAGAGGTTCAGTGTAGCCCAGCTAGGTCTCAGTGTAATGGGAGGGGGTGTAGGGGCTCATGTCCTGTCTCAGAGGAGAAGGAGTGAGTGTGGGTTCTGTCCCAAGGTACCCGAAACCCCGTCTCAGGGCCTGGATGGTTTTGTAAGGGAACATCAGCTCGAGGGCCTAGGCTGTACTTGCAGGCCATTTGAGGAGGATCTCTCAGTGGCTAGAGAACGTGGAGGCCCTGTAAGCAGAGCTCCAGTAGTTCTGGTATCTGGCAGTACCGCTCCAGTTGGGAAGGTGCAGGAGTCCAGGTGGAGGGGTGAGAGGGGGAAAGAGTCCCCAGTGGAAGAACCAGTGGGTCAGAGGCCAGCCAGAAGGGCTGCGTCCCCAGGGAATGACCATGGTGACACCACTTCTGTCCTGGGGGATCTTCGCGCACTCACAGATGGACAGGGGATGGGAGATCTGCACCAGGCAGACTGTCACTTAACACAGGACTTATGTGTTACCCTCAGGGGGGGCCTGCGTGCTCCCAAGGAAGTCCTGGTGCGCCAGGCTATTGTTCAACTGCAGGGTTGGGTCCCTGAGTTGGGAAGCCAGGTTCAGAGGCTGTCTGACCTGGAGGGTGGGACCACTGTAATCAGTGTCCTGACCCATGTCACTTCTAGGGGTACCACTCAAGTTGGGAGTAGGCAGTACTCTGGAAGGGGGTGCAGAGGGAGGGAGTCCTCGCCTCTGACCCTGGTACAAATTGAGAGTTTAGACCCAAGATTAGAGGGCCAGGTGCAGGGTGTCCCCCCTGACCTGGTACCCCAGATGCAGGATAGCACCCCTGAACTGGTGGGCGAATTGTGCAGGTCACCTGCCACAGTTGCCCTGACAATTCTGACAAGGGGTACCACTCCAAGTGGGAGGGTACAGAGCCCCAAGGAAGAGGATCGGGTGTGGGAGAAGCCACCCCAGTCTCTGGTCCAGCCACCGGGTACAGGCCAGGGGCTGGTGGGTCAGTGCCAGGATATCATACCTGACCTGACAGGAGGGAGTGGACAAAGGGTGCCAAGCACCTCGGGCTACTGCCTCCCGCTCTCTGAGGCCACAGAGGTTTGCGAGCCCGGAGAGGCATGAAGCCTGGGTCTCAGCCCTGACTACTGCCAGTGGCCACTGTGATTTGATGACTGTCTGTTGGGACACACCTGTGAGCAAGTTAAGGTTAGAGGCTGCACAGGTGGTGTCCACAGAGGAAGAGAAGGGTGCCCCATGGATTGGCGTGGTAGACCCTGAGAGTATGGACAGAGGATATGAAATAGGCTCAGATGGGTGTAGAACTGGAATGTGCCCCTGCTGTTGCGGCCTTGCAGGCCAGGTCCATGTTCTATCGCCCAAAGCAGGAAAGCCCATCACGGTAGTGATTGGTCTACTTTGCGTTTTGGCTGTAAGGGGGTTGTGTTGGACCTGGCCCTCTCTGCAGGGTCATCCTTTAACTTTTTGCCTTCCTCCAATATTCTCTCTGACCTGTTTTTGTTAGTTTAATGGCTATGGGCACTTTACCACTGCTGACCAGTGCTAAAGTGCATATGCTCTCCCTACTGAAAAGTGTATCCGTAATTGATTTCCATGATTGCCTTATTTGGTTTACTGTCAATCCCCAGTAACGTGCACGAGAAGTGCCGGGGCTTGTAGATACAAATGCTGCTAGTGGGCCTGCAGCGCTAGTTGCGCCACCCACAGAAGCGGCCACGTTAGATGTGTCTCGTGTCCACCATTGCAGACCCTGCGTACAGTCTGGTACTGTCACGCTGACTGCGCAAGTGCACACACTTGCCAGTCCCTAAACCTTCCCTTAACTTCATATCAGTCACCCCTATGGTAGGCCCACGGGCAGGGTGCATTGTAAGCATGGGTAGGACAAGCCTGGTGTGTGGCATGTCCTAATAGTGAATTACCGCCCTTTTCGTTCTTCACTATTTAAGGGCTACCTGTTCTCATAGGCCAAGATGAGCTGCAGGAATTATTACACACTATAGTCCCGGCAGGCTCAGGGAACACGGTGGCCCGTTAAGTTTAGTATGCCTGAACTCAGAATAATAAAATACTTCTGTGAGAAGTTGGCCTGATGTATGATGTCTCCAATTCTGGGGGCACCTTGTATCAGTCCAAACAATCCCTTATGTTGGTGGTTGTAAGTCAACCTTATAGACAAGCTATCCTAATGGTAGCGTGGACTAAGCAGCCCTTAGGCTAAACTCAACAGGGCATGTGAAGCCAGCTGTTTTACCATATGCAATCCTGTAATACCAAATGAAATAACACCACACAAGTTATATATTATAAAAATATATGTATTTATTACTAGAATAATCCTCTGTACTCTTTATGAGTGCAGAGGCACAAGCGTTTAAACAAAAGCATAATTAAACATACACAAGTTGCACAATTTTGGATAAGCCCGGTGGCCACTCAAACCATATACTAAAATAGTGGTATAAGTACCACCTCTCGAACAATGGTAGGGCCTAGGGCCTTGTGAATCGCTGGGACTACTCGGGACTAACAGTGATGAAGTCGGGAGAGGCCCGCGGGACTCGGGTGCAGCGCCTAAAGCAACAGGCCTTGGCAAATGCAACCCACGCAGGATTTGAAGATCGCTTCTTACCTGGACCAGCAAGGTCAGATAGATTACTCCTTTTTAGGGGAGCGAGGGCATGTCTGGAGCAACCAGACCAGCAGAGTAAATTCAAGGATTCGTCGGTATTGGGGCCACTAGCCAACGGGCAAGTGACCGGACCAACGCGTCGAGCAGGAAAATGCAAAAGGGCCCCACACAGCACTCGGTGAGTGTAGAGGGGAGATCTTCAGAGCAAAAGCTGCTCGGGGCTGGGGCTTCTTAAACCCCAATGCACAGCTTCGAGGGAGCCTCGGGAGCTGCACGGTCAGCACTTCGTAGTTTTTCCAAGATGGCCAGCTCCACGCTTCACGTCGCCTCCATGGGTCTCAGATTCGCTGGGACTGTGGATCGGGCTGTTAGAAGTCAGGCAAGCTGGGTCTCGTCGATCTCTGTCACTCGAGTTCCGGCGGGAACTGCAACAAAGCAAACCGTTGGGCGCTGGATGGTGCCTGTTTGCACAGGGTGTATAGAAAAAGGAAAGTTGGCAAAAGGAGGAACAGATATGGACACATTTTCACAATAGATGACAGTAAATTCTCCTATTGGTCCTGTGACTAACGTCCACTGCGGAATTATTCAAATGTTTTCTAATATCATCACACCCACGGAAGGATAAGATTACACTTTTTATTTTTTGTAATCTGTTCAAATTATACTTTTTTCATTTCTTTATGTATATCACAAAACACAGGCACAAAATCCTCTCAAAAATTTATACATTATACGCAACAAATAAGCCTACCTATGTACATACCTATATACAACAAATATACACAATGGAACAACATTTACACTTTATACAGCGAAAACATATAACAAAAACAATATATGACAGAGAAGGGAAGGGTCTAATTTGTATATATATCTCTATTAAGTACTTCCTATCTTACACCCTATAGAACAGTACTACAAAAAGTGTCCGCCTATTAAATCTAGGTGGTACACTGGGAGGTAATCGAACACACCGGTTCCAAACGAAAACTTTGTGGAACCCCACTCTTCACATGTGTCCAGTGAAGTATCTTTCACAAATAAATTGAGAACAGGACTCCTCCAAAGGGAAAGTGTCGACGCGGTCGCGTTTCGGCCTTCCAAAGAATTAGGCCTACCCAGGACAGGGCGACAGAAATAGGGGGAAACAAACCTAGAAATACATATAATACAATACATTAACTTGCAGGCAGATGATCAACACTCCGCGTGCCACCGCGCCCCGCTCCACAACCGTCACCGTCCTACTTCCACTATGGTCACGTGTCTCTACCAACCAGGATTACATCCAAGTAACAAGCTCAAAAACGGGGAGAAAACCAGAGGATAACACCATGGCTAACCTGTGAAACTGTAACATCCCCAAAAGAATGAGGAGAATAAGGGTCGGGGAAATTGTGCTCTAGGTCCACATAATGCAAAAAACATTGTGGTGGTTAACTAAATGGGTCAGTACTCAAAGTAAGAAAAGGTGCGTGCAATCAGTGATCACCACGTGCCTTAGATTATTAGCAAAGACTACTGACGCCGCAGAACTAAACCTGATTACTTACTTTAGCTTCACGGTGGCAAGTCACCTACTATGTCGACAAACGCCAAATATTTCTACAAAAATGAAAGCACACGTAAGTAGGGCACATCCCTAGGGACATAAACGGTCTAAGGTGGCAAAACAACTTCAAAGTGCACATACACCCCATATCCTGGTATCCTACCTTACATTGTCCTATCTTATATTCAAGGGGGTCAATCGCAGGGTTCTAGAATCATCCTGTGTGCACTGAAATAAACGAAACGGAAATGGAATCGCGTTAATGTGGAGACCAGCCAGATCAAATCCACACCCACGTTGTATCTGAGACCAATTTCCCTCGTCACACGCGCTACGGAACTCACCGGAAAATCCAATGTCGGCAGTCCAAAATACTGCAGCAACACGTCACCATGAAGGTCCGATCAAACACTGCCTCAGCTATCTCGGCATATATCCCCAGGTGCCGTCCTCGCCGTGGCCCCCCATGTGACCGGGAGGTGCCGAGTGCACGCAATGGGGATAGAAAGGGGACTACGATATGTCCCTACTCTGCTCCCTTCTCCCTCCTTACTCGAAAACAAAACTACCCAAGTCGACGTCCTAAGGTACATTTAACCATATAAAAAAATATAATATATACAAATGGTATTACCAAATTAAAAATACCAGACTTTCTATTATCAACACAAAAGCACCAGGAGAACCAAAATCAAACGCCTGTGGACTGATTGATCAAAAGACTATTCCTCCTCATCCAAATGAATTAAGGAAGTAGCCTCTCTCCGTGAGGGTAGCAGGTCCTCGTAATTCAACTGTCTAAACAAAGGTACATAACTATACTAAGGGCAGAAGTAACGATGGATTCTAAAGGTGTGGGGAAAGCCTCCGATATTAAGTGCATGGAGTATCTAAATTATAACCTTGGCTCCCCTCATGACTTGACCACAATAAGTACCAACTAATAGTGGTGACCTGCGATGAAACGGGAGGAGCAGGGCGCCGGGTGGTCACAGAGTGAATGGTCATCTCCAATCCGTTACATTGAACAAAGCCTCCTGATATTAAGTACATGGGGCATCTACATTATAACTAGGTTCCCCTCATGACTTGACCACAATAAGTACCAACTAATAGTGGTGACCTGCGATGAAACGGATGGGGCAGAGCGCCGGGTGGTCACAGAGTGAAGGGTCATCTCCAAGCAATTACATTGAAGTATATACATAGTGACAATATCACACAGCATTTCAAGCATTCAGACAATGGAAAAAATGACATTATCATCAACAAAAAACAATACCAACATAATAATATTTTATATACAATATATACACAATAGCCTATAGCCTATATGCGGAACAGCAGGGGTGCTCTAGTCTCCAAAGACCCCTCATCATTGACCTAAGATCATATCAGTGCCCAAATTTCATCACGGTCATTAAGTCCTCCCCTGGCAGTTTCATACTTCTCAATCATCCTTGCCTCCAATTTATTGAGGGTCGTTTGTACCTTCATTTTATTCTGCGCCTTCACTCCCAATAGTACAGACCAATTGATATCGTTCTCATCGTGTCCTGCCTCAACATAATGTTGTACTAATGGTGCTCCCATGTTTCGGCACCTAATCCTAGACTGATGTTGCACCACCCTCATCTTTACACTCTGAGTCGTTTGCCCTATGTATGTTTTACCACACGGACACGTGATGCAATACACCACATTTTTGGTGTTACAGTTTGAGAAGCCTAATTGTACATGCCTCTTGTTGTTAATTGTCACTTGCTTGGTATTGGCAGTGTATGGACATACTACACAACCATTGCACTTGTAGTGTCCTACTATAGGGGGGAGACTCAACATACTCCTCAGGTTACCTTTCTCAGACGGAATTCTTGTTGCCTTGACTAGATGTTGCCTAATGTTTTTGGCCTTTCGGAATGCAAAAAGTGGTTTGGGGATATCAAACTGTTCTATTAATCGCCAGTTCCTCAGAATAATTTGCTTGATTTTATTAGCCTTCGGGTTGTAAGTGAGAACGCAGGTCATCTTATCAGTGTTTTGTTTTTCCTTAGGTGTAAGTAGTGAAGAACTAGTAAATTTTGTTCTCAGGGAATACTTACTAATATAACAAAAACTTGGCACAGAAGCTGTAATATGAAAAGACATCTTTATTAAACTTAACATAGTGAGGCCAAAGACACGGTGGTGACGAGCTTGGAGCAGCGCTACTTGCTGGAGAGCCCAGCTGATGCAGAAAGCCCACGGACGCTGCCCCTCCCTTTTGACGCGCTGAGAGAGACGCTGCCTTTTCTCCTGCCGAGAAATCCAGGTTCCGGCGTTCCCGGCTTGCCCTCGCGGGTAACTGGGATACCGAGTCCTGAGACAGAGATACCAACCCTCCAGCCTTCTAAATCCCAGGTACTGAACTGACTAACCCCTTACAGAGAATTCTTGAGTCAGATTCTTGGCAAAGCAAACTTAACTTAAACTGCTACTTACTTACTCCATCCCACGTATTAGGCTTAGGTCAGGTACACCGGGGTAGGCGTAGTTAGAAGCACCAGTTGAGAACGATTAGTCAATGTATATATGTATGTATATCTTTTATCCATTTTAAGTATCATATGGCTAAGAAACCATATCAATGCTTTTACAGTATTATTTTATAATCCTGCTTTTACTGTATGCACTTTACTTAACTATAAATATTGCAATAATAGCGATTCATTTCTCTTGTATGAGAAAAGAGACTGATCAATAAATAACACCTTTTTATTGAAAACGCCCGTCTCTTCCTTTTCTCTACAATCTGGTGAAACTAAGTATGCACGTACTGACTGAGTGAAATAGTTGTCTTTTGTTTTGACACGACTCTAGAGATATACTCTTGATTAGGGGGAGCAAAGTTGTCATGTTCTATGGTTGTCAGAAACTAAATCCCTTCTTGTCTATCCAGGGAGGTTAAACTCCTCCTTGCCTATTCGAGAAAGTTTCTAGTGAACTCTGAGCTAGCTGGCACACATAACTTTAAGTCTAATATCGTCAGTAGAAGACCTAGTTAACCACAGTCCTACGTCTATACTATTTGAAGATATTATTCCAATGCGCAGAGCCTATTGGGAAAATAGGAACTACACTACAAGGCCACGTCACCCAGAAGCCGTAGCAAGTGAATGAGGTAGTCTGAGGAACACAGAGGACAGAGGCCTTTTATATGTTTTTAGCGTTACATGACTCAGTACAAAAAGAAAGGGGCAGTTCTAGCTTTTGCAAACATGCAAAAACCCAACATTCCTTCTTACACAAGCTGCAGAAACCCATAATAAAAACCCGGCACATCCCCATCGTAAACAGGCCATAAAGAAGGGAGCAGAGACAGGTGTGAGTAAGATAAGACATAGTTGTGTGCAATAAAGGTTTACGATCTCCTGTGCCTTCATGCTTAATCTTGATCAGCTACTGGGAAAGGAACTGGTCGAACAGGTTTGGCTTCGGGCAGTGGAGTCAGCTTGCCCAGGTCACACAGAAGTCAAAGAATGTGTACGTGTCCTTAAGACTCGCTTGGCCTAGGTCATCTGCCTATGTGAGGGCAATCACAAAATGGCTGCCGTTCACAAAATGGAACCCGAGGGTTCAGGACGAAAACTCTGATTTCAGGGTGATTCTGTCATTTGAATATGACGAAAATGCTTGTGCATAGTGTACTAGCCATTCTCGGTCTGCTGATATCAAAATCGTCATGATACGACGATGTTTATGACATAGGTCCAAAATTTTCAGTACCACAGACGCTCCTTTTGCCCTTACATAGGCAATAACCTATACTCACGCTAGTCCAGGTCTATATTTATCAAATCATCAAGATGTTGCTGAAGCATAATCCTATTACTTAGCGACTCTCTCGAGACAGGTCTCCTTACACACGCAGTAGCACAAAGTCCATATATGGCAGGACCAAATAGGGAATGCTCTATCTGTAGTATGTGGTATAAGACCACACACCCAACAATTAGTGATGTTCACTACTAACTGGTGTCGATGCAGAAACTGTACAAAATGAATTATCAGTAAACTCTGACCTCCTAACTAGTCCATGTTCAGGTAAAATCTGGAAAGAATGCAAAGAAGTAGAAGTAGGAAGAGACATAGGTTGGGAGGTGGGTACAGATGTGAATTGGGCAGCAAAAACAATCCCACCCATAAAAGACAATGCCATGTTTAAAAAAACACTAGAAAACACGTCATTAAGAACATATAGACAAAGTAGTGACCGCTATTACAAATGAAATCATAATTTTTCACAACCCGAAGCAAAAGGTAAATCCTAAAATTATCTAGTAACATTGTAGGTCTTCCTATGCATTTTCTGTAATTTATTATATGTTCAAGCGAAACAGTGGTGACCCTCATTAATGCTCTGAGGTGAAAAGGGGATACTCTTCCACAGAAAATGGACTTTATTCTGCTTTTACTAAACAGAATACTATTTAAAAATAATGCCAGTTGAACAATAAAATCATTCTCCTAACACTTAGTCTATACAATTACACGGAAACCTCTTGTGAAACCAACTACGCCCAGAGTCTGTTCAAAAAGCCTCTCTGGCAGGCTTCTATTGTCCAATCAAGTCTGCTTCCGTTGTTGCATGGGCCTTTGGATTCAGGCCTCCCATGCTCTGATGCTCAGTATCTGTTGGAGTGCCCTCCTGGCAAACACTCATAGCTCATTCACAAAGTCTCAATGTCTCAAGGCAGTGCACCGTATCTCTCCTCTGCGGCAGACACTACAGATATTGTGCTCTTCATTGGTCAATGGGCACAGATCATCTTGTGCAGACCCGGGACCATTCTCAGACTCCAACACTCATCATTCAGTGTCAGAGGACGCTCAGGCCACTCTTTCATGGGCACCAGAATGGAGTGCCTTTTGCCACTCTTGGATCCTCCGGTGCACTGCACTTCCGTTGAAGCAAGGGAAAAAGGGGTGCGTGGCCAAAACTCAGGCCAAGGGGCTCAAGGGACTGCACACTGTCAGAGGTTAACCAGCACATGACAGGCGCTCTTTTGCACTGAAATCTCAAGGGACTGCACACTGTCAGAGGTTAACCAGCACATGACAGGCGCTCTTTTGCACTGAAATCTCAAGGAACTGTGGCAAAACCAGCTCCTTCTTCTTTTCTGATGTTGAACGCCTTCTGATGAAGCAAGTGCGATGCTTTAAACAGTTCATTGTACAACAAGGGGACTGCAAACAGGTGGCCTGCGATCTTCATAGGAGTGGCCACACGCCATGGGACAATTCTGCGTTGAAATACACTGTCATTCTCAAAGGCAATACAAAAACAAAGGCAATAGGCAAAACAGTGCCTCTAGGCTCTTCAATTGGGTTTCCGTGTGAGAGCATATCTTTCATCATCATAGCGACATGGGAATTCTATCTGAATGGATGTCCTCACACATAGTGGCATCGTCTAATTGGGTAAACACATTTTATCTCAATGATTTCATATAGGTGTTCCTACATTCCTCATCTAGCACATCTCAAAAGAGAGATCACATACATATTATCAGGGACATGTAGATACTTTCTTTTACTAATTGTGCATCAGGTGGACTATGCAATACAAAAGCTAATTATCAAGATGTGGAAACAAAAGACAAGAACTCGAGAGTCCTGGTATTTCCATTATTTATAATACATCTGGTCCATCAAAAATTAAAGCAGTAAAAAAGGAACTAAAAAAACAATTTTAGAATAGGCATTGAATTTGTCATATTAAAAAAACGTAATGTGTCTCCTATTGAGGTGGAAAGCTTATCTTACTATAGTTAGTTAATCAGTCCTAACAGTCCTAACAGTCAGACTGGAAAAACATCAGAATAGGCCTAAAGAAAATTCTTAGAAACCAGTCTAGTTGTGCAACAGGGAATTATACATAAAATGGGGGTCCATGGTACATTACTGCAATCTGAAAGTGCGAACCTGAACAATACACTGATAATAATAAAAGCTGACTGGTGAAAAGAATACGGAAAAGAGGAATGGGACACAGCTAAAATCCCCAATAACTAGGCCTGATGTGCTTGGGTGATAGTCAGGCATGTGACACAATACCAAGAGTATGGGTGATACAAAAAAAAAAATCACAATAGTTTACAAATTTAACTCTACCGCTGGCCCTCTGCACCAGATACGGTAATCTCAGCTAATGTTCCAGTTCCTTCTTCAGGAAAAAATGAAACCTGGTTTCTTTTACGGTTCAGAGCTTAGGAAGCAGAATAAAACTGACTAATGTGATATAGAAATTAAGTCACCATGTACAAGAGTCACAAATCTATAATTTATCCTTACGTCCAATCAGGATATATAATTTTAGGGCTGCCTGTTCCTTACAGGAAAGGGCAGTATCGTGACTACAAATGACACAATTTGCTGTTTATTTTTCTTCAATACTTATAGCCAAATTTGACATACACTGGTGAAGTGTTGTCTGTCTGGTTCACAATATGCGAAAATTTTACCCAACTGTTGACAGCGACACGTATTGTCATACATGTCCCCTCACAACGACACGGGTGAATTTGTAATAATTTCTTAAACAGCAACATAAAACATGCAAAAACGCACAAAACGGACGTCAAGCCATCAGATATACTCGCTGTAAAACGGTAGCATATATAAATGAGCGGTGACGCATAATACCGTGTAAGGATACCCTCCTGTTTGACAGTAGATCACCAATAGTGGGTATCTGCTGTCAAATACAACTTTCGGACACACAGAACCAGCAAGAACAATTCATGATAGAACAAAATACACAAACATGAAAAACGCATGGACATTTCTTTCCAAAGGAGTTGCGGAAAAAGAAAAACATCTCATTTCAACCAACCAAACTCACGTGTCTTGTGAGTCTTAAAATCCCCCAGAGCAATCCATGAATGATCTGTGAGCAGAAGCGAAAAGGAAAAAAAAATACACAGCACACAAAAGAGAGACATTTCTGATAATAAACAGACATCAATTGTAACTTTTAAGCAGAAGGCAAAACATGATACACATTAACAAACACAAAAATAAATTTCCATTACTTAACTGTTACCATCTTGTCAGTCACCTTGTAACATGAAGCCCTTTTAACTTTTAGAGGTAAAATCCTTTCCCTGACACCTAAAATTAGCCTTGTGCCACAATCTCCATGATAAAAAAAAATTCTTAATTGGCAAATCCTTCTTACTTATTCATGTAGGCTTCAAAACTTTAGTAAAAGGCTGCATCTTATTTTTTTGTCTAAGACGTAATGCAACACTTCGTTTTCTGTACTAGCAGACATTATTTTTTAGAGCAGAAATACAAATGTCATGATGTTGGGACTTTTAAAGAAACCTTTCAAGAAACCTTATTTATATTTCCCTTTGGAATTAAGTCTTTAACTTTAAACCAGAAATTCCACCTTGCAGAGGCCTGTTTAGCAATGTTATTCTGCATTTCACAGAGACAAGGCTCGAATTTAAAAGGTCATAATGCCAACACGACAGAGACAGAAGGCCTACTACATTTACTGTGAAGGGTTCACACATACCAGTTTTTAGAACAAATGCTTGCTACCACCCTATACAATGGTACTCATTTTAACCACCTAACATTGATGAACATCTAAATGGGCCCCGCTAAAGTTAGAACCTTCAACCCTGATATTAACACAAACCTCTGTACCGGGCACATTGGCTCACTGAGCTATGAAAAACAACCTCAACAACAACCCACAAGTTTGTATTATGCACAAATGTATGCATTTACTGAAGCCAGAGACACTTTCAAGCTATGGTAAATGCCAAGAATCTGTGTTAAAAACCCATTTAACTCAATTTCGACTTTTATCTTTGGGGCACTTAAAAATAAATATCCTATAATTTTTTTACATATTAATCATCCTCAGGATGTTCTTTATACATTACAGATATTAGACATTAGTCATATCTCATGTAAATCCTTGGAAAAAGGAGTTTTTTTACGCCTGCGCCAAGTGAAAACCACCATGTAAATTACCTAATTACACCGTAACACATAACTTAAATCAAATTTTAATACTAGGAGGTCATAGTATGAGTATTAAGCTTTATAAATATCAAAAAACGATTTTAAAAAGCACTTATTTTTTTTCTCAAATAATTTTTCCATAATTAATAATTTTTCGTTCAATGAAACCAATTATCTGTTTTTATGATAACTCCACATATAAAGGTAAGCTGCATCCCTTGCCTATCATTTTTAGATGCATTCATTTATGCACCTACGCACAAAAAGCCTAACTTAAACATGACATTTCTCGTGCCAGTTTTTAAAGGACAATCAGTATTTAGCGACAGAACCAAATAATATACTTTGAAAAAAAAAATGCTTCAAGAGAAGAAAACCCCATTTGGAATGTCTTCCAGTGATACAAAGTGATGAACCTTATTTTTGTAACCCTCTAAAACACTACTCTGAAATGAAAAAGGCCAACTATGATTAACTAACGGCTAAGTCCAATACAGCGCTGTAAGCTATTACTGAAGTTACACTAATGAGAAAAACCAAATAGACAATGAAACACACATTGAACCCACAAATCAACACTTAGGACGAAAACAAAGGACAGCCCATAGGCTGTACTCAAACCAACCCATTTGTAAATATTAGCTGTAAGTCATATTTACAAGAAACACGTCTCAATAGGGTTCCAAAAGACTGCAAAAACACAGCCCAACAGACTGCTGTATGTGCACGAAGCCACAATACACTTAATTCACTATTTTTGGCTGGCAGAACACAAAAAAATGTTCTGCATATCTCCATTCATAAAACTGCGCAGAACAAAGGATCCTTGTTTTGTATTATGTCATATATTAATTCCCTGGGGATACAAAATCACCAAGGAAGAAATATGTTTTTTAAATCTAAACCTATTTAGATAGCCCCTTTAGGGGAAGCCGGCTAATCCAAACGTATACAAAGTTGGCCAACACAAATCTCCAAATTCGCTAAGATCAGGCATCTTATAGCTCACTAATCTAGCTTCAAACTTCAGGGGGCTATCTCTATCGATACATTCGTAAATATGCAAGACCCTCGGTTTTCGAAAATTGCAATCTTCAAATAAAACTAAGGACCAAACAAACTAAAAATCAAACTAAGGAACCAAAGAACAAAGGACTGGGAGCGACCCACTTATACTTAACTCTTACTTTTACTAATCAAAATGTTATGCAGATTCTAACTCTCAAGTTGTACATGATCTAACGGTCTTTTAAAGAATACTCACGCCAAAAAGGTTATCAGTCAGGAATGACATCATGTGGAGGATCAAAAATCAGGAAGATCAGAAATATACTGGGCTGCAGAATCAAAGAATCTCCAGAATCCCCGTGCACAGAGTACCTTCTTAGTAGAATCCTGTTCTGTCCTCCTCAGTTTATTTCAGTCTCCTGGCACGATCACTTCCACAGAAAGTCACTTCTCTGATGATCCCCGCGTTAGGGCGCCAACTGAAGAACTAGTCAATTTCGTTCTCAGGGAATACTTACTAATATAACAAAAACTTGGCACAGAAGCTGTAATATGAAAAGACATCTTTATTAAACTTAACATAGTGAGGCTGTAGTGTGTTTATCTAGGTACCTATATTGATACTCCTATTTCTGACCCTTGTCCAGTTATTAATTCACTAATGGCCATACAACGGCACAGAAACCCGTTTTCAGATTAAGTCATAGCGCATGCTGTCACATTAAGCAAGCCCTATTCCTCCAGCCCCCTAGAAAGCACACCGAGTTCTCAAAACAAACCAAACCTCCAGCAGACCTGGGAAATCCCCCGCAGCTATTGTTTTGATTACGTTCGAGAACTCCTGAAAAGAATGTAAGAACGACCAGTCCTTATGACATTCTTACTGACGTCTTATGTCCATCCTTACGTCAAACTCGGCACCTTTCAGGTATAAATATACCGACGCTGCCCTAAGCAAAGACACGGTGGTGACGAGCTTGGAGCAGCGCTACTTGCCGGAGAGCCCAGCTGATGCAGAAAGCCCACGGACGCTGCCCCTCCCTTTTGACGCGCTGAGAGAGACGCTGCCTTTTCTCCTGCCGAGAAATCCAGCCTCCGGCGTTCCCGGCTTGCCCTCGCGGGTAACTGGGATACCGAGTCCTGAGACAGAGATACCAACCCTCCAGCCTTCTAAATCCCAGGTACTGAACTGACTAACCCCTTACAGAGAATTCTTGAGTCAGATTCTTGGCAAAGCAAACTTAACTTAAACTGCTACTTACTTACTCCATCCCACGTATTAGGCTTAGGTCAGGTACACCGGGGTAGGCGTAGTTAGAAGCACCAGTTGAGAACGATTAGTCAATGTATATATGTATGTATATCTTTTATCCATTTTAAGTATCATATGGCTAAGAAACCATATCAATGCTTTTACAGTATTATTTTATAATCCTGCTTTTACTGTATGCACTTTACTTAACTATAAGTATTGCAATAATAGCGATTCATTTCTCTTGTATGAGAAAAGAGACTGATCAATAAATAACACCTTTTTATTGAAAACGCCCGTCTCTTCCTTTTCTCTACAATCTGGTGAAACTAAGTATGCACGTACTGACTGCGTGAAATAGTTGTCTTTTGTTTTCACACGACTCTAGAGATATACTCTTGATTAGGGGGAGCAAAGTTGTCATGTTCTATGGTTGTCAGAAACTAAATCCCTTCTTGTCTATCCAGGGAGGTTAAACTCCTCCTTGCCTATTCGAGAAAGTTTCTAGTGAACTCTGAGCTAGCTGGCACACATAATTTTAAGTCTAATATCGTCAGTAGAAGACCTAGTTAACCACAGTCCTACGTCTATACTATTTGAAGATATTATTCCAATGCGCAGAGCCTATTGGGAAAATAGGAACTACACTACAAGGCCACGTCACCCAGAAGCCGTAGCAAGTGAATGAGGTAGTCTGAGGAACACAGAGGACAGAGGCCTTTTATATGTTTTTAGCGTTACATGAAGCAGTACAAAAAGAAAGGGGCAGTTCTAGCTTTTGCAAACATGCAAAAACCCAACATTCCTTCTTACACAAGCTGCAGAAACCCATAATAAAAACCCGGCACATCCCCATCGTAAACAGGCCATAAAGAAGGGAGCAGAGACAGGTGTGAGTAAGATAAGACATAGTTATGTGCAATAAAGGTTTACGATCTCCTGTGCCTTCATGCTTAATCTTGATCAGCTACTGGGAAAGGAACTGGTCGAACAGGTTTGGCTTCGGGCAGTGGAGTCAGCTTGCCCAGGTCACACAGATGTCAAAGAAGGTGTACGTGTCCTTAAGACTCACTTGGCCTAGGTCATCTGCCTATGTGAGGGCAATCACAAAATGGCTGCCGTTCACAAAATGGAACCCGAGGGTTCAGGACGAAAACTCTGATTTCAGGGTGATTCTGTCATTTGAATATGACAAAAATGCTTGTGCATAGTGTACTAGCCATTCTCGGTCTGCTGATATCAAAATCGTCATGATACGATGATGTTTATGACATAGGTCCAAAATTTTCAGTACCACAGAAGAGACTCACGCAGCGTGAACCACGCCCGCTTCAATGCTGTCCTAACCAGTTTTTTGGGGTACCCTCTATTGACAAGCTTAGTTTGTAGCTGTTCGGCATTTGCAAAATAGTCACTCTTATTACTGCATTTGCGCCGGATCCTTAGAAATTGCCCATAGGGCAAATTTTCTTTCAGGGTCCTGGGGTGTCCGCTGTTAAAGTGGAGTAATGTGTTACGATCTGTAGGTTTACAGTAGAGGCTCACTTCTAGTTTCCCCTCGTTGTGTATCACATTCAAATCCAAGAAATTAATTTTGGAATTACTGTAAGTGATGGTAAATTTCAGATCCGCTGATAAATTGTTCAACCACCCATGAAAAGCCATTAGTTGTTCTGAACTTACTCCCCAGACCATAAAGATGTCGTCGATAAATCGACTCCACCTTATGATCTGGGCTCTAAATGGTGTTGTATCTCTAAAGATGTGGTTTTTTTCAAACACATCCATCACCAGGTTAGCGATCTCCGGCGCAAAACAACAGCCCATGGCTACTCCCTTTATCTGCAAAAAAAATCATTTTTAAAAGAAAAAAAGCTCTTTTTTAAACAGATCTTTGCCAAAGCTGAAATGAAACTGGTCGGGACAGCGTGTGGTCTAGTCCTCGTCTCCAACACTAAATAACATAACATAACATAACACTTGTATAGCGCACTACTCACCCGGGAGGGTCTCAAGGCGCTTGGGGGGAGGGGGGTTGCTACTGCTCGAACAGCCAGGTCTTGAGTTGTCTCCTGAAGGCGAGGTGGTCCTGGGTCAGCCGAAGGTGGATGGGGAGGGAGTTCCATGTCTTGGCAGCCAGGTAGCAGAAGGATCTTCCTCCGGCGGTGGCTCTTCGGATGCGTGGTACGGCGGCGAGGGCTAGGCTGGTGGACCGTAGCTGGCGGGTGGGCGTGTAGAATGTCAGGCGGTCGTTGAGGTACTTGGGGCCCAGGTCGTGGAGAGACTTGTGTGCATGGGTGAGGAGCCGGAACGTGATCCTCTTGTTGACGGGGAGCCAGTGCAGGTCTTTCAGGTGGCCGGAGATGTGGTTGCGTCGGGGGATGTCCAGGATGAGTCGGGCGGAGGCGTTCTGGATGCGTTGGAGTTTTTTCTGTAGCTTGGCTGTGGTTCCGGCATAGAGGGTGTTTCCGTAGTCCAGTTGGCTGGTGACGAGGGCCTGGGTGACCGTCCTCCTGGTTTCGGTCGGGATCCATCGGAAGATCTTTCGGAGCATACGCAGGGTGTTGAAGCACGATGAGGAGACGGCGTTGACTTGTCTGGTCATCGAGAGGGAAGAGTCCAGGATGAAGCCCAGGTTGCGTGCATGGTCGGTTGGCTTGGGTGCGGTGCCCAGGGCGGGGCCACCAGGAGTCGTCCCAGGCGGAGGGCGATGGTCCCAGGATGAGGACTTCCGTCTTGTCTGAGTTCAGTTTCAGGCGGCTGTCCTTCATCCACTCGGCGACGTCTTTCATCCCTTCGTGTAGGCAGGTTCTGGCGGTGTCGGGGTCTCTGGTGAGGGAGAGGATCAGCTGGGTGTCGTTGGCGTAGGAGATGATGTTGAGGTTGTGTTGGCGTGTGATGGCTGCAAGAGGTCTCATGTAGACGTTGAAGAGGGTGGGGCTGAGTGAAGATCCTTGCGGAACGCCGTAGATGACTTCGGTGGCCTCGGATCGAAACGGGGGGAGGCGGACTCTCTGTGTTCTTCCGGCGAGGAACGAGGTGATCCACTCCAGTGCCTTCTCTTGGATGCCGATGTTGCTGAGGCGTTGAACTAGGGTGTGGTGGCAGACAGTGTCGAACGCTGCAGAGAGGTCCAGGAGGATGAGGGCAGCAGTTTCGCCGTTGTCGAGCAGGGCTCGGATGTCGTCGGTGGCGGCGATGAGGGCGGTCTCGGTGCTGTGGTTGGCTCTGAAACCGGACTGCGAGGGGTCGAGGGATCCGTTCGTCTCGAGGAAGGCGGCCAGCTGTCTGTTGACGATCTTCTCAATGACTTTAGCAGGAAAAGGGAGGAGCGAGATGGGGCGGAAGTTTTTGAGGTCGGTTGGTTTCTTCAGCAGGGCGCTGAGCTCGGCGTGCTTCCAGCTCTCCGGGAAGGCGGCGGTGTTGATGGAGGTGTTGATGATGTTCCGGAGTTGTGGTACGATGGTGGAGTCGGCCTTGTTGAAGACGTGGTGGGGGCAGGGGTCGGTCAGTGATCCGGAGTGGATGGTGTTCATCGTGCGGATTGTGTCCTCGGTGGTCACCGTGGTCCAGGTGCGGAGGGTGGTGGGGGGCGTTGGTTCGACGGTGGGGTGCGTGGTTGGTGCGCTGAAGCTGTTGTGGATGTTGGCGATCTTGCGGTGGAAGAACGAGGCGAGGGAGTCGCAGAGGTCTTGTGACGGAGTGATGTCGTTGTTGCCGGTGCTGGGGTTGGAAAACTCCTTGACGATGCTGAAGAGTTCCTTGCTGTCGTAGGCGTTGATGTCTAATCGTTCCTTCAGGGATTTCTTCTTGGTGGTGCGGATAAGCTGGTGGTGCTTGCGGGTGGCGTGTTTGAGGACGGTCTTGTTGTCGGTGGTCTGGTCGAGGAGCCAGGCTTTCTCGAGGGTGCGGCAGGTCTTCTTGGAGTCCTTGAGTTCGTCGGTGAACCAGGATGCCTTCTTGCTTCTGGGTCTGCTGGGGGGGTTCTTCAGTGGTGCGAGGTCGTCGGCGCAGGCGGTCAGCCACTGCGTGAGGTTGCGGGCTGCTTCGTTGGGGTCCGGTATGCTGGCAGGTGGGTTCTGGCTGAGGGAGGTGGTGAGCTGGTCGGCGGTGATCTTGCTCCAGCTTCTGTGGGGAACCTGGAGCGGGTGGTGGTGGGTTGTGGTTCTACTGAAGCTGAAGGGGACGCAGCTGTGGTCGGTCCAGTGGAGTCCGGTGGAGTGGCTGAAGGTGATGTGCTTGCTGGATGAGAAGACGGGGTCAAGCGTGTGGCCGGCATAGTGGGTGGGGGTGTTGACCAGTTGCTTGAGTCCGAGGTTGGCGAGGTTGTCCAGTAGGGCGGCGGTGTTGCGGTCCTTGTTGTTCTCCAGGTGGAAGTTGAGGTTCCCTAGGAGGATGTAGTCGGCGGAGGGGAGGGCGAGTGGGCTGATGAAGTCCGCGATGTCTTCGCTGAATTGTGTGCGTGGTCCCGGGGGTCTGTAGACGAGGGTGCCTCTGAGGGTCGTCTTTGGGTCGGTGTGAATCTGGAAGTGGAGATACTCGGCTGCAGCGAAGGTGTCGTTGGAGTCGGTCGTGATGCGGATGGTGTTCCTGTGGACGATGGCGATGCCTCCTCCGGTCTGGTTGACGCGGTCCCTCCTGATGATCTTGTACCCGTCCGGGATGGCGATGGCGATGTCGGGGGCTGAGGAGGCGTTCATCCAGGTTTCCGTGAGGAAGGCGACGTCTGGTGATGTTGCGTCGAGGAGGTTCCAGAGTTCCACGGCGTGTCTGTGGACGGAGCGGGTGTTGAGCAGGATGCACTTGAGGTGGTTGCTGCTGGTGCTTGGTTTGGCGGGTGCGGTGCAGGTTCGGAGGGAGGTGAACTTGCAGGCCTTGCAGGTGAAGGGTCCGTGGATGCGTCTCGGGGTGGCTCGGCAGCAGGCGGGGTTCCGGCCGGTATTGAGTGCGTTGAGGGCGGTGGCGTCGTAGGTCCGTCGGGTCGTCTTGCATCGGTGGGGGCCAGGGGTCCTGGCGCTGGGCGCGGTCCAGGCGCGGACGGGCGCAGACGGGCTTACCTTTGGTGCGCCTTCGGCGCACAATCGGCGCGCCCGCTGCGTGTCAACGCTGCGCGTACGAGGGGGCGACATAAGAAGGAGATGGGAGGGAGGAGCAGCTGGGTGGCGGGAGCGGGGCGGCGAATGGGAAGGAGGGGGCCGTGGCCGGCGGGTGGCAGTGGCGGGAAGGAGGGCAGCGGGCGGCTCAGCGGCGGCTGGGTCGCCCTGTGGAGAAGCGCGAGGAGGGAAAAAATGAGGCAAAACAAGGGAGAAAAGAGAAGGTAGCAAGGGCACAGCACAAAAAACGGGGGCAGCAAAGGGGCACAGCAGGGGAAAAAACGAGAAAAAAAGAGGGAGCAAAAGCTAAGAGCAAAAGAAGGTCACAAGGGCACAGCAGAACGAGGTCAGCAAGGGCACAGCCAAAAACGAGGGAAACAACAGGGCACAGCAGACGGAGGCAGTAGCAGGGGTGTGTGGGAGCGACCTCGCCTGGTTACAGGCTCAGCGGTCCAATACAAGTAGCGCTTCTTCTTGAGGGATGTTAGTGTAGAGGCTTTCAACATCGAAAGTGACCAGCAACTGCTGGTCACTCTCGAATATTGAATCCTCCACCTTGGAAATGAAATCCATAGAGTCCCTAATATAAGCCTCTGTCAATGGTACAAATGGTTTCAAAAACACGTCAATATATTTTGCAAGTGGTTCCAACAAGGAGCCACAAGCCGCAATAATGCGGCGGCCGGGGGGATGATTAATGTCCTTGTGGACTTTTGGCAGGACGTAGATATTAGGAATCTTTTGTGTGGTTGCATTGAGGAAATCATATTCCTTTCTGCACAAGTATCCTTCATCTAATGCTTGTGCAGTAATCTGTTGGATCTGGGCCTTCAGTCTATCGGTAGGGTCTTCCTTAATGGGGCGATAATGATCGATGTTATTAAGTTGTCTCAAAATTTCATTATCATACTCATCAACATCCCAGAGGACAATCCCTCCCCCCTTATCTGCTGGCTTAATAACAGTAAGGGGGTTGTTAGATAGGTCTTTCAATGCTACCATTTCCTGTTTGGAGAAATTGGGTTTAAAGAAAACTTTCTTCCGATTAAGTACATCAATTTCTCTTAGGACCTGTTCTTCAAAAAGGATAATTTCGTCCGGCATAGCCGAACTTTCAGGGCAAAAAATAGATTTCTTGTGTAGCCCGCTATTGTTTGTTTCCAATGTATCGTCCTTATCTGAAAAAAATACATTAAGTCTGATTTTGCAAAGAAATTGCAACTCTTCAGTCTTAACATTCACAGGGTCTTGTAGGGTCAATGGGACAAATGATAAACCCTTATGTAACACCTTTTCCTCTATCTCAGTTAAAGTGTGTTTGGAAAGGTTGTAAATGGGGATCAATTCATTTCTGCTGGTCTCTATCCCATTTTGTGTAACGTTTATCTGTTGTAGGTCCTGTGTCTTGTTCTGAAAACTCCCTGGTCTGGGGGGAGGGTGGTGGTGGTGGCCTCCATGGTCCTCTGAATCCCCTTCTCCCCCGTCCTCTGTCTTAAAAAGGAAGAGATCTGGGATACTGGAAGTATGTAGGGTAAGGTTCGTATTGCTGATATTGTTGGTAATGACCAGAAGATCCTTGATCAGAGTCAGAGGAACACTCTGAAAACGTTATAAAGTTTCTTCTTGATCTGCCTCTATATTGTAAATTAAGTGTGCTCGGATTATTCTTCTTAAAGAAATCCTCCTTCAGATATGGATAAACAGTCTCCAAATTGAAGTTCTTTAATATCCCTTGCCACTTTCGTTGTTTTCAAATTTACTGTGTGTGTTTTAAAATCACAGATAATTTTCTCAATTGATTCCAATAGTGCTTTAGCATCAGTAATACCAGTATCGATCCCAATTTCTTCCTCCAATTTTTTGATCTCCTTTAGTTCTTCCTCACTAATTCTAAGGGCTGTTTGGATGGATAATACTATCCAATCACGGGAACATTTCGTACCCACCCCAATGAAGTCCAACAGATATGGTTTATCATTAACGAAAATCACAGGAAAATTTTTAACCTGCAATCCCACCGGGTTCGTGTTGCTTTTCAAATGATCCAATAATACCTGAGCATGGAGTTGCGTCCTAGTGTTCTTTTTACGTAACTGTATAAGACGTTCCCCTTTGTCAGAGCTATATGTTCACACAAGTCTCTGATCTCCTCCTAACAAGGATGGGATCTGTAATAGCCTATTGACATCGTCCTCTGAATATTGTACCATATGAGGTTCATTCATATCAGAGCCGTCAATGGAAACCCCTGAGCACACTATTCACACATCTAAACTAACAGCCAATTCTACACTAAAACAATTGTCACTCCTCCAATGTTAGTGATGAACCGATTAACAAACTTATATACCATGTGTACAATAAATACTCAAATCATACTGCATAACCCTCACACTTGAAAAAGTGTAAAACAATTATGTAAGCCAAAAAACCAAAAGGGGTTTACCCAAATTACCCTCCTTTGCCTGGGTAATTACAAATATATAGAAAAAGGAAAGTTGGCAAAAGGAGGAACACAGGGTGGTCACTCCTTGACCACAAGGGAGATTCTTCAGTCTTCCACGTCGAGTGGGATGTCGAAGGGTCCAGAGTTCTGTATCAAAGCTTCAGTCAGGATAATCTAATGCTCCTGGGCACAGCTCCTACCTTTATTCCAAATCAAGGGGCTGGATTACCTGCTAGGTCCCTCCTATGGGTGGGACTCAGGAAGGGGGTGGTTACACCCCTTTCCCTTTGTCCAGTTTCGTGCCAGAGCTGGGGCTGGAGTGCCCCAGGACCGGTTTGACTGGATTTTGCATGGGACACCTTGTGTGCCCCAGACAGTGTCTAGTTTCATTCAGCCCTCCCTGCTCCAATCCACTGTCTCCTGTCTGGGGTGGTGTAGCACCTCCCTGTGATAGGAAACTCTTTGTCCAAGCCTCCCCTGCCAGGTTTCGGTCAGCAGCAGGAGGCCAGACTTGTGTCTGTGGCAGCAGCATCCATTTTGTGATGCGGAGGCTCTGGTTAGATTTAACCGCGTTTTAAGTATCATGTATTTTTCCTCTAGAAGGGTGGAATGCTACCCCCATCACCAGAACTGGCGAGGGGGTAGTATTCCAAAGTGTATGACACCTTACACAACATGTTTTGATAAAGCCAAACCAAAGTTAGCAATAACCGCGAGGATTATAATGCACTTAAGAGTATATGGTATGGCAATATCCTGGAACAGCTATAAGGAAATGGTTCCGAAAGCAGCAGACAGGCTCAGCTCATGCTAGAGCACCATCTCACAAAAAACCAAGCACTCTGCCTCCAGGAATGTTAAGGCCTGCTATAGGAGTGACTTATAGGTATATATGTGTCTAGATATAGGTTTAGATATAGGTATACTATATCTATGCAAGGGGTGATTACACGACCTTGCCCCAGCTGTGTGAGCAGCCAGTTGTGTCAGTTCGACTGGCCAGCCAGGGGTGGCAAAAGATATGCTGCAGCCCCTGGTAGGCCTTGGATGTACCTATGCCCTGGGTCCCTGTAGTACACTGTACAGGGGCTGATAAGGTGTCCAGTACCAAATTGGTGTTGTACCTAAAGTACATGTCTGTGAATTTAGAGAGAGAACAGCAGGCTGTGGGTCTGATTAGCAGGCCCACAGCTACATCATGTCGAAAACTAGTGAAGCAAAAAGCAAAAATTGGGGTGACCATAGGAAAGCAGACCCTACTCTCCTACACGAACCAACACTGTCAACTAACCATAGACAAACAGACACTGTCAGACACCCAGAGACAAACCAACACTGTCAACTAACCAAAGACAAACAGACACCGTAATTTACTCAGAGAGAAACTGTCGCTATCAAATACCCATTGACAAACAATCGCTGTCAGAAACCCAGAGATGAACCGTCACTATCAAATGCCCATAAACAAACAGACACTGTGACACCCAGAGATAAACTGTCACTAATAACTACCCATAGACAAACAGACACTGTCAGCCATCTAGAGATGAACCGTCACTACCAAATACCCATAGATAGACAAGGTCAGACACCCAGAGATGGTCTGTTACTATCAACTATCCGTAAACAGACATTGTCAGACACCCAGGGATGAACCAACACTATCAAAAGCCCCTAATATTGTGCAGAGGAGGGTTGATGCTTCGGGTATAGTGGAGGAGAAGGGAAATGATGGGTGGCGGTGTGTAGAGTGGTTGATAGACCAGAGGGTTGACACAGGTCCTTGTAGCTCCTTTGGTGCAGAGAGGGGGGCCTTCAAGGGCCCTATTCAGCCCAAAGCCGATGTGTGTTTGTGATACATTAGTGAACCGAGTCCCTTATCACATTCAGGAGGGGGGGTGCGTCATTCTGCATAGTGGCCCTGGGGCAGAGGAAGGTGCTGAGGAGCAGATGTCAGGGGCTGGAACCAGAGCTCTGTGAAGAAGAAACTGTGAAAAGGACTAACAGAGGCCCTTGGCTGCTTGTCTACAGCAGGGGGGGGCTTTAAGAATGGCAGGTCGTCAGGTGTCGTTTGCTTCTTCCGACCAGCTGTTGATAATTACTTAAACCCTGTTTACTTTTGCTGACTCCAAGGGAAGCCTTCTTGTGACTTTACCCCAGTGACACTAGTGACGCTCTTCCTGGTGTGCAGGAGAGGATGCAGGGAGAGGCGGCAGTCAGTCTGTGTTTTGCAGCACACTCGTGTATGGAAACATCTGCTTCACTTACAGTGCAAAACATTTTTTTTAAACAGAAACATTGATAGAAATGGTGTGAGGGAGAGGAGGTGGAAAAGTGAGGTGGAGGAAGGGCGGGCAGAAGATGAAGTTTGGGTTGGGGAGGGCAGAGGATGAAGAGTGAGGGACCCGGGGATTGAGGGAGAGGGCAAGTTGTCCCTTGCAGCTCACTCATCGTCTCTGCTGGTGCCTTGAGGCCTGGGAGTGAGGGCAAGGTGTCCCTTGCAGCTCACTCATCGTCTCCTCTGGTGCCTTGAGGCCCGGGAGTGAGGGCAAGGTGTCCCTCACAGTTCACACGCCGTCTCCTGTAGTGCCCCGAGTCTCAGGAGTGAGGGCAGGGTGTCCCTCACAGCTCACTCACCTTCTCCTCTGATGCCCTGAGTCTCAGGAGTGAGGGCAGGGTGTCCCTCACAGCTCACTCACTGTCTCCTCTGGTGCCCTAAGTCTCAGGAGTGAGGGCAGGGTGTCCCTCACAGCTCACGCACCTTCTCCTCTGGTGCCTTGAGGCCTGGGGGAGTGAGGGCAGGGTGTTCCTCACAGCTCACTTGTCATATAGATCTGCTTTGCCTACACACTGTGTTAAGTTAGCATGAGCTTATTAGGAGTTTAAACGCCATTTTACCTTTTTGCTGCTTCTGCACATGACACATAATTGTTACTTTAGCTTTGAGCCTAGTAGAATGTTTTCGCTCCACACGAGAATAATATGTTATTGCTCTGATATCAGCTTTGCTTAGATAGCTGTGTCTGTACAGTGAGTGCTGAAGCCTTCAAAAATATCTCAACACAGTGGTTGTTATGAGGTCTGATCTTCGCACGTTCCTAGACATAACATACATGCATCTGAGGCCAATATTCTGCCTTTAGGCGCGTTTTATATTGCATTGCACAGAGCACACACACACACACTTGATGGTGCTTCGCATACAGAGAGCTGGTGGAAGACGATGTGATCCCTTACCACTAGGATCTGAGGTATGGGGCCACCCTGCTAAAACCCAAAGAGACCTTCTTAGATATAATATAATATACTAGCAAGGGAGGGTGAGAATTAGGTGTCTTGCAGCCTTCTTCCCTCTAGCATTTTAATATGCTTTCACCCTTTGTATTCTATGGACTAGTAACTATGCTGATTACTTTGTTTCTTATAATATGTTTGCTTGTATTAGCTAAAATACTGCGCTTGAGAACACTGCATTAGAAAATAAACATTTCAAATGTGCACGCGTCCTCATTTACTCCTTGTTCTGGATTGAAATGATTGTATAACGAAAGTGTTCATGTGTTTCACGTTACCTGAGGTGTTCTAAGTCCATGTTCTGGTTTGTCTAAACATTGGGAGTTTGTAATAACCAATGAGACACTGTTGCTAGTCTGGTAGGGGATTTTGGGTACTAAGGTGAGTTTTGGCACACCCTAATTCACTGAGGTTCCAAGTCTCTATGCACAGTTCTGTATGAGAACGGAATCCCTGCGACATTGCGCCCAATCGTTGGTGGTCTTATTACATGACACTTGAGTAGTGCAACATTCAGTCCTTAACCCCTTCACTATTGTTTCCGGTTAACGGTAGTGTAGGACAAACCTACCTATATTTACATAGGTCTTTTCAAGCTTGAATCTTTTGAAACGGTTTCCTTGAATTACTACCCAGTTGTGCTACAAAGTTTGCTTTGTACCTCTTTCTTTCTGTGTCACTATGGCCGCGGTGAACATTCCGCAACATAGTCGCATTGCGGTGCGCAATCACTTGCAGACTTATAATGTTCCCGTGGAAGGCATGGCCGTAATAATGGTGGTGAGTGCAGAGGTGGCTTACCCATACAAAATTTTTTACTCGTTGGTGACCTTCCCGCTGTGAACGCGAATACTACTGTGTTCGAGACGTACACTGCCACGGCTGTGCTACTGGAATATACTCTGTATAGGGCACAGGCAGTTCCTATTGATGCTTGGCAGCACCGAATTTGGTTTGTCCAGGGCCAGCAGTGTGTGAGTGTGCAGGGTGAGCAGTGTTTCAATATGCAGGGTAATCAGTATGTGAGTATGCAGGGTAATCAGCTTTTCAACAAGCTCACACACACCACCAGCCATCCCTGCATGCTTTCAGCAGGTGCACACACACACCACCACCCGTCAGTGCACATCAACAGCCATCACTATACACATCAATTGTTAAGGAATCCACAATTAACTATTGTACCAATAGCAGTATTACAAACTTTACTTTTAAACATAATCATCTAAAGCTCAGCATGCTACCATTGCTCAAATTATAATCCAAACCACATAATTCCATTACACTACATACATACACTCCATAACACATGGTGAAAAGACATTGCGATTTACAATGCCATTTCCTCTAACTCAAATAGATCCGAGACCTATTGCATTTCTAATGCTTGTTTCCTCATTCTATGGTGCTGCATTCTACAGAACGCATTGAAAGAGGAAAAAGCCTTTAGTGATTGTTTTTGTGCAGGAAGGTGCCCCTTCCTGCACGAGAACAATCTCCCCACGACGCAGGCATCCTTGCACCATGGTGCGAGGGTGCCTGCGCCGGCGCATGGCAGCAGTTTGTGCGCCAGCAGAGGGGGCAGCACAGAGATGCGACACATTCTTGTAAATACGTTGCATCCCTGTGCTTCGAAACTAACGCAGCACGGCGCAGCAAAATGACTTGCTGCGCCGTGCTGCATTAGTTTGTTGTAAATCTGCCCCTTCATCTTTCTGTGCCTAAAAAGAACAAACAAAGGCAGCGTGATCTTGCCTGATGGAGCCCGAGCTCAGGGTCCAGTCTGTTTGGGGCGAGTTCATGCTGCAAACCCCTATAAAGTAAGAGCCCTGCCTGTGCGCCTGAAGCGCTTCGAGCCACGCTCTGAGGCCTCAAGGAGCTGGACATGACAAGGGTTCAACCCTGCAGAGATCCAGACCGTGGACCCCCCTGGGTGCCGTTTATGAGGCTGTATTTCAGGAAACCACTTCTGAACTTTATATTAAAAAAAAGAACATTTTACTTTCACTTCAAAACTCTGCGATTGGTGGGGTTTGAGGGAGGCAGCGGCGTGAAGACCAGAGGAGCTTTGTATTAACGGGGGCCTCGGGTTCAGCCCCTCCTCCCACCCCAGAAATGGAGCTCCATCTGCGCCACTGGTGCAGAGGGGGGGCTCCTGTGGGGTGCAGAGGGGGGGCTCCTGTGGGGTGAAGAGGGGGGGCTCCTGTGAGTGTCTTCAGGGCGCTAGAGAGGAGTTCAGAGTCAATGTTGAAAGGAGGAGCGGCCCCTCCCCCCATCCTGATGTGTGGGGGGGCTCCAGTGGGGGTGCAGAGGCCTCTGGGGGGGTGCAGAGACCTCTGGGGGGGCTCCTGTGGGGGTGCAGAGGCCTCTGGGGGGGCTCCTGTGGGGGTGCAGGGAGGGGGCTCCTGTGGGGTGCAGAGGGGGGGGGGGGCTCCTGTGAGTGTCTTCAGGGCGCTAGAGAGGCGTTCAGAGTCAATGTTGAAAGGAGGAGCGACCCCTCCCTGCAGTGTGGGGGGGGCTCCTGTGGGGGTGCAGGGAGGGGGCCTCTGTGGGGTGCAGAGGGGGGGCTCCTGTGAGTGTCTTCAGGGCGCTAGAGAGGCGTTCAGAGTCAATGTTGAAAGGAGGAGCGGCCCCTCCCTCCCCTCCCTACAGTGTGGGGGGGCTCCTGTGGGGGTGCAGAGGCCTCTGGGGGGTCTCCTGTGGGGGTGCAGAGGACTCTAGCGTGGGTGTCTTCGGGACGCTAAAACAAGAGAGCACCTTTGTAGGTACCACCTTCAGCACGCCATCTCTTCATGTCACTGAGTTACATGCTTTGCGCTGTAACTGCAGTTCACCTCTGCTGAGCTGCGGGTCACCTCTGCTGAGCTTGGCCATTGTTCACTTCATGATGACAACCCCTGCTTGCAAGGCTAGGCTCCTAATTGCAGTCTTCATGTGACAACCATGTTACACAGTTATTATTTCCCAACAATGCTTTTATTTCACAATACTTCAGGATCTTGGAGGAAATTAAAATTACTGTGCCTCTTGTCCTGATTTTTGGGCAAGCGGTGACTTAATTCCCACAGGAAGATGTCCTCACAAAGTTCAATTGTTAATTATAAAAACATAGAGACAGTTTAGTCCTCAAGGTTGGCAAACAAACGTCAGTTTTGTCATATGAAAGTATAGTTTGTTGCAGGCGCTTTTTTCTGCACATTTTTCCACAGCACCCCCTGCAAGCTGTCCACGTCTCTCCCACCCTTTCACCCTGTTCTTCGCCACTTCATCCCACCCAGGCCCCACTGCTCCTGCAGCCCTCCCCACTCGGCAATTTATCACCATAAAAGAGTACATATACATATACAATTCCAATTTACCAGTAAAAAGTTTGTAAAATACATAAGAACAAGGAGATCTCCTTTTAATAAATTTACAACACATCAAGATTAGTATCGGCCTGTAGGGGCCCCCGGGATTTTAGTAAACGGGAGCGTATCAACCATGCATTTCCCAGAAATTTAGCCACCCCACAGATCATAATGGCAGACGAAGAGTCTGTAGAGAGGACACGAAGTGCCTGTCTGTGGCACCTCAACCCTAGTTCCCTGCAGACGGGTTTCAACCAAAACTTCCTCGCCCCTTTGTAGGCTGGGCATGCAAAAAACAGGTGGGCCACCGATTCCTTGGGGGCCGCACAGCCGGGGCATGTACGTGGGAGGGCATCAGAGGTCGACCAACTCGCCGTGAAATCAAGCACCGGAAGCGTCCCATAACGCAGTTTCAGGTACAGCGATCGATCCAACGGTTTAGTTATCAGGTCTAAAAAGGGTTCCAATTTCCTTACACACTTAATTGATAAAAATTGGTCCGTAAGTGAACCCACATTCATAGCCCTCGTGGCCTTACTCTGAACCCAATCCCAGTAAAGTTTTTTTATAACGGCTTTAGGTGGCGGGGATTGCGACTCCCATGCCTCTCTTAGACCCAGATTAATGGCCAAGTCTTTCAATTTTTTTAGCCATCCTATTTTATTACCTGTGTCCAGCAAGAGTAGATCGTCCATCCCTTCTGCATACTTAGCAAGCTCCTCGGTTCTTCTTAGTCGGGACCAGAAGAGCAACGGGCGAACCCTCACCAAGTCTTTTAAAGATCTTCTGCCCAAATCTAGTCTTAGGGGGATCATTGGTGTTGAAACGGGGAGAGCAACCACTTTCCTAAAGAAATTGTTTTCTGCCACCATCAAATCTGTAACCCCTTCGAACCCCCAAAGTTCGGAGCCATATAGTGCTGTAGGAAGAATCTGTCCCTCATAGATGGCCATAACTGGAGAAACCGGTTTACTGCTTGATTCCCGGAGTTCCTTCAACGTCACCCCGGAAACTCTACGATGACTAAGTAGCATTTTGGAAAGATGATCTTTCCAGGTCATACGACTGTTTATCCGGACTCCAAGATAGTCAAAGGATGTGACCAGCTCAAGGGGGGCACTATTGAGCATGAGGTGATTTTTAAATCTTTTTGAGGGGGCAAAAGCCATCAATTTGGTTTTTGATGTGTTGATGGTTAAGCCTCGGGTAGTGCAAAAGGAGCTAAACAGGTTCAAAAGTTTTTGTAAGCCCACCGGGGATTTAGAAATTAATAGGGTATCGTCCGCGAAGAGAAGTGTGGGGATTTTCTCCCCCGCCAGGGATGGGGCGTCCGTCTCTTCCCCCTTCAGATGGTCCACCACTCCGTTTACAAATAGGGAGAAGAGGGTCGGAGCCATGACACAACCCTGGCGTACTCCTCTCCGCACAGGGATCTTATCTGTTAATTGTCCCTGCGATCCCCATCTAACCCGCGCATAATTCCCCTCGTGCAGCTTCATTATTAAATACAGAAGACTACTGGGAAACCCCATTTCACCGAGTATTTGCCAAAGTTTTGCACGAGGGACCAGGTCGAAAGCAGTCTTGAGATCTATGAAGGCCATATACAAACTGCCTTTCTTGATGGTAACCGCCTTCCAATAGATTGCAAAAAAGCGAAAGACCTGGTCCATCGTGCCAACCTTCTTTCTGAACCCCGCTTGTAAGTGGGAGAGAACACTAGCCTCCTCTATCCAGTCATCTACTCTCGAGATGATGACCCTGCCGACCACTTTCTGGATGATGTCAATCAGACTAATAGGTCTGTAGTTCGCAGGGTCATCTCTTGCCCCCTTCTTATGCACAGTAACTACCTCGGCTCCTTTCCAGGAGTCTGGTACTTGATGACCCCTCGTGATCAGATTCATTATACTGGCAATTAGTTTGGCCCAAACTTCTGGCTCCGCCATCAGCAAATCTCCGGGGATCCCATCCTGCCCGGCGGCTTTCTTAGGGATAAGGTGTCTGATTGCCAACAATACTTCTGAGGGCGAAAATAACAAGTCTGTGTCGTCCGGTTTTGCCCCTTCACCCAGCCCATTCACCCCAAAACTCGATGTTTCCTCTATGTCACCATATAGGGATGAAAAATGAGTAAACCATTGCTGGCTAGTTATATGAACAGCCAGTGGTTGCGATTTACCCTGCCTTGTTTTGTTAATCAAATCCCAAAAGAGGTTCGGGTTCCTACTGCTCACAGCCAAGGAGAGTTCCTGCCATTGCCGTTCCTCCCACTCCCGTTTGGCCAAAAATAATGCTTTCAGATAATCTTTCCTGGCCGCTCTAACCAGCAAGGAGTCACCCGAAAGCAGAGCTCTTGTCAGATTTTTCCTAGTGCTCTTGCAATGTTCAGTATACCATGGTTTGCAAAGAGTAGACGGCATAGCGGGAGCCCTGTTGCCTTTCCCCTTGGAAATAAAGAATTGGCCCACTTGGTCTATTGTCGATTTATAGACAGAATCAAGTAAGGGGTGATGGGGATCAATGGGCCAGTTGTCTCCCTCCCAGATCTCTAATTTAGAGGTCAAGCCCTCAATCAGGGTTTTAATGCTACCCATATCGTCCTCCTTAAGGTTAGCCTTGTCCCATTTTAATCTACGGTTGTTATTGCATGGGACCACCTCTTTAGTTATTTTTAAGGAGTCACTCACCCCCCTGGCATTAAGACCCCCCCAATTGAACTTACAGCACAAGGGGTTGTGGTCACTATCCTGACTAGGAGAGACCTTCATATCAATGAGGTCCGCCCAGAATCCAACATCCATTAAGATGTAATCTATTCGGGACGGGCCTGAGAGTCTGTTAAAGGTCACTGCCCCTGACTGGTCGGATAAAGTCCTGCCATTAAGGGCTCTTAGTTTAAAATCCCTAGTCAGTGCGTTCAATTGAATGACCCTAGGTGACCACTTCTTAATAGTGGGGAGGGAGAGCGTTGGAATGGACCATTTCGAATCCTCCTCTTCAATTCCCAAAGGGTCATCACCAAGGAGGGGTTCGAAAGTACAGTTAAAGTCACCCCCCACAAGAATTTTAGCCGAACAAGAGCAGTTGGCTAAGGCCATTTCAAGGGCTGATAGAGTCGAAGAGGTAGAGTCACCCGGTGTCCCTCTAACGTAAACATTAAGTAGATCGAGCCTGGCTGCATCCTCCCGTCCTCTTGCCGAAAGGTGGAGTATATCATTACACTCCACATTGTGGCGTGTGACCCCCCAATTCAGGTCTATTTTTAACCAAACAATGAGCCCACCCGCTGGTCTGCCCTTACCTTTGCTTACAGCAGGCACAAAGTGGGTGGTAAACCCCGATTTGTGTAGCGGGGCTAAGCTCCATGTTTCCTGAAAGAGGCAAACATCAAACTGCTCAATGAATGTATGCCACTCCGGGATGTCGAGCTTCCTCTTTAACCCGGCAATGTTCCAGGATAGGAGGTTTATTACCCGTTGTCCTCTAGGAATAGAAATGTTACCCACCACAGTCGGACTCTCATCGACCGCCCTGCACGTATGGTTCCCCCCCTCCCTAACCAGTGAAGTAGTGGATATAGGGCAACCAGCCATAATAGGTAGAGGCCCGGCTAGCCCAGAATCTTCGGTAAGTTCATTGGTAATGGCCGTATGGGCTGAAAGTAAACTAACTACTCCTGCTTCTATGATCCCTCCGTTTAATCCAGTATCCTCTGCTCCATAAAGTTCATACTCACCCCCCCCCAAGCCCCAAACTTCAATCGCAGTCTTCCAGCCCTGACAGCTGGGAAAACCGATTGTAAGTATCCAACGGGGTAAATGGTATTAGGTGGTTCATCCTGGAGCCCGTGTTCAGCGAATGTCTATAAGGAACCGTAGACCAAGCGGAGTGTAAATCAGGCATCCTGGTGGACTGATGCCCATACTGGGGATGATTATTAATATAGGGATTTATAAGGGGCGGCCTAAAAGACCGAGGTCTCTTAGCGTATTTAGTGGTAGTGGCTTCAAGCCTGGGATAAAAGAATGTTAAAGCCCGTGGGGTGATGCCAGTTTCTCCATTCCCAGGTGGCCAGTTTAAGATATAATCAACTGCCCGAGGGTCTCTAAAGTTAACCACCACTAAGTCCCCCTCTATATTTTTCGTAGTACTCCCCAGCCAGTTAATCCTTCTGACATGAACTATGTCCCCATCTATATTCGGTGCTATCGGCCTATGCAGCCTCAACCAGTGGATAATTTTATTCTTAAGGTCAACATATCCCTCCTTCTTATTACCTGTTAACTGTGGCACCCCCGATAAAATCACAACGTAAGGCACAGCTTCTGGGGGGATCTCTACTTGTGGAACCCTTTTATGAACAGATCTACTATTTTCACCGTCCCTGAGTGTATTTTGAGTGTTGCTAATCGAAGCCTTTAAGAGTGGTTTAGTGGGGACAGCACCCGATGCAGTGACTGTTGCCTTTGAATGTTTAGACGGCGATGAGTTTTGTGGAGGGGGGTCAACTCTGCCCTGGGACTGGCTAATTTGCTTGATCTGGGCGGGGACAGAAGAGATTCCAGGTTTCTTTGAGGGTATAGTGGGAGGGGGCCCTGTCGAGGGTATAGGTTGCACCGCCCCACTCCCTTTATTAATAGTGGCAGTGGACAAACTAGTTATAGCAGCTTCCAGGATGGTTAATCTAATTTCAACCCTCTTAATAGACTCATTAATAGGGCGGAGAAGAGATCTCAACAAGAATTCCAAATTCCCTGTCGCTGAAGAGGGAAGTTGGGGTGAAGTAGCAGATGGCGTCGCTCCATCGTTGTTAATTGGAGCCGCATCATGTGTATCCACTACAGCAGGGCAATGAGTCGGTATAGCCACACCCTGGGGTGTATGATCCTGCTCCACAACTGTTGGGGCCTCGCGTGTAAAAAGAGTATTAGACCCTTTACCAAAGTCGGTGTGCGATGTTTTGGCTGTGCCTGATACCACCCTTTGTTTCTTCCTTCTTTTACTGGGGGGAGGGCGGTGAATCTGAACTACAGGTAAGGACTTTACTTTATGCTGCTTGTGTTTAGAAGTCTCAATAACACGGCTACAGCTGGGGGTGGGTGAGACGCTTACAATGTCCTCTGAGGGCAGAGAGGGGGTAGCTACAAAGTCCCGAAATAATAAAGGAACTCCGTCTTGGCTAGTGTTAACCTCGCTCAAATCGATCAAGTCAGTCGAATCTCCCTCCCGGTTCAATACATGAAAACTATCGGAGAGGGGTCTGGATTTCAAATTCTCAACTGAGCGGCGCCGCTTTGCCCTGCGCTCAGCTAAGGTAGCGTCCTTTTCCCCCTCACTCTTCTTAGAAAAGTAATTCTCCAGTGAGCCATTACGTAATTTAGGATTTTTACCCGGAGTAGCCTCTTCTGTTGCCATGTCCCTCTTGTATCGAGACACTATCCTCCAAACTGCAAGATGTAAGGGGTCAGGCCCAGCCCGGCCTCCTGCGGCCCCGGACGGCCACAGACGGTCCCGCCCTTGTCCCGGGCTTCTCCCGGCGCCCTCCCGCGCGCTCCCGCGCAGCGGGAACGGCTACTTCTTTTAAGGTAAACTAGGGGGCGTGGCCGGCAGGGAGAGGAGCCCAGCTGACAGGGGCGCGCGGGGACTCCTGGAACACAGAGTCCACCCGCTCTACCCTCGCAGCCCTGCCGGTGTCACAACTAGCCCCAACTAGCCCCAAGCAAAGTTCAACACGCTGCTAGACCGCGAAGCGGGACCCGCACAGCGGGTCCGGCGAGCAGCAGCGGCTAGCAGGCAGGGTACAGCAGAGGTCCGTGGTCCTTAGTCCGTGGTGTTGCAAAAAATGAAAGAGACTCCCGCTGACGTGAGCGTTGAAGGTAATTATATACCGCTGTGGTTGGGGGCGCGGCCGGCAGGGAGAGGAGCCCAGCTGACAGGGGCGCGCGGGGACTCCTGGAACACAGAGTCCACCCGCTCTACCCTCGCAGCCCTGCCGGTGTCACAACTAGCCCCAACTAGCCCCAAGCAAAGTTCAACACGCTGCTAGACCGCGAAGCGGGACCCGCGCAGCGGGTCCGGCGAGCAGCAGCGGCTAGCAGGCAGGGTACAGCAGAGGTCCGTGGTCCTTAGTCCGTGGTGTTGCAAAAAATGAAAGAGACTCCCGCTCACGTGAGCGTTGAAGGTAATTATATACCGCTGTGGTTGGGGGCGCGGCCGGCAGGGAGAGGAGCCCAGCTGACAGGGGCGCGCGGGGACTCCTGGAACACAGAGTCCACCCGCTCTACCCTCGCAGCCCTGCCGGTGTCACAACTAGCCCCAACTAGCCCCAAGCAAAGTTCAACACGCTGCTAGACCGCGAAGCGGGACCCGCGCAGCGGGTCCGGCGAGCAGCAGCGGCTAGCAGGCAGGGTACAGCAGAGGTCCGTGGTCCTTAGTCCGTGGTGTTGCAAAAAATGAAAGAGACTCCCGCTGACGTGAGCGTTGAAGGTAATTATATACCGCTGTGGTTGGGGGCGCGGCCGGCAGGGAGAGGAGCCCAGCTGACAGGGGCGCGCGGGGACTCCTGGAACACAGAGTCCACCCGCTCTACCCTCGCAGCCCTGCCGGTGTCACAACTAGCCCCAACTAGCCCCAAGCAAAGTTCAACACGCTGCTAGACCGCGAAGCGGGACCCGCGCAGCGGGTCCGGCGAGCAGCAGCGGCTAGCAGGCAGGGTACAGCAGAGGTCCGTGGTCCTTAGTCCGTGGTGTTGCAAAAAATGAAAGAGACTCCCCTTCTCACCTCACAGTATGCAGAAACAGCACCTCTCTTCTCTGGTAAAACTTCCAGGAGAAAGAGGGCCCTGTGACCGACGCCTGTGCTTAAATAACCCACCGTATCTCCCTACCAAATTCCTAAAATAAAATGTATGACTTAGCAGACCCCCACACTTAGAGTCTGCTGGTCCAGCTCCTTTCCTGCCTCCATTCCCTATCACTACCTCCCCCGCCCCCCCAAGGGGGGGCTGAACCAAGGGGCATCTTAAAGCATAGTGTGTCCAGGTGCAGCCCGCGCTGCTGAAGAGGCCTGTTTCCACCTCCCAGCAGCGGCGCTGCCTTTGCATGCTCTGCCATCCTGGCTTCCAAGTGCCCCGTGGAAGTAGTGGGCCTGTTCACGCATGCGCAAGGAGAGGGTACACAACCAGACGGGGGAGCGCGAATATACAGGCAGAACCTGCATGTATCCGCACCCCTCTGACGTAGGGGGTGTACAAAACGACGGGGGTGGAAATATAGTTAGAACACCGGCGTGGGTGGTACGTGCGCATGCGTGTAGCTCGTCCTCAGGTCATGTGACCCGCCGCCGTTGCTAGGGGTTCGGCGTGGGTGGTACGTGCGCATGCGTGTAGCTTGTAGCTTGTCCAGCGGTCATGTGATCCGCCGCCGTTGCTAGGGTCGGCGTGCGTGGCAACGGAGCCCTGCCGGGGCAGCAGGCAACATGGCGGACGAGGGCCGGCGGGTGGACGAGGAGGAGCGCGGGCCCGGGGCCGCCTACCACATGTTTGTGCTCATGGAGGATCTGCTGGACAAGCTGAAGCTGCTCAGATACGAGGAGGAGGTGCTGCGGCGGCACAACATGAAGGCGCTCAGCAGGTGAGGGGGCGGGGCCTGCAGGAGGGGGGGGGGACGGGGGGGGGGGGTCGAGGGGCCTGCAGGAGGGGTGCAAGGGGCCTGCAGGAGGGGTGCAAGGGGCCTGGGAGGGGGGGGGAGTCGATGGGCCTGCAAGGGGTGGTGCGAGGGGCCTGCAAGGGGGGGCCTGCAGGGGGGAGGGTCATGCAGAGGGGGGCTGCAGGGGGGGCAGAGCCTGCAGGGGGGGTAGAGGCACTCACCACGTCCTGTTGGCCATACCAATGCTTGTTTTGAGAGGTGCACTGAAACAGGAGCCATGCTTTGGGGTTCCGGGGGTGGTGCATTTTGAAATATCTGGTGAGGCTAAGGCAAAGGCTTCTGAGGTGTTGGCCTGCCTGCAATTGTGAGGACACCACAAACATGTCAGTCTAACTCTGGTGATGTGGGTATCTGATGGAAAGATATCTGAGCTTACATTAATCCCAGTTTCGACTCATAAAGTAGAGCAGATTGATAATGTGCCTCTTCCAAACCACAAAGTGTAACAAACACGACAAAGGCATGCTTTTATGTAGACAGTTAAATAGTTTCCTTTGGATAATAATAAATATGTATTAGTAAGGACAACCCCAACCACTATGTTATGTTTTAAAACCCGAGTTTGTACTTCTTCAGACCAAGTACTCTTTACATATAATCAGCCCAACTGAAATGATGCATTTCTGCGGTCGCAGCTTTTCTCTCATAATTATTGATTTGCCTTATAACCCATTATCTGTTGCATATTCTGCATAATTTAGCAAAAAAATTGTTTCTTGCTCAAATGGATCACAATTTACAAAAAAGCGGCAAGATGTGTTCACACGCAGTAGAAGGGCCTTCACAAAGTTTAACTTTTTATCATTCCGTTTCATATTTTTGTATTTTGTTGTTAAGATGGTACTTATGAGGTTACATCTTTGCCCAGATAGTATTACGGTGTAGTTAAAGAAAAAAATATTCAGTAATTGTACAAAATATATGTTGCATTATGTGTCATAATTTGCCTTCACTTGTATAATTTAGTCAACTCTGCCACATAATTCCAGTGGCCCTGCATATAATGCCTACCAGTATAAATGGCATGTAACTCCTACACCTTGCAGCCCTCGTCATCTTAAGTAACATTTCCTCTACATTGACTGACACATTTATGAGTAAATGTCTCTGAATAATGTGTGTGACGTGAAGCGCTCTTGACACCCTACATTGGGATGAGTAGCACTATAAAAGACATTCAATGCACATGGGAGAGGGTATATCGAGAGAGGGGAGGCACTGTGGCCCCTCATCAGTGCCCCTCAAGGAATCCTTGGACTCTTTGGAGGAAGGAATCCTTAGAGAAGGAGGTATTTGGGGGGGAATGTGGAGGGGTGGCATGAAGAAAGACCGTCACACCAGGTGCAACCAACAGTAAAGACGGCCCTGCCAGAGGCATAGCTATCAACCCTGTAGCCAATGCAGTGCTCCAGGCCCGAAGACCACACCACTTAAGAAGCTGAATGTGGAATATACTGGTAGGAAGGCATCGTCTAGTAGACAGTTTTTATTTAATCATTTCTAGTTAATGGAGAATGAAGAGCACGATCAGAAATGGCTAACATAACATGACTTGTGTGCACTAATACCAAAATCTTCTAGTGCCACACTGTAACCTGCCAGGCAAGTGCCTCATGCTGCAGTCATGGATGGGTTTCTCCCTCATTACTTGAAAAATAGCCTTTCCTAAGAAAGAGTTCATTTCTGTCTGTATGTATATTTTATTTCTAAAGCGTGACCCTAAACAAAAATCAGCAGAATGCTGTACAAGGTCAAAGACAAAATTTATGTCTGGACCCCTGCACAAAATCTTTGAGCATGTTTACTAACATTGTCATGTAACTATCCTTTGAAGCCAGTCAGTTCCTCTTTGCATGTGTGCTGCATAGTGCAGCACGCGTGCAAAGAGGAAGTAAAGCGGAGACATAAAGACATTTCTCCTTGTTACCCCAGCTTCGGATAGGCACACCGTTTTGCAGTAAGCTCATCAGTACACGTCTTTGTAAATGTGGGTGCACATCAGAATACAAGGGTGGATGCACAAGAATTCCCATGCGTCGCCTACCAAATAGAAGGTAGTGCTTCACACTGTATTGTGTTACCATTATTTTTTTGGGACAAAACCAAGCCAGTCAGGATTGGCGCCAGTGTGTGCTAGAAGAGCTTTTTTAAGCTATCAAGACCAGGCATATTTGCCTCATTCTTGAGATGACTCATCTTGGTAACTGAAAACAATCTTACCATAAAGTTCTGCCAAGAAACACCTATTGGTGAGGATGGTAGAGGTATAGCTAGAGAGATGATAACAGGGCCCACCAGGTTTCACTCTTTTACAGCTGCCATTTGTCTCCATGCATGCTGGTTACATACTGTGAATCATTTGTTTAAACTAACCGAGCATTGCAGGTGTGCTTTAGGGCCTAAGAGAACAGCTTTAGGCTACCCACCCTTGGGTTACTTTAGGTCATGCAGAAGCACTCCCTGCAATTAACTTCTCAAAGGATACGTTAAATCAAAGTGCTTTTCTCTCATGTTCACTGTTGTTTTGTCTTTCTCTCCCCCTATTGTTTTTTTGGGTGCCTCCTCCTTGCTATTTCCCCTGTTTTATGTGCAACTTCCATACACAATTCCGGACCATCACCTCTCTTTTTCTCTCCTGATTCCCACTCCCAGGGCCCTCCTCCCCTGCAAACTATGCCTCCATCTACTCGCAATTTTGTTTAATCTTTATATGTTCTGCAGTAGTATGTTCATGTCCCCTGAGCAAACAAACGGCTGAGAATATTAAACTGAAGGCCAGTTCTTTGGTCGAGTTAAGGAAGCACTGTCAGCCATAAAAGATGTGTTACTTAATCTTTATTTTGCTGCTCCAGTCTCAGTTTTTTAAATACGACTGCTAGCTTGGTGAGGAACCAGGGCTCGGAGTACTTTTGTTTGCGAGGTTGACAAAAACTCTGCAAACCATTTTGCTCTAAGAAATGCACCAGTCCAATCATATACTATTTTCCATGTACAGGTAAAATAAGGAAGGCTGATAAATGGCTAGCCAAGGCACTACATAGTAATGTCAACTCCTATTAATCGTTCTGACCCACAATAATACCATAGCACTCAGGAGGCTGAAAACAAGTATAGCTCATGCAAGCTGGCCAATAACTTCCTTTTCCTACAGAGAAGGGTGTAAGCAATACTGTGGGGACCAACATTGGTGTTAACGTATCCATCAATACCATGACATCCATCAGGGTTTGAAATAGTGTGGTGTGTTATTATTATGAGATAAAGTTTAACATTCGGAAACATGTCATATAGATGTACTAAATATGCATGGACCTAGCCGTTATTTACTGAATTCTCAACAGTGTTGTATCCAATACGGGATCCCCAGCAATGCGCACCTCTTACGCTGAAGGGTGTAGGCAATACATCTTATCAGGCACAATAATTTAGACAATACACCTACATACATTTTCCTAAAGCTTCACGCACCTCCTATTCAGAGGGGTGTAAGCGACTTGTCACATCACTGATGTAAATACATTAGGTGGCCACATTGTATCATTATGTTAGATAACGTCCTAAGACCGTCGTGCACCTCTCAACCAGGAGGATGAAAACGGCATTTACGTCTATTTGATTAATGTCACTGACACACGCCCGAAGGCTTGACAAAGAGAGTCTAACGACCTAGTCTAGCTAGTTGGGCGTGACTACTATCCCATTTCAAGACATCAGGAGTATGTCCATGTCTCTTGCAATGATCGACCAAAGGGGCACCAGGGACATTGCACCTAATCCTACCACCATGTTGTAGAATTCTAGCCTTTACTTTTTGTTGAGTTTGGCCCACATATACCTGATCACAAAGGCATTTAATCACATAGAGGACGTTTATGGTATTTCAGTTGGTATGTGCTTTCAATGCATAAGTCCGACCTCGATGTATGAAATCCTTTGTTTGAATGGTAGTGGGGCATGCGGCACATGAGCGACATCTGGTATGCCCAATAATGGGAGGGAGGTTCCACATGGATAAGATGGTAGGTGGTTTTGTGCAATCCAGGAAAGATTGGACTACTAAGTCTCTGATGTTTCATGCTCGTCTAAATGAATGCAGGGGCAGGGCATTCTGCCTAATGTCATCCGACACTAAAGACCAGTGTTTATTGATAACCTTTTTAACGTTGTTACTCCTAGTGGAGAACGTGGTTAGACAAATTAGTCGTTCAAGAGCTTTAACTTTGCCCTCCGGTTGTAGGAGTGCCTCCCGGGGATCATACCAAGCCCTCTTACGTGCACGTTTTACCAGTCTCGCTGGATACCCTCGACCCAGAAGGCGGTTGGAAAGTTCTTGTGATTCTTTAATGTAGTCGTCCTTTAGTGAGCAGTTCCTGCGGATACGCAGGAACTGCCCTACCGGTAAATTATCCTTCAAACCCCTAGGGTGATGGCTACCATACTGCAAGAGGGAATTCCGCTCCGCTGGTTTCCTGTATAATGTTGTTTGCAATAGATTGTTATCCGCAAAGATCATGATATCAAGAAATGCAATTTCCTCCAAACTAGATTGTAAAACGAACTGAATATCAATGTTCCTTTCATTAAGCCATAAATGGAACAGTGTCAAATCTGCCTGGGTCCCATTCCATATACATAGTACGTCGTCTATGTAACGGACCCAAAGATCCAGGTTGATACCAAAGGGATTAGTGTCGTTAAAGATGAACCTGTTCTCGAAATCATCCATAAATAGTATTGCCAAATTTGGGGCAAACGTGGCCCCCATAGCCACGCCCTTGGTTTGAAGGTGATGAATAGGTGACATTTGTATAATGAGACTATGAGTTGGTCCTAGACTATTTATAGCTATAGTCGTCTTCTGTTTGTTTTATAGTGATGGAAACCTAGTATGGAATAACTACCTCCTATGGTGTTCCGGTCTGAGCCAGTTTTGAAAATATGTATGTAACAGTCCACTGAAGTTATTGTCTGAACTGTTCTTTGATTTTGCGGCTGAGGGGTACAATTAATATGTCCCTTCTGGTTTTTCCTCTGCAGAAATTTGATGACCACCATGGCATCTTACTGACCTTTGAATTAATAAATTAATTAACTGATTCAATATATATTGATCCCTGAAATCTTAATCGGATACCTTGAGGTACTTCGTTTTCGTTCTCCTGCTTGTGTTGTGAGCCCTACCTTCCATGGTGATTCAATCTTCTTCTTATTTGATTGTGTTGCAGCGCTTTTTAGCGCAGTTTTAATACTCTTTTCCACTGTAAATAGTATTACACATTTTACTTTATTTTTCATAGAGAATTCAGTGTTCCCCATGGTCTCTTTTGTCCTGATGAAGACCCCACTTTAAGGTGTGACTTATACCTACCATTATAGCCGTCGAAACGTCGACGGCTACTACTACACACCAGTTGACGCTACCCTCACTGTAAATATTAAATATTAGCATCGATTGCATGGTTCTTTTAATTGCTGAGCATTAGTCGCTCCTCTATTTCACTGGCTCAGTGTTCTGAAGCCAGGCGTATCGGTTTCTTATGAATTATGTACTGGTACGACTGTTTGCACTATGACCTACCTTGCACATCCCTCCCTTTTCACATAAACACTGTCACCTACCTTTCCTTCCCCTGGGGCACTACGATCATTGTGCTATTAATTTGTTATATCAACAGTCAAAATATGCTTTATTCGATTTTTACAGCAATTAAAAATCATAAAAGCAACAATAAATATACATTTTATATTTAGTTTACAAACATTTAAAAAAGTATTAAACATATAAGTTACTGATCCAAAGCATTTACATATTAAAAATTAACAATCATTCATTAAATTCCGTTTCCTCAGGATGCTTTTTAAGAAGCCAATCATAACCATAATACATTTTCCATTCTCCAGTCTCTGTAGACTTAAGTAAGCTGGTCTACATTGCCTCCAGAAACCCTCTCTCAAATATTGTCTAATCCATGTTCGACTTTCCTTCTCATAATATTTACAGAATAATGTAACATGGAAGGTACATTGTTGTGATGAATTATCACAAGGACATGTGTCCAGGTTCCTGGTCCAGTTATTTATTGTAGAAAAAGTTACTAAATTATGAAATAAGTTAAACCTGAATAAAACGTTCAAAGCCCAAGGTACATAATGATAATGATTGAGTGGGATACCGAGGAATGATTCTTTCCTCGGTATCCCACTCAATAGTTCAGAGTTAGTAAATAATTCCGATCTTTGTAGATCATTAAATATTCTCCTAATGAACTCCAGCCAAGGAATATTTTTCACGTTATCCAAAGTCATTACATCATTAAGAATTTCCCTGTTAAGGGACAACGCTTCTACTGTCCACACCCTATGCCAGAGTAAAATTGGTTGCAGCTGTAGGAGATCAGAAATATAGTCCATTCCTAACTCTGCATGGCAGTTAAAAACTGCCGTACCCTGAGGAAGTGCTAACAAATATCTAACAAGCATTTACAATGCAACGGTTTCGCCTTTGGAGAAGTTAGAGCTATTGGCATTGTAAATGACAAAATTTATATTTATGTGTTGGTTTTGAAAACAGATAAATAAATGGCAGTCATTTACATTGCCAATAGCTTAATATCTCGCAAATGTGAGAACTATTGTACCCTACGGACGAGCTCAGCAGACAGCAATTACTACCACACACACACCCAGACCCACACACCCAGAGCCAGCCACACCCAGAGCCCCCCCCCCCCACACACACACACACACTGGAGCAGTCACACACACACACACACACACACACTGGAGCAGTCACACACACACACACACACTGGGGCAGTCACACACACACACACACACTGGAGCAGTCACACACACACACACACACACTGGAGCAGTCACACACACACACACACACTGGAGCAGTCACACACACACACACACACACACTGGAGCAGTCACATATATACACACACACACACACACACACACACACTCTGGAGCAGTCACATACACACACACACACACACACTCTGGAGCAGTCACATACACACACACCCAGGAGAAATCACACACACACACACACACCCAGGAGCAGTCACACACACACACACACACACCCAGGAGCAGTCACACACACACACACACACACCCAGGAGCAGTCACACACACACACAGTAGAAAATTGTCAAGACCACAGGAAGCAACACAGAGGACTAAAAACGCAGGTAACTGTTTAGGTAACACTGTGTCAAACTGCACAGCATTTGTTACCTTATTTTCTGATCTCAGCTCTCTAAAACTGTGGTTGTGTACGGAGCAGCCTGCTCGAGGCCCTCCTTCTGCTCCTGTCTTGATAAATGATCATATAGCTGATTTAGTTTCCTTTTAACTAATATTGGACGGGTTACCGCCACTATAGAAAGCAATTTAGAAAACACCTGCCCATGAAGTCAGATGGCAAACAACAAAAAAATCGAAAGCTTCTGGTCGAATCTCTGACCTCGGAGGCTGACACGGTTTGATGGGAAATTTAATGTAATAGGCAGCGAAAGCCTAAAAGGCCTGTTGTCAGCAATGAAGGCTGAAAGTTAGCAGAATTAATATAACTGTACAATGGAAGGGCCCTCCAGGGACACGCCTGGAGAGCGAGGGTAGTGATGGGAGTGGGAAAAAAAACAGGACTGCGGAAACCGTTTGGCCCTGACATTCTGTCACCTTTGCTAAACGGGGAATAAACAAAAAAAAGAAACCTAGTCTAAAATCGCTAAGCGTTCCTTAATGTCGGCGCTTGAAGCGGGGACAAAAGAAAGGGCCGCTACACTCCGATTTGTGAACTCCAATGCAGGCGAATTTCATTTAATTGCACCCCTTGACGCAGGGATGGCATATTCATTAGGGAGCCGCCGATCATACTTGCATTTGCAGTTTGAGCGGGAGAAGTACGAGACAAAAAAACATTATTCGCGGTCTCTGGTGATGGCATTAAAAAATCGAGTTAAAATAAGCAGAAAAGAACAGCTTTCCCCAACTCCTGCATAAAAGATGACATGTCACATCGGCGCGTGAGGATTTCTTCCCCCCCTTCTCGACATGAAAAAAACCTCTAATTGCAGTTTTAAATGCCTAAAATGCCATGTCCACCCAAGGCCCGATGCTATGGTTTCGCCTTTTGAAAAGTTTGATCGATTGGCATTGTGATTTTGCACAGCTCACTTAATCCCCGAGCCTAAATAGTGTTTGGTTTTATTTTTAAAGCGAAGGTGTCCTTGTGTAAAGTAACATGTACTTTTGTAAAGAGCTCCAATTCCTGCAGTAAATCTTCGAGAATGGAATGCTGACCGAATAATACTCGAGGGGAGGTGGAGGGGAGGGAGAAGGAATGGGACTGAGGGGTGGATTTTGTAAACACCTAGAAAGCAGAAGAAAAAAAAAACGCGATCATTCCCTTCCAGAGGATTAGCCTTCTTCATTTGCATGACCATCTCGAAACAAAAGAGATTAAGATTTCCTGTAATCATTCTTTTCAAATGCCTGTAATTGCATTTGCAATTAACCTAGGGGTCAAACCCCACGTCACAAAGTACCTTATAGGGGGTCTGGGCTTGGAAAATGGATCGTGGGGGGTAGGGGCACTGAATCTAAAACAAAAATACGTTTACTTAAAAGTCGTTACATCGAATTTGAGCAGTCTGACGCCGCACTCTAAATTATGCGAGTTCAGTTTTACCTCCAAGGCCTCTCGTGTCTGATGAACAAGTCGACTCAAATTTCAAACTAGGACGGGGGTGAAAAAAATAGAGTGTGCGGCCGCCTGGTTATCCAGGCCCACGGAAGAAAACCGACAAAAAATTAAGTTTTAAATGAAGATGAGAAACGGGAAAATAAATTAAAATTAAACAAATTAGTGAGAAAGGTGTTGAAGGAAATAATGTTGTATGGCGGGCTGCAGTGTGTTCTGAGCCGGCAAGGTCTGTTCCCCGTGTAACAATGCGTGTGCAGGGTGCAATGACCCGGGCCCACCGCAGGAAGCAGGTCATCTAGGCTTCCCCCCCACCCCACAGCTGGAGGGCCCGTTGTATGGGCCCTTGCGCCGTCGGGAGAGCAGCGCGCTGTGTGCAGGACAGACCTGGGCACAGCGCTCCTTTTGGGGTTCGGATTTCCCAGTCGGTTCAGCCTTCCTTACCTGGGAACTGCGCAGAGGAAACTAGACCACGGTCCCCTCCCCTCCTGGAAACAAGAGAAGGGCATTTTTTCGGTGCCCTCGGGGGTTTTCAACTTTTTTCTCTCTCTCCGCGCTGCACTTTCACCCTCATTTGAGCTCTGAAATTCTGGCCCATTAAACTGTCCGTTTGACGGAACATCGTTCTGGTTAAAGCCCTTGGAAATGTAGGCTCTGCGGACCTCCGAGCAGCTCCTGGACTTCAGGTCTCCCAGCGCAGAGGCGATCAGAGCCGCTAAAGTTCAAAGCAGGCGCAGGCAGACCATGGCGGAGGCGCTGGACTGGCAGCCCGACACAAAACAACAGAGGGTCTCTCTCCGCGCTGCACTTTCACCCTCATTTGAGCTCTGAAATTCTGGCCCATTAAACTGTCCCTGTCCTGAGCTATTTTTGCACATGGGATTGGTGTGAAGCTGCCGCAGCGGGCGAGGTGCGGACACGGGGCCACGGCAATGAAGACGGGTCGAACGTGAGGGGAGAGAGAAGAGACGGAAGGAGGAGGCCGAGGGAGATAGAAAGGGAAAGAAAATGCAGCGGAGATCGAAAAAAGATTAAAAGAGCGAAATAGCATGAAGAGCGTAATTGTCGCACTAGGGAAGGACTGTTTGGAAGCCTAATGCAGACTGAAAGTTTGCAGGGAGGCGTGATGACCCGGGCCGGCCAGCCAATCACAGCACGGCCCGGGAATGACGTCACGGGGGTGTCCCGGGCCGGCAGCCAATCGCAGCGCGGCCCGGGACAAAGGGGCGGGGCTTAAAAAAAGCACCAGAAACGCCCCCGAATCGCGTTTTCGAGAGAAAACGCGATTGACAGCCTCTGCCTCCCAATGGCTAGCCTCCATTTATGGAGCTAGCCAATGATAGGCAGAGGCGGGTCATCACCCCAGATAGAAATCAAGAGGTTTTGCTAGCGCATGCGTACTTCGTACGCATGGCTAAGGCAAAACCTAAAAAAGCAGTTTTCTGCTATCTGGATAGATGTTGTGTTTTGAAATCCCCAGATACCTGCCCCATAAAGAGCTATACTTCTGCAGTTTGACTTATAGATGCTTAAGAGTATTTCAGGTGGTCTATTCCCTAATTTTTTCGCAAAGTTCATTAAGGCCGCAATGGAACGTTTGAATAATAAAGTTCTATTTTTAACAGCGGCATTCCAAGACCCGGGCCCATCTATTATACACAAATACCTCCTTTATGTCTGCCATGGGCGGACTGTTCCGCTGGGGTATGATATGTTTTAAAACCATCCAGGTGTTGTTCCTTCAAAAGCCAGGTTTCCTGGATGCATAGCACATCAAACTGCTGTATAAAATCCCCCCCAAACAGGATTAGGTCATTTACTTTCTAGACCACAAATATTCCATGACACTAATTTAAAGTGACCATGCGACGGGGATTGATCTACAAGTGCAGTAATAGCATATTGATTATTGAGTGTTGTTTTTTCCCTTTTCATAGCAACGTTTATAGGTGGTATATCTCCCACAAATACGGGAGTATCAACTATAGGGGTCACCTGTATGTTACAGTCAGATATCATGTTTGCATGTGTATTTGTGGAAACCCCCGGGACACCCATGTTGTGTAGACAATCACTTTTATCGTCATGTGTTACCTCAACTGAATAGTTATTATCATTCAGTCAGCCGCACTCATTAAGGCCAGATAATACTGAGAATCTATTTGGTTCTGTTGGAAAGTAGTGTAACCCATGTCTTGCCCAATGTGGAATTGTTGCAGGCCTCATCCATAATGGTCTTGTGTCCTGTTGTACTCTATATTTGGGGGCCCTGACCTGTTGCCACCCATTCCACCTATCTGGTCTTGGTCGATGTGGTACACCATAGAAATAGCCTAGAGGCAATATCTCAATACTTGAGCCCCTTGGCCTTCCATCGTACATAGCTTCACTTAAGATTCTTTCCGCTATTCTCGGGCAATTAAAGTTGACCACTATGCAGTCTCCCGGTCTCGATGTTTTTAGCGTGCCATGCCAAGATGCCCTTCGGACCATTATGATGCTATGAGCAAGGTTATTAGTTTCCGTGGTGTTACGTGTTAACCAGTGGGTTACCTTGTTCCTTAGCTGGGGGTAATCTTCTCTGTCTCCCTCCATAAGTGGTGGAACATTACCTAGTACCACCACTAATGGTGCTGATTGAGGGGGTAAATTAATGACGGGGTGTATCATCGCATTTCTACTGGGTTCGGCCAAGTTTTTTCTCTCTTCATGTTGGACTGATAACGAAATCAATAAAGGGGTAATCTGACCACTTAGTGTATCTTTTTTCTCCCAGCCTTCCCTACTTCCAAAATTCCTTTCATGGCCACTTCCTGAATGTTGACTGGCCTTGTTCCGCCTGTTTTCATCAGTAAATTTGTTTTTTTTTAAGGGGAGGTGTTTTTGCCTATCTCAGTCGGACTAGATAATAACCTCGCTATGGGTGTTTTCTATGGTTGCCTTCTGTAGCTTGTCCATTTTGTCGTTAATTACCTTTAATCTCTCGATGATTGGGAGTGTAAATGATTTGAGCAGTTGCTCAACTTGGGATATGGTACATGCCGCCTCCGTGAGTAAATCTGAGGTATGAGATAAAGGCGAGGGGCTAGCATTCGATAAGTGATTCGGGGTCGAAATAACTATAGTAGAAGTTTTCCTAGGTGTGTTCGCTTTGATCGAGCTTGGCAGTGTGGAATTTTTTGTTGTTTTTTGCACCTTAGATTTTCGTCCTAATTGTCCCCCTCCACCCCTCTATCTACAGCCTGTGTATTCTTTATAGGGTGAGAATCCTCCATAGATAGGCTATCGAGGAATGTAGTATTAAAGGAGGTATTAGCAGTAGTAATTGAATGGCGCCCCTCAATATGTTTGGCTGGGGATTTAAGTGCGCTCGACCTTTGGGTATCTGTATAGTCAGGTGTAACAGCATTTCTTATATGGCCAAGGGAAGACCTTTTGGCGGCTAACAGTTCATGGGATAGCCGCTTCTCTGTGAGGGCTATCTCCCGCTCAAGCACAACCGCTGCTTTTTGTAATAAAGTTATCAAGGGTATCAGTGATGGTTCCACCAGTGACGCTAGATGCTGGTCTAACCCCCTTCCCCGATTGGCGAGCCATTTTTTTGAATAAGCGAATTAAAACATATAATTAATCGCGTATGGATTACAGAATGTCTAGACCACACTTATTAAAAGTACACAAACACACACAAGAGCTTACCAGGCCTATAGTAGTGGTTTCGCCCGGCTCGTCCCGCGCAGCGGGTGTCTATGTCTCTTATAGATGACGTGTTGATGCCTGTGGGCGGGGCGGGGCTGTCAGGCGAACGCAGACCAGGTGTGCTAGGTCGGGCAGGGACTCCTGGTACTTCGATCCCTGCCGGCGTTCAGCGCTCGCTCGCTCTCCTTGCCAGATGCCCTCAAATACCCCCGCTGCACCAAGGAAAAGGTCAGAGTTCAAGTCACAGCGGCACTCGCGAAGCGGGTGCGGCAATTAGTCGGAAGGAAATAATTCACCTTCCTCCTAGGCAGCTTCTCAGGGCTCTCCTCACTCCTCGCAGCAGTTCGGCTCCCGTTATTTGTAATATGAATAAGCACATTGTGATTAAATAACAGTGTTCAAGTACTTGTTTGAGATTTGTTCTTGTCTGAAAAAGCTTTTTTTTTATAAAGTGTTCGCTTGTGTACTTTTGATACCCTCTCACTGGGACCCCTTATTTTTTTTACATCTCACTATGGCACTCAGATATGAGATGCTAGTAACAAAGGCCATCCGAGCAGATCTTCCTGACCACTTCTCTCACCAAACATGCCTGCTCAGGACCATGAACTGTAAACTAAATATCAGACTGTACAACCCAGTGCAGTAACAATATAAATCGAATATGATCATTTGTAATACCACAAAAAGTGGGGCATACAGTCAATGAGGGGCCAATGTAAAGGAAAAGAAAAAAATATATATGTGTATGTGTGTATATGTATGTGTGTGTATATATGTATGTATATTAGTTAAAACACAACTCTTGATCTTGGCCCAAATGCCTGAGTAAAGCAGCCTGATACGCCTTAATAAGTTGGGTGGCATTCTCACTGCTGAAGCTTTGCCCGTAATTTGTTGCGTGGAGCACGGTCAAACGCTGACTTAAAGTCAACAAAGCCCATATTTCGTGGTGTACCAGTGTCCTTTACTCTGCTGAGAGTGAGACTTACTGCCATGAGGTTTGTTAACGTGCCTTGCTTCTTCGTAAATCTTGGCTGATTCAGCTGGGGTCTCCTTGTGTCTGACACCCATGCTTCTAGGTCTTCAAGAAGCAAAGTAAAAAAATGCTCACGGTCTGCATGCAGTAGGGCAATTAAACAATAGTTACTTGGCGAAGAGCCTTCTGCCAGGATGGCGTTAAACATCCCAGCCAGGAAGTTAGCCCAGTGTAAGGTGTTGTGTTTAGAGCTTCCCGGATTCCATGTGGGCCAGAGGCACTGTCTGACTGCAGTTTCTTGATGATTTTGATTATTGCTGTGGCAGTGTACTTTAGTGATCCAGGAAGGGTCTAAAGCCAGACTGAACTTGAAAGGACTGTGATGCATCAGGATAATAGAGTGGAAGCCTGGACTCGAATACAAAGTGTAGCTGTCAAAGGCAAGGGGTAGAAGTATTTACTGTCCTATTTAGAGTTAAAAGCTGGAGTCCAGAGGGCCTTCGGGAGCGCCTCCTAGTGGCTGGATGGCAGAATCCTGACTGTTGTATAGTGCTCTCATTTATGTCTTCATATAGATGCTAGATCTAAAATGACCATGAGACAGAGTGGACGAGAGGATTGACCTACAGATTGTTTAGTTTCCTAATATATTTGCTCACACCATCTTTAAAACATGTGTTTCTTAATGTTCATATATGTGAAAGCCATTGTAATAACGTTTTTCTTTCAACAGACACTACTTTGCTTTGCCGACAAACCCTGGAGAGCAATTCTTCATGTTTTGCACCCTCGCTGCTTGGATGATTAACAAAGCAGGGCATAATTTAGAGCAACCGCAAGAATATGATGACCCAAATGCCACCATTTCGACCATACTGTCGGAGCTGCGCTCGTTTGTAAGTACCAAGTGGCTTACTGTTTTACTACATAGTTCGCAGATTACAAATTGGGGTTTTAAATTGCTTCTTGTACAAACAGTGGTTAGCACAGAGATATTATTAATTCGAAGTTAAGCACTAATTATTTCACACCACTGTTTTCCCTTGACAGATTTCTGTACATCAAACCTGATTACATTTTTTAGCGTAAAGGTCCAGGAAAAGAGTTTTACGCTTAGATTCTTAATTTTGTGCCTCAATTCCAAGTGCAAAGCCTGGTATATATCTGTGTTACTAATCTCTGAAAACACACCATATACTTTTTTGTAGTCTTCACTTATGTCTTTCTTCTCACAGTTTATGTTCCTACATTCTCTGCTTTCTGCCATCCTCTAGACAGACTAGCTGGCTTTTTGTACACTTTTTTTTACCATGTCCGACTCATTGCAGGAGGAGGCCAAAGGTGATGAAGATGAATTTTTGAATTATCTCCATCTCAATCCTTTTACTGATGAAAGAGTTATGTTATTGGACCATACAATTACACTAGAAGAGATCAAGACAGCTGACTTGCAAGTCACCATGTGAGGACAACTTACCTAGAACATTTTCAAGACCTGCAAAACCCAGCTTTCTGGGAAGCAGAAACAGTGGGGTCACTGGGCGCCATATCCAATAAGGTCATCATGGGAAATGCGGGAGCTGTAGGTCCATATCCCATAAAAACGTTTATATCAAAATGTTGGCCAATATCTTATCAACCAGGCTACATACAGTAATTCCATCATTGAGTCACTCCTTTCGTGTATGGTTTGTGGTATTGTGAGCCTTGGAGAAGGAATAATTGGCATTTCACTTTATGGTGAAACTGCCTTCGACCTGGTACAATTGAACTGGTTGTTTGAGGTACGGTACAGTTGTGTCTAGGGCATAATTTTATGACCAAAGTTAAATGTTATACATGATACTGGTTTCATAAATTGATTGTGGCGGCTTTTTGTCCTAATCTGTTGAAATAAAAACGAGGCGTGAGGTAAGGGTGCTGCTTGTCTCTCTCGCTTTTTTCTCTCAGCCTTAAAGGTCCTTTCATTTGACATCGGATCCTCCCTGCCGATTGAAGGAGTTCCTACTAGCATCGTATCTTCGAAACCCTTTTAATATTCAGACAATATCCTAATAACTGTGAACACAAATCTCAGTTCTTTCCTGGCTATGCCGATCTCTCTACTTTATTCGTTCTTCTGATTCTCTGGATACACGTTTTCTTTCCTTCAAACTTTTTTTTTAATTGATTTCACATAAGAAACAACAAAACATGCAGTTGAAGTGCAAGAATCTCATGCTCACAAGAGTTGACACCCCACTGTTTCTCAGGATCGAATTCCTTATTGAAACAGAAGACAATAGTAATTTGGCAAAACAGGAACAGTTTTGTTGAATTAAACTATACAGCCAGGAGAACATTTCCAGGCCCTAGGTCTGATTACTGCCTCAATTTACATTGGGTTTGTGTTAGGTTTCTATACATTTCCTCATCAAGCCATAAACTCACCCGGAATTCCATATACATTCTAGAAAGTTGTTTGCTGCCTTAGAGTCATAAATTAATGGTCAAATGTTACTACTGTGTCCACGCACGGTGTCGACCTTGCGTGGACACCGTGGCCAGTGGTGAATGTGTCTATATGTCCGGCATGGGGAGCGTGTGATCAATATATGTGCTAGCTCCTGATTGGCGAACCCATGTGGCATCTGACTTTTTGGTGTTGTTTGAAGCGTGCGTATCCCCTCGGAACGTGTGCTTTATTGGGTACAATCTCCCCAGACCATTGAGATTTTGCTTCGCCTATCTGTGGGATAGATCAAGTGTTTTCTGCCCAAGTGTTTGCCTGCCAGCTACCACCCTCCCACATGTGACCTATCAATCAGTAATCCCAGGCCAAGGATGCAGGGCCTGTCTGACTACATACTTGCACGTTGGGGTGAAAGTCGAGTTCTGCATGGGGGATTTGATCAAATAATCATTTTTGTCGATAAACACAGCTGATCCTTTAGCTCACATTTGACTATGACACTCTTTCTACTTATTTGCATTCTATCTAACTTGAGGACTGAGTTTTTACAGCAGATGATCCCCACGTGTACACCCACAACACAATAATAACTGGCAACAGTGACTTGCACAAACCGGAGATATATCGTGGGAGCCTGGAGAACCAGTTTGAAAACCACTCCTGCTCAGGGGCTTCTTATTCATGTATTCTTTGCTGTACATTATGCGTCCTTGGATGTCAAGTGTCAAAGTTCCATTGTCCATGTCATTCCCTGGGATGGAAATGCAGCAGGTCGCACGATCTTGGCACATACCGATAGTGCATAACCACCTTGATCGAAATGAGGCCGAGCTCAGTGCTGTTCATTATTGGTGCTAAAATGTTTTGTGGGGTGTTCTCATAAACATATTGGGAATGGGATTGTGGTTTTTAGTAGGAACCCTACAGAGGTGCTAATTTCTTGGTAAAAAGCCGTTCGTCCGGTGCTAGGGGTCCAATTGCTGTGCGACCACACCCAATAGTTATTTAATCTAATGGGGGCTATATCTTTGGATGCTACCCTCAGTTGCGTGGGTTATGGCCTGTGTAACTTGGTATTGCTACAGGTGAATGGAGCATGTAGCTAGAAGGCGTATGGCACTGGAGTTGCTAATGTCTGCCTCATGCCGTGAGCACTCCTGTGCCTCCTCCGTGTCTTCCAGGTACCTGGCTTTGGCTGAGCTGGACCCCGCCTTTGTATCTGGAACCTTATCTTTGCTCTAGCTGAGAGCATTTTTTCTTTAGTCTTGGATGTTTCCGATCATCTCTCATGATCTATTGCTTTACTAATCATATGGTGGAGAGAGTCGCAGGATGTTTAGCAGCCCCATTTTCTCCCATCCATTCCGCCTCGTAATGTCCAAGGTTGAGGCCACCTATTTTCCCTGGGTGGAGCCTACAAAGTTGAAGCACTGTTTAGTCCCTAAGCTGAGTATGGAGGTGAGCCCACCCAGTGCCCTACGTCCACCTGGAGCTGTAGTAGGGATTTGGGATTCCCCGTCCCAGATCCGCCCCCCACCCACCCCCTTTGGACTACACCCTGCTAATTCTGAGCATGCTGGTGGTCCCGCTGTCCCTAGCTTTTGTCACTACCATCCCACACTGTCACCCCTCACTGCAGATATTTTGTTCCTGCCCCCTGTTGCATTGGATTCCCTGTCTGTGGTTGCTGCTGCCACATCCTTACCCAATGGGTGGACCCCTCCTGTGGTTGTGTGGTGACAGGCAGACCTCCCTACAACTGGATGTACAGTGTATGCTAATCCCCCTGTGCATTATGCTAAGGGGGGCATTTGTGGATTTTTGTGGTGGCTGTTCTTGGTGTGCTGGTCTCTGCTGTTTTTGCTGCTCGTGGTATGCCTTCAACCGGCATCTCTCTGCCAGGTGCCCCGGCCTATGACAGTAGTTTCACTCCCTAGGGTTTGGTTGCGGCCAACCTCACTGGCCTTTGCTGCCATAGCCTGTATGGGACATTATGGGGCAGAACATAAGCAGTTAAAATGGTAGTTGCACCAATATATATTTATGTAATTGGAATGCTACCTATAATATTTCATAAAGCATGTCTCTGCTGAATAGATTCTGGTAGCCTTTCACTATGATAGGTTGGTGCAGTCCTATGTGGGAAGCACATTTCAAAGTTATGTTTCTATTGGTGAGGGGTGAGGGGTTGTACACAGATGCTTCTGGGTGGAAGTATGGAGTGGGGGTGGAGTGGAAATTGGGTATTGTTGGTTTTGTTGTTCTTTGTTTGGGTTATTTGTGTTTTGTTTGACGTCAAGGAGGACTCTTTAGGCACACTGCATGTTTACATCATCCAGGCCCCAACAAGGCGGTTGCGCAACACACATGGGCCCCATTAGGTCCATACGAGTTCTGATGGCTTCTAATGTATGTAATGGCCCCTAAACATTGATGATGTAGAACTTTACCAGTCTAAGTGCCAAGCATCACAGCCCTGCGGTCCTTCTTCTACAGGAGATCCACCTTCTTGGTAATATTTGCTCCACCATGCAGGGCACCCCAAGGGGTTCAGAGGTGCAGCAGTACTTCTCCATTAAATGTCCCCGTTGGTGGTCTCCGAGGTGGACCTGAATCCCCTGGGGACATTTGTGGTAGTGGCAGGTACACTACAAGGACGCATCCACTTCTTTATCAGTGTCTATGTCCCACCTACTTTAATCCATGAGACCATGGAGGGCTTGCAAGCACAGATTCTTCGACTCCCCCATGGTATAACTTTTATTGGCTGTGATTTTAATGATGTTATCATCCCTAGAGAAGACTCACAGGGGTTGGAAAAGAGAAGAGAAGGGGGAGCAAGGGATTGCATAGTTGGTCTGAGCACCTCAGTCTCTGTGACACATAGAAGCTTTGGAACCTTGGGGTCTCGGTTTAAACCCACATCTCCGCGGTGCATAACTCCCTGTTCTGCATTGACCTTATTATGATTCTTGCGCCAGATCTGCCCAGTACCTCCGGGTCGCATATTCCACTCAGGGGATTGCAGATCAGGCTCTGGTGACTTTCTTGTTTGGTATGCAACCGGACGGACCCTACCTGATATGGAGACTTATGCATGGTTCTTACAGCACTGGGAATTCTGGGACTTTCTAGCCCAAGAAGTTGACCTTAACCGGAGCATCTTGCGTTTTCGGGGTACCCTGTAGCTGGTCAGTAAGGCGGTCTTGAGAAGAGTTGCTTGGTCTCACTTGAAAGAGATGGAGAGGGCTCAGCATTACTTAAAGTCCTTATTGAAGCGCTGAATTTTGGTATATATTCAAATGCTATATTATTTTCCTTACGTTTATGTACCACAGCCAGCCGACGCGTTTCGTTCTGTACAACAGAACTTCTTCAGGGCGTTCTTATTTCTTTTAAGTTGTGTCGGTATTCCGTTGTCATTTAACTATTTATTTCTTCCAAATGCTAGGCGGGTCATATGAACAAATTATGGGTCTGCAGTTCATCAATTTCTATGTATATAGTATCATCATAATAAATGTTATTTCACACAGTCATTAATAGGGTGTATTACCCAGAGCGCCCGTCCTGACTTATAGAACAACCGACCTATAAACATATAATATGAGTAACATACCATTCTTATTTCTTTTAAGTTGTGTCGGCATCCCGTTGTCATTTAACTATTTATTTCTTCCAAATGTTAGGCGGGTCATATGAAAAATCTTAATTCAAAGTAACTAGGTATCAGTTTTACCCATTCGATTCAGACAGACTATAAAAAAGAACGAAAGTGAAAAGATGGCAGCAAAACTATATAATGGTAAATGTAAGTATACATATCTCGAACTGCATATCTAGCGACATCTATGAATATACATATAGACGCAAAGAAGCAGAGAAATGAGTAGAGTATATATATCTTTCTATTGTCATATGCATATCTTCATCTCTTCATATCTTCACACTCCAAAATACGAGTCTGGTATCCCCGTATTTGAGTGAACATAGTCTCATAAGAAGTATATTAAGAGACGTGCCTACCTTGAGTAGTTTATAGCATCCTGGAAAGTCAGTCTTTCATATATTCCAAAATATAAACGCTTAGTGGAATTGCAGCTCAATAATTTAGGCCGTAGCTTACTATTTAAAGGGGTCACCCTCCCCGTCAGCTAGACGTTGTACGGAATTTTTCTTTTTTAACTTGCCACAGCTTTACTGGTGTCAGATGCAGGGCCAAAATTTGTGGCAGGATCAACTGCCCTGCCTAGCATATGGGAAATGTACCCAATCCACGTGGGATAGGGGTCCGGGTATGACAGATATTCATTTACACTATTGGGCAGCTGAGTGGTGGATGAGGGGACCCAGCGTTTCGGTTGGTGGTGGCTAGGGTGTGGCTACACAAGATCGAGGGGCTACTATGTGGTGTTCTCATTCCATCTTCCCTCCCTGAACACACCAGAGTGGTGCTTAGGACTTGGTGTATGGCGGTGGATGGTTGGATGGATGGGATAGGCCAGAAGATTATGCAAGTGATCCCCCTCCATGGGTGGGAAGATGGCTTCAGCAGACCTCTTACTTGGAGGGTGGTTTCCGGATTAGGAATTATATGGCACAGTGTAGCATGAAGCAATGGTGCAGAAATGACAGGTCTATGAATCACCATTCAAGGGCCGTAATTGCACCCCTGCACCATGCATTTATCAATGCATCAGGTAACTGTAAAGCGCGCTACTCACCCGTGATGGTCTCAAGGCGGCGGGGCGGGGTGGGGTTTTGTAAGCTGCTCCGTTCAGTCGAAGAGTCAGGTTTTGAGGGACTTCCTGAATATGTTCAGAGAGGGGGCGCGTCTGATGTTGATTGGGAGCTCGTTCCAGGTCTTGGCCATGATGTAGTCTCTTCCATCTGTTCTCTGTGAATGTGCAGGGTTTCAACAACATCGGCGGATCTGAGGTTTCTCTTGGGTACATGGAAGGAGATTCTCTCATTGAGGTATTGAGGTCCGGTGGTGTCGAGGCATTTGAAGGCGTGGGTGAGTATCTTGAAAGTTACTCTCTTCTCGACTGGTAGGCAGTGGAGGTCTTGCAGGTGTTGGGTGATGTGCTCTTGTCGAGGGATGCCGAGGACGAGTCTAGCTGCGGTGTTCTGTACTGTCTTAAGTTTGCGGAGCAGAGACTTGTTGATTCCGGCGTAGAGGGCATTTCCGTTGTCCAGTCTGCTGGTTATGAGTGCGTAGGTGACGTTTTTCTTTATTCGGCAGGGATCCATTTGAAGGTCTTGCGAAGGATACAGAGGGTATTGAAGCAGGTGGAGGCGACCACGTTGACCTGTCTGGTCATGGAGAGGGAGGAGTTGAATATGATGCCGAGGTTCTGGGCGTGGTCCATGGGGTTGGTGGGCTGCCAAGGGTGGCGGACCACCAGGTGTTGTCCCAAGCGGTGGAGGAGGGTCTGAGGACGAGGACCTCTGTCTTCTCCGAGTTGAGCTTCAGGCAGCTGCTGCTCATCCAGGTCCTCTTGGAAAGGGTGAAGTTTCATCGCAGGCACAGCTAGACTGTGGAACTCACTTCCAATAGCATTGAAAACAGAAAACAATCTCCTGACTTTTCTTAAAGCCTTAAAAACTCAGCTTTTTAACAACTAGCCCGTCCTCACTTTCCGAACTTCCTGCTCAGGCTTATAGATCACGAAGAGCTACCGCGCCTAGAAACCTTTGGGTATTAGAGCACATTGTAAATTAACAGTTAATTTTATTACATGAGGCGCAGACAGGTGCCTGTGGATAGAGGAGGGCCTCGAACACCTACCAGACCCCTCGCAGCGGCAGCGGCACAACAGCGAAGCTGCTGGGGGAGAGAGCAGGTCTCTGACCAGGAGGTCAGAATTCTTGCTTCATAATGAGTTATGGGAAATAACCATGGGGACCTGGAATAAATGTATTTTTTTCTAAATGTGGTTTTCCCATTTTAGGGACACACTCTTCTATTAATGATTCAGAAAGGGTTACCAAAGTCTGTTTAAACGTCAGACTCTTAAATGGACTTTTGTGAATAGTAAAGATTTATTTTTTCAATTGCAAACCCAGTAATTTTGCAAAATACTGTATTTGGATGTGTGCATCCTTTTGTCTGTTCTCTATCTCACTTTCAGTTTGGGGGTAAGCTACAATCTAACCTAAACCTTAATTTAACCTTAAGAGAGAACACTGAGCTTTCTAATGTACTGTATTTTATTAAAGTAGGGAACCTGATTTTAGTCATTGCCTTCTTTTGGCCAAACTAACAAGACTATTCAAAATAAATGATTACTAAACAAACACCAGCTCAATAAAATAGAACAAATGATACAACACTTAACTTTTGTTTAATGTTTTAGGGTGTGGCTGTTGATTTTCCTCCTTCAAAGTTAAAGGCTGGCTATGGAGAACAAGCATGCTATGTTCTTGATTGCTTAGCAGAAGAAGCATTGAAGCATATACATTTCAGCTGGAACAGGTAAGATTCTTACTTTATATATTGTAAATCTGTTATGTCATGGGGAATTTTGTTCATATTAGTATAAATTGTGTAGCAATTCAAGCACTGCAGAACAATGCATGCAACAAAACATAAAAGTGGTCCGAGTTAAACAATCATATGCGTTCACAAGTACTTGCATCGTACCGAAAAACACCACATATAGTTAAATACAATGGAGTGTGTCTGATGCAGTATTCTTAGTTAAATTGCATTTATTATCCACAAGAGTTCATTTCATTGAAATCTTACACAAGGAATTCATCATATTGTAGTTAATAATCATTCATTCGATGTAATTGTAAAGTTCATTACATTCGGATAGTGCTCTCAGTGAAAAGGGGAGGGAGTGAGATAGGTGTGTGAGGGACTGGGTAAAGGTGGTGTTACATTGAAACATCACAGTAAAATCAAATACGCCTTTACAATCAATGTTAATGTTCCCCAAAAACATCACACATAGGTAAGAAAATGTTCAATGCTTTGGATCCTATGGTGTGTCAGGTTGGCGTAGTCTACGTTTCGACCCCTTATGTGCTGAAGGGTTAGTGTTGCCTCATGTTGGGGTCTTCATCAGGACGAGATGGAGAGCATGAAGGAACGGTCAAAGGATGTTCCGTCCTGGTGGGGGCTGTGCAGCTCCTAGAGAATTGGGGATTGCGTCCTCAGCGGCAAAGAACGTTGGATTGTGCAGCCGTTTCTGGGTGATCGCCGTGTTATTCTGGCATCATTTTGGAGGGTGTCTGAGTTGTGCCGTCAGTGTCGCTCGAGTCTCGGCTTGTTCTGTTTTTGAATGAGGCCCTCTTCACTGAGAGCACTATCCGAATGTAATGAACTTTACAATTACATCGAATGAATGATTATTAAGTACAATGTGATGAATTCCTTGTGTAAGATTTCAATGAAATGAACTCTTGTGGATAATAAATGCAATTTAACTAAGAATACTGCATCAGACACACTCCATTGTATTTAACTATATGTGGTGTTTTTCGGTACGATGCAAGTACTTGTGAACGCATATGATTGTTTAACTCGGACCACTTTTCTGTTTTGTACCTATTATTGGCCCCTGGTCCTAGAGTTTACAGGGCGAACCCCTTTATAACTCATGCAACTGTGTCCTGGCTTGTCCTCCAGTGTGTGATTTTGCTTGTGGATTTCAAAGTGCATATAAACTATAAATGTGGGTATAACACAATGCTGCTCAATGAGTGGATATGGCAATTGTTAAACAAAGAGAGGACATGGAAATATATGTAGGAGTGTGTGCTGGAAACATTCTTAGATGTCGGTGCTTCTGATCTTTCCCAACTGTGTGATTGTGCTGAGGATTGGCACTGCATGATGTGAGAGGCATAAGACAGGGATGCCCCCTCCCCCACAGGTTACTCACTGTGGTACAGGAGTCCTTGGTACGTTGGGTTAGGAGTGATGTACTGTCACAGCCTCCCTGTCAAAAATAAGATATACAGATTGTTTGATCAAGTCAAAGTCTGCATTTTTCTGTTGATGCACCCCACCTTGTTTTCGTTAACACTATTTGAAGCAACGGCCTCTAACTCAAGAGGGACATTAACTAACGTCATGAGTTATTGCAGCTTCGCAATAGACTTCTGTAGCAGTTGTGTCTATTATGAGCGGAACATTTAGTAATTGCTTGAGGCACTGTATCTATGTGAAAGGCCAGACTGATTTTCTTTTTTGCTTCTGTATTTATGTTTGCATTTACGAATAAGGTAGCATTCTGGGAGCATTATAATAGCTGTAAATTGTTACCTTTTTAAAGAGGTACATGATTTTATACTGGAACCACTCGCAATAATGGAGGTAGTTATTGAGGCTGAGCTCACACCGCTAGCACAAAATGGTGGTTGTGACTGGGTGAGACCAAATTAATCGGACACAACCCACCTGAAATAAAAAGCTTGCCTCTCCAACAATAAACAGCAGACTCTCAACGCCCTCAACACCATGGCTCTAGCAATGAAACTCAATGGAGGACTCTCCCTCCGGGTATATGTCAAGAAAGGCTCCAGAATCCCAAGGCACACTTTGAACTGGTTGCTCTTTTCACGTGCACCAGGGCCAGTCTCCTCCCTCCCCGCAAGCACTAACCTTGAATATTTAAGATTAGTAAAAATAAATGAATAAAGAATCTCCTGGCAAAGACTGCACATTGTTCCACAGAAAGGCAGGAGCATCTCTTTAGCTCCAGCTTCTTAAAGTTAGGTACTATTTTTAAAGCACTTTTTAAATATTTCTGAAAATGTGCCTCTTTCAGGCCATCCTACCCCGCAGAAGAACTGGAAGAAGAAACCATAATGGAGGATGATGCGGAGTTGATGCTGGACAAAGTGGAAGGTGACCTAGCGGTAAATGAATGAATGATCTATTGTCAGTAAAATCATAATTGTTATTTATATGTGCTTCTTAATATGCTTCTGATGTTCATAAGCACTGCAGACAACAGCAACGGTTCTTAATATTACCTGCTTTAATGGCACTAAGTTTTCTGACCTTGGAAGGATGGAAGCCTGAGAGTGCTTTGCAGTAGTTTGAACTCTTGGCTTTCAGATCACCACGTTCCTGCAGTGAGCAGACCACTTCCTGGCCCTTCATGCCGACTGCAGTACATATACTGATTGACATGCACAGGCCTTGAAAAATTTGGAAGATGTCACCTCATTTGTAAGTATAAGGACTCAGATTTTTACGCAAGCTAGGAATAATGTACTTCACCCATGAGGGAATTGTGTAGAATACCCATTTCTCTCAGTATCGCTTTGTTTTTTTGCAATATCGCCCAGTCTTTCCTTGACATTGCTAAATATTTCACATGCTTTCTTTATCGTTAACTCTTAATCGCAATTTGTGTCTCACTCCTTCCATCTTTCCTATCTCTGTTTCTAACTCATTCAGTATCTCACTTTCTCTCAATCTCAATTTCTCCACTTCTTTCTTTCTCCCTCAGTCTCCTTCTTCCTATTTCCATATCTCTCTGAATCTCAGAAAGAAGAGACAAAATGAGAAAATAATAAAGTTTTGGCCTCTTAATATTTCCATCTCTAAATCTGTGTCTCAAACTGTATCTGGCCCTCCCCCTCCGCTTTATTCTCTAGCTCCGCCTTACTCTCAACCTTTACCTAACCCTGTGTCTACTTCATCCTCTGCTTCACTTTCTGCCTCACTATCTAGCTCGCTCATGCTCTCTGACACACTCCTACACAGTCGCTCTGTTTCACTCTGTAGCTATTATACAATAACATCATCTTGATAATGAGGAACCACAGTATACGCCGTACTGTATTCAAGGAAGTAAGGTCCTAAATCAATTTGCCATGCAGGATTAGAAACCTTCAAAAGTCTCTCTCCCTGAAGAAATGACAAGTCATTGAGAGTGTGAAAAGGCAATGTGCAGCCACCTGATGCACGCCATTTTTACAAGTCGGAAAACCGAGAATTCTGTTTCAAAATGTGTACATCTGTTGTTCCCTTGACATTCATCTTAAAGAAACATTTTATTTTACTTTTAAGGGAGAAGACACAGACAATGATGATGAAAATTACATTGACCTGAATGTTTTAAAAGCGCAAACACACAAATCAGTAAGTGAACTAAGGTTTTAATTGAGTGGTTGGATTTATTGTTATAGATTAAGTAAATAGTAAGTACAGTTCAAGATAAGATGGCCTGAATGAGTAAGCAGCATTATTGGAATACATTGCCTATAGTGTGAAGTATTGAAGAAGTTCATGTGTGGTTCTTTGTCTTTGTTTGGGGTAGTGAGTTCCAATGCATGAAGCCAAGACAGTTGCGATGTTGTTACCACCTATGCTATGACACCAGGTGCTATACGTACTGGAGGGAGTGGAGACGTGTGCGGTAGGAGATTAATCGGGCCGTGAACTACTTTTTTGCGAGCCAGCCACTGAGAGGAGAAGGAATATGACCACGGAATTAACGTAACTGCAAGCATTGGGACGAACTGGGGACTTAGAGTTAAAATACGTGTCTGAAGGCTTTACTCTACCGTTTGGAACCACATCTATTAGGACAGACGGGGAATTCTTATTCCCCATTTCGGAGCCATTTCCAATTCTTTTCCGCTGCCTGATCAAGGTTTAAGCTTTCAACACTTCTATGCCGATAAATCTCTGAGGGATCACATTAACCTCATTATTTATATCTTTGCGCATATGGACCTCCGGGTGCAGATCTGCATCCATTCCTATTGCATTGCTCCTACACGAGTTGCCGATCTATTTTGGAAGACACACATTATATTGCCCTGAAGAAGTCCCAAGGGGGACGAAACGCGTCGGCTATTCTTCCCTACGCATTGAAATAAAAAAGATCAAAAACATTGGACGCCATTTCCTGTGATCATTTTTAATACGTTTTTGATACTATTCTGGAGTCTGTTATGTGGTGCACCTGTGCTTTTGTACTGTACCACCTATGCTGTGTTGAAGCGGTGAATTTTCTAAACTTATTTAGTGGCATATTGAAGGTGGTTGTTGGGAGCTTTTCTGTATTAAGGAAGAAGCAGCTTGCTCATGAAATCTCTATATGCAATGCAGTTTAAAGATGCTGCAGTTTTCTGGACTAACTGTCATTTTTTTATCTGGTTGACCTGAATCTGCTCTGGAATGAACTATTGAATTCAATGATTCTGCCTATTCTGCTTATGATATTAAGAACTTGTAGTAATCCAGTGTAGAAGATTAAATGTCTGATGAGGAAAGTAGAGTTGAATGGAAGATGCTGTGCATAATGTGGAATTGAATCCCTAAAGCACATATACATTCTTTTAGCCTTTATCCTGTGCCTGAGAAAGCAGAAAAAGCTTCTACTCTAGTTATTTCTAAAATACAGGGCACAAGAACGCTATGAAGAGGGGCAGTAGCTAGCCGCTGAAGATGGAGGGCGTACTCCCTAAGAGTTCCCGAGGGGCATCCAGGAAAACGAACTTTCCGTCGCCATCTTTGCCACAGAATGCTGTAAGGACGCTGGCAATCACCTACTCCACTCTCCACGGCAGTTCTGTTGGCTGGTAAGCGCACAGCAAGGCCACCGACACCCATCACGAGGGGCCTGCAGTGAGGCCGACCGATCCCCACCCTTTCCTACCTCTGAGCGCGGAGTCCGACCCAGCGAACTGGGGTGAGTCTTCCCCTGGGTCCCCCTGGCCTCCAGACCCAGACAACCCTGGTCTACCTCCGATCGACGAGATGGTTACCCCAAAAGGTGGGCGGCCTACACCAGGGAGCCTCCCACCAGTCAAGCGGCAGGAGGGCTCCAGTGGCAGTCTCCCGCTGGCTCAGCGGTAATTGACCTGACAACCAGAGCCAGCGGTGGGTGCTTGACAACTGGTGAAGCGGACACAACTTCTGCCCAAATATACACAGCGACTTGGCGTCTTGCCCCACGATACTGATTGGAGAGTGGACCTCCGGCGAGCCTTCCCTGGTACTTATTTTAATCCTTGCTGCACAGCCCGGCTCTCTGAGGCCGCCGTGGCAGTGCAGCAGATGCAGTCTTCGTAGGTGCAGCCTCTCTTCGCTGGCCTCGATGCAGCATGACAGTCCTTCTTCGGTCCTTCTTCCAAGTCGGTCGAGGTCTGAGTTCTGGGTGCCAGGGTGTCCTATTTATTTTCAGAATATGCCCTCGGGGTAGGATGTGGTTTGTAGCCAATGGGCTACTAGATTCCCTCCCTCCTGATGAGCACTTCCTAGGAAGTGAAGCATCTGGTTATTCCAGGATGCACCATTCTGGCCAGTCCCAAAATGGCGCGACCCCTCTCTCAACACACCGAGCTCCTTTGCCCACTTCTAGAGGTGTGGCTATCAAAGGCCTCCATGTCCATGGAAAAACAGTTTGACAACTGGCTTCTCACCTCTAGTACCCAGTGCCAGCATAGAGTCCCTCTTCTAAATGTTACCCATTTGCCTTTTAAAGGTGGCTTTGCTTTTGAAGCTTGTGTTTTCTGACTAACACCCATGTGGCTTCTTGCAGGAGTGAGGTAACACCTCTTTCCCATGCAGTTCCCTGTTGTATCCATTCCTGTGAGGTGTTAGCACGTCTCCCCAAAGGGGGCAGAAAGCTGTCTGCAGGACAAGCACCGTGTGCATCAGTAACTGTTTCCTTCCATGCTTCTTCTGTAAGTTTTATAAATCCTCTAGAGTGCATTTTGTAAAGGAATTTGTTTTAAATTCGAAACAATGGCAGCCTGCCCTTCTATATCTACTATCATTTCAAACTTAACCTGTCTGTATTACAGTTGTAAGCTTTGTAAACAGTGTTGTGAGGACCCGGAAAACTATACCTGATACGAATGCGGACTATATTTGATCTATCAATTTAATTATATTTTATCCTGTTACATTGTGTTGTGTATTTATTGTTTTATGTCATATTTTATGGTTGTATATTCCAAACCAATTAAAGGTTATTTGACTTGAGAAATGCTTCCTTAGAATATTACTGACTGTAAATAGCTGCCAGGTTTCCAAGGTTCATATTTGTTGAGCTGCTCAAGTTTATACTTTTTTCTATGAACCCTGGGACTTGTAGTCCTATTATAACAGAATAAATACGACTACAAGTTCCACAATTCATTGAAAAAACCTGGACTAGAGCAGCTTGTACTAAATGGACCTGGGAAAATTGGCATTGCTGTCGGTCGGCAACACATGTATGTTGAAGCTCTACAAATATGACACTTTTTCAATGATATAGCAAGAGCAAATGAAGCTTAGAGAGGTACACGCGCTAGAAAGGCTAACCAACTGGATCCGGTTGAGAGAACCCCATTTGATGATACATGGGCTCATTTGACAATTCACACCCACCTGTGGGAATTAACTGAAGAATAGAGCGTAGGTGTTCCCGCTGCAGCTCCATAGTATATGTAGACTCTGTGGCAAATACACTGCCGTATTGTCGCCATGGACACAAGTGTTCGTCATAACAGAGCCCTAATGGCTCTGATCAACGTCTTGAAAAAAGAAGCAGCAAGACTCCAACCCCTACATCATATTATAGAAGCTGAATACTACACATACTCTATTCACCTTACACTTGACACACAGCATAATTCCTTGGCCCAAAGTGTCCCTGGCAGCATTTGTTACTTCCCATCCTCCTCATGGTATACTTTCAGGAACCTATTCATAAACTGTATTTTTAAGTATGATTCATTGTGCTACAAAACACACCACAGAATGCTATTCACAAACCTAAGTGCAGAGTCAAAAGATCTCCACCTCAACTGCAGTCTCCGCATATGCAGGTATATGTGTTAGTAGTAAATGTGGGAGGGGCAGAGTGGTTGGAAATGGGAAATATTTACATATAAAGGGGAAGGGTTAAAGGCGGATTAACGAGGGGGTTAGGGAGGGCTTTACATAGGGACGTCAACCCACACAAGTGTGAGCCCATAGCTATTCACAAACCACACGTCTATAGTAGCTACAGCCAGAATGGGATCCAAAATATTAGTAAAGGTACTCCAGTCAGAGCTGAAGTAAGTCTATCACAACACATGGACATCCACTGGTATCGCAAAACACCCCATAGAAAATAATGGAGTTAGGTACTTAAATGAAAGCCCATGGAATCTAATATTACATTACATTATTTAAACTAATTATTAATATAAATGCATTTAATTAATAAATATAATGTAATGGTAAAAATAATTTATAAAATGGTGTCATGGGAAAGCATCAGAGTGCCATTATAACACCGCATTCTGATTCCTACACAGGCTTCCATTTGTGCTGGGGCAGGAATGTACCCACAGAGCATAAACAGGGTCTTGGGTTCTACATTCCTTGATACAAAGGCAAGATTTAATTTGATCTAAATGAGTTACATGTGGTGATTGACAAGTTTCAACATGCAGTGTTATTTGGAGAAGCCATTGGAAGTTATGATACTTCATTTCTTTCAGTTCTCACCAAGTTGACAAAGTCAGAAAAGATATGTTTTGATGGAGCTAGAGGTAAGGTGGCAGTAGCTTGTGTGAGATTTGACTAGTTTATAGAGCTTTCGACCCTTCCACGTTAACATGCGTACAATGAAAAAACACTTATCTTTCTACCTGTAAAGGCTAAGCTTTGGAATACAATAATTTTGCATAATATGTTTTCATTAGTCAACTGTTTTCAATATTTTAGATCTATTCCTACACTTTTATTTACAAAAATGCTCATCTGCACAGTGCTTTATGGGAAGCATGCATTGGTCAAATTTTATGATTGATTAGAAACGTAAAGGCAGAAGCTGTGGTGAATAAAGAATGGACATTAGGCTGTTTATTGAAAATCGTTACTAATGCTGCAGTGTGAACATTACCGTAGAGGTCAAACCATTGACTTGCTGGTCCCATCTTGATATTCGTTTTGCCACAGTAGCATTTATGACCCCATTGTGCAGCCTTTCGCAGATATACTTCAGTTGAATGTTCTCGTTAGTCAGGGGCAGGAGGGGCTCACTTTACTTATTAAAGGTTAAATGAGAATGGCGGCTATCTTCTGAGTAAAGAACACTCCTTTCAGGTACAATTTTTGCCTCCATTTGTTATTTACCAGGTGAACGAACACCTGATTATCTTTAACTAATGGTGTTCGGTTCTCATTGTTTCTCAATGCAGGAGTTTGGTGAGTCTGTGAAACAAGAGGACATTTTAGAATCTACCACCGATGCAGCGGAGTGGAACTTGGAAGTAGAACGCGTCCTTCCTCAACTGAAAGTTACAATTAAAACCGACAACAAGGTACTCTATTCCATTGTACATCCTCTGTAGTCATTTGCATACTAGGAATGCATGAAATTAAGTATTTGTGATTTAAAACCTTTTCGTGTACTTTTCTGTTGGAACGGATGATGTCTATCAGTACCACAACAAACTCTAAATACACAATTTTGTTTACGGTTCATTGAAAGAGTATCAGCCACAGGGTTGCAAATGGCATAGCAGCAAAAGCTACTGTTCAATTGTTGCAAATCCCGTCTTCACATGGTTGAATACCCCCCATCCTCTGGCCAGGAATTCTCAGTAAAAACTATGCTAAACAGCAGCCAATCAGCTGCAATCAACATCATTGAAAAGTGCAATTAACTTTAAAGGTCTATCCTCTTTAAGTGTACTGACACTCACTCGTGAGGCGGAGAGACCATGTCCCCTGATTTTCTACCTCCTTTCTGTGTGAGGCAGTCTTTTGGGGCTCTAGTTTAGTACTCAATATTTCTGTGAAGATTTTCCTTTATATAACATCTTTTAAGAGATACTGCGTCTCACCATTATTCTCTATTACTTTCAATGTTTTTTTTTTTTTTTTTAGAAAAATGATGGCAGAAACATGTTTAAAAAATTACTTTTTCTAACAACGTGTTGCTTAGTATAAGCATGTGTTCAGCATATTTTGTCTCATTAAAATCATAGTCCAAAGAAATGTGTTTCATGTCGCAAGAAGACAAAAAAGATCAAAATAGACGTCTTGAGCCAGTTGGAATTTGTACCAACCAAAGACTCAAAAAATACTTCCTTTTTTGCGATCCGCTAAGCCTGCTGTTAATTTACAGTCACCATGTCTGCCTTCTACCTCTGGATTGATGTACATTTCAGAATCAGTTCATTCATCACAGTCCTGTGAGCCAGGAAGCACACCAAAAGACAGATAACAGATCAGTTGCTTGAAAATTATTACATTTTTCTCTGAAAAAATGAAGAAATAAAATTGGTCACACAAACATCTGATGACATAGAAAGGAAACTTGGCGTCACTATCGACTCGTCAGCGGTCACTATGGAAATAAAAACACCAAGAACAGCCCCCATGATCAGCTATGAAGATACAGAGCAGCTCATACTTCAGAGGCTGCAAGATAAGCTCAGTGTGAAGAAGAAGCCCCTCTTTATCTATATCCTTTCCATGAATATTTCTGTAAAATCACTGCCAAAACCCACAGAGGCTCTGCCTTGGAAAAGGAGACTTGCAGTGAGTAGGACTTTGCGTTGGAGGCCCCTCTGGGTCCCATGTCCAAGAAACATAGAGACAGGGGCGCCCCTCTGCCCCAAGGCCTGACCAGTAGAGTAGTAGGATGGACGCAGCCGGCAAGAGAGTAGACATAGGGGCAGTAACCCACTGGCCAATAGCCAACTTCATTGGGCTCCTTTTTTGTTATGAGCTGGTGAAGTATCTGCAAACACAAGGAGATGATGGACGGAACGCTGAAACTGTTCAGACACTCACCCCCAGTCACAGATCTGGTTTGAATCCATCATCATTCTTTAGCTCACTTCCCCGCCCCAGTTCAGACACAGACATATGCAAATCAGTCTTGACCCTGTGCCTCATGGGAACAGTCCAGCCCGAACTGCCAAGCCAGGTCTTCCCTGAACCGAAAACAAGCATCCTGGGACCGGTTTCTGGGTAACACCCTTCATCAGCCAGGTTAGCTTGAATCCAGTGACAAAGTGAGCAAGGGACCCATGTCTGGGCATACCCTGCCAACGTAGGGCAAACTTAAGGAGTTCAGAAAAAGGTTCGGAAATGTTATTGCCTGAGGCAAAGACCATCTTCAACTCTACAGTCTATTGCGCCCTCAATGCCGTGGACACCGTCTCCCGGGGGCAGGGAGTCAACACCTAAACACCAGCGTCCTTTTCAGATGCCTTGTCTGGCTCCATATGTCCGAGTTTAAGCCAGACTTTGAACAGCATCTCCTCAAACTGCCCTTCAGTGTGTAAGACCTATTAGGGTCTCAGATTGATGAGGTGCTGGAGAAGATGAAAAAGACCCCCACATCGCTTCACAGCTTGTGATTCACTGTAAATGCCACCAAGTCTCACCTACAACTCTTGCAGGTCCTGCCCTTCCTGCGGCCTGTACTCCACGCAGTCACAGGCAAAGCTCACAGGGAAAAGGGAAATACTAGGGCTTCACTCTCTGGTTTCTGGACAACAGATCCCTGGGAAATGCTTGTAGATACTCTGTTCGTAAACAGATTAAAGGCAGTTTGCAATCTTTCTCAGATTCCTCTGTATCCAAGGGTGATTGCTAACGTGTTTTGCATGAAGGGTGGGCTTCCTGACGAGCGCCAGGGCACAATCGAACACACCAGTCGGCCATCACTGAATTTGCCCGTATTTCTCCTGAGTACCTATAGTACGGCCACATAACCTACATTTGACAACTGATTTTATTTATAAACTGAATGAGTTAAAACATCTTTACATTAGATCAATGTAGACCTTCAAGCGCAAGAGCTTCTGCACATGGTTACTGCAGAAGCGGATTGATCCATGAACCCATGAAGAAGGAATGATTCTTGATAATCTTTATCTAGCCAAATCCAGCCTTCTATTTATTTATTTATTTTATTTATTTATAAAGTTTTATATAGCGCAAACTAGATCCCAAAGGATATCCGAGCGCTTTAGAAATTGAGGGAATGAGGTAACATCAGTACAAGAGTCAAATAGGGAATATGCATAGGCAGTGCAGAAATCGTGCACATGAAAAGACCAATATAGGCCTTGGCTAGGCGTATAATGTGCTAGGCATTGAAAACATAACGGCAAGGGGAGCAAAAACAATAGAAAAATACCAGAGTGACATCCATTCTGTAAGTGTGTCTGATGCGCTAAGAGCTGACAATCGCTGAGGAATCTTTTTGCTGAGTAATCTTTTTGCTTCCCGTTTGAAAGCAAACTTGGAGGAGATTCTCCGGATTTCCTGTGGAAGAGAGTTCCAAATTTTTGGAGCAGATCCCGAGAACGCTCGTTGACAAGTTCTCTTTTTGCGGAAGATCTGGGGTTTCAGGAGGAAGGAATTGGCACTCCTTGATGGTCTACCCCCTCCGGATAGTTTTAACTTTTGCGCCAGGTAATTGGGGTTTTTGAAGTGGAGGGCTTTGTGCGATAAGCATGCAATCTTTAGTTGAATTCTAGCTTCGTACGGCAGCCAGTTTAGAGATTTTAGGACCGGGTAGATGTGGGCATTTCTCTTGGTGCCCATAATCAGTCTGGTCGCAGCGTTCAATGAAGCCTTTAGCGAAGCCAAAGTGTATTTGGGGAGGCCGCATAGTGTAGCACTGCCATAGTCAAGCCTAGGTAGAACAAGTGCTTGGACCACCTGCTTAAAGTCGGCTTGAGGTAAGAAAGGTTTGAGGTTCCTGAGAGTTCTCAGAAGGTGGTTAGGTATATTGCTTACGTTGCTGATATGGGTCTTCATATTCAGGTGTTTGGCCAATGTGATTCCTAGTGATGTAGCTGAGTCAATAATGCGGGGGGAGCAGTTGAAGGCTGTGAGTTGTTTCATCCAGAGGTCAATATTAGGAGTGTGTTTCGTCGAAGAAATGAGGAGGAATTCTGTTTTGGTGGTGTTTAGCAGGAGGTGGGTGTGAGAAGTTGGCCTGGTATATGATGCTCACAAGTTCTAGTGATCACCTTGTACCATGCCAAGCAACCCTTATGGTGGAGGTTGTAAAGTCAACCTTATAGACCAGCTATCCTAGGGGTAGCATGGACTAAGCAGTCTTAGGCTAAACTCTGTAAAGGCATGTGAAGCAAGCTGTTTTACCATACACAATCCCCTTGAATACCAAATGAAAGGACACCACACAGATATATATTGAAAATATATATAGATTTATTTCTACAAATATCCCCTATACTCTTTATGAGCACAGAAGCAAATGCGTTAAAACAAAACACAGTTTAAATATACAAAAGTTGCACGAATATGGATGAGCCCTAGGGGCCACCTAAACCATATACTAAAATAGTGGTATAAGAACCACTATGGGGAAAGTGAAGAGGCCTATTGCCTGGGGAATCGCTGGAGCTGTTCGGGACTAGCAGTGATGAAGTCAGGAAAGGCCCGCGGGACTCAGGTGCAGCGCTTAAAGCGCACGCATGCACCAATGCAATGTCTATGATGCGTAAAAGTTATAAAGTTAGTGTTTTAGGAACCTTCCGATGGACCTACAAGGATAAAACTTTAGACACAGGCACTAGAGGTGTATACCAGTGTGGGAACACCGGCGTTGCTGAGTTACCTCACCCACAGGAAGCGGGTGCACAGGTGCGAAGTAGTGTCGGGTTTCGTCACGCAGGTCGATGGTGCTTGGAGCTGAAGATGCTGCAGGCGGGTCGTCGAGAGGAGTTCCGGTGGAGCCAAGGGTGGATCTGAAGAGGTGAAGACCTGAAAGCAGAGGGGACAGTGTTCAAAGTCACTAGCCAGTGACTACCGTGGAACCAGGAAGGAACCAGGCAATGTCGGGTGCAAACAGGTGAAAAGGTGAAGATTGTCTCTGCAGCCAGGTGGACACGAAGAGGTCGAGGACGTCCAGGCGTTGGTCACGAGCTGTCCCACGAAGGCTCTCGCTGATGGTGGTGTCAGCAACTTGATAGGAGCAAACAAGCCTTGGCTAAAGCAAGTCACGCAGGAATCGATTCAAGCTTCTCACTCCGACCAGCAAGGTCAGAGCGGGTGCTCCTTTTCAGGGGAGCAAGGGCCAGTCTGGAGCAACCAGACCAGTGGTGTAAGTTGTAGTTTTCGTCGCCAAGATGGCCGCTAGCCACGTGGCAAGTGGCCGGGATGGCGCGTCGAGTGGCAAAGTGCAAAAGGGCCCCACGCAGATCGTGGAGATGCTGGGGGGCTGATCTTCAGTGCAAATGCTGCTCGAGGTTGGGGCTTCTCAAACCCCAAAGCACAGTGTCGAGGGTGCCTCGGGTGCTGCGCAGTCAGCTTCTCGGGGGTCTTTCAAGAGGTCCGGTCCCACGTCTCTCGGTGCCTCCACGGGTCCCTTCTTTGCAGGGACTGTGGATCGGGCTGTGAGATGTCTGGGAGTCTGGGTCTTGTCAGGCTCTGGGCTCGGGCTCCGGCGGGAGGCGGCGGCAAAGCAGACGTCGAGTTGCTGGTTGGTGCCTGTATTCACAGGGTGGTCACTCCTTGGCCACAAGGGAGATTCTCTTCAGTCTTCTGTGCAGCAGAATGTCGAAGTCCAGTTTCTTCTGTATTTCAAGTCGAGTTCAGGATGATCTGAAGTCTCAGGACACAGCTCCTACTCTTATTCCAAATATGGGGGCCGGATCACCTGCTAGGTCCCTCCTCTGGGTGGGACCAGGAAGGGGGGTGGTTACACCCCCTTTCCTTTGTCCAGCTTCACGCCAGGACTGGGGCTGGAAAGCCCCAGCACCGGTTTGAACTGGCAAATGCACGGGGACACCTTGTGTGCCCCAGGCATGTCTGATTCTATTCAGCCTTGTCCTACCCAATACACAAAATCCTGTCTGGGGTGGTGCTAGCACCTCCCAAGGCAGGAAACCCTTTGTCCAGGCTGCCCTCGCTGGAAGGACTCCCAGCAGCAGGAGGTCAGACTTGTGTCTGTGGTGGCAGCATCCATTTTGTGATGCTAAGGCTCAGTTTAACTTTAACCGGGGTTCAGGTTAGGTACATGTCGTGTCCCTCTAGAAGGGTGGAATGCTACCTCCGTCGCCAGAACTGGCGAGGGGGTAGAATTCCAATTCGTATGACACCTTACTCGACATGTTTTGATAAAGCCAAACCAAAGATAGCATTTAACCGCGAGGATTATAATGCACTTAAGAGTATATGGTATGGCAGTATCATGAAACAGCTAAAGGACATGGTTCCGAAAGCTGCAGACAGGCTCAGCTCATGCCAGAGCACCATCTCACATATTTCCAAGCACTCTGCCTCCAGGATTGATGAGGCCTTCCATAGGAGTGGCTGATAGGAACATATGTGTCCATTTTAGGTTAGATATAGGCATACTATACCTAAGTAAGGGGTGGTTACACCGACTTACCCCAGCTGAGTGATCAGCCAGTTGTGTCAAATATGGAGGCCAGGCGTGGCACAACACGTGCTGCAGCCCCTGGTAGGCCTTGGAAGCACCTATGCCCTGGGTACCTGGGGTACACTGTTACAGGGGCCAATAAGGTGAACCAGTTCCAATTGTGTATGTACCTAAGGTACATGGAGTCCATTTTAAGGAGAGAGCAATTAGCCTGGGGCCCTGAATAGCAGGATCCCAGGCCAACTAAAGTCAAAAACCAGCTAAACACCAGGCAAAAAGTTTGGGGGTAACCATAGTCAGATATCCACCTGCCTACAGTGGGTCTCAGCCAAGTTTGAGTAGTCAGTATTGTGGAGTTGAGTGAAGTGATGTTGTCTGGGGAGGAGATTTTCAGGTAGAGTTGAGTGTCGTCTACGTACATATGGAATCGAATGTCCAAGGATTTTAGTACATCAGCTAATGGTTTCAGAAACAAATTGAAGAGAATGGGAGATAAGTAGGATCCTTGGGGAACCCCCATGGTGACTGGGGATGGGTGGGAGAGAGAGTGGTTCGCCTTGACTCTTTGGGATCTGTGCTGGAGGAAGGACAATAAACATTGCAGCACCTGCCCAGAGTACTTGGAGTACATTTGCATGCATACCTCTCTTCGCCATCCGTGTTGTCAAATATTTCTTCTAGAGTCTAAGGAAGGTTTTCATTCTTTTAGGTGGCAACTCCTCTTTTGAGTCTATCCATAACTCGGATATAAAAACTAACAGCTTACCTTCCTAACATTTTCTAAAATGTCCTTTGATTCTGTCTTTCCAGAAAAGAGTTCCCTTTAAATGTTATCTATCAAGAGGGCACTATGAAATTACTCGGAGAAGACAAAAGATTTTGTTTCAACACTTGCACTTATCCTCTGATTTCTGGCATTAAAACAACAGATCCTTCTAAATAGAGCCGAGCTATGTATGTGTAGTATTCCAGAAATGTTGCTTAAAAACTAAACTGTTCTGCCTATAAACTGCTGATAGAATTTGTTTGCAGGTGTCTCCACAATCCTGGAATGTTATCGGAGTATGTATAGGGCCCTTCATTCAGCTATTCAGTTGAAGTGTTGCCAATGACATTAATTACATGTTGTGAACAATGCTGGTACATAACTGAGATTTTGGTTTTCTTCATTGTAGGATTGGAGAATCCATGTAGACCAAATGCATCAGCACAAAGACGGAATAGAATCTGCTCTGAAGGAAACTAAGGTACTATTTTCTCCAGAATGTTTGCAGTATAGTTCTTGAAAAGTAATCTTTTTCGACGGTTGATTAGTCTAGATCAGTGTGCCTATCTGGGATTCCCTTCATTTTTAGGTCTCGCCTAGCGTTTCAGCACGAATGGGCGGCCATTGCTTTGTGAGGCATACAGTATACACTATAGACTGGAAGCTACGTGGAAGCTCCGCCCACTCTCCGCCTATTGGCTTAGGTCCTAAATGCTGCCTTCTCATTGGTTTTAAGCTTATTAGTCCTGCCTCATGACGGCCATGTTTCCTTCCATGGCTACTAAACCCTTTTCCCCGAACACTATTTTCTTTCCAGTCTCCTCCCGCCCCCCCTCCTCCCACCGTCGTTTTCTTTAATTTTCATTCCTGGTCTATTATGCTTATATTACGTTTTCGTGTATAAATATTACCTGCATACTTCTTTTCCACAGGGCTATCTTGACAAACTTCACAATGAAATCAGCAAAACATTGGAGAAGGTGGGAAGTCGAGAAAAGTACATTAACAATCAACTAGAACATTTGGTTCAGGAGTATCGAACTGCCCAAGCCCAATTAAGTGAGGTACTTAAAAGCTTTTATTATGAAATTAAGCTATACTAGACCTCTTGGCTTTATGTTGGCCTTAAATGTTTTCTAATGATTAGTCTGAAGATCTTGTTTTTGGCCGGTATTTATTCAGTCCCCAGTTGAGGAAAAAAACCTCTATTTGTGTAACAGTTTTTGAACTGGATGGGGCTGTATTCACCATCAAGCATTAGGGTGTCAGCCTCCATAGACAATGTTATTGTTAATAGTTTGTAAATAGTGTGAATACCAATTGGCGTCTTGACGCTAGTGTCGGAGATGAAAGAAACAATATGAATGCCACAGGGGGTGGACTGCAGTGGAGGAGCAGAAGAGCCACGTTTTTAGTATTTCATACATTTTAGCGGAGAAGGATGTGCTCCAAGACGGTTGGGCAAATAGTTCCACCACAACGAGACAGGCAATTTTACAGTGGCATCAATTAATAAAGTACCTGGAATTCACTTCTTTTTGGTAACTAAAACACAGTAGTCAGAAACAATAGGTGCATAGAAGACAATAGCATCTTGCTTTTTTGTACTTCATATTTTCTTCGTTTTGACACAAACCACAGAGTAGGTCACGCCTTGTTTTACGTATTTTATTTATTTATTTGAAGAGTTTTATAAAGCGCGAACATAGCCCAGAGAAAGGTTGTACAAAGGAGGACACAAGGCAAGAGTTTTAAAAGAAGTTTGCGGTACAAAATAGAACACACAAATTAACTAAAAAGTTACAGCAGGTAATACATCAAAAAGTACCTGTGAAGAGAAAACAACAAATTTAGAGTAATCGAAAAAAAGATTATCAAGCTGGCGATGGAAGCAGATTAAAGATGGCATCAGGGCTATTGCAGTATATGGACGTTCAGTATTAGCCACTTGACATATTTTTTGAAAGAGGTAGTCGATGGGTTAGGTCTGATCTCGGGAGGAAGAGCATTCTAAATTCTAGGAGCAAGACCCGAGAAGGCACAGTGGGTGGTTTTAAAAGTAGAGTATTCGAGCTTCTTAAGTTCCGACTGGAGCCAGATAGCTCAAGTTGTTTTGCTAGGTAGAAGGGGGTGTTGTAGTGAATAGCTTTGTGCGTCAGGCAAAAAATCTTGAAGCAAATCCTTGCTTCAATGGATAGCCAGTTAAGCTGAATTAAGTCTGGGGTGATATGGTCATGTTTTCTAGAACCTGTGCTGAGTCTGGCCAACGCGTTAAGGGTGGCTTTAAGCAGAGCCAGACTCGCTTTTGGAAGGCCTGCAAGGGTCACCAAACCATATTCCAAGTGTGAGAACTAGGGATTGGACAGCTGTCTGGATGACCTTAGGAGGCAAGAATGACTTGACTTTCCTTATGGTGTTGAGCTGATGATTGGCACCCCTGCTAGTGCATTAATGTGAGCTTGCATGTTTAGGTATTTGTCCGGGGTGAAGTCTAAAAATCTAGCAGAGTCAACAATTTGCGGGGCGCAGTTGAGTGCAGAGAGTTGTTTGATCCAGTCTTGGGTAGGAGCCAAGTGGTTGCGGGGGAAATCTGAAGGAATTCTGTTTTAAGGGAGTTTAGCAACAGATGATTATGTGTTAGCCACTGTTGTGTTTTCCAAAGCGCATCATTAAGAGTTTTTATGTCATCAGAAGAGGAGATCTTCAGATAAAGTTGTGTATCATCAGCATACATTTGGTACTGATTGTTGGATTTGGTTAGAATATTGGAAAGCGGTTCCATAAAAAGGATGAACTGTGTGGGAAAGAGTGCAGAACCTTGTGGTACTCCAATCATGACCGGGGTACTGGCCACAAGTGATTGGTTAACTTTGATTCTTTGGGTCTATTCATGTCAAAAAGAAGCAAACCAATTTAGGACAGGGCCCTATAACCCCATCCTGTGTTGAAGAATAGCAATCAGGTTTTCATGTTTAATAGTGTCAAATGCTGACGAGAAGTCAAGCAAGATCAGAAGGCAGGTAACATTTTGATCAAGGGATCTCAAGACGTCTTCAACTATGTGGGTTAGAGCTGTTTTAGCGCTGTGCCCTGCTCTGAAACAATACTGGTAAAGGTCAAGGAGCGGACATTTTTCGATGTTATTGCAGAGCTGTGTGTGGACGCATCTCTCGAGTAATTTTGCTAAAGTCATGTTGTTAGTGACCAGACGGAAGTTAGTGGGATCCGCTAAGTCAACATTAGGCTTCTTAGGGATGGGAGTGACTTGCTCCATCTAGAGGTGGTCAGGAATACTCCCCTGTACAAGAGATTCTTGAATAATCCAGGTCCGGATTGGGAGAATGGCTAATTGAGAAGTTTAGCGGTAAGAGGATCCTTGAAGTGGTTAGAGGGTTTTAGAGACGTCCGGGAGAGTGCCAGCTCAGGGTCATCCGGGAACAAGGAGTTGTAAGAAGTGTTGTTTTTAGGAAAGCCTACAATGGGGTGTGAAAAAGCAATCTCTGCCTTAGGTACACCCCCTGAGGAGGAACTTAAGGACTGCTGGTTAGCTGCGGCAAGTTGCAGTTCAAGTTTCCTTGTCTTCTCCGAGAAGTGAGCTGAGAAATCTTCCTTACTGGGGTAGGAGGTCATGGGTGCCGAAATGTGATTCATGGTATGAGTGGCTTGTTGTTTGATGATTTAAAATAATTTCTTGGGTCTGTTTTTTGCGCTGTCCACCTGGACCCTGAAGTGATCTGATTTCGCACTGCAAATGTGTTTGTTGTAAGCGCTTCTCATCCTCCTTAACTGCTTGAGGATTGTAGTGGATGGAGAGTTTCTTCAGAGTTTCTCAGGAAGCCTAAGTTTGCGAAGTTCTTCATTTAAGGATTCATTAAACCAAGATTTCGATTGTTTGGTTGGAATCCTTTTGATTTGCATGGGAGCGATAGTCAACTGTACTTGACGTGGAATTGATGTAGTGACCCCTAAGGTCATCCACGTTATACATGTTAGGGGCTAGTTGAAGCAAGTTCTTGCTAGTGGTAGTTAGATTATTGAGGTTGAGGTCTCTCAGATTGCGAACCAGCTGTTTGGTTTTAAGCGGTTGACCATGTCTGAGCAGGACTTTTTCAAAAACGTGAAAGGAGATTTGGTGATGTTCCGACCAATCCCAAGGTATGTCATCAAGAAGAATAATGTCTCTAGTTATGATTAGGTCCAGGGTGGCGCCTTTATAGTGGGTGGGACCATTGCAGGCCTGGATTAGTTTGAGGTCAGAGAGGAAAGCCTTAAAAGAGCATACTAGGGAATCAATTGTGTTGTTCCAGTGAACGTTAAAATCCCCGCGGAAGATATGGCTAGTGTGAAGGTTAGTGTAGGAGGAAATGGACTCCATCATTTGCTCTAAGAACAGCAGATTGTCACCAGGTGGATGATATATCATGTGGCACACACAAACAATCTTGCCATTGTTCCAGATTTCTGTGACTAGGTGCTCACAGGAGGACATCAGCATCTTTGGAGCCTGTTTCAATGTGAGGCTGGAGCGATGGATGCAGGCAATGCCCCCTCCCATTTTATCCAGTCTATCGCAAGTATAACCGGAGTTCTTTCAGCACAAAATTGTGAGGTTCTGTTAAAGGTGTGAAAAATGTATAGATGATAAAAATGTATTAATGGAGAGATTGTTGCATTGAAGTTAAACTGGTACACGAGGAGGAGTGCAAGATGAAGAAAAGTAAAGCACAACGTATAGAAGAATGTCAAAAGAGAGGGTGAGCGCCATTGCTAATTATTTTGTTCATCCAGTGCAGGACCACGCAGTAGGTTATTAACCGAATTTCAGATCATAAGTGCACTGCTATTGTCAATGCAGTACAACACAGAAGGAGTTGCAAGACATAGTTGAAAATAGCTGTAAGCTTAGTCTACTCATGGTAAAAAAAGATGAATTGCAGCTTAAGGCAGAGTTCTCTAACTTAGAGAACTCTGCCTTGAACTGCAATCCATCCTTTTTGACCATGAGTAATATCGGTACGCAGAGGACGAGGAAGTGAATAGCTTGGATGCCAGGGAAATTGCAAGATTAACCTGATTGAAGGTGACTTTCCCACTTCTGCCCAGAGATGTAGAGATTCCACAGATGCAGTGTACAATAGTGGGAACACATTGAAGAGGCAGGAGCATGCCAAGGAACCACTCACCCTGCGCTTTCCGTCAATACAGTTTCTGGGCAGGGATTCATTGGGAATTAGATCAATGGAATGTTGAGCGCTCTATTGAAGACATTGTTGTGCCTCGGCTTCTAATGATCAGTAAAAGCCTGGAGCACCAACATTCGAATGTCTGTTGTTCACAGCTCTGGCTGTGAACAAAGGCCTAATGAAGCCCTAGGGGATTACATCCCCCTTGGACTCCGTGAGACCTTTTATTATTTGATGGAACATTCTGCCCTCTAGTGGTGGAATGTTTGGATAGCCTTATAGCCCGCCATAGCTGATCTGTTTCAGTCATTAAAACACCTGTGTTTTCGACTTTGGTCTTTAACGCTGGAGCGGGCCTTTAACGACCAGTAATAGCCTGCTACGGTGGGCTGTAAGGCTATAGTGAACCCGCTGAGGCCTCGACGTACAGTCCTGCTGAAAGCTAGTAGATGAAAGTCCACAAGGTATTTTGTTGTCTTTGTACCTGTCTTGTACCTCTTTGTGAATGTTTTCTACTTCTATTGTATTTTAAGTAAGGTATAATAAATTATACGCAACAGAAGTATTATGAATTATCATTGAGACTATTCACTCTACTACTTTCCTGTTTGCACCTTATCAGTACATGGCAATTATATAAAGAAGACTAAAAAGAAACCGATGGAAACACACCTCAAAGTGAGATTCCACACACCTCGACATGAGATTCCTTCTCACCTTCCTTGAGCTCTAGGCAATGAAATTGCTGTCTGCTCCAGTGCACCTGACCGGGCGAGTAGCAGATCATTACAAATTTGACGCTCCAACATCAATGCTTTACAAAGTAGCTTGTGTAGAGTAAACACACAAGCATGCTTACCAATGTCTTGTCTGCATAAAACTGTAGTTCACCCTAAAATCCAGACACTGGTATTCCTGCAAAGGAGTAAAGAGGTACAGATGTATTCCACCTCTCCTCACCCCCTGAAAGAAAGCTGCCATTACGGTGACGATCGATCTCTAAAGGAAGTCACTGCCATATGGGTGGACGTACACAGAGCAGGGAGGAATTCCATTTAAAATATTATGGACCGACGTAGTGACAAAGAAAATTGATGTGCACTTTGCTTAGCTTGGGCCTAACCACCGGGACTCTAGTTAATGCTAGAAACTTTGAGTAATCGCCACTATTCTTATCACAACTTCGGAGTAGCTTGCAACCCCGCATGTCTCTGCCAGTTCCATAAAAAAATACCAGGCTTCTAGAATATCCAGTACAGTTGTTCTAACAAGGAATGTTCTCAATGCTTCTAAAAGCTAGACCCGTAAAATAATATAAGTTCAGGTTGCAAATTCTTCCTAGCTGACTTGCTAAAATATATTTTGTAAACAATTGGATTTAGCTAGGAGAGTAGCATCTACTTCCAACCAAATATTACACACATAGTCATTTTTGGGTGCGAGATTTGACGCACATATTGAGAGGACAAGAGTCTAAACATTTGTATTGCATGTTTAGGGCCAGCTGGGCAAGTTCAAGGCATAGGCTCACCCTTATAAACAGAGCCCTGTAGCAAGAATGAGGGATGGATGATTAAAAGACTACTGATTGCTGATGTAGCTTTGAGAAGTTGTTTTCCTTAATGCTAAATGAAATCCTATGTAGACAAACAGGTTGGCCACTGGTTGAAATATTTTTTCGCAGTTTGCTTTCATTACACAATTGTATCTTGTTTTTCAGGCAAAAGAAAAGTATCAACATGGAAGTGGAGGAGTAACAGAAAGGACCAAAGTGCTTTCAGAGGTAATGATTGTGTTAATTTGTTTCACCATGTTCTTTATTTGTAGAAGTATTTTATTCCTGTAAGGGTTTATAACATTTGTGTAATTAAATGAATGGTTAATACTGGTATGTCTCAATGGGTACTTGACATGAGGTGGCTTCTGATGGCGTATTTTTGGTTCGAGTAAACCACACACATTTGTTGTTAACACAATAATAAATCGGAGTCTTTAATATTGCTATCACATTTGTGGACTGGTTATTCTCTGATCAACATTTACCTACCGAATCTTTTGTACTAACTTTGCCATCTTGTTATGACTGAACAAAAAACCCTCATCAATTATGAAAATAATGTAAAGGTAGGCTAGCTTTTACATTATCAATTAAATCCCCATACCCGAACGTCCCAGTTATCTTGCTGGTTACCCTCAACCTCAATATTTCAAACACAACTGACATATTGGGACCATGTGGAATATAAAGACCTACACTTGAAATCATTAACAAATGTTACAATCAAGAACTAGATTAGATGGAGAACAAATGTTGGTACCGGAATGCAGATTGCATGCCTCACTAGGAACCCAACGAGAGCAGCTGTAGTACTTAGAAGAAAAAATATTTGCAGGTCAGTAGAACGCGAAAAATGATGTACCTTTCCAAATGCTTTTCAGTTACCTGAAACCAAATGGAGGAAACCTTCAAATCCTGAAAAAAACTCTGTGTATCTTGGAGAAAATGGGATCTGTTTCAGTACCACTACTTTTGTCGTGCTTTTGATGCAGCCTTGACTGTAGAGTACTGGGTCTCTGCTGTCCAGGTTTTCAGTACCAGTGTTCTTTCCCTAAAACTGATCCACAAGTGGCCCTTCAGGCACCCTGTAAGTCCCTAGTAAAAAGTACATGGGTACCAAGGGCATTAGGACTGAAGAGGTTCCCCTAGGGACCCCTCATCTAGACCATGCAGACTGCCACTGCATCAGATATATCCCTACAGCATTAGGGTCTGTTCCTTAATATTGTACGGCCCAGGAAAGCCATAGGGAGTACATGGGCTGGGAACCTGACAACTCTAGCTCCCCAGCACCTATGTGGCTTCCCTGAAACCAGAAGCCTTTGATACCAAACAACTCCTTGTAATTATTAAACCATGTACTCAGAGGGCACCTCAGCGGTGCCCCCTGAAAACATACTGACCCTGGTGTGGTCACTGACTGGTTTTAGGCACCCTGCAACACACAGACATGATTCTGGACCCCTCGGGGGACAGAAACGATGCACATCCTGCCAGAGGTGTCGCCCCATCTCCCACAGTGCTTGAAGGGGAAGTGTTAAAAGGTGGTTCTGACACTATGGGCCGACCGGATTGTTTGCTTTTTGAGCACCTAATTGTTGAGCTTTTACTGTGGGGGAGCCTCATAAGTTGCGACTCACCCTCAGTGAACTCCGGATGTAAGAGACTGCATGGGGATTTTACTGGTGTCCTCCTGGCTTGTCCAGGCTACTGCGCAGCAGCTGGAGTCAGGGACACCGCGCTGGTTATATGCAGACACATGTGTACAGGCGTGTGCACACGTGTAGGGGCTGTGCATGGGAGATTCCTAGCGTGCGCAGTCCAGGAGCAGCTACAGAGTGAATGGTGTGGCAGGACTTATGCAGAATTAGGTGGTGACATGGAATAGACTTTGTACACTGGAAGGAAACATGCCAGGGAAAGTCAGTGTGTTTTACTGTGTTTTTCACTTCATTATTCCCTTATGGGGAGATGGAACCCATGGGCTAGGGTAATTTCCATAAGGCCTACAGATTCCAGACACGCACTATCGTCCACTGTAGCGGATGTGAAAAGAAGTATTCTGCAGGGTCCAAAGTCATATTTGTACTGCTTTTGGGTCATACAGAACTGTCATATTTCTCTGAGCCAGCCATGACCAGACCCAGGCTGAGGGTTGACCTCAGCAGGATGGATTGATAACCTTTCTTCCACAAGCTAAGGCCTCCTTTCCAGGAAGAGAAGATGGGTGGAGCTATAGGCTCATCCATTAGCAGCTGTCACTGGGTGCCAGGCACCAGGCTGCACCAAGGAGGGAAGGCAGTGAGGGGGGCAGGAGTTGGGTTTCAGAGGCCATGTGGCCACAGACACTGGACGTCACCATTTTGAATAAACCCAGAGGCTGGACAAGAAGGAGGGAGCAGGGGCAGGGAAGTGATGTCGCTGTGTGATAGGGCAAACAGAGACTTCCTGCCAGCCCCCTCCCCAAATTCTTAAAAGAACTTGCACAGGAAGAGAAGCTCTCTCTGGGGTGTGGTCTGTTGTGGCGGAAAGTGCTGGAGCCTGGCAATGGGCAGTTGGAAGGAGGATCCCCCTGATTGCCCCCAGGCCCCTAACAGCTCCATAAGAAGAGCCCAGGACCGGTGCGCAGATTTGGGGGCTCTGCGCAGGGAGAAGAGAGGTGCAGGGAGCCAGTGAAGACCGCTCCCTACAGAATGCACCCTCTTGGAGAACCGGAGGGTGAAGGGGAGTGCTCCCAGTGGCTGGGGGACGCCACCAGGAGTAAGAAGACGCAAACATGGGGAAGATCAGACCCCCAGGGGCTGAGATATGGCCCCAGGAAGATAGTCAACCTTTTACCCCTAAGAAGACCAACGAGGAAGCACGTGGGGCTCCACCGCCGGTCTCATAGGTGCCCCCTGGGTGTTTCAGGTCCCGGGGGCTGCCTCCAAGGAGAACTAAAGACGGGGAGCACCGTCGTTCTCCCCGTGAAGGTGCCCTGCATGGGGGCCAGGAGCCCACCCTGGCCCCCACCGCAGATGAAGGCGGGGGAGCGCCGTCGTGCCCCCCCACGAGGAGGAAAGAAGGGGAACGCCGTCGCACTCTCTGTGATAATGCCCCCACGGGGTGCCAGGAGCCCACCCTGCCCCCGACGAAAATGGTGATGGGACGAGCCGTCGCGCAACTCCGTCCAGAGGAGGATGGGCCCCGGGACCCCATCTCCGGACCCGAGGTGGCAGAGTGAGGGGGAGTGCCGTTGCCCCCCCCCCGAAGATGTTTGGGGGCCCCCGGATCCCATCCCCGAGTATGGAAGAGGTGAGAGAGTGCCATTGCACTCCCCTGAAGACTCGGGGAAGCTGACTCGCCTCTGCCCCCGGAGCGGGCAGACCAGAAAATCAATGCCGGCTCCCGCACATGAGTGCTGGCCGCGGGCGAAGCCTGGGGGTGGGCTGCCTAGGCTCCCCTCCATTGAGAAGGCATGCGGGGGGTCCCGGGTGGGACCGGGCCCCCAAAAGAACCTCCAAGAAGAGGCATGGTGCTCGGGCCCCGGTGGGATCGGGCCCCAGAACAATCAGCGAAAGCATCCGGGAGTGGGCTCCCCAAGCCGCAGGACCTTACCTGGGGGTCCGGGTGGGACCCGGCCTCCCAACGAGGCTGAAATGCGGCAGGAGATCACTGGCAGCATCAGCGCGGCTCTCCCCGGCGCAGCGGGAGAGCCGCTCATACAGTATTCAGGAACAGGAGCACAATCGCCCCATAATGCCTTGCCAGGCATTTGGAAGTCTGCTGCTTGGGTGCTTGGTGGCCCCAGTGGAGGGGGGGTTACCCTTAAGTGTGAAAAGGTGCTAGGGGGAGCTGCTGGAGAAGCGCAGTCTCCCCCCCATCCCCCCCCAGCACAAAGAAAAGTCCGACCCTAAGTTTCCTGAGGATTTAAAAAGCATAACCCCTCAAGGGCTCAGCGAAGATTGCATCACCTCCTAGGCTGGAACTTTTGGTTCGAGGCATGTGGGCTGCTGAATTCATATCTATAGCATAGATCGCCGCCTAGTGTTGGGTCCGGATGATTGCACATTGTTGTCCTGGAAGAGTCCTCGAAGTATCACGAGATAGGTGGCTCCTCCCCTGGACTACAGTGCGCATGGGCATCGACTCCATCCCCAGATTGTTTTTTCCCGCCATTGGGTTCGGATGCATATTTGATCACTCAAGTTCGGATTCAATAAAAACGTTCTTTTCGGCCCACGGGCCTTTTCCTATATTGTCGGTATTGTCTTGCGTTCGGTGCCCAGCTCTGTTCCGGCTCAGTTCCCGAGTCGGACATCCTGAGGAGTCGCGTGGCTCTTCGGTGCTCGAGGCCCAGTCGACGCAACAACCCTTATTTGGCGACGCATCATGGAACGGAGCCCGTTCAAAAGGTGCACCGTGTGCAACTCGAAGTATCCCCACATCGATGTCCACCCGGTGTGCAACAAGTGCCTGTCGCCGGATCACGATGAAGCCAACTGTATGGCTTGTTCTCGTTTTCGCTCCAAGAAGACGATTCGACTTCGGCGCGTGGCGCGCCAGGAGGCCCAGCAGACGGCACCTGACCCGGTGAACATTTTCGATACCGAGGGAGAAGAGGCTGACGAGCAGGAAGTTCGAGAGCCGATTTCAAATCCAGCAGAGATCGACTCCAGCTACGACGCAGACGTCGAAATGCTCGATACAGAAGACGTCGTCGACGAGGTAGGAGACGACAATGAGGCCTATGGGGCCACGGAAGATAGCTCAAGCGAAGAGCTATGCCCCATTCGGACAATAGCTAAGGCTCAGGTCGAGGGATCGCCACATGGCCTTTCCCAAGATCTTGCACCTAGATCCACGGTCTTGCCTCCGGGCCCGGCTACGGACACTTCTACGGAGCCGCCATTGGTCAAATCGAAACCGTAAGAGAAAGCTTTGGTCTCGACAAAACCGAAAGTGATGGAGGCGCCGTCGAAACAGAAAGCGCCTGTCGCCTTGGTCGGCTCCACGTCTTCAGACCTGTCGATGCATACGAAGCCAAAGAAGGTTGTCGAACCGGTGAAGTCGCTCAAGGGCGTCGAGCCGAAGACTGGGGCACCGAAAGCGCTTGTCAAGGCCGCCGACCCGAAGCCGTCGGCGCCGAAGGCCGTCGAAACAGACAAGGGACTCGGAGCTACAAAAGCTGTCGATCCTGCACGTTGGCCGGACAAAGCCAAAAGTACTACGACCCTCGAGTCCGCACATGGTAGTGGCTCGAGAGCACCTGTTGAGTCGGCGAAACCGTCCGCATCCTTCACGAAGCAGGTGTCGGACTCGTTGCAGCGCATTAAGGACAAGGCTTCCGTGGTCGATGCGAAGGATACTTCCACGCCGAAGCCTGCCGCCAAACCGCAAAAGTCGACGGCGCCAATTCAGTTCACGCTGCCGCCGAAAGTGGCGCCGAAGGCGTTCGCGCCCAGGAAGGTCGTCAAGGCATCCATGAAGGTGTCCACGGGGCCGAAGCCTACCCCTGCAGTTGTAGGCACAAAGCATCGACAACCCTACTGGAGGGGCAGTCGGAACACTTTATCGCCGCCCACACCGGCAAACTTTCCATTTACAAGCGAAAAATCACACCAGCACAGCCTATGGAGTCCTACACAATTCCTTTGAAGAAGAAAAAGGATTCCACAGATTCCCCAGTTCTTGTGGAACGGATTAATCCACGTGCTCAGGATACTGCTCCAATCTCGCCCAATTATTCGGATGTGGAGGCTGGAGAAGGTGACTATGATGAATACAACTACCCTGCCGATACTGATCCTGAAGATCAGCATGACACATGGGCAGATGCTGCGGACACAGGGGATCCACAAACTGCCCCTGACACTCAAGTGTATACTGTCAAAACCTCCCCTACTGAGGATTCTGCGGCATTTAATGCACTTATTGAGAGGGCAGCCAAGAATCATGACGTCCAGCTCCATGCTGACCCTATTGAAGTGGACTTTCTGTTTGACACCTTTTCCACCTCTGAAAAGACCGTAAAGACTCTGCCAATGCTGAAGGGTGTCTTAAAACATGCGGCAGACATTTTTAAAGAACCCACACGTGCCAGGGTTATAAACCCCAGAATTGAAAAAAAGTACAAGCCGGCACCTGGCGACCCTACCTACATCAAAGGCCAGTTGCCGTTGGACTCTCTAGTTGTTTCTAATGCCCGGAAGAGGGCAAATTCACAAACTACTGGTGATGCTCCTCCCCCTGACAAGGAATCTAAGGTGCTAGAAGCATCAGGGAAGAGGGTGGCGGCTCAAGCGGCCAATATCTGGCGCATTTCTAACACGCAGGCACTCTTGGCCAGATATGACAGGGCACATTATGATACACTTGAAACCCTGTTACAACACTTACCAGATGAATATAAGGAGGCAGCGGAGATGCTCATTCAAGAAGGGAAGCTAATCTCAAATGCTTCTATTAAGTGTGCACTGGACGCAGCGGACACCGCGGCCAGGGCCATTAACACCAGTGTAATGTTGCGGCGTCAGGCCTGGCTCAGAATCTCCGGGTTCAAGCCGGAGATACAAACCACCATCCTAAATAAGCCTGTAAACCCTGATCACTTATTTGGGCCTGAGGTGGACACCACCCTGGAAAAAATTAAAAAAGACACAGAGACTGCAAAGTCTATGGGGGCTCTCCAGTCCCAGCAGTTCAGGGATAGTACTTTTCGTCGCTCAAGCAATAGAGGTGTTTCCAGAGGCCAGCTGTCCCAGCAAACACAGTACACTAAAGGTGGTGCGCAAATCTCATACAACAAACAGAGTAGAGGTGGCTATCGCGGAAACAGCGCCAAGGGCAGAGGTTGTGGAAACAACAACTCCCGATCCTCCGCCGCCAACAAACAGTGACGCCTTGTCACTGCCCCCCGACCATACAACACCTGTCGGGGGGAGACTCCAACAGTTCCTGCCAGTCTGGAAATCCATCACCACAGACAGGTGGGTCAGAAAGCTTATCCAGTACGGTTATTGTCTGGAGTTGACATCCACTCCACCCAACATTCCCCCAAAACACCGTCCTATGTCCACAGAGCATTTGCACTTATTGCAGCAAGAGGTGCTCGTCATGCTGCAAAAAGGGGCAATCAAGCTCGTACCAGTGGAGCAAAGAGGCTCGGGAGTGTACTCCCTGTACTTCTTGATCCCAAAGAAAGACGGGTCCCTCCGACCCATACTGGACCTCAGGCCCCTAAACCAGTACATTCTCTCGGAACACTTTCATATGCTCACGCTGCAGCAGGTTCTTCCGTTGCTCAATCAGGGGGATTTCCTCGCAACATTAGATCTAAAAGATGCATATTTTCACATTCCACTACATCCGTCACACAGAAAATACCTCAGATTCACCATTCAGAATCAGCATTACCAATTCAAAGTCCTCCCTTTCGGAGTGACCACAGCGCCCACGGTGTTCACGAAGTGCCTGGCAACAGTGGCTGCGCACCTCAGGAGACAAAACGTTCACGTCTACCCTTATCTAGACGACTGGCTTATCCAAGCAAAGTCGGCCCAGCAGTGCTCTGCCAACATGTCCCACACCATTCACCTTCTTCACGATCTGGGATTCTCACTGAATTATCCAAAGTCACACCTTCAGCCAGCCCATGTGCGGCAGTATCTGGGCGCGACGATAGATACTCTGGCGGCTACAGCGCAGCCAAATTCTGTGAGGATCAACAGCATTCAATTGCTGATACAGAAATTCAGACCGCAACACTCGCTTCCAGCACGAGTGTTCATGCAGTTGATAGGCATGATGGCCTCCTGCATCTTCATAGTCCCGCACGCGAGACTACTTATGCGTCCGCTTCAAGAGTGCTTGGCACGTCAGTGGAATCAGGCTCACGGACAGTTAAAAGACCGGTCGTGCATACAACTCTCTGCATTGGTGGAATCCACACAACCTTTGCAAGGGCCGACTGTTCCAGGAGCCTGTTCCACAGATCATCCTAACGACGGACGCTTCTCTCCAGGGTTGGGGAGCTCATGTACTCCACTACACAGTGCAGGGACTATGGACAACGCAGCAAAAGAAGATGCACATCAACCTCCTAGAGCTGATGGCACTCTTCATGGCAATGAAAGCATTCAAGGTACATCTGTGCAACAAAGTCGTGTTGATCCGGACGGACAACATGACAGCCATGTACTACATTCAGAAGCAAGGAGGTACACACTCTCCACAGTTGTCTCATCTGGCTCAGAGGATGTGGAAGTGGGCCATTCAGAGGAACATCTTCCTCATGGCGGAACACCTCCCAGGCAAGGACAATCAGATGGCGGATCTGCTCAGCAGGTACAGCCACCAAATGCACGAGTGGGAGATACATCCATCGGTGCTCCACCCGTACTTCCAGCAGTGGGGTCATCCAGAGATAGACCTGTTCGCCACACAAGAAAACGCCAAATGGCAAAGCTTTGCCGCCAGGTTCCCGCACCCACGGTCGCAGGGCAATGCGATATGAATGAACTGGTCAGGCAAATTTGCGTACGCTTTTCCCCCAGCACCTCTAATACCGCTGGTGGCACGAAAGCTAAAGCAACACTTGATGACGCTCATCCTGGTTGCTCCAACGTGGGCACGCCAACCATGGTACACCACGTTTCTAGAACTTTCCGTGGTACCGCATCGAAGGCTGCACCTCACACCCAGACTTTTGACGCAGAGCCATGGCGACATTCAGCACCCAGATCCGCAACAGCTCAACCTGGCGATCTGGCTCCTGAGGTCGTAGAGTTTGGCTACCTCAACTTGCCTCCTGACTGCATGGATATCATACGGGAGGCACGAAAGCCCACCACCAGAGCATGCTACGCAGCAAAATGGAAGCGGTTTGTCATTTATTGCGTAGACCACGAGATTGACCCGCTTGACGCGTCCACGCACAACATCATTTGTTATCCGTTACATCTTTACAAATGCAATCTGGCATATGCTTCCATTCGAATACATTTATCCGCCATAGCGGCTTATCTCCAAAACAGGCAGCATCTCTCCCTTTTCAGAGTGCCTGCCATTAAAGCTTTTCTAGAGGGGCTCAAACGAGTCATTCCTCCCAGGACCCGACCTGCTCCTGAATGGAATCTTAATGTGGTCCTCACCCGACTGATGGGTCCACCTTTTGAGCCTCTACATTCATGCGAGATTCAGTTCTTAACATGGAAAGTGGCTTTCCTGATAGCCATTACGTCACTGCGACGTGTTAGTGAGCTCCAGGCGCTCACTGTACAAGAGCCATTCATACAAATTCACTCCAACCGGGTGGTGCTGCGCACTAACCCTAAATTTCTTCCGAAGGTGGTTTCACAGTTCCATGTCAATCAGACTATTGAACTGCCTGTGTTCTTCCAAAATCCTGAGACAGTGGCAGAGGGAATGCTCCACACTCTTGACGTCAAACGGGCTTTGCTGTACTACATTGATAGGACCAAAGATTTTAGGAAGACGAAACAACTCTTTGTTGCCTTTTCCGCACAACACAAGGGCAACCCCATTTCCAAAGCAGGTATAGCCAGGTGGATCGTTAAGTGTATTCAAATTTGCTATCAAAAGGCTAAGCGCACTTTAACGATCCCCCCCAAGAGCCCACTCCACCCGCAAGTTGGGGGTCTCCATGACTTTCCTTTGAATTATCCCTTTAGAAGACATTTGTAGAGCAGCCACATGGTCTACCCCACACACATTTACGAAACACTACTGTGTAGATGTGCACTCCAAGCAGCAAGCAGCTGTAGGGCAGGCTGTTCTAAAAACACTTTTTCAAACGTCTGCAGCTTTGGTGTACCTTCGGTGACGTCGGCATGCTTCCGGCGGAAGCGACCACCCTTGGGCGCCATCTTCAGATTCTTTTTTCCGCCGTTGGGTCTGGATCGTCGCGTGAAGCTCCAGAAGTTTTGGAGGAGAAAAGGAGGAAATACAGCAACTCTTCGACGGTAAAGACCTGAGAAGATCGGGAGAAGAGGACCATCGGAGAAGAGACGACGAAGAAAGGAAAGAACTTCGAGATCTTCGACGTCCTTGGAGGAATGCGCACACAGGGGGCCCCCTGAGCGCAGGGATGTACAAGACACCCTTTAAATTTTGCAAAAACTGCCACCACAAGTTCGCGCAGAAGGACCAGCACCCGGTCTGCAACCTCTGCCTGCCAATCGACCACGAGAGCAGAGACTGCAACGCCTGCTCCGTCTTCAAGCCGAAGTCACTCCGAGTTCGAGAGAGACAGAGGACAGCTCACCACATGATGCAGGGCAAGGGCCAGGCCCCGATGCTTTACGAACTGGGCCTCTCCACCGACGACGAGGACAACATCGCCGAAGGTCAAGATGACTTCACGGTCGCAGAGACCGATAAGAAAACGCCTGACAAGGTAGTAGAGTCTAGGACCCCGAAAACCCCCACAGGGTCTCGACAGCTAGAGGGAGACTCTTGAAAGTCAGAGCCCAGAGCCTCGAAAGGAGCACCGGCGCCGAAAACTTCGACGACCGAAGCTGCATCCTCCGAAAAAGAGCCCAGCGGATCCTTCGAGAAGGACTCCCGGAGGCCGAAGACCAGCGAAAAGCATAGGTCATCGAAGCAAGCCCCCGAAAAAGGGTCTTCGACTTCGACTTCGAAGGAAAAGGAGCCGAAGAAAGTGTCGACGCCACCGCCGAATAGAGCAGCCAAAACGCTCGACGACGAGCAGGCCGCAGAGATGCAGAGAAAGAATAGAAGGCTCAAGGCCGAAATGGAGAATGTCCTTCAGAGAAAGAAGGACTTAGATGAGCACGAGGAGTTCGACGTCGAAGAGACGCTGAAAACTCCGGACCCCTCGGAGCACGAAGAGGAAGAAGACCTCTACTACACAGAGGGGGATTACAGGGAGCAGCAGTCAAGCTACGGCTCAGGTTCCTCGACGGCCCAAGACCAGGAATGGCAGGACATCGAGGCCGAAAACACGGAGGAGGCTGTGGAGACATACCACTCGAGGCCTTCGCCACCGGATGACATTGGGGCATACAATGAGGTGGTCAGGAAGGCGGCAGCAGCCTATGGAGTTAAGCTGGAAGAGGAGAAGCCAAAAGCAGATTTCCTGCTGGAGACATTGCTCCCCACGCAGAAAAGAAGCCAGTTTTTGCCCATGCTAAAGAGTATCACAGACCAGGGGAAGGAAGCCTTCAAGGACCCGGCTACATGCAGATCAGTAACGCCGAGGACGGAGAAGAAATACAAATTCTCCTCCCAGGACCCAGCTTACATCAAGGGATCCGTCACAGCAGACTCAATAATCGCTGCAACGGCCAGAAAAAGGGCAAATGTCCCAACAACATCTCTACCTCCACCTGACAAGGAAAGCAGGAGGATGGAACTAACTGGCAGGAAAATAGAGAGGAACACCGCAACGCACTGGCGGATGGCGAACTCCAACGCCCTCCTGAATAGACATCAATACTAGCATTGGGATGAGATGGGCCAATTGCTCAAGCACCTCCCGGAACAATACCGTGAGAGGGCATCACACCTTGTGGAAGAGGGGAAAAGCATCGCTAACTCGTGCCTGAAGACAGCCTTGGATGGGGCAGAAACATCCAGCAGACTGATGGCTATAGGCATCACAGAGAGAAGGCATGCCTGGCTCAGGATCTCAGGCTTCAAGGCTGAAGTTCAGAACAACATCCTGAACGCACCCTTCAACGGTGAAACACTGTTCGGAGCCCCAGTTGATGAGAAGCTCACCCAACTGAAGAAGGACAACGAGACGGCAAGGTCCATGGGGGCCCTGCAATTCAGGGGGATGAGAAAGGGCACTCCTACACAGAGGCCGAACGGCAGGGGTGGAAGCCAGCAAGGGCAATCACACCAGGCATTCCACCAGGGACAACAGAGTGACAACCAAAGTCACCAGGGTCAGCAGAGGCAAAACTGGAACTACCAGAGCAGGGGCCAGTCCTTTTGATCAAGAGGAAATGGACGGGGCCAGAGAAGGAGAGGCGGTGAACAACCCCCCTCTAAGTGACTTCACACGGAAAAAGGTGCTCTCCCACTCGAACCCTCCAGGGGAGGAGCACGGGAAAACAAACAGGAGAGGGCTACACGGACAAGACACAAAGGAACATGTGACGCCAGTAGGAGGAAGATTGAGATTTTTTCTCCAGGAGTGGAGAAAAATAACAACAGACAAGTGGATACTCAACATTATGCAGTTCGGATACTGCATAGAGTTGGAAAAGAGACCACCAAACAGAAAGCCAAAGAAAAGAGAGCACTCGGGAAGAGAGCTGCGATTTACTCCAGGAGGAAGCTCAAGAACTCCTCCTCAAAGCGGCCATCGAACGGGTTCCATTCAAAGAACGGAACAAGGGAGTGTTCTCAAACTACTTCCTGGTGCCAAAAGTGGACGAAAGCCTAAGACCCATCCTGGACCTACGGTTCCTAAACTAATACGTAAAGACTCAAAAATTCAAGATGACGTCCCTACAAGAGGTCATCCCGCAGATAAAGGCCGGGGACTTCTTGTCCACCATAGACCTCAAAGATGCGTACCTGCACATCCCCATGAACAGACAGCACAAGCATATGGTAAGATTCACAGTGAACAAGGATCCCTACCAATTCACAACCCTGGCATTCGGCCTAAAGTCCGCACCAAGGGTGTTCACCAAATGCCTCGCGGCAGTGGCCGCACATCTAAGAAGAAAGGGGATACACGTGTACCCCTACCTTGACGACTGGCTCGTAAAGGCAAGCTCTTACAGGACATGCAAAGATCATGCAGAACAGGTCACAAGAACGCTAGCAAGCCTGGGTTTCTCCATACACTGGGGAAAATGCTCAATGGAACCAGAGCAAGTGAAAATCTTCCTGGGAGCTCAAATCGACACCGTCCAATGCAGGGTGTTACCCAGCGAAAAGAGAACACTCAGCCTACTGAGGCCGAAACGTCACTACCAGAAGGGGCGAACTCTGACAGTGAGGACTGTGAGCAAGATCTTGGGGATGATGGCGTCATGCATACACCTGGTCCCCAATATACGCCTACAAATGAGACCACTCCAAGAGTGGCTGCAACAGCAATGGTCACAAGCTACAGGAAGTTGGGAGGATCTAGTGGTTGTAACGCACAGGGTGCAGGAAGAAATAAGGTGGTGGACCAAGGAAAGAATAACAGTAGGGAAACCTCTAACACCACCGGACCCAACAGTGACCATCACCACAGACGCATCCCAGAAGGGATGGGGCGCATACATGAACAGGCTCAGAGTGAGGGGTCTGTGGAGCCCTACAGATGCAGTTAGACACATCAATTACCTGGAACTGAAAACAGCGTTGCTAGCCCTCAAGGCCTTTCAGAAACACCTGTACAACCAGAAGGTGCTAATACAAAAAGACAACACCACAACAATGTTTTACATAAACAAACAGGGGGGATCTCAATCATTCCCTCTGTCAAGCTTGGCACAGGAAATCTGGAGATGGGCTATACCACTAAAAATAGACCTGCTAGCCATACACCTGCCAGGGAAGGACAATGTAGAAGCGGATTGGCTCAGCAGGCAGACTTCAGCGTCCCACGAGTGGGAACTCAATATTCAGGAAACAGAGAGACTGTTCAGGAGATGGGGCACACCAACAATAGACCTGTTTGCAACACGCCGGAATGCAAAATGCCAATACTTTGCATCCAGGCAACCAGAGGCACTATCACAGGGGAATGCCCTATGGATAAGCTGGTCAAAAACATTTGCCTACGCTTTTCCCCCCGATACCACTGATCCCCAGGGTTCTCAACAAATGCATGACGAGCAACATGACGCTCATCCTGGTGGTACCACAATGGGCCAGGCAGACCTGGTACTCTCAGATAATGGAGATGGTGCAGGCCCCCCCCCCCACAAGTTCTCATAAAGAAGAGACCTACTCTCCATGGAAAACTGAGAAGTTCTACACCCAGAGCCGGAGAGCCTCAACCTCTCAGCCTGGCTCCTGAGGACTTAGAGTTCGCACATCTAAAACTACCAGAGAGCACCCTGCGGGTGCTGCGTGAGGCAAGAAGTCCCAGCACACGCAAGTGCTATGGGGAAAAATGGAAAAGATTCACTCAATGGTGTTGCAAGAAAAAACTCCATAGAAAACTGACCAGGGAATCTACGGTGCTAAGGTACCTCACGCACCTAATTAAAGCTAAGCTAAGCTCATCCTCGCTGAGGGTGTACCTGGCAGCGATTGTGGCATACACAAGAGGAGAAACAGGGAGAAGCTTCTTTACATCCCAAGTCGTAAAAAGATTCCTGGAAGGGGCAAAGAGAATAGCGCCACCAAAGAGAATGCCGCCACCGGCCTGGAACCTAAATGTGGTACTGACGGAGCTCATGAAAGCACCTTTCGAACCCATCCACAAATCATCACTGCAAATGCTAACAATGAAAACGGCCTTTCTAGTAGCAATCACTTTGCTACGAAGGGTGAGCGAACTGCAAGCACTCACACTGCAGGAACCCTACATCCAGATACACAGTGACAGGGTCGTGATGAGAACAGACCCACACTTCATGCCAAAGGTGGTGTCAAGGTTCCACATGAATCAGAATATTCAGATCCCTAGCTTCTTCCAAAACCCCACTACAAGCGCTGAGAGGTCGCTCCACACTCTAGATGCAAGAAGGGCTGTGATGCACTACAGTGAAAGGACGAAGGGACACAGGAAAACAAAACAGTTCTTCGTATCCTTCGCAAACAGTTACATGGGCAAACCAGTGACTAAAAACACCATAGCTCGATGGATCGCACAGATAATACAATTCTGCCACAAACAAGCTGGCCAGGAGCTAACAGGAGGGGCACAGGCCCACTCCACCAGGAAGAAAGGAGCAACAATTGCTTTTCTGGCCAACACACCAATTCAGGACATATGCCTGGCGGCAACATGGGCTTCAGTGCACACATTCACTAAGCACTATTGCATGGATGTACAAATGAACAAAGAAGCACAAGTAGGACAAAAGGTGCTTCAACATATATTCAACAACCAACGCTCATCTTCCACCCATCCGCCACAAAAGTAACGAAAACCGCTACAAAATCTATGCACAGCATAGTGAATCCAGAAAGATTCACGCTGCAAAACGAATAGTTTCTTACCTGTCGGTGTAGTTTTGCAGCTTGAAGATCTTTCTGAATTCACTAGTGAACCCACCCGCCTCCGCCGGAAAGATGAGGCTGGAGAAGAAGGTGGAAACACATAGAAAAGAAAGCAAGTTCAAACTTACAAGATACGTGAAAAGAATTATGTTGAAAAAAGGATGAACAAACATAGCCATGGATTCACTACAAACACAGAAAAGAAAAAAAGAGACAGAAAAAAGAATCCGAAGATGGCGCCCAAGGGTGGTAGCTTCCGCCGGAAGCATGCCGACGTCACCGAAGGTACACCAAATGGTGGGACGTCGACGCCCACCTGGGCCACAAAATAAGAAAGAAAAAAAGAAAGAGAAAAAAGACTACGATTCCGGACCCAACCACCAGATTGCGGAATATGCACAGCATAGTGAATCCAGAAAGATCTTCAAGCTGCAAAACTACATCGACAGGTAAGAAACTATTCGTTACTAGCCCACACCACCTCCCTTGAGTAAGCCTCAGACTGCTCTGCAACACTACCCTCTGAAAGTCAGGCGCTACAACTGGGTGTTTGGTTCCCAGGGAAGGACAAATGTAGTCATGTTATTTGTGCAGGCCTCACAGATGCTACCTCGTTTTCCAACTGGAAGCTTCAAAAGCCTGCTACCTTTGTATTGCGACCCCCAGCCTCTGCTGCTAGCAGCAGATGGCAGCCCTGTTACATCCCCACTTTGGGCGGGAAATCCTAGAAGAATAGGAGGTGTGCCCACCTCTGCCAACTACACCCCTATGATGGGGGAGGCGAGGTGAAGCACATCTTTCAGTCCCTGCCATCTTGTAGATGGGGAGATCCCTCCAAACGGTGCTAGTGCCCCGCAACCCCAGGACAGTGGTATAATTGAGGGTGTAGTCACCCCAGGTAAGAGACCCATTGGCCCTACCTGCTACTCTCCTAAAGCACCACTAAATTTAGTATTTAGGTGGCTCCCTAGACCTGAAAACTAGATTTGCAATGACCTTATAAGAACGAAGACATCTCTGCAGAGAAGCCTGAAAACCGCCTTGGCCATAGCCCTACCAGCCTGTATCCAGCTTCGAAGAACCTGTGACCAAATGTCTGAGTGGCTCCCCTGCCCAGTGAGGTCTCCCCTGCCCAGTGATGTCTCCCCAGCGATCTTGAACTATAATCCAGCGTTGGCTGACCTCTCCTGACCTCTACGGCTACGCCTGCAGTGGCGCCCCTATACCTTCACAGCCTGCTGGCGAGAATCCCCATAAATAATTTAGCATCGACGTTGAGCAGCGATATTGGGCAATAGGAGGCGCATTGCTGCAGGGCAGAGTGGTGGTGAAGAAATCAATGAAAAAAGCAATAGTGGTTTTGGGACATGGTTTTTGCAAGGCACTGTTTGGTCACTCTTGTACTAAAACTAACAGTGGGATTGCTAATTGTGTGTTGTTCGTCACTGATCTATCTTTATAGACTCATGGTATAAGGCGGAGGCGTGTAATAATTTTATAAATGGGAATAGCTAGATTGAATTTTGCAAGTGGTTGGAAGGTGAGTAACCCCCCTCTTTTTAATCACTTGTGGGGAGACGCCCATCGGTTGTACAGATGGGACTTCCTGAAGCAAGCCAACAGCATAACCAAGAAAAATGGACATATAGTCACAGTGGTGTAGCAAGAGAAGGTGCGGGGGCTGTCCGCCCGTGAGGTTCAACTTTTGGTGGCCTTCTCCCCCTTACTTGAGGCAAACACAGGGATCGCCAGCAAACCCCCCACTCCTACCTGTGGCCTTCACATGGGATGGCCAGCACACCCTCTCCTGCTCTTACCTACGGCCATCGTAGAGCGGCAAACGGCAGGGGCCGCCACGGGCGGCCAAAGACCTAGCTACGCCACTGATCCTACGCAATACCTAGTATCAGTAATAAGGAAATTGAGGTGAAAAATGGAAGCAAGTGTACACACAGCCACAAGATGAGAGATCTGTTCGTTGGGTAATTCCTCTACATCTGATAATGTAGGATGCAATGATAAAACCAAAAAGAGTTCACAGGAAATCCAGGGCTCAATTAAAGGCATTATAAATCTAGACCACTTCCATCGGCTACAATATGGGGTATGAAATACCCCGTATTGTAATGGTAATGGTTAATATAATACAAAATGTATTCAGGTGCAAAAAGCAAAGTCACATGAATTTTACTAACAAAGAGCTGGGATTCAAATGGCAAAGGATTGCACTATTACTTTCTGCATGGTAGACAAAAGAGGTGCTTTAGTAGTTTTGGATGAAGATTACAACTTGAAAATGTTAATACACATGTATTGGATGAGTCTACATACATGATTGATGAAAACCCTACTAAGGAATTTTTCAACTTTTCGGAATTATTCAGAAAAATGCCTTGGTTAGAGGCATTCTATGTGAAACTGACAATAGATACCTAATCCAGCAATACCCCAAGACACTCACAATATACAGGTTACCAAAAATTCCCAAAGTTAGGAGTACTGATTACCTCGCTTTCTTTTGACCGTCAGGTCAGCAGGACTGTTTCTACCTGCTACGGTATCATCAGGCTCCTTAAAAAGATTGCTCACTATCTCTCCCCTGATGCCCAGAAGTAAGCCACTGTGGCACTAGTCTCCTCAAGACTGGACTACTGCAATGCACTGTACGTGGGTATTAATAAGAGCCTTAACCATCGCTTGCAGATAGTCCAGAATGCGGCGGCTAAGATGGTCCTTAATCTCCCCAGGCTTTCCTTGGCCTCGTTGGCCAGAAGAATCCTGCACTGGCTGCCCATCCAGTTCAGAATCTCTCTCAAGATCCTTTGTCTCGCTCATGGAGTTTTGTATGGCACTGGCCCAGAGGGTATCAGGTCCCTTCTCTACTCCTATTCCCCCAGTAGAGTTCTCCGCTCATCCAATAAAAATCTTCTCGTGGTTCCTAGATTCACAAAAGCGACATGGGGAGGTAGAGCTTTTTCAACGTTGGCACCCAGGCTATGGAACTCGCTTCCCCCTGAACTTGCAGGGCAACCCTCCCTTGCGCTGTTTCGTAAAGCATTAAAAACTTGGATTTTTGCTGAGGCATATCCGTAATGGTACACAGGGAGAATTATAGATTGGATGACCTGTTTGGCGCCTTGATGCCCTTGGGCTAAGTTGCGCGGTATAAGATTCCCTTCATTCATTCATTCAAGTTGTAAGCAATCCACAGTTAAGACCCATAGTGCCTACCAAGAATTCCATCCACGAACCGATAGGAAAGTATTTGGATCAATATCTTCAACCCAGTGTTAAATCCATGTGTTCCTACATAAAAGACACAACCTGCTTTTTAGGTCGAAACCTAGCGTAAGACTGCGCAGTGTCGCTGGCGAGATTTAGTGTCACTAGTGGGCTTTAAACCCCGCCCCTCTTTCCCATTGCCGGCGTCACCGTTCATGCTAAACGGTGACCAGCCATTTGGAAAGAGGGTCCTCTGACGTACACTTTTCTCTTTTTTGTCCGTCCCACTTGGACTGGCTGCCCTGACTTACTGCCGGCGTAAAAGGTTTGTGGAAGAGGTGTGGCGCCGCGGCTAGGGTGACTGACTCCGGAATCTGGGGATCACGGTTCAATCCCTGGTGCCGGTGGCAGATTAGCCCAGCGCCATGTGACTCTGGGCAATAGCTTGCTTAATCTTCCCGACAGCCCTCAGCGCCTAGAGACCCTTACGGGTGATTGTTCACGCTTTACAAATGTGGATTAATAATATCTTCTTTATGAGTCCAAACAGATGGCCCCATAAAGAAGATAATAAACCTTTTATGCCAGCAGGAAGTCTGGCTAAGCCTGTCCAAGTGGGACGGCAGAAAAACAGAAAACTCGACGTCATGGCGCAGTGCTTGTTACCGTAGTACACGCCTTTTCCCTCTGCCCCCTCCCGCTGCTCATATTCCGCGTAGCAGTAAACCCCAGCCTAGTCAAAGTAAATCATAAATCCCAGTTCTAACTTTTTCATAATCCAGTGATTGGAAATGTAGGTATGTATATTCCACAGCACAACCCGGCTCCATGGAGCGGACGCGTGTATTTAAGAGCGCGCGGAAGGATTCTGGCAAGTACGGGATGCCGCTCAACGAGCACTATGATACCTAAAGTCCGGATCATAGAGTGTGTGGGGGGCGCAAGTAACACGGACTGTCCCAGATGGCAGACTGCACTGCAGTATTTCACATGTTTGCACTGAACACTTTTAGCAAGTGCGACACCTGAACATGAAGCGACCTGTACCGAGCCCAGCATTGAGGTCAAGCTCTTGGTCAACACACCACACTGTGGCCACGTGCCACCTGCGATGCAGCCAGGGTGACCCTGAAAGAGGCTGTGTATCCTCTCCTCGCTGTGCAGGCACACAGGCCCGCGGTGACGCCATCGCCATGTGTGATCCTGGCTTCTGGACGCGACATTCGGTTCCCATGGCACAGGCGCTGTGCACAACAAGCAGCCCGGACCACCTCTGGAGGGACTGTCCGTCCACTTGCCTCTGGGAGGGATGTGAGATCACCCTCTTCCTCCACAGGCATGAAGCAGACAGCTGTGCCTTCATATCACAAGACCAATGACGGGAAACCAAAGATGGACCGAGTCACAGAGACATCTGCGCATGCAAGGTCAACTTAGACGTGCAAACCACTTGAATTCAGTGTTCCTATTATATTTTTCCCCAAAAAATGTAATTTGCTCACTTAAATAGATTTAACCATGCATAATGTTATGTTATGTTATGTTATGTGTTAGACCTGTCAGCCCTAGGGTGGTCTTTCCCTGGGGTTTTTGTTTTGCCCTTGCCTCATTTTTCCCACCTTCTTTTTGTGGGCCCTTAAGTCTTTGGGTACCTTTTTCATGGCTAATCCATGTTAGGGTGCAGGTGCTCTCTACTTCAAACATGGCTGCCACTGGCCCCTGCTACTGCAGCGTGGTCTTTTTAGTGTAGCACCCTAGTTGCCAGGAGCAGGCTGGATCCCCATACAATGTTGCAATGCCAGCCACCCATCCCCTGTCCATAGGTAGAGTGGGGAAGCTCCTGGAACCTTCCAGAAGGAAGGCGGACCTGTTTTTTGCCGCCTTAGAGAGTGGTCACCTGACCTGGGCATATATAAGCAAGGGAGGGAACTTTTTCTAGTCAGTTGGGACATCACTGACCTGGGGAACCCACGCAGGAGTTTTAGGCGGGAGGGCCTAGTTAGGAACCTATGCTACTGGGAGTGACAGGATTTAGGTGCTGCCTCTTAAGCTCGGTGAGGTGTCCTAAGCTAGCCCCCTGATCTGGCCCAGTGGTAGGGAACCCCAGGGTCCATCTGCAGTGACTGAGGAGAAACTCTTCAAGCCTTCAACTCAACCCCCCCCTCTTCCACTTCAAGAAACAAGCAACTAAGGGTGCAGAACCATCCAAGCGCCAAGAAAACTGCTTTCCTGTGACCAGAGACTGCTGGGGGAGCGACCAGGTACTGGACTGTGCTGCCCTACGCATCCCCTGCCTTCAACTGGGCCTACCTGTCTCCCCCTGACTGAACTGTGTGACAAGCGCTATAATTTGCTCCCATCCTGCCTGCAGTACTTGCTGACTAATTTGAAGAGCGCTGTAATCTGTTCCCCTGCCCAGCGCTGTGTCAGAGACTGTCTGCCCTGAGTTAACGGTGCCATCGTGACTCTAGCGCTGAAGTACCCTGTGAGGCACTGGAATCCCAAGGCGCTTTTCCCCTCAGGAATCATCCTGCCTGCGAGGCGCTGAATTTGCCCCCAAGCGCTCATCTGCTGTCCCCGAGCGCTGTGATAGCCTGGCGCTGCCCGCCGTCACCGCGCTGTGCCCTGAAGCGCTAATTACCAGGCCAACTCACCGCCACGGCCCGGAGCCGTCCGCGCCCTCCTGAGGCGTCGAAGAATTGCCTCAGATGGAGCGTGTATCCCCCTCGGCGGCCCCCGTGTGCCAGGAGAGGGCCGTCGGAATCCTCGGTAGGCCGCGCTGGGCCCGAAGCCTGCCTGGGCCCTGTCACGTGAGCGGGAGCGCCGCCGCGTCATCGACCGCGCCCCCGCCCAAGCCGCGCAGCCATTGGATGCCCAGAACCAGCCCCTTCTCCCGAGGCCCGGCACCCGGAGAAGCGCCAGCTCGCCGCGGAGGACCTGAGGAGCCCCCTCTGCTGTGCCCCGCGAGCCGCGCATGACCATCTGTGGGCCTCAAGCCCCGAATGCTCGACCTGCCTCGCCCCCGGCGCTGGTGCCCTAAAGCAGTACCTGCACCGCGCTGGGGCAAGTGAGGCTCCGGGAGAGGGGAAAACCCTCTTCTCACCTGGTAACTGCGCAAGGGCCCCGCAGGGCCGAAAATATAAGGTAACCCCCGGGGAGGAGGGCGGTAGGCCGGGAGAGGCCCAAGGTCACCCATCCCCCGGGGTGAACTTAGACTGGGCCCTGTTGGCCCCCCTGTTAATGTGCCTTGAGAGTTTGGAGGTCTGGGGATAGACACTTTCCCCTTTATATCGTTTTGCATGCATGTCTCCAGCCGGAAATGGTCATAGTGCACCCTATTTACAAGCCTATTAATGGAATGGAGATTCACTTCACTGTACTGAATTTTCTTGCAGGGGTGGACTTCTATAGTATTCTGATGATCTGCTCTGGGTCGCAAAACGATCTGTATTCACTAGAAGAGAAGCTTGTGGAAGGTTACTACAGGCTGCGTTCCTTAAAGTCCTCTGTTGTACTGAAAGTACTTGCTGAAAGGTTTTATCACTTTCTATGAAGTGCAATTTAGAAGGCGTCCATGAGAGATTTAATGTGTTACTATAATGTAATGTTATGGTCGCTTCTTGTAGGATCCTCCAGGTTTAAGAAAGTAACCTCTTTGCCTGCCGAAGAGTACGATGCGACAGGCTGTGTTATGGAAGGTTTCACTGCTCAGATGAGCTGGTTATTATTTTAATGATAAGTCTTAATGCAACTGCCTACTGAAATGCTTACCCTTTTACAGGAACTGCATTCTGAATGTGATTCATGAAATGTCTCAATGAGATGCTTTAATGCAATGCCAATGATTCGCTAATGTTTTATCTGCTCTGACCTAAAGCCTATATAAAAGATCTTGATTTCCAAACACAACTACTGGTGTGGTCTCCATTATTGCGTCTCACTTTGTGTCTCATTGGATGTGTGTTAAGTGGCTGCTTTACACGTAAGCCCCTGGCTGCCTTCCTGCTCGAGCCAAGCTACCCCCTGGAGAACTGGTGGTCCCAGTTCTTACATTATGTTATATGTTTTTTAAAGCGCGCAGCTGCCCCAGCCAAGAGGCGTCCCAGCGCTGACAAATCTAACTGCAACAGGATCCCCAGAGAGCTCACCAAACAACATCCAAAGGCTATGTTGAAAGGAAAAGGAGGGTTTTAATTGCTTTCCTGAAGACTAGCACATCCTCCATTCTCCGAATATGGGCCGGCAAGGAGTTCCATAATTTGGCCGCCATGTATCTAAATGAACGACCACCAATGCGGCAGAGTTTGATCCGTCACCAGATGTTGTCCCAGTGAGCGCAGGTTACGGTGAGGGACGTATGGGGTCAGAAGGGTACATAGCAGTTCTGGGCTTCCAAATTTGACGATCTTAATCACCAGACACAGTGCTTTAAACTGAATCCGGGCAGAAATAGGAAGCCAGTGAAGTCCCCTGATGGTAGACCTTGCCGAACATCAGCGGGGCAGTCCCACCAAAATTCTGGCTGCCAGATTTTGGAGTCGTTGGAGTCGTTGAATCTCCGGTTTATTGGCCCCTAGGAGCAACACACTAGCGTAGTCCAATCGAGACAAGATGGTAGATTGAACAATAAGTTGTCGCACTTCTGGTTCAAAAAACTTAAGAAGAGGGCTCAGGCCTCGTAGTAGGCCCATACAAGTGGCAGCTACTCGCTTAGTGTGGATCTGAAAGTTAAGCGAGGAGTCCATCCAGACTCCTAAATTCTTAACTAAGGACTTAGGTATAGGCATAGTCCCTAAGGAGTCCGGCCACCAATGTGCATTCCAGAGGGCGATGTTTTTCTCCAGTAGCAGGACCTCAGTCTTTGTCCCATTAAGCTAAAGGCAGTTATCTGCCATCCATTGGGCCACAGCTGTCAGCCCGTCTCTGAACTTAGTGGCCGATGAAGATGGCCCCTCAGCTAGAGTGATCACAAGTTGGGTATCGTCGGCATATGATACCATCATTAAGTCCCAGTTCTTTGCCACCGCCGACAGTGGCTGGACATACAAGTTAAACAGAGACGGGCTCAGCGCTGAGCCCTGCGGGACCCCCTGGCCTATGGGATGTATTTGAGAAAGGAATGGCGGAGCCGATACCCGGAAGGATCTGTCCCTCAGAAATGACCTCCTTATTGCCTCTAGGCGATGTAAGAGAATGGCATGTGATACCGTGTCAAAGGCAGCGCTGAGATCCAAAAGGATCAGCGCTGCACTCTGACCGGCATCCAGAATCGTTCGCAGATGTTCAGATGTGGCTAATAGGGTGGATTCGGTGCTATGGCCATGTCTAAAGCCATTCTGAGATGGATCCAGAATATTATGGAGGCTCATGTATTCAGATAACACATTATTTACATGAGCCTCAGCAATCTTTGCCACCCACGGGAGGAGAGAAATATGTCCAAAATTCTCTGGTTTTGAAGGGTCAAACGTGGGTTTCTTGATAATAGGCGAGACCCAGGCCTGCTTCCAGGTCTCTGGAACCACGGCCATGGAGAAGGACAGATTAATTATCTCAATTAGCGGCTGTTGGAAAAGCAATAGTGAATCGATAAATTGTGCTGGTTTCATAGGATCTAGCGGAGACCCAGATTTGATCTTGCCACATAGCCTGGTGAGGTTGTCATTATACATTTCTGGTATAAGGGCCAGAGTAGGGCCCTCAGCCTTTTCCCCAACAGGGGCAAATGAGGAATGATGATAATGCGGGAAAGTTGGATAGATTTTTTTAACTTTATCAATAAAAAAGGTGGCGAGTTCCTCGCATTGCTGAGCAGATGAAATAATAGAAGTGGTGGCTCTATCACTCTTAAGGTCATTTACAATTTTAAAAATAAATTTTGTAGGATTTGAACTGTTTTTAATCTCTTCCGCATAAAATGCAGCACGTGCAGAGCAAATGGCTTTGTGGTATTGCTTTATTTTGTTCACGTATTTTATTTTATCTTCACTATTATACTCCCTTCTCCATTTCCGCTCTGCCCTCTTACATTCCTTCCTCATAACTCGCAATGACTCACTATACCATGGGCTGGACTTAGACGTGCGCCCCTTTGACCATTTGGCTGGTATGAGAGTATCTAGTCCTCCTGAGATCCAATTACAAAAGGCACTATATGCCGACTCCGGGTCAGCCATGTTTCGTAAGGGAAAGGCACCCAAGGCCACTTGAAGATCTTCTTATTTCAATTAGTGCCAGGGCCTCTTAAAGACCAGGTTCTCCCCACCTGGCCTGAAAGGCTCAGTGATGTCAAGTTTAAATTCAATTAAATAATGGTCTGTCCATCCCATGGGCTTAGGCGGGGTTACACTCGCAACCGGTATATTTGAAAAACCGGGTCCAATATATGTCCAGCAGTATGAGTAGCCTCTAGTACAAGTTGATCAAGCTGAAGAGCAGCCAGATCCGCCAGCAAATTCTGAACGGTCGTCTCTTGGGTTTGATCAAAGTGGAGGTTCAAATCTCCCAGAATAGAAAAATTTGCTGATCCCACTCCCAAGCAGCTAACTGTCTCTAATAGTGCCTCGATAAACTTGGTTACTGGCCCTGGAGGACGATAAACATACAGTCCTGAGAAGGAAAAATGTGCACTTATTTCAACCCTGAACCGAGCACTTTCGCACCCCCAGATATCTTCCTTAATAAAGGAGCAGGGGTACTGAGCTTTATAAATTATGGCTATGCCACCACCCCTAGAGTCTCTGTTAATGGTGTTAATCAGATATCCAGTGGGAAGGGTAAGATTGAGAATCCCCGCCATATCCTCCCGTAGCCATGTTTCACAGAGGAAAAGAACATCTGGCATCTCCTCGCTGAGGAGCAACTGCACCTCCATATGATGCTTAACAAGAGACCTAACATTTAATTGATATACTCTGAGCCTAGGTTTATCTCCATTACCTTTTCCTTTTCCCTGTCCCACCCGACACGGTGTTGGAGCAGCAAATCCACACCTCCTACAGCTCAAGGCGGTCTCTCCCAGCTGAGTTAGAGAGACCCCACAGCTTTCATGACTTTGATTAATTGCGATCAGCGTCTTCCTATCGTAACAGATGGGTTCTTTGCGGGCCCGACCAGGGGGGGTGGCGAAAGGCGATGTCTTGGTGATGACGGGTGCAGACGGGCTTGCCTTATTTCCCAGCATTGTCATGCATGAATAAATCTCGTCCGAGAGGGAGGGTTGAGAGTTCAGAATAAGAGGCTTTGAAAGCTCCCATTAATACGTGATACATTGGTATTCACAGACGTATCAATTACCCCTCCCCCACCCTGCTAACACATGGAGATTTACTTCTGTTAAGAGCAACTGCAAATATTTTCCAAAGTGGGACCGCTAAAATGGTCCTCTAAAACTGGAAGAGGTATAGATGGTTTATTTCCGCAAGACAAACATATTTTCCTCGCGGAGAAGAACAATTTAAAACATTAAAGTGCAACTGCACTAATGCAAAGCCATTTTGACATGCATAAATGTGGACGTCATTTAGGGGTCGCAGCTGCGACCCCTGGCTTGCCCCTTGAAACTCCTGCCACTGCCTTTGCAAACCTTGGCCTCAGGTGTTGTAATAACGATACCAACTGTGTTCCTGATCTGGCTACCGTGGAACTGGGCCGTCCCACTGCAAAATAAAAGGCAACCCAATATAAAGCCCCCGGTTTATCTCAGCAAAAGAACTAGACCTAGACCTGTATTCGTATTACAACAGTTGCCGGTGGATCAAACTCTGGTCCTATAGGACCAGACCACCAGCCGCATTTGAATTGCGCTCTCTGAAAAGGGAAACCCCAGCTCTATTAAGGATAACACGACAGATGCTCACAGTTTTAACTCCGCATCTGAAAGCAGCTGCAGCACATGCGCTGCGCTATATATTACTTCCGCATAGTACAAAGTGCCTATGTAGACATTTATCTTTTTCTGCACAATTGTTTGAAGATGAGGTGAGCACTAGGAACCAAAGCTCTGTTTAGTATGATCTACCCCCAGGGCAGTGCCTACATTTGTGGGTATAACCCTGGAGTGGTCATGTGACGTCATGGACCCCTTATGACATTAATGTGACACTATGACCACCAGTTTTTTGCATCACAGGCCGGGCAGGCCTTCCAATTGGCACACAGAAAATAATTATAGGTGGCTGGTACTCTAGAATGCAGTTTATTTATATAGCGCGAGTGCTAAAGTGATAAGTGGCTGTACTCGAGTGCTGAGAGAGCAAGCTTTAGAAATGCAATAGGTCTCGCCTTCCATCAAGTTAAAGACATTTGCTTTGCTATACAATACCATTTGCAAAGCAAATGGCTTTAACTTAATCAAAGGCGAGGCCTATTGCATTTTCAGTGCTTGTTTAACAAACTGTCAACAATTAAGATACACGAAGATGAAAGAGTAACTCTGTGTGCCATCAACATGAAGGCCCTATACACATCCTTTCCCCACGACCTGGGACTCATTGCTATCGAAGAAACGTTAATGATTACTAACATTGAAGAGGACTTCAAAGTGTTCCTACTGGAACTTATACATTTCACCTCATACCACAGTTATTTTCAGTGGAACAACACATTTTAACTACAATTTACTTGAACTTCAGAGGGCATTTTTGCAGCTCCTTGTTGTACAGATTTGTTAAGAAGACATTTAAAGAAGATCATATCTTGTCCATAGAGAATTGACAAAAGAATGTGGCAGCATACTGGAGATACATCAAGCAGTCCATCAGCATTTGTACAGCGCAGCACTGTCAACCCCTAGGGTTATCTTGGCGCTGTGGATGCGGCATCAGAATAAAGGAAAATAAACTATCAGAAACAGGCAAAATAAAGGTCAGAAACGAGCAGAAAGAGGCATAATGAAGGTCAAAAATCAGAAGAAAGAAGCAAAATAAAGGTCAGAAAAGAGAAGAAACACTCAAAATAGAGGGCAGGAGCGAGCAGAGAAGAGATAGAAAAACCAATGCCAGCAGAGAGAAACTAGCTGCAGGCAAGCTGAACAGGATGGCCGTCATTGTGGGAGATCGCATGAGGATATAGATGACATATTCCTTTAATGTAAAAGTACCAGAAAAGTTAGTCCAAGACTATTTTTGAATGTAGAAATCACCCTAAACGAGGATAGAATCAGCATTGACATAGAACCCGCCGACCCCACAATCTCTTGCATTTCAACAGCTTTCATCAATGTGCCTTAGAAAACATTTATCATGCTCACCACTACTGTGCATAAAAAATATCCCTTCAAACACAGACAAATATGAACAAGGAAAATGCAAAATGTGCAGAAAATTAAAAGAATGGGAATACCCAAACAACATCATTCAGGAATCAGCCACAAGAGGGAACATCAAAAGCAGGAAAAGAGACTCATCCAGAGCGGTATTTATGTCTAAACTTTCCACTAGAAGTACCTAAAAAAAATTTGAGCACCACCGTTGTTTGCTGATGAACGATCTAGAAACTTGACAGAACTACTTCACTCAAGGAGGGATGATGATAAACAGGAGAACACAGAAAACAGATACAAAGGCAATATTCCTTGTTTACGCTGCAATAATTGCAATAATATTATCAAAGGCACAGAGATAACCCACCCCTCTCAAGAAACTTAAATTCAATTACGAACCATTGCTACTTGTGAATCGAAAAATCTGATCTACATGTTGAAATGTCCGTGTGGTTTACAGCAAAGAATCAAAGTTATAATAACCAAGCACAAAAGTAATATTCAAACAAAAAATCTACAGTAGCCGTGCATTTTACCACTTATGGACATAACATCAGTCCACTAAGATTCACCATAATGGAAACTGAAAATCTGGAATGATATTGACAACAGAAAATAACTATTATGCAAATAACATTACTGGATAAATAAGTTTTTGTTCTCTAGTGACATTCCTAAAGTCAGTAGATTAATAGCATAATTCAGGTTCTGATGTTTGATTTTTCACAAATGACTTCTTGCTCAATTTCAGCATGGCCTTCTCTTTCTGCTTGCTTCTTAGCTTCTCTAATTGGCAAAGAATGACAAGGGGCGGAATCCCGACAGCTCCCCAAATTGCATTGTGTTAGATTGGGTGGTGTGGTGTCGGGTGAAAGGCCTGGGTCTAGAAGCAAGCAGGAAGTAGAACAGGGAGTTTGGGGCAATGGTTGCTTTGGCACTGCAGGGATGTTGAAGGTGCTGGAGAAACCTCTGATCATTCAGAGTGTACAGGTAAGAGTACCTGGGTGGAGAGGAAGCTAAAGATAGCCCATGCTTGTTTGTAGTTCAGTTCACACATCTAGGACAACAAACCATTTTCCATTAAATTGCAAACCACATTTGCCTCAAACATTAAAAAGGTGACATAATGTTATTTTTGGATTTAACTGCATTGATAAAATGCATAGTTTTAAGGTGCCAATTACTTATTACCTATTCATAGGTTGATTTGAAACCTTGATTATTGTAAGTGTTGTTCTTAATTAAACTCTGTGTAGAACCTGTTGCAATGGTATTGCTGATTCTGAAAACCCTTTATTTAAAGATCACTGAAGAATTAGAAAAAGTCAAGCAGGAAATGGAAGAAAAAGGAAGTAGTATGACAGATGGAGGTAAGTGCCTTTTGATTATGTACTTTTTAAAGTGAGTATGTTCTGAAATCAGATAAGCGTTTTTGAGGAAATCAACTGTTAGTGAAGACACACCATCAATTCCTCATGATAATTAAAGTTTCCGGACCACTGAAGGGAACTTTTGTGTGTCAGGAGAAAGCAGATTTTGCTGAATTGTTAGTGTCTTGGGCCCTCTGCTGTCAAACAATATAAACGCACCCCCTACCTGTAAGCACTGTTCTTGGATGGATGCTCCTGCAATTATCCACTTGAGCCACACTAAGTTACATAAAATGCACATGGAGACACCTGCAAAATACCTGGCCCCTAGTATCCCTTCACGCACACTCGAAGTATCCTTTCCGGCTGCACTGAAATAGTGGGCACTATTCTCTCAAAAAAGCGTTTTCTTATTTGAATTGCATGCTGGGAGGCAATACCTTGTTGTTATATAACCCTCACACACTCTAGTAGTGTCACGCTTCATCATCGGGTTCACCCTGACTCCTAAAGGTCAGGGTGGGCTCAACCGTATTTCTGAAAGATACATCTGCCGTGTGGATTCTTCACCTTGTGAATATCCCCTTGCGTCAGCAACATTCGGAAATTCTTTTCGTAGCTTCGCGCCGACGTGGACTTGGACGTCATAGAGGCACGGCATCGCTCGCGACTCCGCTGACGTCACCGACGCCTATAATAGGCCTACGCCGGCGTGATGACATCAGTTCCCTTTTTTACGCGTCGTCGGCGCTAACGGTTTTCTAGGGATCGTCTGTAGCTTTAACTGTAACTTTGTTACTCTGTATTGCTAGTATTCCTTTTTCTCCTCTTTCAACATGTCTTCGAAGAAGACGGGTTTTAAGGCCTGTGGAGAATGCGGCAAAACTATGTCCATTACGGATCCACATGAATGTTGTTTATGGTGTCTTAGCTCCGACCACGATGTCGAAGACTGCCGATCCTGTATGAAGATGACTCCTAAGGCCCTCCAAGAGAGAGAAGCTAAGCTTATTGTTGCAAAGCTTAAAGGAAGTAAGGAAAAGAAGAAATCGAGATCGCGAACTTGACGCTCGAGGTCAAGATCTCACTCGAGGTCGCTTTCGGTTTCGCCCTCGGCCCATGCTTCGAGATCTTCGAAAAAGAAGCATAGGAAAAGATCTCATGAATCCCGACATCGTTTAAAGAAGGACTCCGGTTCTAAGCCGAAGTCGCTGGTGAAGCTGGTTGTTAGAAAGGCGATCCCAGGGGAGACAGAAGATGTCTGACTGTCCACCCGAGACCCACCTCTCTTTATGGAATAGGCCGAGCGCCGTCCAGAGGCCTCCTTGGCGAGGCTCCTCTCCTACAATCGTAACAGCTGAGCAATCACACTACCACAGAGGGACACCACACGAAGGTATATTCTCAAGAATCTTTATATAAGGAATGAAGGCACGTTCTCGTAGTAGTATATACAAAGGGATCGAGGGATCCTTAATGTCTTGGTCTCAGGGCAAAAGGGGTAGCGGGACAGTCTTGGTACCAACTGGTGGGTGGATAGTTCAGGGGGTCGGGCCGCGACAGCGTCAGCAGGGCCTCGAGGATAGTTCAGCGTTGGCCAGGCCGCGACAGCGTCAGCAGGGCCTCTAAGATGGTGCAGCTCGGTCAGGCCGCGACAGCGTCAGCAGGGCCTCGAGGATAGTTCAGCGTTGGCCAGGCCGCGACAGCGTCAGCAGGGCCTCTAAGATGGTGCAGCTCGGTCAGGCCGCGACAGCGTCAGCAGGGCCTCGAAGATAGTTCTGCTCGGTCAGGCTGCGACAGCGCCGCAGGGCCTCGAAGATAGTTCAGCTCGGTCAGGCTGCGACAGCGTCAGCAGGGCCTCGTAGATGGTTCAGCTCGGTCAAGCCGCGATAGCGTCAGCAGGGCCTCGAAGGTTCCAGGTGCAAGAGTTCGGATCAGGATCAGCCGCGACGGGGTCCAGACACCCAGCAGGGGGGTGGAGCCAGCGCCCAGGGAGGCTGGAGGGCGATCGATACCAGGCGTCCGGGGACGGCTGGAGGGCCATCGAAACTCCCCTCCTCCGGGATCCGCCAAGTGGCCACTCTACCACCTGGTAGGATCTTGGTGCCTCGATGTCGGGGGCTTCGCTGCGGCCACGTGCTCGGGACGTGATGGGCCCAAGATGGAGTCGGGCCGGAAATGGTGGCCTGGCATGGTCGCCGGACCGGCAGAGTTGGCGAGCAGGGTTTCGCCGGGGCTCAGGGGGGGAGAGCCGTGGGTTGCCAGGGGGGCTGCTCTCGTCGAGGGTTCGTGAAGGTTCGTGTCAGGGGGGCCGACAGCAGGTCGATTGAGGGCCGAGGTCATCCCGGGCCCGCCATGCGGGAGGGGTAGGACCACGCCACGAGGCCGGGTCCAACACACGTCCCCTCCAGCTGAAGGCGGGGAGAGTCACCCATCTTCCTGGGGATTCTCTTCGTCGAGGCGGAAGAAGCGGGACAGGCCATCAGCGTTGGCGTGGTCATTGCCAGGGCGATGCTCCACAGTGAAGTCCATCCCTTGCAGGGAGATGGAGCATCGCAGCAGCTTTGGGTTCTCGCCACGCATCTGCATCAGCCACCGCAGGGGCCGGTGGTCAGTCTGGACCCGGAAGTGGGTGCCGAAGAGGTAGGGCCTGAGTTTCTTGAGGGCCCACACGACGTCGAAGGCCTCTCTCTCGATGGTGCTCCATCGCTGCTCTCTGGCCAGCAGCCGCCGGCTGATGAAGGCCATAGGATGGTCAATCCCCTCGGGGTCAACTTGCGATAGGACCGTGCGATAGGACCGTGCGATGCCGTGCTCCGAGGCGTCGGTCTGGACCACGAACTCCCGGCTGTAGACAGGGGCTTGGAGCACAGGGGCGGTGCACATGGCTGTTTTCAAAGTCTCGAAGGCCACCTGACACTCGGGGGTCCATTGTACCTTCTGTGTGTGTTTCTTAGAGGTTAGTTCAGTGAGGGGCCCCACAATGCTCCCATAGTTTTTTATGAAGCGCCGATAATATCCAGTGAGCCCCAGGAAGGCTCGGACTGCGGTCTGGGTGACCGGGGGCTCCCAGGCCACGATGGCGTCAATCTTGGGTCGGAGGGGAGCCACGTGGCCGCTCCCCTCTTGGTGCCCCAGGTAGGTCACGGACCCTTGACCTATCTGGCACTTGCTGGCTTTCACAGTTAGTCCGGCCCGTCGGAGGGCCGTTAGGACCTCCCAGAGGTGCTGCAGATGCTCGGCCCAGTAGAGGCTGTACACCGCGATATCGTCCAGATAGGTGGCACTGAACTCTTTTAGCCCCGCCAGCACCTTATTCACCAGTCTCTGGAAGGTGGCCGGGGCGTTTTTCATACCGAAGGGCATCACCTTGAAATGGAAGTGGCCATCGGGGGTTGAGAAGGCCGATCCCTCTTGGGCACCAGGGGTGAGGCCGATCTGCCAGTACCCGGCCGTGAGGTCGAAGGTGCTGAGATACCTGGCGGCTCCTAGGCGGTCGATTAGTTCATCGGCCCGGGGAATAGGATGGGTGTCGGTCCTGGTGACGGCATTCAATCCCCGGTAGTCGACACAAAACCTGAGTTCTGGAGGCGCGCTGGGTGCGGCGGCTTTAGGGACCAGGACAACTGGGCTGGCCCAGGGACTGTCGGAGGGCTCGACCACCCCCAGGGCCAGCATTTTGGCAACTTCGGACTGGATGCAGGCCCGAACTCGGTCGGGAACTCGGTAGGCCCGGTGTCGCACTGGCGGGCTGTCCCTGGTGTCGACATCGTGGACACACCACTGGGTGACCCCGGGGGTGAGTGAAAACAGGTCCGTAAACTGCCCCAACAGCTCTTGGCAGTCCTGGCGCTGTGCGGGGGTCAGGTCGGAGGAGAGGGAGATTCCCTCGAGGGAGCCGTCTTTCTCAGAGCACTTCAGGAGGTCGGGCAGGGGCTCGGAGTCGTCTTCGGCCCCATCATCCGTAGCTAACAGCAGGCTCAGTTCCGTGCGGGCAAAGTGAGGTTTGAGCCGGTTGGCGTGTAGAACCCGGAGGGGGTTTCGGGGGTCTCCATGCCCACCAGATAGGTGACGGGACTCTTGCGCTCTATCACTTTGAAGGGGCCCGTCCATTTGTCCTGGAGGGCACAAGGTTCGACCGGGGACATGACCCAGACCGGCTGGCCTGGCTAGAACTCGATGGACGAAGAGTTCTGGTCATACCAGCGTTTCATCTCCTCCTGACTGGCCTCAAGGTTGGCCTCGGCAAGGGCCCGGAACTTCCGAGTCTGGTTTCGGAGGGTCAGGAGGTACCGGTAGATATCTGGCAGTGGGTCTTGGACTGTAGTTTCCCAGCCTTCTTTGACCAGGCTGAGGGGACCTCGGACAGGGTGTCCGTACAAGAGTTCAAAAGGGCTGAACCCCAGGGATTTCTGTGGTACCCCCCGATAGGCGAACAGGAGGCAGGGCAGCAGGACGTCCCATTTGCGGCGGAGGGGCTCTTCCAGGCCCTTGATCATCCCCTTGAGTGTTCGGTTAAACTGCTCCACAAGTCCATTCCCTTGGGGGTGATATGGGGTGGTGAACTTATATGTGACCCCGCACTGTTGCCACAGGGACCGCATATATTTCGATATAAAGTTTGTGCCCCGATCACTCACGACCTCTCGGGGGAACCCCACTCTGGAGAAGATCCCCATTAGCGCTCGGCCCACCACGGGAGCCGTTATGGTTCGGAGGGGGATGGCTTCGGGATAGCGGGTGGCATGGTCCACCAGGACGAGGATGAAGCGATGCCCTTGCGAGGTTCGGGGGTCCAGGGGCCCCACAATGTCGATCCCCACTCGCTCGAAGGGGGTGGTCACTACCGGAAAGGGTTGGAGCGGGGCCTTGACCTTCCCCCCCGCTCTTTCCGCTGGCTTGACAGGTCGGGCAGGTGCGGCAGTGGTTGTGCACATCGTTGCGCATTTTCGGCCAGTAGAAATGGGTCACCAGGCGGCTGTAAGTTTTGTCCTGCCCCAGGTGCCCGGCGAGGGGCACGTCGTGTGCCAGGTTCAGGAGGAAGTCTCTGAATCGTAGGGGGACCACCAACACTCGGCTGGCCCCCAGTTCGGCAATTTTCTGTTCGCTGTATAGGAGGCCGTGGTCCCAGTAGACCCAGTGGGACCCCGAGGTGTCCCCGGCAGCTTGGGTTGTGGCTTGCTGCCGGGTCCCCTCGAGGGAGGGGCAGGCCTTCTGCTCCTGCCGGAATTGTTCTCGGGTGGGACCACCCTCCTGGCGCCATTGGGCTAGTTCGGGGATGTCGCTGAGTTCGGCGCTGTCTTTGCGGTCGGGCTCCGATGGCCCGGGTTCAGGGTCGGATTCTTCATTGACTGCGGGCGGTGGGGCCGCGGGCCACTCCGGCTCTTCGGTCGAGGCGGCCTCGGTCGCCGCCGGGGCCCGGGCTGCCATAGATCGGGTTGTCGCGCAGACCCACTCGGGTAATCCCATCATTCCCAGATGCTCTCTCCGCTCGACTTGGGCCCAGGGAGAACTCTCGGGGTCGTTTCCGAGGAGGCAGTCCACGGGGGCGTCGTCCCGGACGGTCACCTTGAGGGTGCCCGACACCCCTCCCCACTCGAAGGGGATTCGGGCCATCTGACACAGGGTCTCGGAATTGTCGTCGGCCCTCACGGGGCATCGTACGTTCGGTATGATCTGTTCGGGGGTCACCAAGTGGCAGCGGACGGCCGTCACACTGGCTCCAGTGTCCCGGAGTGCTTCGGTCCGTCGTCCATTAATGTTGACCCACTGACGGTATTTTTGGGTGTTGCTCGGGAGTGGAGCCTGGGGGACCATGTCTCTTTCGCCCAGACAGACTGGGGCCATGGCAGCCGGCTCCCACTCGGTCTGATCCTCGTTGTAGGCCTCTTCGTCTTCTTCTCCTCCCTCCCCCAGGGCCCGGGAGCGATCTGGCATGTCGGAGGCCCGGTGGTGCCGGGACGCTGGTTCATGGGGCAGAGGGGGTCACTGGCATAGTGACCGGGCCACTGGCATCTGTGGCAAGTAGCGTTCGGGCGGGGCCCCGGCCGTGCTGGGGGGGCCTCTCTTCCGGTCAGGGATGGCGAAGGGTTATTCTGGGGTGACCCCCGGGGCGGACTCCGGGGCGGGGCTGACGGGAAGTCTCGGCTCCTGTTCTGGCCTCCTCCGCCGCCACGCTGGCGGGGGTGCCCCTGGCCGTTCCTTCCCGTTTCTCCTATCGGGGTCCGGGGGACCCGGGTGCTCACCCATCGATCGGCCTCGACGGCGAGTTTCCGGGGCTCGGTCAGCTTGCTGTCGAGGAGATGCTGTCTGAGCTCGACAAAACAGTTGTTGGAGAGGTGCTCCCAAACGATGAGGTCGAACAGCTGTTCGTAGGTGGACACCTTGCTGCCCTTGATCCATCCTTCCAGGGCCCGGCTATAAAAGTTCACGTACTCCACCCAGGTGGTACCGGGGATCATTTTGCAGTCTCTGAACCTCTGCCGGTACATCTCAGGGGTGAGACCTTAACGGGTGAGCAGGGCGTCCTTCATGTGATCATAGGAGGACATCACGTCCTCGGCCAGCTCTAGCAGGGTGTCTCTTCCTTCGCTGACAAATCTCCCCCATAAGCCGGCACCCCAATCTTTTCGTGGTATGCGGTGCGCGGTCATGGCAACTTCATAGGCCTTAAACCATTGCTGGATGTCGTCATTCTTATAGTATTCCTTGACGATATCCTTGGGAATGTGGACCTTCGGGTCGGCAGGAGGTGGGGGGTCCCGGGTTACCGCGGCGCCAGCTTCTTCGCTCTTGGCTTTGATCTCTAGTTCTTTGAGGCTACGCTCGTGCTCGTACGTGAGCTTTTTTTCTTCCAATTCTCTTTGCCTCCGCCTCTCCTCCAGATCCCCCTGTAATCGTAGTTGCTCAATGGCCATTTTCTTTTCTGCTAATTGGAGTTCTCCATCCAGCCGAGTCGGGCGAGCTCCAGTTCATGGAGCCGGTTTTTCTCTCGCTCCCGGGCGTCTTCGTGGGAGAGGCCCGGTTCTCTGTTGGCGGTTCTTTCTTCCACTGGGGCTGTGACTGTTCTCGTGGGTGCTTCGAGGACAATGTCATCGTTAGTTTGGGGTGGAGTCGCTCCGGTCTCCACCCAGGTTTGCAGCGCTTCTTTAAAATCTTCTTTTGTGCTTAGTCCGGTGGTAGCGATACCCAAGGCTTTGCAAAATTGTTTGAGTTCTTTATGGGTGTACTCCTCTAATAGTTCCTTCTGGAATTCTGTGGTCGTTCTGGCTTCCTTGGTAGTCATAGTGGTTGTGGGTCTCTGTTAGTAGTGGCGAGTTACTCCCTGTACGATTCGCGTGGGCTCGGATCCCGTCGCCTGCCACCAATGTTAGAAAGGCGATCCCAGGGGAGACAGAAGATGTCTGACTGTCCACCCCGAGACCCACCTCTCTTTATGGAATAGGCCGAGCGCTGTCGATAGGCTTCCTTGGCGAGGCTCCTCTCCTACAATCGTAACAGCCGAGCAATCACACTACCACAGACGGACACCACACGAAGGTATATTCTCAAGAATCTTTATATAAGGAATGAAGGCACGTTCTCGTAGTAGTATATACAAAGGGATCGAGGGATCCTTAAAGTCTTGGTCTCAGGGCAAAAGGGGTAGCGGGACAGTCTTGGTACCAACTGGTGGGTGGATAGTTCAAGGGGTCGGGCCGCGACAGCGTCGGCAGGGCCTCGAGGATAGTTTGGCGTTGGTCAGGCCGCGACAGCATCAGCAGGGCCTCGAAGATAGTTCGGCTCGGTCAGGCCGCGACAGCGTCAGCAGGGCCTCGAAGGTGGTTCAGCTCGGTCAGGCCGCGACAGCGTCAGCAGGGCCTCGAAGATAGTTCGCGTTGGTCAGGCCGCGACAGCGTCAGCAGGGCCTCGAAGATAGTTCGGCTCGGTCAGGCCGCGACAGCGTCAGCAGGGCCTCGTAGATGGTTCAGCGTGGTCAGGCCGCGACAGCGTCAGCAGGGCCTCGAAGGTTCCAGGTGCAAGAGTTCGGATCAGGATCAGCCGCGACGAGGTCAGCAGGGCTTCGACTCCAAGATACCACTGGAGTCCTAATCCAGGGCTGGCCCAGATATAGGACTGGAGTCCTTTGATGTCCGGACCATCGCGCCTGGGGGTCAGAGGGGCCGGGATGAAGGTGTCCAGACACCCAGCAGGGGGGTGGAGCCAGCGCCCAGGGAGGCTGGAGGGCGATCGATACCAGGCGTCCGGGGACGGCTGGAGGGCCATCGAAACTCCCCTCCTCCGGGATCCGCCAAGTGGCCACTCTACCACCTGGGAGGATCTTGGTGCCTCGATGTCGGGGCTTCGCTGGGGCCGGGGCCAGGGTTGGCTGCGGCCACGTGCTCGGGACGTGATGGGCCCAAGATGGAGTCGGGCCGGAAATGGTGGCCTGGCATGGTCGCCGGACCGGCAGAGTTGGCGAGCAGGGTTTCGCCGGGGCTCAGGGGGGGAGAGCCGTGGGTTGCCAGGGGGGCTGCTCTCGTCGAGGGTTTGTGAAGGTTCGTTTCAGGGGGGCCGACAGCGGGTCGATGGAGGGCCGAGGTCGTCCCGGGCCCGCCATGCGGGAGGGGTAGGACCACGCCACGAGGCCGGGTCCAACACAGGTAGAAAAGGAAGTGGTGTCTTCGGCTTTGGAAGAACATGACGCCGGAGGTGAGGCGTCGCATGCGAATTCACGTGCTTCGCCGAAGCAAACAACGAATCCATCTCCGGTTTCATCCCATTCTCCGGATCGGGAGGATGAAGGTGAGAAGGAGATGGTTGGAGAGGGGGAAGCTCGGTTGCCTGAAGGTCTGTCGACTCCGGTGCACCAGCCTGAAGAGGAGGTCGACGTCATATCGACTCCGCGCCCTCAAGATATAGATGTGAAAGGAGATGTGAAAGGAGAGACATTGGAAACCAGACCGTTTCTCAAGAAAACTGCAGGTAACAGTATTCTTAGTGCAAGTAGTTCACATTCACGTAATCTTGTTTATAGTATCCCCTGTGGGGAACTCCTGCGTGCAAAAAGGAATTGCCGCAATGAAGCTGCATATGTGCGTGAGAGGGAAATCATGTGCAAATGCTTCAAGGAGAAACAACAAATCCATCTCCGGTTCCATCCCATTCTCCAGATCGGGAGGATGAAGGTGAGGAGGAGATGGTTGGAGAGGGGGAAGCTCGGTTGCCCGAAGGTCTGTTGACTCCGGTGCACCAGCCTGAAGAGGAGGTCGACGTCGTATCGACCCCGCGCCCTCAAGGACCTTCTGGGGGTTCGTACCCAGCCTTCCCGGCTCCAGGTCAGGATCCGACGCATTTTCTAAATGCAATGTATGGCATTTACTCCAGGGCTATGTACCCCTCTGGGATTCCTGTTGGTCCCACGGGTCCGATGGCATTTGGTCTAGGTGCCCCCCAAACCTATGCCCCTGCGCCCTTTATGCCCTTTATGCCGGCTCCGCATTGGCATCTTCCGACACCGGCGAGGCCTTCGACTCCGAAGCCATCGACGCCGAAGTCAACGACTCCGAATCCGTCGACGCCGGTTCCATCATCTCTGGTACCGGATCCCGAACGATGTCGTGGAAGTCTTCCTCATCCGGCGTCGGGCTCGGCGCCGGCTCCGGCTTCGACGGAGTCGACAGTGGATCCGACGGCTTTGAAAGTGAAGCATAGGTCGAGGCGTGAAGCCCAGAGACTGATGGAAGAAGAGTTATCGTGAGGAGTATTTGGAGGAGGGTGGGCTACAGGATCCTGAGGACCCTTATGAGGATCTTTCGGTAGCCAGTGGTCTTGAACTGTCCCCTGAGTGGGATTTGGTCTCAGTAACAGACGAACCCTCTAAAGATGTGGCTCCTTACCACGTTGTAATTAAGAAAGCAGCAAATTTGTTGAACATTGCTTTACCTACTGCTGAGTTCAAATCAAATCTGCTCACGGAGGTTCTTCACTCTCCCTCATCGGTGACTGAACCATTGCTGCCCTTTAATGATGCCCTTAGAGATCCTATTTTAGAGGTTTGGAAGAAACCCTTGTCATCTCCAGCTGTGTCTAGAGCTGTTGCCAGAAGGTACAGGACTGCTCCAGATGACCCAGAATTTTTATCCACTCACCCTCTACCTGAGAGTTTGGTGGTACAAGCTGCCTGTTCCAAACGATCAACAGGAGCTTTTCCTCAGGTTCCAGCTGAAAAGGAGTCGAGAAAGCAGGATCAGGCTGCTAAAAAGATTTTCTCCTCTGCTAGCATGGCATTGAAGTCCACAAACGCGACCTGCCTGATGGGGGCGTTACATTCACGCACTAATGGATACTGTGAAACAATTAGTGCCAAAGATACCGGAAGATGATAGAAAGGATTTCCAGGAGGTTATCTCGGACACTCATGCTTCAGCAAGGCAGGTGATACAGAGCGGTTTCGACACTGCAGAATCTGTTGCGAGGATCATGGGCTCTTCAGTGGCTACAAGGAGAGCTTCATGGCTAAAATCGTCTGAGTTTTCAGCGGATGTCCAGTCTACTTTGATGGATCTACCATTCGACGGATCTGACTTGTTTGGAAAGAAGGCAGATGCTGCTTTAGAACGTTTTAAAGACAGCAGGGCGACTGCTAAGTCGTTGGGCCTTCAGACCAGGGGCACTTTTGGCAAGCGTACTAGAGGATTTAACAGATCTTCCTTTCGATCCTACAAATCTACGCAGCAGCAGCCACAGCAGCAGCAAAACACGCTGTACAGGTCTTATAGGGGCAAGCAAAGAGGCCATTCTCGAGGCCGTCAGATCTCCTCCTCTTCCCCTTCCCAGCCACCTGCCAGCGCAGCAAAGCAGCCCTAGATCCGCCATTCCGGATCATGTGGGCCCAGTAGGGGGCCGGCTTACCCATTTCCTACGAGATTGGGAATTGATAACATCGGATCTTTGGGTTCTCAATCTTGTAGGGAATGGGTATGCTCTTCCCTTTCGGGAGTTTCCCCCAAATTACCCTCCTTGCCAGGGTTATTGTTCGGAGGACCACCTGCTTCTCCTGCAGGAAGAAGTCCTGGCACTGTTCCGAAAAGGTGCGATAGAGGTGGTTCCAGAGCAGGAAAGGGGTCAGGGATGCTACTCCCGGTATTTCCTGATCCCCAAGAAGGATGGCAGGCTTTGGCCAATTCTGGATCTCAGGATCTTGAACCTTTATCTGAAACAGGAAAAGTTCAAGATGCTCACTCTTGCACATGGTATCGATCGACTTGCAGGATGCGTATTTTCATTTTCCCATCTTGAAGTCGCACAGAAAGTATCTCCGTTTTACAGTTGGGTCGCAGCACTACCAGTTTGCGGTCCTTCCGTTTGGTCTTACTACTGCACCTCGAGTCTTCACCAAGGTGATGGCAGTGGTGGCAGCACATCTCAGGAGGTCGGGGATACCTGTATTCCCTCCCGTATCTGGACGACTGGCTGATCAAAGCGGGGTCGCCGGAGAAGGTGCTCCATCATCTGCAAGAGACAACTCAGTTGTTGCACAGGTTGGGTTTTTCGATAAATGTACCCAAGTCTCACCTGGTGCCCTCCCAGTGCAACCTGTTCATAGGTGCGGTACTGGACACTACTGTGTGTCGTGCATTCCCTCCGCCTCAAAGGATTCGCGACATTCAGGAAATGATTCCTTTGTTCTACAATGGAGCGGTCGTTCCAGTCCTGAAGGTTCTTCGCCTGCTCGGTGTGTTGGCTTCTTGTATTCTATTGGTCAACCATGCATGCTGGCACATGAGGGCACTCCAGTGGTGCCTCCGCAGGCAGTGGTAACAGCACAAAGGAGATCTCGGGGAGTCAGTGAGGATCTCCAGAGAAGCTGCGGCGGATCTGTCTTGGTGGAGCGTGGAAGGTAATCTGTCACAAGGAAAGCCTTTTCAACTTCCTCCCTCGGTGGCCACGGTAATAACGGATGCATCCACTCTAGGGTGGGGTGCTCATCTGGGGGACCTGGAGGTCAAGGGTCTTTGGTCTCCAGAGGAAAGGTTGCTTCATATCAAACTTCTAGAGTTGCGGGCGATACGTCTGGCGCTCAAGGCCTTCCTCCCTTCCCTTCGCGGTCAGTCGGTTCAGGTCCTGACGGACAACACGACCGCGATGTGGTACATCAACAAGCAGGGAGGAGTGGGGTCGCAGTGTCTCTGCAAAGAGGCTCTGCGTCTCTGGTCCTGGGTTCAGGACCATCAGATTTGTCTGATGTCAAATCATCTGGCCGCAGTTCAGAACTTTCGTGCAGACAGTCTCAGTCGGCAGTTCTCTGCCGACCACGAGTGGAGGCTTCATCCGGAGGTAGTTCGTCACGTCTTTCGGACATGGGGAACTCCTCAGGTGGATCTTTTTGCCACTCAAGAGAATGCTCACTGCACGTTATTCTGCAGTCTCCAGTATCCGATGCAAGGAGCCTTGGGGGACGCGTTTCAGTTGAGTTGGAGCTTGCATCTCCTTTACGCGTTTCCTCCCATACCTTTGATTCCTCGGGTTCTGAGGAAAATTCGCCAAGACGGGGCCCAAGTCATATTGGTCGCCCCGGATTGGCCAAGAAGGGTGTGGTAATCAGACCTTCTCCACATCTCCTCTCACCCGCCGCTCCGTCTCCCTCACAGGGCAGATCTCCTCTCTCAGATGGAGGGGCAGATTCTACACCCCCACCTCCAGACCGTACACCTTCATGCCTGGAGATTGAACGGGGCATCCTGAGTTCTTTTTCTCTCCCGCCTGACGTGGTGGACGTCATCTTGTCAGCCAGGCGTGACTCCACTAAATCCATCTATTCTTATAGGTGGTCTAAATTTGTCACTTGGTGTGGAGAGAAATCTATAAACCCTTTGAGAGCCCATTTGTCTGATGTTCTCCAGTTTGCCCTTTCTCTGGCACAGCAGGGTCTTGCTGTTGCCACGGTGAAGGGTTATCTTTCAGCGCTGTCGGCATTTCTCTGCTTGCCTGACCAGCCATCTCTTTTTAAATCTCCTGTGGTTTTAAGGTTTTTGAAGGGCCTCACGAATAAGTTCCCGCCTACTCCTTTTATTGTGCCTCAGTGGGACTTAAATATTGTTTTGACCTTTCTGATGGGTGCTCCCTTTGAGCCTCTTCACAAATGTCCTATGAGGCTTTTGACTCTTAAGACAGTTTTCCTCGTTGCAATAACCTCGGCAAGGAGGGTAAGTGAGCTTCAAGCTCTTAGTTCCAAGCCCCCTTTCTTGCCCATTCATGCTGATCGAAGGGTTCTTAGGACCAGGGCTGCTTTTCTGCCTAAGGTGGTTACTCCTTTCCACCTTGGTCAATCTGTTACCCTCCCTACCTTTTATCCTCCCCTACACCCTTCCAAGGAGGAGGAGAGATTACACCGTCTGGACCCCAAGAGAGCGGTGTCTTTTTACCTGGACAGAACTAAAGACTGTCGGTTGGATGACCAGCTCTTCATTGGCTTTGCTGGCTGCAAGAGAGGAAGAGCGGTCCATAAAAGAACTTTATTAAGATGGATCGCCCTCTGTATAAATATCTGCTACTCTTTGGGCGGTAAGGAACCTCCAGAGGGTATAAGGGCTCATTCTACTAGAGCTAAGTCTTCGACCTCTGCTTTGGCTAGAGGTGTGCCTGTTGAGGATATTTGTAGAGCGGCAACTTGGTCTTCCCTCCACACTTTCGCGAAGCATTACTGCTTGGATTCCGAGGTGAGGAGGGACGGTCACTTTGCACGCTCTGTATTCCAGGATTTCCTGGTCTAGAAGAGTGGACACCCTCCTCCGGGAGTGGGGACTGCTGTGGGACTCTATTCACAAGGTGTTTTATTGCATTTGCTTCACACTGTGTGTTACCTTGATATTTGTACTGCGTATACTGTGTATATGTCTACTGTCATTGGTCCGTCCGTGTGCCTCGAAGGCACGGAAAAAAGGGCAGAACTAATGTCATCACGCCGGCGTGGGCCTATTATATGCGTCAGTGACGTCAGCGGAGTCGCGAGCGATGCCGTGCCTCTGACGTCCAAGTCCACGTCGGCGCGAAGCTACAAAAAGAATTTCCGAATGTTGCTGATGCAAGGGGATATTCACAAAGTGAGGAATCCACAGGCATATATTGTATCTACCAGAAAAAGCGTTACCGAAGGTAAGTAACTTGTTCATCAGGGAGCTTTTAAATGAATAGACCAGAGGGTTAAAAATTAAAAATCCGAGGAGGAGCCAAGCTCGCGAGCGTAATGGTCGCCTTTTAGCTCGGCTCCCGCAGCCCTCCGGCCTGATCATGTATCCTGTATAATATCCTGTCCGGAGACGACACATTATCGGACAATCGGAAACGGAACACCTCGCTGGTACTCACCATTTGGCCCGGAGGTCTCGACGTGCAGCGGCTCCGAAGTTGTGCCCTCCGCAAGACCGGGGCCTCCGTGGAACCTAGACCGGGACCTAGCCTGTGGGGTCCGACGACTGTCGGCCCCGGTCGGGAGAGTGAACCAATGATGAGAGCCGTTGTGCGAAAATCCCGGCGATCCTGATCCGGGCCTGCCCTGGTGACCGCGCGGCTGATGTGGGTGAGATGCACCGGGGACTGATTCTGTGAAGGGGTCCTCCCCCCGCCTCTGCTTTGACCGGCGGCCCTGGACCTCTACGCCCGGACTCTGCTTGTTGGGGGCGCCGGTGCTGGTGTAGGCGGAGACCCGCATTGGGCGGACATCCTTTCGGCACCAAGGCTGCCATTGCTGGGAGCCCCCCGGAGCTCTGTGAAGTCCTACATTTTTGAACTATTTTTTGGGGGTCGCGGAGGGCGGCGACTGGGCTGACTTCGCGAAATGGCGGCCGACCCTCTGAAACATGAATCGCCTTGTGGCGGCGGGCTTGGGTTGCCTAATTGCGCAGGGGTCCGGTCTAGTGAGCGTGAGCTTACGGTCAGAGATATCCTGGAAGCTCTGAGAGCCCTGCGCGCATCCCTGACCCCCGATATCCCTGTGAGTCCGCCACGATCTGCCGCCATTTTGAGCAGCCGTTTTTTCTTGCAGCCCCCTTGTTTCAGTGACTCCATTGCCTCGCCCCCCTCTATGGTCGCAGGTGTTGCTGCCGCTGATCGAAGATCATTTTGTGTGCCGGTGACTTTGGAGCTCCCTGTTCTTCGAGGTTCTGACCCCGGGGACTTGGACATTGTGCTGCGGCCCTGTTCGGCTCGGATGCCTAGAAATATTGGTGGACTGCCGCCTGCACCTGCTCCGATGGCTTCGCCTTTGTTTACTACGGAGACCCCCTCGCCTTCCCAAGCGGCGAAACTGAACTCCTGTTCTTCATCACCCGTGCTGCGATCGCTGATGCATTTAAACTCTCTGCTCGGACTTTTGCTCACTTGCGGACTGATTTACCCCCCATGTCTACATGGTAGTCAACATTTTTTTCGATTGTGTGCTGGTTTTGTATTGAATATCTCATTCTATACTGTCATGTGGTGGGTGGGATTTGTGGTTCGGAAGGGATGGGGGTGATATGCACGACTCCTGGTTGATTATTGGTATACGACTTAGTGGCGCAGTTGTTTGTACCCATAGAGCGGTGGGTAGTCCCCTCCTCTGTAAGTTTTATGGCGCTTGATGGGGTGTCGTCCTGGTCTGTTTTTGTTGCATTGTCTGGTTGGGCGGAGGGCGGCGGCCGACCATATTGATTTCTGTTCTTATGCTCCTCCCTCCTGTTTTCTTTATTTTTGTTTCTGTTTCTTTTTGTCTCGTTCTTCTCTCTTTCTTTCTTGCTATATTTCGGGTTCTGGTTTAGGGCGACAGGCACGCTGTCTGAAGGGTAGGCCATAACCTTCTACAGGGGTGCAGGGTGGGTTGGGTGTGTTGCGTTCTATTTGTTGTTTGTTTTATGGTTCTATGGCCCTTTTGTATCTCTTTATAGTAATGTCGCGTCTGTCCCTGCCTCCCGTGGTGTGTTCGGGGTGAGGTGTGTGGCGTCGTTAACCCTCCTTTTATGGTTCGGTTGCATTTCTTCTCGATTGCTGTACCCTCACTGGTGCTGATACTCCTGTTTTCTCCTGTACTCCCGCCACGGGACGCCTGTGTCGGCGTGTCTTCTTTCTTTCATTTTTGTATTTCATTTTTTTTTTTCTCATTGCTCCGTCTTGTTCTCCTCCCCTCCCCGTCTCCCCCCCCCTTCCCCCTCCTTTCCTCGCCCCCGTCCCCCTCCCTCCATTTTCCTAGAGGTCACTATGACGGGTTAGTTTTGATGTAATGTTTCTCCGATCCCTCTGTTCTGGCTTAGCTGTGGTTTGGGTGGTGGGCATGTAACGATGATACTGTTCAAGTGTCGATTATGTCTAAATTATCCCGATCTTCCTGTGTGAATTGTGTTGCCTCTTCTGTATTGTGGCCCCATACCCCCTTATTGTCGCTGAGGCTGGTTCTGGGATTTCGGACGTCTCTGCATTGAAAGTGAGCCTGTCATATGCCTTATCCCCATATTATAAAATTAACCTTTTTTGCTCCTGTGTCTTGGCCCTCTGGTTCCTAGGTATATTCTCCCTTTTTACGATTGTATTGCCTCTGCTTCTTGCTGCTTGACTCTGTAATGTTTGCCTTGGAACTTCTGATTGTTTTCCGTATTGAGGCCGGCCGATTTGGTTGTAGGCCTAGACTTGTTTATCCTTTTGACGCTAATAAAGGTTTAAAAAAAAAAAAAAAATCCTATGGAAACTCCTGGTATCCCTTTATTGTTGGAGTTTCTGGGGATATTAAAACTAGAAAAAACATGGGGCTGTGAAGATTTAATGGTCAAATGACCCGTGTACAATTGTCAACATGTTTCAGCCTTTGTAGTGGCCCCTAAAGGGTCCTAGGCCTTTTATCATGGCAAAACAAGAGAGAAATCCCTCCCTGGTATGAAAAAGAGTGTTGCTTGTGTAGTGCAGATAACTGCCTCTACATTCCTTGTTCTTGGATATACTTATCCTAGATCCAGTGCCTTTTTAATACATTTTTGTCCAACCTAAAAGGAAAAAAAACGGCGATTCGTACTAGGTAAACATGTCCATCTGGGGCTGCACACTCTTCTTATTTAGAAAAGCATTCTTGATTGTCTGCGTGCTTCCGTGCAATCAAGAAACATGGATTATCGTCACCAAATTGGCAAACCATGGGCCTTCCACAGGTCACTGCTCCTGTTGGGTTTCGTGAAATGCACTTTTACCGTGTCTAGGTATTGAATCACAAACTGATCAATTAAGATCGCATTCTTACTGCCATGCACCATATTCATAGATAAAAGTTGAATTCACCATCGACATGATTAAAAACTCAGGTAGACCCCTAGCATCTAATTACACTCCTATTCTGGCTCACATCATATAGCTTTGGATCATTGTTCACTGCTTGTTGCTGTGCCGTGCCTGCAGGTGCTCAGTAGGACGCTGAGCAGTGTCACAGTCCAGGGCAAGGAGCACTTCCATAATTCCATCCTCCTTCACTTACAGCAGGACAGGGCTTTGTTTCTGAATCTCAGAAAGCAGGCTTGTGGCAACAAAGATCACTATGCAATCAGATGCCTCCAGAATAAATATCCACAACCAGCAATCCCAACGCTTAGGTTTATATTGTGATGGTCTTCAAGTCAGGTTTATAGGAGCTGCATCTTTTCATATAGCAGGATCAGGGGCCATATCATCAACATGTTCAGTGCTCATGTGCCAAACTTTTTATAGGGTGAAAACAAATCAGAACACTTTACTTGGTAATGTGCAAAAAATAAATACCTGATAGAGACATCTAGCTGCAGATTCCTTAACTTAGAATATCCCCAGGCGTCAGACTGGATCCGGAAAATTTTCTGCAGAAGCACCTCTGCATGCTGGGGGACGGTGCCGCCCGGCTCTTCCCTGACGTCATGTCCACGGACATGACGTCAGCCGAGCCATATGTGCCCCTCCTGGCGTGCTGAAGTCAGTTTTCTTCGTTTCCGCGTCCGAGCGTGGATCCTGGAAAACCAGCAGTTTCTTGGCCTGGTTTTTGGGCCTTCTCGACACTTTTGGTGCCGAATGTAACAGTGTGCAAATGCCTTCCAGCCTTAAGGCTTGTGGAGCCTGTGCGCGTCAGATGTCTGGCACTGAACCGCACCTCATTTGTATGTGGTGCCTCAACACTCATCACGACTCTAAGGACTGTGGCGGCTGTCAGTGGATGAAGCCAAAGTCCTTGAGGAAGCGTCGCATGAAATTGCTGGCCGCACGGATGTCCGGTCCGGCTCCCTCCTGTCGCCGCTCCTCTTCTCAGGGTCGGGCTAGTTCCCAAGGTCGCCCCCGCGATCGCCGTTGCGACAACAGGTAAGTAAGTGTAAGCACAGGCTTGGCTTACGGAGTTCTTCTTCCGCTGCCCGTGCCGCTGCCGCCCATTCCTCCTGCACTGAGCTGGGTAAAGGCGGGTGGCAGCCTCACCCTCCGTATCCACCCTTTCCAGGTGTTGGGGCCACGCGTGCCCAAATGGAGGTCTATTGTAAGGCAAGACAGGCTTGTTTCGAGTCGCCCCCTCTCCCTGGTGCGCCTTCGGGTCCCACAGAGGTAGCACGCACTCATTGCGGGTCCTCATCTGCGGACGTTTCCCTGGCACCGGCTGTGTGTTTCGACACAACGCCACCAAGCCAGGACCTAGAGCCCAGCCAACCCCATCAGTCAGCGCATGGCCCTGTGCAGCTTCCTGCACTGACGTCGGAGGCGGCGCCGACAACGCCCAGGTCAACGCCGGGTACTACCCCAGGCTCGACGCAGGCTTCGGCATCTCTTGCTGTGGGATCGGCGTCAGTCTGCATCCAGGTCGAGTTCTCTGTGGAGGTCGTCGACGTCCAGGTGACTCTGATACGCCTTCGGGACCTGCGTCGAGTCTACCTTACTTGATGGTTGTCCACCCCGACTTCTCGGGCGGCAATAGGTCGCCACTGTGACGTCCGTCGATGCTGCTGCTTTCATTTAGGCCTCCTTATATGGAACCTGATGCTTCCCTAGACTCCCTTGATGAAGGAGCCAGGTTGCAAGTACTCTGTGTCGCCTGGCCTGGCCTTCGGGTTAGTCTCCGGCTCCTCCACTCCTCATGTCCAGTGGTAGGATTAGCCTTCAACTGTCTCCTACTGACTTTTTGTTATCACCTCCACGGATGGCAAATGAGTCTAGTGCTGGCTTCGCATGGGCTATTCATTGGGCGGCTGCTGTTCTTGGCCTTCAGCCTCCTATGGTGCCTTTGCTTTCTGATCCTTTATTGGATCTGCTCCATTTGGAGCCTGTTGAAGTTGAACCTTTGCTGCCCTTCGGGGGTTCGATACTTGACGTCCTCTGTGGTACTTGGTCAAGGCCATCTTCGGGTGACCCCGTTGAGCGCGCTATTGCTCGTAGGTACCACCCTGCTCTGGGTGATCCTCTCTGTTTCTCGTCCCGCAACTGCTCAGGGCCTGGTTGTTCAGGCATCTTTTAATTTGCAGTCTTCACCATCTTTACCAATGTTACCTCCCACCAGGGAATCTAGGTGGCTGGACGATTGTGGTCGCCTGCTTTTCGCTTCAGCTAGCGCAGGCGTCCGGGCCTTGAATACAGCCATTCCCAGTGGAGCTTCAGAGTAAGCTTCAGGGGGAGTGTGGTATAAAAATCCCAGGCTTGCTGTCAGCTTCTCCCTCCCTCACCCAGTGGCTGATCTAAATGGCATTCAGTTACATGATGCCATGGGGCAGGGAGGAGGATGCCGCTGGGCACTACTGCAATATATTGTTCTCCTTGTGTGACTCCTGTAATGGAGTATTTCATTGTTTTGGGACACTCCAGGGTTGTACGGCACATCTGCAGCTAACAACTGTGTCCGTACACTTTGCAAGCAGCCACTTGTAACTGAATAACAGTTACTTGACAAATTGTATGCCCTCCAGTAATGTTAGTTCATTTGCAGAGGCCAGGCTATGTTTCCCTTACAAAGGATCTCTGCCCTGCTTCTCCTTCACTCTACCTTGTACTTATGCTTGATGATGCAACAATAAAAACAAGTTTAAAAAAAAAAACTAATCAGAGAAAAAAGGCTACCACGTCAAAAGCATTAATATTCTCAAGCAAGTAGCATTACCAGAGAATTGATGCAGCTCTTTTCTTTCTAATACAGCACACACTTTTTGTACCCGATTTATCCTTTTGTACTCCTTTGTAGGTTTTGTCTGCACAGCGCTGTGCTTCTGAAATGTTTTGTATTAAATATATCCAAACAAGGGCTTATATCCCTCCCTCTTGATTTCATTGCTTTTCATTGGTTCCTGTGCTTGCCACTTAGTTTTCCTCCTTTCTATTGGCTTTGGCTCACTGTTTCCTCGTGCTGTTTCTCTTGTGTGCATCTCGTATCAGGTTCCCAAGGTCAAAGTACTGTTTCCATCCGCTTTTCTGGAACTATTTTAAAGGTTTTTACCTCCATATTTAGAGCGTCCATTTACAGCGTCTGGCTGCACGCATTTCAAGTTCTCAATAGCCCCCCCTTTCATAATAACTGCATGTGCTCCTCTCTTATTTTTAGCTTTGTCAAAATGACAGCTTGACTTTACTATAGCTGTCTCTCAGGACGTTGTCTTGTTTGTTTAAAATCCTCCTATGCTGACGGTACAGTCAATAAGGGGCTCCGAGATCCTAATGGATTATATTCGGCCTCCTCCCATGTCATGAAATGTCATTGGTGCTTTCCGCGTGTCATCACATCCTACGTTATGTGCTGAGCTACCTAACTTTTCCTTGACGGTTCATCACTGACCCTTTGTTATTCTCTTCCTTTGACGCATGAGAGTAGCAGCAGCATCAGCTGCCACTCACAGGCAGAGTTGATGAGACTCGAGTGTCAGGATGGGCGTGACTGCTCGGCATCTCCCATCCACAGGCAGACCATTCTTCACTTGGAATAGCCTCTGGTCCCTCTACTTGAACTGGGGGTAAGATGAGCTGCACAACATCAGGGGGTGGGCTCGCTGACTGGGAGTGTGATACAAGGGTGTTTAAGCCTCAAGGGAAGCGCCATGAAAAACCTAGTCGGGAGGTTAATCAGCTGACTTGGATTTTTTCCACCCAAAGATAAAAAAAAATGAAAAACATCCAGCTGTGCTAGAAGTGTTACTAATGTTGAAAAACAGAAGCTCTGTGTAGGCCTGGAAATTAATGTCTGGAAAACATTAATTAAATATACCCTTCATATTAAGCATTCACTACACAGAGTGGACCAGCCACTACTTGCTCTGCACACGCTACAAGTCCGAGTTCTGCAGCAGTTGTATGCTGTCTGTTAGGCTTGTACACAGTCGGGACATGTCACGTGTAAAAGTTTTCAAAGTGAAGAAATTCGGTATTAAAGTGGTCCAGTCTGTTGCCAGTCATTGTACATTTAGGGGAACCCTTTTTAAAATAGTATTCTCAGTTACTACATTCATCCCAGTCCTGCAATACCAGGAGCAATTAAAACACAGGAAACTTTTGTAAAATTGATAATTCTGTTTTCAAAAATGAAGAAAATTTTTATTTTCCAACAATTTTAAATCTCCTGTTTAAGTTCATATTTCCCTATTTAGTGGCCCGGGGAAATCTGACACACCCGAATAATGTTTGACTTATAGTACTAAGTCCGGCTGCCAACTGTGCCAAACCTGCCCGCCACAGGAATCAGTCACCAGACTCAAGCCTGCTCTGTCTGTGTCGTAGGGCTCTGCACCATGAGTGTGAAGTGCTTCTCGAATCTTAACCATCAGTGCATGCCCCTGATTTCTTGTATAGTGAGCCGGCCTCTCTGTGACTGATAGCCACATGACTCCATGATATTAGCTCGGACAACTGGGAACCTTAAGTGGCTACTGCAGTCCTTTGTCAGTTGAATAAGACCTGAAGATAGATATTGATTATAGTAAGTCCCATTTTATGGCGGTTGTTGGTAAGAAATGTAATCTGAGACCCATTAACTGTAACAGTAATATTCTGTCAGCGGTGAATCGTTTCACGTACCTGGGGGAATATTTCAATTAGTCTGGAACCGGGAGTAGCACATTATCACCGCTAGATTTCTTAAATACATTCAGACAATCTGTGCTCTTTATAATCTTACACCCTTGGTCAAGAGATAGCCAGCAGTTCCTCTTCTGCCAATTTATAACACGCAGTGCGTACCAGTGGCCACTTACGGCGCTGGTGTGTGGGGGTATTCAAAGGCAGATTGCCTTCAGACAGAAGAAAATCACTTCTGCCGCAGGTCATAGGTGAAACCTGATGCATTTACCAATACCTGTTACGTTTGGCTAGAGGCTGCTTTAGCTTTTTGCCAGAGCTAATTTGATCAGCAACTAACAAACAGAGATGGAATTTGAGTCCGCTCTACTAATCCATGGGATGCTTTGGGACCAACCCGCTTAGCCATTGCTTGATACAAATCTCACGGAGATTTTGAATCCGCCCACAAGTGTACTTCCTGTGGACCGTTATGCTGCCAATGGCCAATGACTGAAACATTGGATGTTTCAGTGTACGGTGAGTGAATTTGATTAGCAGACACAAGTGGTGTCTCTATTGTGAAAGCCGAACATCAAGGGACCCAGAATCACCGATCATGCCTGTGCCTCTCAACTGATCAAGTGCAGATCACCATTTCCTTGGTGTCTGTTAGTCTCCACTTCTTCCGTTTTAGGTCTCGGCCTTCGCAGCGCGCATGCACTGCAAAGGCAAAAAGACCTTTACTCGTCGCTTTGGCTTTTCAGCCAAGCACGGGCACGCGTTCCATTGCCTTCAATGGCAACGCGTGCACTTCAGGAGATTCACTCGCAGGAGCGCGCACCACCATCTGGCAGCAATTATCACTCCCGCGAGTGAATCGTGCCAGCCCCTCACCGCGCGAGGCATGCGTGTTTGTTTTTTATTGCCACGTGGCGTTACTTTTAAGGCCGTGCGGCGCCCATGCTTGTTTCCGTAAACCTTCCAGTGTGCGAGTCATGGCTGAAGACCTACTCACTCTTTCTGTAGCTCAAGGCTCCTTTACTACTGTTGCTGCGCAAAACCTGACATTTTCACTTTATAATTTTTAAGCTTAACACGCTATTCACGCCAGAGGTAACTTCTGCAATTCGTGTAAATAGCTTATTGTTTTTATAGTATGTAGTTGCGCAAGGTAGTGCCTTGTTTTCTTTCCGAACGCATCAATTCAGTTTGTCCAACTATTACTGGTCAGCCCTCGTCGTTGATGTATCAAACCTCAAAATGATTTAATGTAAATATCTGAGAACGAGTTACCTCGCTTAACGCAAAGCCTTTTGCCAAATGCAGAAAGAAGATGAAAATGAAACATTTAAATGGAATCAGCATGCACACACATTATAATTCAACCGTTCTCCTTTACCACGTTTTATTAGCGCCGTGCATACCGGGTACTGGGTGGGGAAGCCTATCTCTCTTTCTCTGAACCTGTGGGTAGACTTTAAAAAAAATGTAAATACCGGCCTGTGAGCATCCGTCGAGATGAAAGGTGGCGCTGTTAATTACGTGTTTAACTAACAAGCGTTTTCTGTGCGCCGGGGTTTGTAACAGATGCAAAAACATATGCATATGGCGATGTCTGACCTGGGGTGGTGTGGAGTGCAAAAAAGAACGATGGATTTAGGCCCAGATCTCTGTACTGGGGTGAATGTATGACAATGTTCTGCATTCTGTCCATCACCTGTTGTTTTTGCCTTTGTCGCCCGAGTGGGATGGGTATGCTCAGACGTGAGTCCCATGCTCTCCACACCACTGGCGTCAAGCTATCCAGGCTGATAACGACTGATAACCAGAAACCGGTCCTTGGATGCTTGATTCCGGTCCAGGAAAGACATGGCTTGGCAGTTCGGGCTGGACTGTACCCATGAGGCACAGGGTCAAGGCTGATTTGCATATGGCGATGTCTGATCTGGGGTGGTGTGGAGTGCAAAAAAACGATGGATTTAGGCTCAGATCTCTGTACTGGGGTGAATGTATGACCATGTTCTGCATTCTGTCCATCACCTGTTGTTTTTGCCTTTGTCGCCCCGAGTGGGATGGGTATGCTCAGACGTGAGTCCCATGCTCTCCACACCACTGGAGTCAAGCTATCCAGGCTGATGACGGCTGATAGCCAGAAATCGGTCCTTGGATGCTTGATTCCGGTCCAGGAAAGACATGGCTTGGCAGTTCGGGCTGGACTGTTCCCATGAGGCACAGGGTCAAGGCTGATTTGCATATGGCGATGTCTGACCTGGGGTGGTGTGGAGTGCAAAAAAACGATGGATTTAGGCCCAGTTCTCTGTACTGGGGTGAATGTATGACAATGTTCTGCATTCTGTCCATCACCTGTTGTTTTTGCCTTTGTCGCCCCGAGTGGGATGGGTATGCTCAGACGTGAGTCCCATGCTCTCCACACCACTGGAGTCAAGCTATCCAGGCTGATGACGGCTGATAGCCAGAAACCGGTCCTTGGATGCTTGATTCCGGTCCAGGAAAGACATGGCTTGGCAGTTCGGGCTGGACTGTTCCCATGAGGCACAGGGTCAAGGCTGATTTGCATATGGCGATGTCTGACCTGGGTTGGTATGGAGTGTAAAAAAACGATGGATTTAGGCCCAGATCTCTGCACTGGGGTGAATGTATGACAATGTTCTGCATTCTGTCCATTACCTGTTGTTTTTGCCTTTGTCGCCCCGAGTGGGATGGGTATGCTCAGACGTGAGTCCCATGGTCTCCACACCACTGGAGTCAAGCTATCCAGGCTGATGACGGCTGATAGCCAGAAACCGGTCCTTGGATGCTTGATTCCCGTCCAGGAAAGACATGGCTTGGCAGTACGGGCTGGACTGTTCCCATGAGGCACAGGGTCAAGGCTGATTTGCATATGACGATGTCTGACCTGGGGTGGTGTGGAGTGCAAAAAAACGATGGATTTAGGCCCAGATCTCTGTACTGGGGTGAATGTATGACAATGTTCTGCATTCTGTACATCACCGGTTGTTTTTGCCGGGGTTTGTAACAGAGACATGTTGCCCGGTGCTTTTAAGGCAGTAAGGCAAGCGTGCTGGTGGCGGCTTAATGGTGTCAGCCCTGTCTCCAGTTCATTCCGCAGCCGCACTTTGCAAATGGTTCTTAGCACGTGCGCATAGTGGAAGCGGCTGCCTGAGGGGTACCCACCCGGCACTGCAGAGAGACACTGGTGTACACGGCGCCTTCTTCCCTTTCTTTCTACTTCGGATAACAGTCTCTCCTATTTTACCGTGTTCAAATGGTTTGCTTTATTATTGTCATGGAAAGGCTCTTTCTTTGAGGGTATGTATGTCACTGTAAAACTGTCCTGTATAACTTGTAAAGTAATTTTAGCAAGGCTTTGCATTCGAAATGCGTTACTACATCTACTGATGAATTGTGGGAGTGATGGTGATTAAGGAGATTGTCATTCTGAACATTTGGAAGATAATGTAAATGTCAATCCGTCCTTAAGTTCGGTCGGACGTAGAACAATTGGTAGTTGGTGTCTGTCACTTAATTAAAAAAATGAGTGGTCTAATTGTGCCTTATTATGGTTGCCTAGGAAAATACTCACATCGGAGACACGCTTGTTATAAAAACAAGGAAGGATGTTTATTTAGTGCCCTTGCTGCATAGTCTGGACTTTGCTGCAAGAAACCCAGCCCTGAGACTTGCAGTGTTCAATTTTCAAAAGACTACTTAAATGTAAATTGGCTGTAGTTTAGGCACATGTCTGCAAAGCTTACACCTGCTGAAAGTTGCTTGCAACTGCTTCTGTTTTTAACAAATATAAGACTTTATAAAAAATCATAATTCTAAATTGGTAGCATGGAGACATCTTGAAACCCCGCCTGGCCCTCTCACATAAAACAAGCTGCATGTGACCCAGTCATAGAGCAGCACACCCATAGAGGTTATTAGCATGAGTATAACGAACCAGACCTTTTTAGTATTACATTATTAGCGATTGCGAGGTATAGTTGTCCAGTACAGTTCTATGCGCTAAGCTTCTCGGATATCATAACCATACATGTTTCAGCAGATGACTAGTGTGTCAGTATTTATCCGTTATATATCCTGTTCCACAGATGCTTCTTTTGCTTGAATTCAGATACAATTTACTATGTTTCAGAAATCAATCCACTGGTGTACAAGTGCTCTTTGAAATCAAGGTCACAGTATGAGACCAGACGGGTTGTGGCTTGGAGAGTGAAGTGATTGTTGGAGAGGTTTCCAAGTACACATCTCTCCTAACCCTCCCCCGCCTACCACTCTAAAACATCTGTCCTAACCCTCCCCCGCCTGCCTCGCTTACTCCATCTCTCTTAGCTACCTAAGCCTGCCTTTCTTACACATCTCTCCTCACCCTCCCCGTCTGCCTCTTACACATCTCTCCTAACCCTCCCCATCTGCCTCTTACACATCTCTCCTAACCCTCCCCATCTGCCTCTCTTACTCATCTCTCCTAACCCTCCCCATCTGCCTCTTACACATCTCTCCTAACCCTCCCCGTCTGCCTCTCTTACACATCTCTCCTAACCCTCCCCATCTGCCTCTTACACATCTCTCCTAACTCTCCCCATCTGCCTTTACACATCTCTCCTAACCCTCCCCATCTGCCTCTCTTACACATCTCTCCTAACCCTCCCCATCTGCCTCTTACACATCTCTCCTAACCCTCCCCTTCTGCCTCTCTACACATCTCTCCTAACCCTCCACATCTGCCTCTTACACATCACTCCAAACCCTCCCCACCTGCCTCTTACACATCTCTCCCAACCCTCCCCACCTGCCTCTTACACATCTCTCCCAACCCTCCCCACCTGCCTCTTACACATCTCTCCCAACCCTCCCCACCTGCCTCTTACACATCTCTCCTAACCCTGCCTGTCTGCCTCTTACACATCTCTCCTAACCCTCCCCTGCCTCTTCCAAATCTCTCTTAACGCTCCCTGTCTGCCTCTTACACATCTCTCCTAACCCTCCCCGCCTGCCTCTTAGTCCATCTCTCCTAACCCTCCCCACCTGCCTCTCTTACACATCTCTCCTAACCCTCCCCACCTGCCTCTCTCACACATCTCTCCCACCCCTCCCCACCTGCCTCTCTTACACATCTTTCCCAACCCTCCCCATCTGCCTCTTGCACATCTCTCCCAACCCTCCACGTCTGCCTCTCTTACACATCTCTCCCAACCCTCCCCACCTGCCTCTTAGTCCTTCTCTCCCAATCCTCCCCCACCTACCTCTTAGTCCATCTCACCTAACCCTCCCCACCTGCCTCTTACACGTCTCTCCTAACCCTCCCCATCTGCCTCTCTTACACAGCTCTCCTAACCCTCCCCACCTGCCTCTCTTACACATCTCTCCCAACCCTCCCCACCTGCCTTACACATCTCTCCTAACCCTCCCTGTCTGCCTCTCTTACACATCTCTCCTAACCCTCCCCGCCTCTTACACATCTCTCCTAACCCTCCCCTGCCTGCCTCTCTTACAAATCTCTCCTAACCCTCCCCGCCTGCCTCTCTTAGTCCATCTCTCCTAACCCTCCCCACCTGCCTCTCTTACAAATCTCTCCTTACCCTCCCCGCCTGCCTCTCTTAGTCCATCTCTCCTAACCCTCCCCACCTGCCTCTCTTACACATCTCTCCTAACCCTCCCTACCTGCCTCTCTTACACATCTCTCCCACCCAACCCCACCTGCCTCTCTTACACATCTCTCCTAACCCTCTCCGTCTGCCTCTCTTACACATCTCTCCCACCCCTCCCCACCTGCCTCTCTTACACATCTCTCCTAACCCTCCCCGACTGCCTCTCTTAGTCCATCTCTCCTAACCCTCTCCGTCTGCCTCTCTTACACATCTCTCCTAACCCTCCCCCATGCCTCTCTTGGACCATCTCTCCTAACCCTCCCCACCTGCCTCTTACACATCTCTCCCAACCCTCCCCGCCTGCGTCTTACACATCTCTCCCAACCCTCCGCACCTGCCTCTTACACATCTCTCCCAACCCTCCGCACCTGCCTCTTACACATCTCTCCCAACGCACCCCACCTGCCTCTTACACATCTCTCCCAACCCTCCCCAACTGCCTCTTACACATCTCTCCTAACCCTCCCCGTCTGCCTCTCTTGCACATCTCTCCTAACCCTCCCCTGTCTGCCTCTCTTACACATCTCTCCTAACCCTCCCCCGTCTGCCTCTTACACATCTCTCCCACCCCTCCCCACCTGCCTCTTACACATCTCTCCCAACCCTCCCCAACTGCCTCTTACACATCTCTCCTAACCCTCCCCGTCTGCCTCTCTTGCACATCTCTCCTAACCCTCCCCTGTCTGCCTCTCTTACACATCTCTCCTAACCCTCCCCCGTCTGCCTCTCTTACACATCTCTCCCACCCCTCCCCACCTGCCTCTTACACATCTCTCCTAACCCTCCCCCATTTGCCTCTTGTTGGAAATGGGATCCCCGGCTGGCCAGGGCTTTCGCCAAAGTCAGTCAGAGACCACCACTCCCAAGTCAGGGCAAGGGAGTTACACGCCAAGATAACCCCTACTCACCCTCTAGGTAACGTGGCGCGAGCAGCAAGGCTAAACTTGGAGGCGATGTAGGCTAAGTATTTGCGCACGCACCCCAGCAACAACAACCAAAGGCCCACCACAAAGGAAACTCCACACAAGGTTATATAAAAATAGCCTTTGTATTACAGCAAAACACATTAGATAAAACACACGCTTTACAATGTGCCAGAGGCACGGGCAGAATTTACAAGGGATATGTACAAGACAGGGCCATCTGGACCACTGTCAGGAATCAGAAGTAGCACTTTCAGAAATAGCACTTAGTACATAGAATATAGCACAAAATAGCACACAACCAGTAATCACTGGTAACAGGACCTCACTAGCACCACCTGTACTAGGGAGAAAACAACCACCTATGTATTACAATACCTGTAGGGGTGTAAGAGGAAAACACATGATGCAATGCATAACATTCATTCAGAGGTGTAAGGGAGGAAAACACATGATGCATCACAATACATTCAGAGGTGTAAGCAAAATGAACAATTTCGCCACACTCACGTAAGTCACCCTCTGTGACTGTCCCTAGGCCCTCTGGCCTTGTTGGGGCTAGGACGCCCTGTGTCCAGTGTCAGGGTCCTAAACGTAGCAGTTGCCCACAAAGTGCTGGGCAACTGGTGCAATTGAGGGGGCAACGTGGGAGCCTCTCTAGGCTCTAAACAAATGGACTGCCCCTGAGTCTCTCGGGGCTCGCAAGAAGGTGGGGCAAGGTGGGGCCTTCTGGGGCCACTCCACCACAGACACCAAATGCCCCCTGAGCCTCGCAGGCTCTTCGAACCAACAATGCCTACACGAGCCTCTCTGGGCCCGTCACTAGCGTTGGAGTCCCTCCCGGGGGACTCGAAATGGCATTTGGGCCCCTGAGCCTCTCAGGGCTCACCAACAAATGGGCCCTCAGGTCGTTGGAGCGGCCCTCTGCCAACCGGGGCCGCTCAGAAACAAAAGGAAACTGCCCCTGAGGTCGCGGTAATGAGAGGGGGCGGGGCGGACACCGGCAATGTGTCCCGACGCCCCCCTCTCCTTTCCAAGGCACCAGCACTCACCGGGTTCTGGCGCTGCAGCTCTCCTCTCTCTCCTGCACTCCTCCGCGTGCAGCGCGGGGCTCTCCTTCCGGCACCGGAGCCCCGGCAGGCAACAGCTTCCGCCTGCCTCTCTCCTGCCCCCGGCCTGCCTGACTCCCAGGTCGCGGCTGCGGGGCGGGACTTCCGGTCGCTTCCCCCGGGGCCGCGCTGTGATTGGCCGACGGGCCCTGCACTTCCGGGTCGTCGCGGGCAGCGCGGCGGCCCGTTCCAAACACTCGTAGGCGGGGGATGAGTTTACCGAGGAGTGGGCTCCCTCGAGGTAAACTTAAAATATAGCGGCAAGGTCCCTGGCAGGGTGGGCACCTGCCAGGGGGCAAATTAACCAAAATAAGCGAGGTGGGCACTCGCTAGGCAGGCAAAGCGCTCCTCAGCGCTAAAAGGCAATTTACAGCGCTCCCTGCGCTAAATGCCAAATACAGCGCTCTCAAGCGCTAGAACAAAATCAAGCGCTCCCAAGCGCTAGAGGACCAACATAGAGCGCTCCCAGGCGCTATAAGTAAAATAAAGGTCCCAGGTGCCCTCAGCAAGCATGGCAGAGTCCCAGCAGTCCTTGGGCAGGCAGGGGGGACAAGGCTGGGCCCAGAGCCAGCACACTGGGTCTCCAGGCAGGGAGACACCCCAAGTGGCGGTCCTCTGGCCCAGCAACAGCCCCCTCAGGATCCTGGAAGAGAACAACTTCAGTGGGGACACAGCCCCATTTTTATACAGTGCATTCCTTTGTTCAAGGGTGCAGAGTGGGGGCGGAACCAGTCGCAGCTGGTTCTTGAGTACTCTGTTTACCTCAACCACCCTCTCTATTCACTGGCAGGGCTTGGGTCATTAGACACACCACAGGGGGGCGGAGCCAGCATTGTGTGGGGAAAACCCAGCCCATCCAGGACACAGGTACACTCCTCCCACACATTACTCATGCAGATCTCCCACTCACCACCGGGCAGACCCATCCAGACTTCCTGGAGCCTGGCATGCCAGCCAGCTCCAGCCAATCACACGCCAGCACCCTCACAGCACACGTACAGCCATGTCTAGAAATGGCGCTTCGCTACTAGACACATACATGCTGCATACACCGTTGCGCAGCATTCACTCACACGAGTTCACACATACCAGACTCAAGCCTGTACACCCCACGCATCAGGAACTACCAGGTACACATACATTCCCCATGCATTCCTATGAGCGGGCAGGCCTAGCTCAGCACATGCACTCAGAGTGCGCACGCACTTTCCACTGGGACACAGTGAAAGTGCGCAGAATCCAAAAATCACCATCTCCAGGTCACCAAAAAGTCTCGGGGTGAACCTGCCCTAAGGGCCAAAGTCCAACATAACCCCCTTCCAGCCAAAACGCAGGGGAGACCAATCACCACCGTGATGGACTTCCCTGCTTGGGGCGATAGAACACGGACGCAGGCCCGCAACTGCAGGGACACCCTCCTGTTCTACGCCACGGTGCACCCATGGGATTCCCTCTAAACACACTGTCTGGACCAACTGGGCTACCCCACTGGTACTCCCAAGTTGTCCGCGGCCAGGACCAGGCCCTGGGCCACCCAGGTGCCACTGGTCCATGCCAATTCGCAGAGCGGGGGGTAGTAACCCCTGGCACATAGGAGCCATTTTCCACTCTTCCTGTCTGCAAGACAGGACTAGACTGCCACTGGTACTCCAGCCTAGGGCCTACAACCTCAGGCGGACCAGGAGTCTCGGGGAAGGCTCTCCTCCCCCTACCTCTTCTCCTAGGGTTCCTCCTCCCTCTGCGTGGGGTACCCCTAGAACGCCATTCCAACCCAGGACTTATCCACTCAGGTTGCACCGGGGTCAGAGGTGGGCTCTCCCACCCTCTGCACCCCCTTCCAGAGGTCTGCCCTCTCCCACCTGGAGAAGTTCCTCTGGAAGAAGAACCGGTCAGGACACTGGTTACAGTCGTCCTACCCTTCAGGTCAGGCTGACCCTGAACCTGGCCTCCCAACCTCCGGTCTAAAACCTTTGGTGGAACAATTGCCTGGCACTCCAGGACTTCTGGTGACTCACACACAATCCCCCTGAGGCTAACAAATGACACATCTGTTGTGTGATTGTCTGTCTGGCGCAGATCTCCCGCCCTCTGTCCACCTGACAGTGCGTGACGATCCCCCAGACCAGAAATGGCGCCACCCGGGTCACTACACGGGAACCTAGCCCAACTGGGTAGTCCCTGACCCACTGGTCCTTCCACTGGGGAACTCCCCCAATCACTCCTCACTCTGGACTCCTGTACCCTCCCTACCGGAGCGGTACTGCCAGACTCTAGAACCACAGGAGCTCTGGTTACAGACGCTCCAGGTCCTCTACTCACTAGGAGATCCTCCTCAACTGGGTTAACAGGACAGCCTAGGTCCCCAACCTGGTGTTCCCTCAAGAAACCACCCAGGTTCTGAGACAGGGCTTCGGGCCTCTGGGGGCTCTCAGCCTCCCACTGACTCCTGCTCCACTGAGCCAGGCAGTCAGCCCCTACACCCTTCTCACTAACCAGGGACCTAGCTGGGCTACACTGAGCCTCTTCCACCACGCTGGGCTGGAAGATCCCTGACCCACTACTTTTGGAGTCACTCACCAATGACTCTACAGAACCTCTGGTCCCTTCCCAGCGGTCTGCTTCCTCTGCCAGCTCACATGGTTCAGACAATCCACACCCTAACAGGTGTTGGCGCAACCCTGGTGAACAACAACTGAGCAACTGCTCTCTGAGAAACATATCGAGCAATAGGTCCCAATCACATTTCGTGGGCTCCCGTACCCAATCACACAGGGCTCTACAACAGTCATCCTCAAAGTCTTCCCAAGACTGATGAGACGGTTTCCTAAGGTTCCTAAACCTCAACCTATTCTCCTCCTCTGGGGAAACAGGAACCATACTCTGGGAACTGGGACTTTCTAGACTGAGATTTAAATAGCTGCCACCACTGGGCCCAACCCTCCCTGGGGGATCCAGAAACTCAACACTGCGCGCAGGGGATAGTCTACCCTCCAGAGCTACTTTGCCTCTGGTGGCGGCCCTCTCAGCCTCCTCTATCCTGTCCTGCGCTAAGACCCTCTCGGTCTCCAGCTGTTGCTTCTTAACCTCCAGCTGTTGCTTTCTAATGCCCAGCTGTGCCATAGCCTGGGCATGCTCCAACCTGAGCTTCTTTAAAGCCAGCTGGTGCTCCCTTTCTCTCCTCCTATCTTCCAGCTCCTCTGGGGACAGGGAAAGGGATGAGGCGCTGCCTCCTAAACTGGACCCAGCAAGGGACTCCCTATCTATGGGGTCCTCACTATCTGCTGGCGTCCCTGTGCTATCATCTTCTTCCTCCTCAGACTCTTCAGGGCTCCCCTCTGACCCACCACCCTCATGGTGTGAGACCCGGGCCCTCTCCGCACTGTGCTCACGCTCCCAGTCATCCTTCTGCCATTGGATCAGGTTACCCCTAAGTTGGGACTGGGTGTCTGACTCATTCACTGCAATGTCTCTCTCTTCGCAAAACTCTCTCAGTTCATGCAAAAACAGACCCCAGACATTAAAAGCAGACTCCATCTTGGCAAGATGCTCACAGACACGTGCAACACAGGGGACTGAACAATCTGAAGTAAGAGGACACAATTCCAAAACTTCAACAATCTCCTTATCAAAGAGAACTCATACTCATGCGTCCAGGAAAACACACCATTCATCCACACACACCCTCCCCTCGGATCGGTAAGGCAGTTTCTACCACCCCTGACTTCTCAACCTGACCAAAAGCGACACAGGTACCAAACTCTGGAAGCAGGGCGGGGGACAAATGTACTGAACACAATCAAATGACACTCTTCAGGAGAAGAAAATAATGAAACTTCCAAAACAATACAATCCCCTAAAAATGTGGTCATCTAAATGCAGAGCTTTGTGGTATTGCCAGTTACTACTAAGGTACAACGCAAACACAAATCCTTATCCCACCGCTTGCCGCCAATGTTGGAAATGGGATCCCCGGCTGGCCAGGGCTTTCGCCAAAGTCAGTCAGAGACCACCACTCCCAAGTCAGGGCAAGGGAGTTACACGCCAAGATAACCCCTACTCACCCTCTAGGTAACGTGGCGCGAGCAGCAAGGCTAAACTTGGAGGCGATGTAGGCTAAGTATTTGCGCACGCACCCCAGCAACAACAACCAAAGGCCCACCACAAAGGAAACTCCACACAAGGTTATATAAAAATAGCCTTTGTATTACAGCAAAACACATTAGATAAAACACACACTTTACAATGTGCCAGAGGCACGGGCAGAATTTACAAGGGATATGTACAAGACAGGGCCATCTGGACCACTGTCAGGAATCAGAAGTAGCACTTTCAGAAATAGCACTTAGTACATAGAATATAGCACAAAATAGCACACAACCAGTAATCACTGGTAACAGGACCTCACTAGCACCACCTGTACTAGGGAGAAAACAACCACCTATGTATTACAATACCTGTAGGGGTGTAAGAGGAAAACACATGATGCAATGCATAACATTCATTCAGAGGTGTAAGGGAGGAAAACACATGATGCATCACAATACATTCAGAGGTGTAAGCAAAATGAACAATTGCGCCACACTCACGTAAGTCACCCTCTGTGACTGTCCCTAGGCCCTCTGGCCTTGTTGGGGCTAGGACGCCCTGTGTCCAGTGTCAGGGTCCTAAACGTAGCAGTTGCCCACAAAGTGCTGGGCAACTGGTGCAATTGAGGGGGCCACGTGGGAGCCTCTCTAGGCTCTAAACAAATGGACTGCCCCTGAGTCTCTCGGGGCTCGCAAGAAGGTGGGGCAAGGTGGGGCCTTCTGGGGCCACTCCACCACAGACACCAAATGCCCCCTGAGCCTCGCAGGCTCTTCGAACCAACAATGCCTACACGAGCCTCTCTGGGCCCGTCACTAGCGTTGGAGTCCCTCCCGGGGGACTCGAAATGGCATTTGGGCCCCTGAGCCTCTCAGGGCTCACCAACAAATGGGCCCTCAGGTCGTTGGAGCGGCCCTCTGCCAACCGGGGCCGCTCAGAAACAAAAGGAAACTGCCCCTGAGGTCGCGGTAATGAGAGGGGGCGGGGCGGACACCGGCAATGTGTCCCGACGCCCCCCTCTCCTTTCCAAGGCACCAGCACTCACCGGGTTCTGGCGCTGCAGCTCTCCTCTCTCTCCTGCACTCCTCCGCGTGCAGCGCGGGGCTCTCCTTCCGGCACCGGAGCCCCGGCAGGCAACAGCTTCCGCCTGCCTCTCTCCTGCCCCCGGCCTGCCTGACTCCCAGGTCGCGGCTGCGGGGCAGGACTTCCGGTCGCTTCCCCCGGGGCCGCGCTGTGATTGGCCGACGGGCCCTGCACTTCCGGGTCGTCGCGGGCAGCGCGGCGGCCCGTTCCAAACACTCGTAGGCGGGGGATGAGTTTACCGAGGAGTGGGCTCCCTCGAGGTAAACTTAAAATATAGCGGCAAGGTCCCTGGCAGGGTGGGCACCTGCCAGGGGGCAAATTAACCAAAATAAGCGAGGTGGGCACTCGCTAGGCAGGCAAAGCGCTCCTCAGCGCTAAAAGGCAATTTACAGCGCTCCCTGCGCTAAATGCCAAATACAGCGCTCTCAAGCGCTAGAACAAAATCAAGCGCTCCCAAGCGCTAGAGGACCAACATAGAGCGCTCCCAGGCGCTATAAGTAAAATAAAGGTCCCAGGTGCCCTCAGCAAGCAGGGCAGAGTCCCAGCAGTCCTTGGGCAGGCAGGGGGGACAAGGCTGGGCCCAGAGCCAGCACACTGGGTCTCCAGGCAGGGAGACACCCCAAGTGGCGGTCCTCTGGCCCAGCAGCAGCAACAGCCCCCTCAGGATCCTGGAAGAGAACAACTTCAGTGGGGACACAGCCCCATTTTTATACAGTGCATTCCTTTGTTCAAGGGTGCAGAGTGGGGGCGGAACCAGTCGCAGCTGGTTCTTGAGTACTCTGTTTACCTCAACCACCCTCTCTATTCACTGGCAGGGCTTGGGTCATTAGACACACCACAGGGGGGCGGAGCCAGCATTGTGTGGGGAAAACCCAGCCCATCCAGGACACAGGTACACTCCTCCCACACATTACTCATGCAGATCTCCCACTCACCACCGGGCAGACCCATCCAGACTTCCTGGAGCCTGGCATGCCAGCCAGCTCCAGCCAATCACACGCCAGCACCCTCACAGCACACGTACAGCCATGTCTAGAAATGGCGCTTCGCTACTAGACACATACATGCTGCATACACCGTTGCGCAGCATTCACTCACACGAGTTCACACATACCAGACTCAAGCCTGTACACCCCACGCATCAGGAACTACCAGGGACACATACATTCCCCATGCATTCCTATGAGCGGGCAGGCCTAGCTCAGCACATGCACTCAGAGTGCGCACGCACTTTCCACTGGGACACAGTGAAAGTGCGCAGAATCCAAAAATCACCATCTCCAGGTCACCAAAAAGTCTCGGGGTGAACCTGCCCTAAGGGCCAAAGTCCAACACCTCTCTTACACCTTCTCTCCTAGCCACCTCCGCCTGCCTCATTGACACATTTCTCCTAACCCTCCCGCCTGCCCCTCTAACACATTTCTCCTAACCCTCCCGCCTGCCTCTCTTACACATCTCTCCTAATCCTCCTTGCTTGCCTCTCTGTCTTCATATCTTGTATCGCTCTCCCTCTTTACATCTGTTTTATCCCACATGCACTTCACACCCTTTCTCTCTTTAGGCCTTTTCATGTATTACTTTTCTACTTTCCTCTCCTCCCACCTCTTTCATCCCTTCCCTCTCTCACTCTCCTTGGTCATCTTATGTTTCCCTCCCAACTTATTCCCTTTCCTCCCATCTCTTGCATCCCTTTCCTATGTCCTGCCTTATATTTCTCTCAGCTAGGACACCTCATGCCCTTTACCTCATCTTCAACCATCTTTTTCAGCCCTCTCCAAAACCTCCCATTTTTTTGTCTGTCTCGTGGACTATCTCATGTTTCCTTCTCCTTCCTCCCTCTCCGACCATCTATTGTTTGTATGACCGGGGCACACATGGCTAAACCACGTGCCTCTACCACGCAACCAACGCGTCTTAACCCCGTTATTCCCTGGTAAAGGCTTAAATTGTAAAGGGGTATGCGTGGCTAGGCTAGCAGACCCCGCCCTAAGCTACAAACTCCCTACCTGCCCGCCCTGCCCTGAGGTCCTAATACCAGACAACCTCCCAACCCCCATGATGTACCTAACCCTAAACAAACACTTCGTACCCCGGCCCCCTCCACTCCCTTACGGTGTCCCTAAAACTAGACCAAACCCTTCCTCTGCCCTCAGGCCTGAAACTCAAACCCCTATTTTAAACAAGCATTGGCATAGCCAATAGGTCTTGTTGTATTTAGGTCTCACCTAGCCAGCGCATGCGCTGTCTCGTCGAGAGATGCTGTATATAGTATAGTGGGGAAGCTCCGCCCACTTTCCGGCTACCTTTTTAATTGGCCAAAATCCTTAATGTAAAGTAAGTAAGTAAAGTATTTTGTAGTTGTAAAGCGCACTAATACCCATGGGTGTCCTGGCGCTGTAACGCATACCGCTGTGGAACCCTTCCTGGCTTTTCCCTGTGAAATGTCCACTCCTGGGCACCCCCAAGGTGAAGCCAGGCATCCTAGCGCTGTTGGGGCCTTTGTGGAGATTAAGCAAGCTATTGCCCAGAGTTGCAGAGTGGGACCCATGATTAGAATAGGCACCGAGGCGAGAATTATCAGGTCCAAGGAAATTGAGCCCAAGACCCACCGAGGCGGGAATTGAACCCTGGTCCCGGGCCAGACCTCTGCATTCGGGTCTGCCGCTCTAACCATTGAGCCACACTTCTCCACATTCCACAATGTCACATTCTGATTGGTGTTCGGCAAGTTAGTCCCGCCTCCTGATGGCCATGATGTCATTTTTGTCCCTCCATGGCTATCGGCCCCTTTACTTTCAATAGTTTTTTTTCCCCCTGCCTCCCCCGTTCCATCCCGCAGGCCGTAACTTCTCATATCACCACCCCCTCCCCCCACCCCTCCTGTTCATGCCTTTTTCAAGGGCCGCACTTCCATTTATAATGCAATAGCTCATGTATAAATACGAGTCCTATTGCATTTTAAATGCTTGATTGGTCCTGGGATTGGCTGGCTGAATACGAGCTCTATTTTGCCTGACCTGTCCAGTCGGCTATATTACGCATGTTTCTATTCTCTTTTAGAAGTGTTACCCCTATGGCTATTTTACGCATGTGTCGAATCTCTTTTTGCAAATGTAACAATTCAGCACATTTTGTCAGAAGGTCTGATAACCGGCATAAAGAATAATTTCTGCCTTCTGGTCAGGCTGTCTCTGGTTCTTTGGCATTCCGGTTGTGTGTCCATTCGCCCGGCTTGAGGCACCGTGGGCGTCGGCTCTATGCAGCATCGTTTTATGCAGTGAGCGAGTCTGTTAGTCCGTTTACTTCCTGGGCCTGGATTTCTTCTGTCTGCCCGGGTCTCAGGCTATAGCCGTACGCGAGTCGACAAGCAAACAGATTGATTCTGCCTCAGATGGTCGAAATTCATCGTTTTGATCAAGACTAACACGAGTCGGTGCGAGTAAAGACACAGTCTGCCCTAGACGTTTCATCCCGACGTCGTGTCCATTTTACTTCAAACTTGAACGCCCATCACATCTTAATTTTACCCGAGGGCCATCTTACATCGTCATATCATGACCTGAAATTACTCTTCCTACGAAAGAATTCTCCATTCCAACGTTCAACTTGGAGACGAGCAACCTTTGGTTGCCTGCCCCGCCCCGCCCCGTCCTGATGAAGACCCCGAAGCAAGGTTACAACTAATTCCTGCGATTACTAGAGGGTCGAAACGTCAACAGCTTTTTATGTTTACCAGCTTCACCCCAGCATTAAGTCATTCAATGTGTTATGTGGAGTATGATTTATATCTAATGATGTATTGAACCTACGGTCGTTTGTCTGTTTATGTTGGAAATTTACATATAGCACAGTCAGGCCATTTGGTTGTTTTTTATTGTCACTATCCCATACCCACACTACCTGCACTATACCACTTCCCTTCCCTCCTGGGGCACCATACATTTTGTGATTGTTCATCTAAATTCATGGTAACTAACGTATACCTACATTGTGAATAAATAATAGTGTAGGTTAATCAAGTGTTTCTTTATTCATTGATATTGATTGGTTTGAATTTATTGTTGTTTGCTGGGACCTCTTTTTCTCAGTACGGGTCTCAGGCCTGGCAGTGTGCCAACAGGGGACTGGGCTCCGCCATTGGGCATTCTGAACCCCCCTAAGCTTCTGTTGTCCAGGCAGAGGCCACAGGGTCTTTGGGTGCAGACCTGGGGTTGTTGTGTGCCGAGGACCGTGGCAGCTATTTGCGTGCGTTAACGCAGATGAGCAGAGGTGTCCTGAGGCTTTCTTGCCAGTTTCTTATGTGTGGGGGAGCTGCTTGGGGGGGTCTGCCTGGGTGCAGCCCTTCGTGAAGCGGGCTCACATCCAGGCAGTAGCCAGAGCCTTGTGGGAAGCGCAGTTGCTTGGGGGTCGGGCCTGCGTGCACCCAGTGGTGGCGAGGCTGGTGCAGCTTCGAGCCTTCCGTCTGGCGATTTAGAGGAATATTATGTGCTATACAATGTAGCGGCACTCAAGTATAGCGCTCCAGATTTTTCGCAAAAAAAAACAAAAAGGGATTGAGTGCGTGAGTTCAAATCCCACGGCTGAATTATTTATTTATTTATGTCTAATCTGTCTCTTCTGCCAGCGGTGGGGGGTGCATACCGAGAGAGGCTGTTGCCCTGCGGTCAGAGACGCAGACCCTGACCCTGTGCAACAGGGATCAAATCCTTTAACTTCACCCAAATACTCTGTAACCTTCTTAGCTGCTCCTTGTCTGGCATTTTTCTAAACAGCATTCTTAATAATAACTTTAAGATGGGTAATTACTTTGGGAGTGGATTGATTGCATTTGGCCAGCTGTTCCTATACCTGGCGTGTCACACAGTTTGGTGCTTACTTTCTCTCCATGTTAAACAACAGTATGTTTCAGCACCCACGCTAATGTGCTGTATAGTTAAATACATATAAGATCCCAATAGCGAGACCGATTGGCATTGTCTATGCTCGTTTTACTAGTCGCCATAGTATATTTTTCCTCTTCTAATTTCTGCCATCTGTTTCTCTTGAAACTAGGCCTTACCCCTACTTCCTTCTTTTTTACGGCTGCTTTGAAAATGCGAGGCACCCCGGAAGCCCAGCAAGCACAATCCATCGTATTGCCCTTCCACCCTCAGTGGCCGCTTGCTCTTTATTTGCCAATGTTTAGTACTTTCGTTATTGTTTCTCATTGGGTATCCTGCAAGGTTGTGCTGCTATCACACATCATTGCTGGCTTACACTCGCCTATGAATTGCATATGCCTCCGTCACATACTCACTCATCCAACCATTTACTCATTCTCACACCCTGCCATGCCATTACAAATAAACTTGCCGATCAATGAAGAAACACTTTCACTTGGAAATTGGCCAGACATGTTCGATTACCAATGCTTCTTGTGTATTTACATCCTCTTCAATTGTAGCTTACACTATGCCCCAAGAGAAACATTCTAGCTTCTCCTGACCATTCTTCTTCACAAACCATACATTTGCTTTTCTTTTGTGATTGGCCTCCTTAGATGCATGACCTGGTTTCTCCTTTTCCACTTTTCAGAATCCACTGGCCCTATCCCTGTCTTCATCCTCCAGTTCCAAGATTAGAGTTATGTTTATACTTAAGAGTCTTCTCAAAATGACCAAAAAAAAGTCTCCAGGAGGTTTGTCGTATTTAAAGTATAGCATGCACTCACTGGTACTTAAACAGCATGTATTTATTAGGAGGGTGACGCGAGTTAGACTTTGCAAGTCTGGAATGAGGCCCAGAAATGTTGCAACGTGGTGCTAGTTTGTTCAGTAGTTTTCTGAAAGTAAATGATATGTTACCTTGTTTTACAGCACCTCTGGTGAAGATAAAACAGGCTTTAACAAAGCTGAAACAAGAGACTATTCAGATGGACATTCGAATTGGTGTGGTGGAGCATACATTGCTCCAGTCGAAGCTGAAGGAAAAATCAAACATGACTCGAGATATGCATGCGACAAGTATCCCAGAATCTTCGTTAGGGGTGTACTAATTTAACTTCTGAAAATAAAATTATAATATTTTTGGGATCTGTAAATATGTTTACCTTTGTCTAAGTATTTATGCAGCATTTGTTCACCTTTAAATCTATTCAAAAGTATATTTGTGATTTCATTTATAATGTAATTTTCCATAGAACGTTGAGGGTTCTAATTGTTTTGAAATTGTTTGTGATCAGTATGTGCCCAAATCACAATGATTTTTTGTTAAATTCATCAAATTTGTAAATCCGTTCCAGGCACAGGAAAGAACCTACCAACATGTTTTTTTTTCCAATTGAATCTAACCCTATGTAAATACTTTAGGTCAGCTATTTCAAATATTTTTTATAACCTCCTAATAAAATATAGAAAAACCTTGTTTTGCTTTATTTCTCAAGATCATTCATTCAGAAACTCAGTTTTACAATGGATCTTAATCTGTGTAAAGAAGACTGGAAATATGATATCACCTCAAAACTTGCATTTACACACCCCTTTAACAGTGGGATCATTTGATAAATGTCACTTCTGTGTAATTATCTGCCTCTTCATTAGACTAACAGAGGGAGGGACAGTGAGATGTAAAAACGTCCTTTATGCCTTTCTTTGTATACACTCCATTGGAGGAGGAAGGCTGAACTAAAAAAGCCAATTTCAATAGGTCAAAGAGATGTAGGCTTCTGGGCTGAAACAAGATGTGACAGTCTCACATCAAATGTCTGAAAGAAGCTGCTTAAAAAGCCAGTGGTTGAAAGGGGTTGGACCAGAGCACATATATATTGGAAACAATAGGTCTATTCAGACAGACGAGCTATGGAACAATAACCTAACAAGGACTGAATCTAATGTATTATTATTTAAAGAAATAGTTTTTACGCTGAATTGTAAAGAAAATGTGGTTAGCCTCTGACAGAAGGGACTACGGGAAAATGTTCTCAGGTGGTGTGCCCTATACTGAAATGTTTGTTGCCCGATGACATAATCAAAGTTGGGTACCTAAATTAGTTTTTGGGTGTTATATGGTGTTTTGAATACCCGTAGACCTTAGTTTTCATCTTTATAGGTTCTTGGGTGATCCCCAGTAGTCCAACAAATTCTACCTCTCTGGTGGTGAGCTAAAGGCCAATATCACATAGTGGACTTGTGAAGAGACTTGTGACAAAGGCCTGTTACACAAGAAAACACACTGATTCTTGTATAAAGAGACTTTTCACCCATAAAGCTTGCCTTTCCCTTGATGAGACCTTTTTGTAGGTAGCTGGCTCTTTATATAGTATACTAAATTGAGGTATACCGCAAAGGCCTAGAAAAATCCACTCAACCACTCGCAATTGCAAGAGAAATTTTAGCTGCTCAAGCTATTTTTTAGCACTTACTCGACCTTGCTGGTGAGTAAACTTAAGCTGTAAGAAACAGGTGTTCTGTTCCTTCCGAAAGTGAATGAGCAATTAAAACACCTTTAAATCTTGTTTTATCTTGACACATTTGCCAACTGCTCAAGGACAGAGGTCAATTGTCCATTTGTCTTTTTACTAATTGTTGCTCATGTGTTCCTGGAAAATGGTGTTTACTTTTCTTTCTCTTTTTACAGTTAATACTTATTGTCAAGTAAACTATTTGACAATAATTGTGAATCAAAATGCATTAAAATGTCATTTTTTTTCTCTAATGCAACATTTGAACAGCTGGAAAAGGAATAGCACAAGTAGATCAGAAATTATGAAAGAACTTGGTTTTGTAATTCAGAAGTGTGATGCAAACAAAGAATTGGAGGAAAACAAATCCGAACACTTTACTTGGTGATGTGCAAATGACAAATAGTTGCAGAAACTTATTTCCAAACATTGTACACTATATAGTTTTAAAACCACATGTTAGTGGCACATTCTGTGGCCATTTCAATGTAAAATCTGCTGATTGCAAATATCAGTGGGCTGCTACTTTATGCTTTACTTATGTATTTATTAAAAGTGATAGTTTTTAAACATGATGTGAAAGACATTCCTGGCCAAGCCCTGATGACAAAGCATTTAATGAACTAAGAGGCAAGTCTGCACTCAAGTGTATCTTATATGTGGCTAGATTTACGTTCTATATGGAGCAAATATTTAGTCTATTAAATCAAACAAAAGCGTTTTCTGTACCGTAGTGTGGTAAATAAATAATTAATTACTGGTTCTATTTTTGACTATAATCAATAAACGGGTAGCTCAATAAATAAGAGTCAAGATACGAGGTAGCTAGAGTTGACAGGCTTTAATCAGACATAAAGGACAGGAACAGGACAGCCTGCATGGGAATGGGATGGCAGCTGCCGGGGGCAGGGTCTGGGAGCATAAGGGGTAACTTTTAATAACAGTGCACAATATTTATAGTTAAACAAATACATTGCATTCAATACAGTAGGCATAGCAGTAGGCGGAGTTTGTAGCAGTCGCGAAAGATAAGGCATAAAGTGGGTGTAACAAGAGGTGTGTACAGGGCGTATACATAGACATGTGATGTAAACGTAATAGAATATGTCATAAACGGGGCGGAAACATGGAGGGGGCTACCTGAGCAGCTGGGACCTCTAACCTAGTGGTGCGCGCAAACTGGCAATGACGTGTTACTAGGGAGAACTGGGGGCTATGACTTCTGCACTAGAAGAGGAGACGAAAGTCTGGAGGGTCAGAGCGACATGTACCTAGGCATATCTAGTATCTGGTGTTTATAGTACATGTTGATAGAATCCAAAAGTTATCAGGGCAAAGGCTAACAGACATTAAGACTGGTGCATGCATAATTCTACATGTAGTGTGTGTGCGAGGAATATTCTATGAATATTAATACAGTATTTCTCTTACATGGAGACATAAAGGCTAGACCATGACGGAAACTATTGATGTGATTCAGTAGCTTAGGAATGCAGAGAAGGAGTGCTGGACTGATAACTAGAAACATAACATACTCTTGGCAGACTGGGAGGCAGAGCCAGGCCGAGCCGGGCACTGCGAGGCATGAAAGTAAGCTAAGGGTCAGGGATACAGGTGGGGGCTGTATCACTCCTCGGAGAGGGTTCAGGAAACGGGAGCTGAATCTGAGTCCGGGCCCTTTTGAGGCCTAGAAACGGGGATAATTCAATGAATTAACGTGCACACTGTAAAATGTGGCAACGTAGCTTTACATAGGCCTGACATTCGTTGCTTTCACGAAGACTGGAAACTGGCATACTAGAGATGGACACAACTGTAATTGCGTCTTTAATCGATCAGAGGGGAATACATGCATATCGATCATGCACATATAATATAAGATGGGGAACACGTAGGCACATATGACATGGCAAAATTTACTTTTCCACATTCCCTCCTTGTGCCCTACGTTTCCATCAGGAAACATCTATATTCATGATACCATCTATCATTTCATATAGCATCATTTGCTCGTCTCGAATTGTCTTGGAACGGGACTTAGGACTAGGAATACAAGAGGTAGCACAAATGCCGCAAATCGCAGGGCCACATTGTATACAGAGGCAGCAACTGAATATGATCATTACTGCAATACCTAGGAATGACAATACTTTCCATCCCCAGGCAGATATGATACTCCAGAGCCAACCGGACCATGCCCAGGTGCCTGGATTCTGGTGTAACTGATGGGCAATTTTATGAAGTCTGGTTATAGCTGAATAAACAGACGGCGCGTTATTAGGAATGAAAATGCAGCAACTAGATCCGATGACTCTACATGCTCCTCCTCTATCGGCCAGTATGACGTCAAGAACGAGACGATTTTGGAGCACGACAAATCTCATAGCAGATTGCTCTTCGGTTAAGTTACCTAGAGCAGAAGTAGTCTCATTCACTACTGCTTCAAGGGTTCTGGTTAACCTACGTATTAACTTACTATTCTGGACAGGGCCTATAAAGAAGAAGAAACCTTTATTGAAGTCTTGATACTGTTCTAGAGTAGTTTCAGTTTGATCGACAATTGGGGACTCGATCTCCCTTCTATGTCTGACGTGTACTAGATGTGTGTTTCTATGATAATCAGATGGGGCTAGAAAAACTGGTGGCAGTAGGAAGGCAATGTAACATGTTCCATCCCAATCGAGGGGCAGACGAACATATGCGGTCTGACCACAAACAAAATAAGAATGACGTGATGCTTTGAAAATAGATTTCCCACTGTCACTATACTTGACAGTAGTAGTACAATCACTATGTCCTACATGTGCGGAACCATTATTTCTGACACATAATTCGCCTTTGACTGGTAGTACTGAAATAGCAGGTAAGTCTGGAGTAGTATCAGACTGAACATTCAATACCATAAAATTCGAAGAATAATTACCTAAATTATATACTTCATTTTCTAGATCTAACCCTGTTCTATGGGAGAGACCTTGCTTGTCTGGAAAACATGTTCTATTCAGAAGGGACATATCATTTGAAGATGACGTTAACATGGACCATGCTCCACACGAACCATTATGTGAAAACTGATAAGGAAAGAGTGGCAGAACTCCCTTCGGTGTCTGGAAAGGGGGGAGTCGACCACACAACCAACAATTAGTGGCATTGCTGGTCTGGTGTGAATAGTGTAACATTCGGATGAATGTATTATTACGCATAGCAAGACGATAGGATAGCTCGTGAGGAGGCAGATCACTAAATGTGTGCTCTACTGTAGCATTAGCAAACTTATTTACATGAGAAACTGGAAAACATAAATGTAATGCATAACTTGTGCAGGTAACCATCAAACTTAGAAACAATAGGAAACTTAGAATGACGATACATCGTATAGAGTTTTGACTAACTCTCTCACTATGGGGGTCTATCTCATACATGTCAGGGACCTGTCTAACCGTTTCACCCGAGGGGGACTTAGACAATTAAACTGGCTGACTTATTTTACTAGACCGGAGTTTTAACTTATACTCCTGCTGCGGAGTTTTCTCTAACAGAGGAACTTTCAGTTCGGGATTGAGATTAATGTCTGATTTAGAGTCTTGTTTCAGGCAGTCTTTAGAAATGGAACAGTCTTTGGAATTGTCATTAAAAGTCTTTTTTCGGATTCCATGAAATTTCTTGATATGCGACAGATGGACCCAACCCTTGCGGCCTTCCAACTTCACGGCCGTACGGGTGGTCAGAAGGACTAGTCTCGGCACTTCCAGCGAGGCTCCAGCGGACTTGAACGATCAAAGTTCCTGACCAGTACTAGGTCACCTGGGATGACCTCATGCGGTTTCACTTCGGTATTATCTGGAAATGCAGCGGCAACCTGTGAACGACAAGAGTGTAGGGCAGACATCAAGGAAGCTAGGTAATCTGTCAACATATTACTGGAAACATCTGTAATACTGCGGGATCTAGGTGTACCCCACATGTTTGGGGGGCGGCCGAATACGACCTCATAAGGGGACAGACCTGATCTGGAATGTGCAACCATCCTCATGAAGAATAGAGCAACTGGCAGGGCAACTAGCCAGTCTACACCTTTCTCTTTGCATATCTTAGCAATACGGATTTTCAGGGTTTGATTATGTCTCTCTACGAGACCGGCTGCTTCAGGATGGCGCACACAATGGAACTTCCACTGGTACCCTAACAGAAGGGAAACATGTTTCATTAGCTCGGATGAGAATGGCTGGCCGTTATCAGAATACACGACCCTAGGGAGTCCATAACGGGGAAAAAATTCACGAACCAACTGCTTGGCAGTGGTCGCTGCTGTGTAATCTGGAACTGGATATGCTTCTGTCCACCTGGACAAAGCGCATACAACTACAAGGACATACTTGAAACCTCGACATCGCTCCATCTGAATATAATCCATCTGGAGGACTTCAAAAGGGTGGTCAGGGGGTTGGAATCCACCTTGTTCCACCGGGACACTTTTACCTGGATTGAACTGGCAACATATCATACAGGTACGGACTTTCTGCTTGGCTGCAGCTCGTAAGTGCTTGTTGAACCAGAGGTTCTGTATACTGTCTAACATAGCTTTCTCTCCTAGATGTGCTGGACTATGTGCGGTATTAATAATGACTTGAACCATAGAGTCGGGGAGAAACCATGTGGCTTTTCCCTTCGTCACCCATCCCTGATCTGTCTGGACCCCTCCTTGTTCGGACCATTTCTTTATTTCTTCAGGAGTAGCATGTAACTGTATGTCTATGACATCTTGTGTAGGGTCCTTAACTGTCATACAAGTAGTCTGTTCTGGAGTGGATGTCTGTGTCCTGTTAACTGGAATGTCTGGTGTCTGAGCTGTAAGCTTGGCTGTTCGATCTGCTAGATCGTTACCTTGGGAAATGATGTCAGTAATTTTCGTGTGTGCCTTGCACTTCATGATAGCGATAGCTGTCGGTAAATGTATTGCATCTAACAGAGCTTGAATGAGGAGACCATGCTGAATCTTGGTTCCATGAGAAGTCATGAAACCTCTCTCCTGCCAGAGCACCCCGAAGTCGTGTACAACTCCGAATGCGTAACGTGAATCTGTATATATGTTTACTTTCAGGTCCTTGGCACGTATGCAGGCTTGGGTCAGAGCAACTAGCTCTGCTGCTTGAGCAGACAAGGTGTCAATACGATGTGTTTCTATAACTTCGGTGTCAGTAGTCACTGCATACGCGGCTACTAGTTCTCCTGTACTAGTTCTCATACATGAAACATCCACATAAAGTGTAAGGTCGGGATTAGGTAATGCAATGTCTGTCAGGTCTTGTCTTGGCTTAGTCATAGTGTTAATGACTTCCACACAGTTATGTGTGGCAGGATTTGAAGTAACTGACGGTAACAGTGTAGCAGGATTTAGAACGTTGCAGCGTCTGATTTCTATGTGTGGCTGGAACAGTGTCAATTCGTAACCTGTTAAACGTGCAATTGTCAAGTGCTGAGTCTGTGTTCGGTTTAAAAGAACTTCCACAGAATGTGGAACTTGTACTGTCAGGGAGTGTCCTAATACTATGGAATCACTTTGTCTGATAGCTAGAGCTGTGGCTGCAACTGACTTGAGGCACGCAGGCAAAGCCTGGGCTACTGGATCTAGTGTGCTCGAAAAATAAGCACAGGGCTTGTACTGTCCGGCTTGATCTTGTGTGAGAACAGATAATGCAGTACCATCACGTTCTGTGACAAAAAGTGTAAAAGACTTACTGTAGTTCGGTGTAGCTAGAACAGGTGCTTGGCATAAGGCTTTCTTTAATTCATTAAAAACAAGTGTATGTTCCTGGGTCCAAGGGAGGACAGTCGATACGGCTGCCTCCTGTGTCGTTAACTGTATCAGTGGCTTGGCTAGAAATGCATACTGAGGAATCCATTGTCTGCAGTAAGAAGTGAGGCCAATAAAAGCTCGTACCTCCTTCTGTGTCTTGGGCTGTGGAAGACTCGCTATTAACTGGATACGATCTGGTGTCAACTGCCTACCCCACTTGGACAGTAAGTGGCCTAAGTAGATCACTTGCTGGACACAGAATTGTAATTTGGAAGGGGACACCTTGTGCCCCTGCTCGGCCAGAAAATACAGGACTGTAAGTGACGCACGCTCGCAGTCACGTTCAGAACGGGCTGTGATCAATAGATCATCGACATACTGGAGCAGGGCAGTGTCAGTTGGCATGTGAATGTTGTCTAGTTGTCTTTTAAGTGCTTGACTGTAAATACTAGGACTTTCTGTGAAACCTTGAGGAGCTCGTGTGAATTTATAGCTCCTTCCATTTAAACAGAATCCGAAAAGGTACTGGCTGTCTGGATGAATGGGAACACTGAAAAATGCGTTCTTGAGGTCGATAACAGTGAAAAACGTAGCTTCAGAATCAATGGCTGTCAATAGGGATGAAATATCTGGGACTACTGGGTACTGAGGTATGATACATTTATTAAGTTCTCGAAGGTCAATCACTAATCGATATACTGGAGGTGCATTTGGATCAGTACGTTTCATGACTGGAATGATAGGAGAATTACATACATTGGAGTCAGTTTCTACAACCACTCCTTGAGCAATGAGCTCATCAATAATTTTGGATAAGGCTGCTACAGCCTCAGGTGGCAATCTGTACTGTCTGATTCGTGGCAAGACTATACCTTGCTTGAGAGTCACACGATGGGGTGTGATTTGCATAAAACCTACATCAGTTGGACCTTGCGCCCATAAATGCTGCGGTACATTTGACAATCTTGGATCAAAATCACGTAATACATAGTGACCTTTAAAGTCTCTTAAAAACAATCGGATTCCTTCTGGGGAACAGCAAATAACTGCCCCTAATTCTTTCAATGTTTTAATGCCTAACAAATTTTCTGGACATGATTTCGTAAGTAATAAATCAGTAGTTCGGGACAATGGACCAACTTCTATGGAAACTGGTTTTGAAATCTCGTTCACAATAGGCTTTCCTGAAAATCCAAGGGAAACATTTCTAGAGCCTGAGAGCGGAGCCCCTGGAACCTCGTCATGACTGATAGTAGTCCTACTTGCCCCTGTATCAATCAAAAACTTTCTGTCTTTCCCTAATACTTGACTGTGTACATAGGGACCCTCTTGATCTACAGGTATCTCGATGAGAGGCAAGCCTACCTCCCTCTCTAGGCTGTTTCATGAATACTGTTGATACTCTGGATACTCTGACTGAGCATACTGGTACATCTGCTGTGTAACATGCTGTGTTGCAGCGATAGGCTGCGGTGCTGGAACTGTCTGTTGTGCATTCTGTGGTGACTGAGAAGTCTGTGAAACTTGTTCTTGTCTAGGCGGACGTGGTCTTTCTTTAGTTTTACCCGTAGCTATGTTGTGTTTCAGAACTGCACACTCGTTTATAAAATGACCTGGCTGTTTACAATAATTGCATGTCCCTTTAACGGGAGCTGCAGGATGACTGGCTTGATTCGGACCCCTCTTCTGACTGTCTTGTGGAACAGATTGTGCAACTAGTACTTTCATTTTCGTGTCTTTCATACGTCTCCTTTCGTGTTCTTGCTCTTCCCTGATTCTATTCTGGTGATACTGGAGCATCTGAAGCATTTGTGACGGGGTACTAGCTTGCCAGGTACTTTCGACTTTCAAAACTCGATTTTTAACTTGTGGACTTGAATTCTCGACTAGTTTAGTAACAAAAAGATGAGGGTATGACTCGCTACCTGTCTTCAAACCACTGTTAATTATAAAACATTTTTCAAATCTGGAATAAAAATCACTAGTGTCTTCATCCTGTTTCTGTTTGCATGCTGAGATTGCATCCCAATCTTCCTTTTTCGTGGCTAGTAACCTTGGCAAGACCTGTATCAATAACTCGGGCAATTCTTTACATTTGTCCCCAAGACCGGTACCTGGTACTCGTGAATTGTCTTCAGCTTCTAGAGCTGTCCAATCAATCTTTTTCTCTCCCACCTCCCATTCTTTTTCCTTGAGTTTTTCATATACCCCTGCGGGCAACAGGACCTTTAGCATTTTAATGACATCTGGATACGTGTATTCTCCCATACGGAGCATGTCTTTTAATTCTCGATGGAACCCTGCTGGATCTTTGTCGTGACAAGGAATTAATTTCTTCATCTCTAAGAGTTCCATCTTTGTGATAGGGGTGTAAACAAATACTCGTTGCATTTCACCACCCTCTGTCCTAACTGGGTGTACTTCCCGTAATGGATGCTGTCTATCTATGTAAAATGGTTTACTTTCTGGAGGTGAGACGTGAACAAAATGCGGGTTCAGGAACGTTCTATATTTGTGGCGCTGTTCTAGAATGACACTAATTAAATCTGTACCTAAACCTTTCCATCTATACTGGAGTAACTCGTTCAGAACATCATGTAACGGACCTGGATCAGAATGTTGTCCCTCATACAGTGTAATGAGGTGCTGGATCATATACATACCCACCAGTCGCTGCTCGGCTGGGGGCAGTTTCAGAAACATTTGTGCCACTATTTCGTCTGGAAAAGTGGTAGAATCAGTAGTCCATCGAACTGCTGATCGGGCTAGTTCTTGTTCATGCATAGTACTAAGTTCACTATAACCGATTCGTGATTTCAGGATGTGATCGGTAGCTTGAAATACTTGTTCAAGAGAACCTTGTTCTGGTGCTGGAGGAGGGAAAACTTTCTTGTGTTCTAGACGTGAATGCCGGTCGGGAAGTCTAGTTCTACCTACATACGCTATTCTGGTGGGATTCTCGTCGTTTACCTCTTCAGTATCAGAATCGTCTTCTTTCTCACTTACTTGTGCTGCTTTGCGTTTCTCGTGTAACTTTATTATTTCCCTACGGATCTTCTTGTACATACTCTCTATACTACTTAGTGTCCTGTGTCTTCCCTCGGCTATATTATCACTCCACTTTGTCAGGACTCTCATTTCGGTCGGATCTTTAGTCGGACAATCTTGTTCCCTTATTAAACAATTAATTAGAAACTTTAAAAGCATGAGCTGAGTCTCAGCTTTCCTTAGAGACATGATCTCGCCAATACTTTCTGGATCTACTCCTGTACGGATGAAACGATATATTCTGTCTAGATCTTCTTTCATATTCGGTAGGGTGTCCAAATACTCGGTCACCCGTCTTACGCGCAATGAATATATAACCATATTATCATCGCCTGGGACTGGATCATAACGGCATTCGGTGAGAGCTCGTCTGATATTTGCAACGGACTGATAATTGGGCGTACGCTGTAACGCACGTTCATGTAACTCGACTAACGTTACACGTTAGTGTGGCGGCGGGGTACCAGGAGGACCTCCCCCCGCGGCCCCTAAACTGGAATCGTCGACTGATACTCTTCGTGCTGGGAGAGTGACTGATGTAGCGGGTACTTGTACTGTGGGCTGGACCGGGGGTACCGTAACAGGTGCTGTAACAGGTGCCCCGGTGGCTGGAGGAACAGGAATTACATTATTTACAGGAGCGGGCGGAGCAGGATTTGCATATTCGGGGACCGTGTCGTCCAAATAGGACGAGAGAAAAATATCAGCTGCGGTCGGTTTGTGACGTAGCTTAATCGGAACTAATGGCGGCGGGAAATTACATGGTGCTTCCGGGGTTGCTTTTGGCAAGAAGAGGATACATACCCTTAATAAGGGCATTTCTCTGTCTGTCTGACTGTTCGGCTTTAACTCGTTCACCTATTTCGATTAATTCCCTTTCTTGGGCTCTTTCTGAGGATTCCCTACTTAATTCTAACTTTCTGATTTCTTTTTCGGTTCTTTTATGAGATTCTTTGCGCCATAACTCGATGGCATCTTTCTGGGACTGTCTGGATTTCTTTTTCCATAATGCTTCTTCTACTCGCATGATGCACTCGGCATCCCATGTACCTGATACAGGCCATCTATATTTCTCTTCTAGATCTTTAGTATACTCGACCCATAAGTCTAGATATAATATGGCACTTATGCCATGTTTATGATACATAAAATGACCTGGACTGTCCCTAGGCGGGACAGGAACTGCTTCTTCGAGCAGACCTTTTCTAGTTTTTAACTGACGTAACTTCGAGAACAGAGGCATGACTTAGACTGGAATCTGGACACAAATACAATACACGATAAACACGATAATAACTTGAAAACAAATCACTCATACCACAACATTGAAAACACATGAATTGACATTTAACAGTTCGGACAGAATATCACCTGGAATACTGAGAACAGAACACATGAATTTCTCGAGAACAGAACAGAACTTACTGGAATGACTAGATGCACTGCTAAAACAGTACGAAACTTACCGGTCTCATAAAGAGACACGTCAGGACCCGCATCCACCTAGGTGGACACTTCGTGTTGGATCTGTGTACCCAAACCCACGGACCAGAGACAAATTAATTGACCCTGTCTAGATACTACCCCAGCAATGGTACTCACCGGGCAGCAAGAACGGAAGGCCTCGGACTGGACTGGACTGCTACGACGACGGACGGACGGACGAACTTCGGACTTCAGTTACAGGTGGGCCTCCGGATACCTCGGACCTTGGACTCTCGGCTTGGGCTCTGGTCGGGACTCGCCGCGTTCCTCCACCGCCTCGTCTGGACGCTGGACCGCAACCTCCGTCTCCTCCGTGGGCCTGAGGGATACTTGAAGCAGAAATATCTGCACGTGGCCGGTATGGTTCCGTCACGGCTGCAGAGGATCAGAGGGCCTGCGTGGCTTCTCCGGCGCGTGGGGAAAGGGCAAGTCCCTATTCGGGCGCCATTATGTGGTAAATAAATAATTAATTACCGGTTCTATTTTTGACTATAATCAATAAACGGGTAGCTCAATAAATAAGAGTCAAGATACGAGGTAGCTAGAGTTGACAGGCTTTAATCAGACATAAAGGACAGGAACAGGACAGCCTGCATGGGAATGGGATGGCAGCTGCCGGGGGCAGGATCTGGGAGCATAAGGGGTAACTTTTAATAACAGTGCACAATATTTATAGTTAAACAAATACATTGCATTCAATACAGTAGGCGTAGCAGTAGGCGGAGTTTGTAGCAGTCGCGAAAGATAAGGCATAAAGTGGGTGTAACAAGAGGTGTGTACAGGGCGTATACATAGACATGTGATGTAAACGTAATAGAATATGTCATAAACGGGGTGGAAACATGGAGGGGGCTACCTGAGCAGCTGGGACCTCTAACCTAGTGGTGCGCGCAAACTGGCAATGACGTGTTACTAGGGAGAACTGGGGGCTATGACTTCTGCACTAGAAGAGGAGACGAAAGTCTGGAGGGTCAGAGCGACATGTACCTAGGCATATCTAGTATCTGGTGTTTATAGTACATGTTGATAGAATCCAAAAGTTATCAGGGCAAAGGCTAACAGACATTAAGACTGGTGCATGCATAATTCTACATGTAGTGTGTGTGCGAGGAATATTCTATGAATATTAATACAGTATTTCTCTTACATGGAGACATAAAGGCTAGACCATGACGGAAACTATTGATGTGATTCAGTAGCTTAGGAATGCAGAGAAGGAGGGCTGGACTGATAACTAGAAACATAACATACTCTTGGCAGACTGGGAGGCAGAGCCAGGCCGAGCCGGGCACTGCGAGGCATGAAAGTAAGCTAAGGGTCAGGGATACAGGTGGGGGCTGTATCACTCCTCGGAGAGGGTTCAGGAAACGGGAGCTGAATCTGAGTCCGGGCCCTTTTGAGGCCTAGAAACGGGGATAATTCAATGAATTAACGTGCACACTGTAAAATGTGGCAACGTAGCTTTACATAGGCCTGACATTCGTTGCTTTCACGAAGACTGGAAACTGGCATACTAGAGATGGACACAACTGTAATTGCGTCTTTAATCGATCAGAGGGGAATACATGCATATCGATCATGCACATATAACATAAGATGGGGAACACGTAGGCACATATGACATGGCAAAATTTACTTTTCCACAGTAGACATGCTGAACTTGCATATTTGAAGGTGCTCTCATATGTGATAAAGAAGAGAATGGCGCTGCTCCATTGCCCCCTACCCCTGTCACACGGCCCTGGGTTTTCCTGCTCCCTCACTTGGGGAGTGGTGGCTTGCATGGAGGGTGATAGTTCTGCAAAAGACATGATCACATCAGCGAAGCAAGACTTTCCTGGGCTCACAGGAGGATTGAAAACATCCTCATTCTCTGCGCTCACAGAGAATTGTGCCTAAATCAGGGATGTAGTTGGGAAGCTGAGTTTATAAGTTGGATAAGATTGTCTGACGTTTCCAGTAGAGACAATGTTTTTTGCAGAGGATAGGATCCCTTTGCCATAGGTTTGTGTTCTCCACACTTAATACTTTCAGTTTTTTGTTGTTGTTTTTTTTTTACATATTATCTACCCCCCAAGCCTGCCCAAGAGGGGCAAAAAGCCAGTAGACACAGGGAAAATGCAAACAAACTCAAATAGCATTACAATCTTTCTGCCCCTCTTGGGTCAGTTCGGGACAAACTCTGAATCTTAACACTCCCCAGTGTTGGAAAGCTCACTAGATGCCAGGGATATATGTATAAAATATTAGATGGCTGTTGGGTTTTTACATTCTCTGTGAAGCCTTGCAGTTGCCAAGGGAATGAAACTAGGGGATCGAGGCAGTTGGAGGACTCGAGGTGGCTGTGTGCACTCCTCCTATCTACTACGCACTTGAATTCAGGACCTTTACTCTTACTGCCTGCGTATCCTTGTAGTGGTTACAAGCTGGACTGCGACAGGGCGAGTCCCCCACGTATTGCCTCCTAATTTCTACCAGATTTTCAAAGCAACTCGCAACTGCTTCTTCTGCCTAGCTGTTCAGCCCAGCAGGAGCGCTTCTGGCCCGCGGCTTCTCATCAGTGTTCAGCATCCTCGAGATTGGCCCCAATTCACAGGTACTCCGTTTCTTTTTTTGTGGCAGCAGAGTTGTGGGCGCTGTCTGTTGCTCGAGCTCTCTGCCCTGTGGTCGAGCATCGTCAATGACGTCAACATTCTGACATCATCGGCCACGTTTTCCGAGGCCATTTTGGGTGGAATCTTTGTGTCTTCTTGGCGGCCATTTTTTGTTGGGCACCCCATCAGAGATGTCTGGGTTTTCTCTTCGTCTGTCAGAAGGTTTCTGACAGTAGTGTGTTTTGGATACCGAGGAAGTTGCCTCATTACTCCACATTCTTTTTTTGAGTTTTATAGTTTCTGTTGTCGGTTTTCTTATTGATCTGTGGTTCTTTGTCACAGTTGAAGTTGGTTCACAAGGTCAGCTCAGTGATGGGCAGCATCAGTGATGTGCACACTCATTCTGCATTTCACTATCAGTGATCCACATGATAGAGCAAGATTTCGCATATTACGCGACTTGCTTGAGTCATGAACCTCGAATCTGTTATAACTCGGTAATCCAATTTGTTCGTTTTACTAATTTCATTTGTTTTTGGATGTGCGTGTGTCTTAGAGACGCTTGCCTATGTGTTTTACTAAAACAACTAACTCTCGTCCTTAAAATGGCCGCTGCTTTGGAATTTGCTCTGCGCATGCGTTAGTCACACTCACGTGACGTGACGTAGTGGGAGTTTTGGTGGGAAGAATATGCGCATGCGTAATAGCCTCAAGATGGCTGCTTATGTATTAAACGTGGTGAAGCTTGCACAGATGCTCTCGTGTTATTGTGTATTGCACTAATCTATAATCGCATAGTATATTTTTATAGAATGAAATATAAAGTACCAACACATGAGATGTAGTACATTCATTTATTTCTATGTTTTAATTTGTTTTCGCTTACTTTTCATGTACCACGATAACTGGGGGGTCTGAATGAGACGAGAACCATTTTGAAGGTCCCTTCTGCACATGTCACGCAGCCAGGGAGAAGCTAGCCTTGAACAGTGGAACTCTGCCAGCTGGCAGACACAGTCAAGATGCTCCTTAGAAAGTGACCTGCGACCCAGCAGGACGGAGTTGTCTGTCGAAACATTTGTTAATATTTCATTGTATTCCAGAGATTTATCTCATGGGAACCCCAAATCTGCTAGGCGGTACCACAAAATGTAAATTAGGACTTGCAGAAGTCTGTTCTGATTGGTGTGTTAACCTATCCTACTTTGGGACCAATCGAAATTGGGGATTCTGACACTTTGCAACATTTGGGGGGGTGGTACACTTACCCAAAAACAGTATATCTAGCCTAGCCTAGGCTCAGCTAGAGAAATTGTCCGACTTGTCCGAATAGCTGACCTGTCACTGACCCATTGCACTCAATAGGTGACTGAATACAGAGGTGCTGCGGAGCACTCTGTCCAAATTTGACCATAGACTCAAAGGTTTTACTAAACCTTAAGTGCTGGCTGAGCACTTTGCTGGGGAGTTCGCTAACCCAATCGGGGTTCTGACTAATAGCTGCAGAGAGGGTGGAGCGCAGGCGTTGCTTCCGAACTGCGGGTGCTGGTCGTGTCCTGGTGGTCCTGTCCTGATCCTAATCTGGTTTTCCTGTCCTGTCCTGGGTTGTCCATTCTGCACCTGCTGTCCCATTGATGGCTGTCCTTCCTTGAGGGTTTTCCTGTCCTTAACTGACCCGTGGCCAGGGTTGGTTTTCACACCTGTCTAGGTAATTATAAGAGCGAAACTCTATACTGCTCTTTCTATTTTCTGTCTTTTGCTTCAATAAAGACATACTATTGCATACGTAAAATTTTCCATGCTTTCCGCAATCTACTATATGAAGAATTAAAGCATATATTTTCCATAGCATGTTCCTATGTTTCCCTACCTTTTAGAGTACAAATCTCTCCATACTGTTTATCAATTTAGATGTGTTTTACATTTTTCTCCAAAATCTGAATTGAAGTAATGATGCTAGAACTATAGCGTGTTCCACTTTTCTACCCTTCCTATAGATGTATAGGTTTTTCCTAGATTCTCACTCATGAGATATATCCAAATAGTGTAATTCTGGTACATACAAAAGTTTGCCCATTCATAGGTTTCCTTAAAGTTACATTTCTGCTTAAGCGCATTCACTATTCTTCCGGATTTACAGGCCTTAAATGATTCCCCTTATAGTTTTTCTGTATGGTTATGTACTCTTTGCTAATTTGATTGTAGACTGCCTCCTTGTAGTGGAATGTATATTCTAAGAAATTGAATACTAAGATAAACTTTTAAAACTTCCCAGTTGTCCGTGGTCATTTCAATGAATACAAAGTGAGATATAAAGTTGGTATTTGTGTATTTTGCCTGCTTTTCTTTTACAGCTAGCTCCCTGATCCATTGTGGTCATTAGGTACCCGTAACAGTGGATTGGTAAGTCGGGTACACTGGAACCAATAGGAAGGAATCAGGGTTACTGGTAGCAGAATTGTAAGGTCATCTAACTAATGTTTATGTTGAACTGAAATTTATGGGCCCGAAAACTATATGGTGAAATTATTGGTCGGGTGACCTACGATCTCTATCAGTAATTTTCTGGTAGCAGAGGTAATGGTTAGGGACTAGTTAAAGTTAGGTAGGACTAGTCAAGCTAGATAAGTTGGATGCTGCTAAAAGGGTTTTTTATTTCCGTGTTTATGCTGCTACGAAAAGTGAAACAATTCATGTGAACTGATCACTCACGTGAAATGTTTTTTTTCTTTGAAAAATTATGAAATGTTTTAAATTGTTTTTCCTATTATTGTACTGATATATGTATTAACACAATTGTAAGTTAAGCGTTATATGTTTGTTGGGAATCCCCGGGGAATTGAATAGCAAGTGGTGAAGAGAATCCACTTGCTGTGAGGTCACTGGCTCCAGGAAAGTTGGTGCAGGTTAGGTAGAACTGGAAGCACTAACTAGGGTTTTTTTTTTTTTCTGAATGCATGTTTGAATAAATGTTAGCTACGAGATCATTGGCAAAACGTCTAGCGTGATACAACCTATTAAGGGTCACATCGGAAGGAGTAGCAGGTTCGTCGGAGCTTGAGTGATAGCAAAGGGGTTCGCGGGTGAAACTTTAGACTTAGAAAATATCCCAGAAAGTGGATGAGTCTGAGGAAGTAACAGGTTCCCTAATGCTTGAGTGAAGGGTAGGCGGAAGAGATCTATCCGTAGCGTGTGAAAAGTAAATGGAAGTAGTTTACTTGCAGTGAAACAAATCTTTTCTGTCTAGACACTTGAGTACAGTGGCGAATGTGTATTCGTTGTTAAATAACCAAGCACAAGCACTTTAGAGAGAAATTTAGTTGCCGTTACCTTGTGAAGAAGGGAGTCCGTCGCGAAGCTGCTCTGACGTCACTCCGTGCCGCGCTGGGATTGGTATACGCAGCGGGTGTGTAGCGGAGCTGAAATTGTAAAGGAGGGGTGAGTGCCGAAGCGTGAGAACTGTCTTGCGAAAAGGCCGCGCACCCATTGGTCGAGACTATTTGAATTTGTGCATTTCATTGGTCGCACGGAAAATAAGAGACGCGTTTAGATTGGAAGTGATTTTTGTAAACAAAAGTCGCTTGAAGGAAATTATATGTGGCATACGTACAGACCGCATACTAGACCAGATCCAAGACATTTAGGGTTCGAAAACGATCAGTGGAAAGGTCATAACACTAGCATTATGTACGGAAATAAGAGAAAGTTGTCACTTGTAAACAAGGTAAAGAATTATTTCAAAATGGACAAACCAATTAGGACTCGAGAAGGTGTTGTCATTCCACCACCTAATACTCCCGCATCATTTATGATGTTTGATAAAGGGTACCACTCGTGTGTATGGTTGGAAAATTGGGCGGAATACACGAAAGATGACGGAGTATTGGCTTTTCCGTTAGAAGGTACATTTAACGGCAGGATTCTATTTAACTTAAGAACCTGAATGAATGATTTACATCCCAGACCTAGACTAACGCAGTACGAAGCATTAGAGGAATGGGAAATCGAGACTTTTGAAAGGGACAAGCCCCGAATGGATAAAGGGTTAACTAAATTTTATCCAAAATTGAAACAAGAGACCGAGACAAAAAGATGAAACAGTGGAGACAAAATATGATTGTAGAGGGACTGTTTCCAATGATGCCAGCGGGTGGTCCTCCCGGGGGGGGAAAGAAAACAGAAAAATGCAAACACTGGGTGCCCATTGGAGAGTCGGATGATGAGTTGTTAGATGACATGTTTATAAGAAGTCCGCCTCCTTATAATGAAGGACACCGACCTTCTAGTGAAGGGGATAATTCTCGAAGACCTCCGCCCCAGGAAGAGGCCAGATCCGCACGTGTAGGAGGGGGCTGTCATGTACCTCCCTATACTGAGAGTCTAGGACCCATAGATGCTAGAGATATTTATCCAAGAATACCCGCTAGTGGAGAGGCGAGATACTCACGCGACAGAGACTTTTGCTCTAGACCTCTCTATGAAGGTGAGGCAAGGCCTTCCAGTTCAGGAATGCCGTTCTTAAATCCTCTATATGAGGAAGGACCAAGATCCCAAAGCACAGGAAGTTTGTTTCCAAAACCTAATTATGGTGAGGGACCAAGAGAGACACATCCCACTGCCCCGAGTTATGCTCCAACTTTGACCCCACAGGTATTACATGACAATTCAGTCGAAAGGATATTGGAGGGCAGGGAACGAGAGGCTCTAGCCAAGCAGTGAGCTGAAATAATTCAGAAAATCTCCCAGTTAAATGCAAGTCCTGAGTCCTTAACAATCCCGGTTACTATTGGACCAGTGGTTCCATTGTATGGGGACCGACAGGGGAGTCCAAAAACTCCAGTTATTACCCCAGTTGTAGCCCAGCCGAGACCAGAACCCTTAATTGTAGATGATCTAACAAGTGAATGTGAGTCTGAAGTTTCGCTAATGGATCTGCCCATTAGGGAAACAGGAAAAAGGATGCAGAAAAGACATAATCCTTTCAATACGAGAGAGATTCAAATGGAATCAGCTTCAGGTACTAAGAGCGTCACGGTAGTGACTTCTGAAGAAATTGAGAGATGGAGTCGAGAATTAGAAAAACAAACTCTTCAGTCGAAACCATTAGACCTCTACAAACTGAGAGTAGAAATAGAAGAACTATTGGCCGGAAATGTAGGATTAGACAGACTAAATACCTACTCAGAAGAAGAGCTGTTGTTTATCTGCAAGAGCCTTACTCGAAATGCCACAGTACTCCATGAAAAACTAACTGACACTGCAGCTAGTATGGGAATAGATATTTCAAAATCAAAACCTTTGCAAAAACCGTACAGAACAGATTTCTCAGACAAAGATCTAGGAAACCTGAATGTGTCAGGGAAAAAGGTACAGGTCAAAGAATTATTGACAGTATTGCAGAAATGGGGAGATGTGGACAGATGGAAAGCCAGGTGGGCCAAAAAGAAAGAAGAGGCTAGATCCAAACAGGCGACTCCCGAATTCGTTTTAAAAGAAGCTGACAAACCAGAGCAGTTATATCCTATGCGAAAAGTGCCAGGTGGAAAATACGTGCATGTTCCATGGTCCAGACAGGATATTGTGTCCTTTACAAATGACTTTCCAAAATTACGAGAGAAACCTGTGGATTGGTACAGGCAGGTGGAAAGGTTTGTAAAGGTACAGAAATGCCTGTGGAAAGACTTGGATGGGTTCTTTGATATAGTGGTTTCTGTGGATTTATGGACTGAGTGTAAGATTGCCATAAGTTGGCCTAATGAGGAATACACGAGGGACCCTAACACAGGAGCACCCTCTGATGAAGTGATGAGGAAATATGATCAGGTAATTCAGCATTTGAAGCAAAAGGTGCCTGCAAAGGAAACTGATTGGACCAAGATAGATAGAACCACGCAGGAAAGGGATGAGACTGTACACTCCTTCTATGAAAGGTTGTTGCAGGTGTTCAAAACCTACAGTGGTATAGATAACATCGAGATGAAGGACATGACCCACTTCATTTACAGGTTTGTAAACGGTTTAAGACCCGAAATTTGCCAGTGGATCAAAGATAATAAAATTTGTTGGCAGTCTAAGAAAATGGATGAGGTCCTCCGGTACGCAAAGTACTGTGAGGATGAGATGGCAGAAAAGCGAAAGGCTTTAAAGGAAAAAGTAATGTGGGCACAAGTAAAGTTAGCAGAACAGCAGGAAAAGCAATTGAGTAAAATGAATAAGAATACCCAAAATCAAGGACCTGGGGGTGGAGGGAAGACCAAGGTAAAAATGAGTAGAGAAGAAGCTAAAAAGAAATTTCCCTGCCACCAGAGCGGAGAAATCGGGCACTGGAGAGACGAGTGTCCATATTTACAGCATGATAATACACAAACCCCTGATTTAATTCCACAGACGCAGAATGAAAAACCAAGAAAGACCCAGCAACAGGTAAAAGCAAGTCAATTGCCCCGAGCGCCAAAGCCAAATTACAAGGGAAAATCACCACAGGGTGACGACATAGAAATCTGGGGAGGAAATGAGAATAGAAATGCAGCAACTGCGCAGTTTTTGTTGAATGACACTTTTCTCTGTGACGACCAGTACTGACGGGGCCTAAGAGGGGAGGACGAGGAGTGCGTACTTGGCGCATCCTTGCAGGTAGACCAGTCAGGGCCATACACTGAAGGAAAGGTTGATGGAAATGATGTCACCTTTCTATTGGACACTGGTGCTACCCGTTCTACTGTGAGAACAGCGGACGTTCCAAACCTACCCCTCTCGGGAGAAGCAATCCAAGTAGTGGGTGTATCTAATCAATTGATTAGTACCCCCGTTACCGAGCCCATGGAGATCACGATAGGGAATTTCAAAGAAATGCACAGATTTGTCGTTTGTGATACTAGTCCAGTAAACTTACTGGGACGTGATTTGTTGTGCAAAATGAACTGTACCATCTTTTGCTCACCAAAAGGCGTCGAAATTCAAACCCCAGACGAGGATGGCATCTATAAATGAATGTTAATCAGACCTGACTCAGAAATTAAACGAATGACTATACAAGACTTACCTGAAGAACTCCAACAGACAGTGAAACCAGAAGTATGGGACTTTACTGGAAAGGATGTAGGATTAATGGCAAATGTAGATCCCATACAAATAACCATGAAAGAAAATGCAGTTTACCCCAATACTAAGCCATACAGAATGAGTGCAGAAGTGAGAGCAGGAGTTGCCATTGAAATACAGAAATTGCTAGAAGCAAACATCATACAAGAAGTGATGAGTAGCCCATGTAACTCTCCCATAATTGGAATCAAGAAACCTAGTGAAAAGTACAGAGTAGTGCAGGACCTGAGAAAGGTAAACAAAATTGTTGTTCCTTGCTGTCCCATTGTCCCGAACCCAGCAGTGATTCTGTATCAGATTCCCTGGGATGCCGAGTGGTTTACTGTGATAGACCTATGTCACTCATTCTTTTCCATCCCATTGCATCCAGACAGCAAGTTAATTTTCTCATTTGCTTTCAACAGTCACGTGTATGTTTGGAATCGTGTCCCCCAAGGGTACACAGAAAGCCCCTCTATCTTTAATCAGATCTTGAAAAGTGCCTTGAATCTTTAGTCTTACCTGGAAAGTCTGTATTGGTGCAATATATAGACGACCTCTTGGTGGCGTCTACAAGTCATAGAGATTGTGTGATTGACACCATTGCCTTACTGAATCACCTAGGTGAAAGAGGACATAAAGTGGCCCCTGAAAAATTGCAGTTCTGTTCAAGGTCAGTGAAATATCTTGGGCACCAGATAGAAAAAGGCATCAGAAAAGTCACCTCCGAGAGAGTCAGAATAATTCAAAAGATGCAGTTACCCCATACTCAGAAAGAGATCAGAATGTTCCTTGGGGTTGTAGGTTACTGCAGGCAATGGATTGTGGGATTCGCAGTCCTGGCAAAGCCTTTGATAAATATGACAAAGAAAGGAGCAAAGGACCCAGTGGAATGGGATGATGAAAGCTTAACAGCATTCACTAAATTACGAGATTGTCTGTGTACAGCCCCTGCTTTGGGAATGCCGGACTATTCTAAAGAGTTTGCCCTGTTCTGTGACACGCGAGACAATTGTGCACTGTCAGTCTTAACTCAGGAGCATGGTTTAACTAGACGTCCAGTGGCATATTTCTCTGCCACTTTGGATCCAGTGGCTGCTGGATTACCTGGATGTCTGAAAGCAGTATCTGCCACTTGCACGAGTTTAGAACAGAGTGAATCCATTGTGATGGGACATCATGTAACTGTATATGTTCCACATGCAGTTGTGATTTTGTTGACCCGAACTAAGACTCAGTATCGCACCCCTAGTCGGCTGACTAAATACGAGAGGATTCTTGTGGGTGCTGCCAATGTAGTCATTACTCGATGTAATATTCTGAATCCAGCCACCTTACTCCCTGACTCAATGATTGTAGAAGATGAGGGAGAGAGCGAGCATGACTGCATTGACCTGACCGAATTCAGTACTAAACCACGCCCAGACATTAAGGAAACACCTTTGCCTGTAAATGATGAGGAGTTCTTTGTGGATGGCTCATGTATGAGACACGAACTTGTAGGCCTAAGCGCTGCTTATGCTGTAGTCACTCTAAACAGGCCTCCTGTTTATTTGGGGTGAAGTCTGCACAAGTAGCCGAATTGATTGCATTGATAAGAGCCTGCAAAATTGGGAAAAACAAAAGAATAACAGTATATACTGATAGGCAGTACTGTTATGGGGTTGTGCATGACTTTGGCCAATTGTGGCTACAAAGAGAGTTTCTGACTTCTTCAGGTACTCCTATTCGAAATGGAAGGGTGGTACAAGATTTACTGGAGGCAATCCAATTACCAAAAGAATTAGCAGTGGTCAAATGTGCTGCTCATAAATAGGGCCTTGACCCTGTATCTCTGGAAAATAATTTTGCTGATGAGGTGGCCAGACATTGTGAAAAAAGCCGCATGTCTGTAAATATTAAATTGGTTGGAACTGGAAACAGCTGCCAACTTATGGTGTTTGAAGAAGTGCCTACCTGGGAGGAGGTGAGAGATTGGCAGCATGCTGTGCCATCGAAAGAGAAAGAGAAGTGGAGGAAACTTGGTTGTCGACCGAGAAGTGAGGATGGTGTCATTGTGGGCCCAAATGGTATGCCTGTGTTGCCTAGACATCTGCTTGCTTCTATGGCCAGACTGATACATGGAAATTCACACACTGGTAGGGACGCCATGGTTCTGGTTTTCCAACAAACATGGTACAATCCGAAGTTCAGGAAGGTAGCAGAATCACTCTGCCAAAGGTGTTTGACATGTCAGCAGTTCAACGCTGGCAAAAGAACAGTAGTTGAACTGGGGAAAATTGGAAAATCAGGGGGTCCCTTTGTGAGAATACAGATTGACTTCATCACCATGCCTCGTTGTGAGGGAAAAAGATATGTCCTTGTCATTGTCTGCCTGTTTTCAAAATGGGTGGAAGCCTACCCAGCCAAACAGAGTGACGCCATAACCGTAGCCAAATTGTTACTGAAAGAATTGATACCTAGGTTCGGGGTTCCAGTCACTATTGAATCAGATAGAGGAAAACATTTTCAGAATGAAGTAATCAATCAGCTCTGTAAAGCATTCGGGATCACACAAAAACTGCACTGTGCATACCGTCCAGAGGCTTCTGGAGTAGTAGAGCAAATAAATGGCACTATAAAATCGAGATTAGCAAAGATGTGTAATTCTACTGGCATGAACTGGATAAATGCCTTGCCTCTTGTTCTGATGGGACTCGGGAGCATTCCAGACCGAAAAACAGGCCTGCGCCCCCATGAAATCCTGATGGGAAGAGTGATGAGACAAGCATGGGTACCAGGATACAAACTGTTAAACATTTCTGATGATTTGGTACTTGAGTACTGCAAGCAACTAGGTGACCAAGTGCGTTCTATCTCTCGCCAGATTGGGGAAGACGCCGTCGCCAATCCAACGACTCCAGTCCACAAATTGGTCCCTGGCGACTCGGTCAGAATCAAGAAACATACTCGTTCGAGTTGCCTTGCACCGAGGTGGGGAGAAAAACGCCAAATAATACTGGTGACCACGACAGCGGTGAAGTGTGCAGGCGTTTCCAAGTGGATCCATGCGAGCCATACACAGAAGGTGACTCCAGACGAGGAAAAAGGCGCTGAAGGTTGTCCAGCTGAGGGGTCTGCAGACGTTGGTCCTGAAGTAGTTGATGACTAACAACCGAGCACCAGTCAAGATGATTGGATACCCATAATCGACCTAACTGAAGACCCAATCAGAACAAGAGAGCGAACCTACGAAGATAGTGAGTGGAATAGAGAGGAGGAGATAGGCACAGGTGAAGAGCCTCAGATCATTGAGATTCACGTCAAGTCTGAGGAAGGAGAAGGTCAGACAGGGACAGAACAAGTGATCGATACACCTCCACAAACTCCTGAAACTGAAAAGGGACAGACTAGAACTAGTCCAAAAGTTCGAGCAGAAGAAAATCGAAGTGCTTGAACAGGATCAGATAGAATTAGAAGAACGGGTTCAGGACTCAGAAATAGAGACATTCGAAAGCCAAAACCAAAATTCTCCTGAACCAGGCCAGTTTAGTAACCAGGCAGAAGAAACAGATACAAGACCTGGGACTAGTCAGACAGGAAGGGAAGAGACAGAAGCAGAAGTGCCACAAACAAACGAAAATAAAAGAGCATTAGAAGAAAGCCAAATCACAGTGCCGGCTAAAAGACTCAAGAAAAAGAAAAATATTGAACCAGGATATATTAAGAAACTGAGATTAAGAATAAAAACAGTAGAAGAAAAGCTTGCAGAAAGAAGGAAAAGTTCCCGTAATTCAGAGCAAACTGGAGAAAACTCCAAAAGAAGGAGTGATCGAATAAAAAGACTGAACGAGAAATACCAGGTACCTGAATGGACATACCGAATTTTGGAAGAGTTTGAGGATCTTGATATAACTGACGAAAGTGACGAAGAACAGATTGCTGATCTGTCTGCTGAAGAAGACGAACTCACCTGAAGTTACGCAGAGTAAGCTACCTGTGTAAAGTTACAAAGAGGGGTTGAGAAACTTCTCTGAACGAAAATGTCTGATTCAAACGTGAATGGAAGGCCTAAACGCAGTTGTTGCAAAACATGCTGCAAAGTATGTATATGTAGTATAGTTGTAGTGATAACAATATGGATAGGACTGACAGTTTTCATTCCTTTTATGATGAGCAAAAATACTAATATTAACTCTACACAGACTGTGACTACTGACACTGAAGAACTGACAACACGAAGTGTAGAAAGACGTGAAAAAGCACTCAGACAAACAAAACGAGACTTAGAAGCATCAGATGAGGAAGGACTACATTACCACGGAGTTAAGAACCAGACTCATTTAAATGTTTTCGCAAACTTGTTAGTGCATTATGTAGAAACTATGGAAATAGAAGACTGCTATGTCTGTATGAAGCTACCTAGTTCTGTGGCTGAAGGCGTGACTTATCATCACCTGCCCCTGACTTATGGAATTTCCTGTAGTATTTTAGCAAGCTTATTTTACAAAAGAGGACCGTTAGAGTACTACTATTCTAACGCAGACATAATATTTTCTGAACTTCCTATACGTGGAAATCTAAATCCTGTACATACTAAAAGTGACGTTACACGTTATATGGGAGAATATTTTCTGACTATAGGTACCATAGACTTAAATGAAGCACACAGAGACAACTTGACCTGTTCATTACATGAACAAGAGAAAATATTTCTAAACATGGCAGAGAAAAGAAGGGAGAGTTTCCAAAGAAAGGCAAATGATAAAAGACAGAAAACTCCTAAATGGGCTGAAACCATGGAAAGCACCTCAAATGGTGGGGCTGGTCCTGCTTTGTTGCTGGATTTCGAAAGGAAAGGGAAACTCTGTCTTCACCGCGAGAAGACTAGTTATTATAATAACATTTTCATTGGTTCCAGTCAATGTGAACACAATTACATGGTAATTGGAGGTTGGGGTTTCAAAAATGGGTCAGAACCTGTGTTTCCCGGAATTTATTATATATGTGGAAACAAGGCTTATTTTAAATTGCCGGATCACTGGTATGGAAGCTGCTACTTTGGCATTGTCTTCCCGAAAATATACCATGTGAATGAAATTGCTGGAAGCAATGAAAACACTAATGGCTTAGTGCGTAGTAAAAGAGAAAGCGTAGGTGAAATAATGGGTAGTATTTTTAGTGCACTGATACCTGGAGTGGGAGTGGTTCTGAACACACACAGAATTTGCAAATTATCCACAATAGTGGATGTGCTGTCTACTGACACAGCTCATGGATTTCTATTGGTCAATACCGAAATGGTTGCGATCAGATCAATGGTTTTGCAGAACAGGCTTGCGCTTGACACCTTATTAGCAAAAGAGGGCGGAGTCTGCCGGATGCTGAAGGCGCAACATTGTTGCACTTACATACCGGACAAAAGTGTACAGATCAAAAAGTATGTGAAAAACATTACAAATTTGGGAAAGGAACTCAAACCACTTCAGGTTGATAGTGCCTGGAAGAGACTTGTTGATGGTCTCTCCAATGTAGGTCATTGGTTTGCTAATTTAGGTAAAGGTTTATTGTTCAAGGTACTGATGCCAATTGGAGTGATAGGCTTCATCATATTCCTCATATTTGTCTGTTGCAAATGTCGCAAAAACACAAAGAAATACACTGTGAATCGAAAAGGTGTGAAACGGAGTGTGGATGAGCTTGAATTGGAAGACTTAAATAATAAGATTTACAAAAAGGTGAAAAATTCTCACCCTGATAAAGATGTGAAAGAGAAATTGAATCGAATGTTGGAAGAGATGGAAATGCATAAAATTTAAAAGTTGGCATCTGGTTCCATTTTTTGTTTGTGATGATAGTAAATATCATCAAAGAGGGGATTGATAGTGCAAGATTTCGCATATTACGCGACTTGCTTGAGTCATGAACCTCGAATCTGTTATAACCCGGTAATCCAATTTGTTCGTTTTACTAATTTAATTTGTTTTGGATGTGCGTGTGTCTTAGAGACGCTTGCCTATGTGTTTTACTAAAACAACTAACTCTCGTCCTTAAAATGGCCGCTGCTTTGGAATTTGCTTCTGCGCATGCGTTAGTCACACTCACGTGACGTGACGTAGTGGGAGTTTTGGTGGGAAGAATATGCGCATGCGTAATAGCCTCAAGATGGTGCTTATGTATTAAACGTGGTGAAGCTTGCACAGATGCTTTCGTGTTATTGTGTATTGCACTAATCTATAATCGCATAGTATATTTTTATAGAATGAAATATAAAGTTCCAACACATGAGATGTAGTACATTCATTTATTTCTATGTTTTAATTTGTTTTCGCTTACTTTTCATGTACCACGATAACTGGGGGGTCTGAATGAGACGAGAACAATTTTGAAGGTCCCTTCTGCGCATGTCACGCAGCCAGGGAGAAGCTAGCCTTGAACAGTGGAACTCAGCCAGCTGGCAGACACAGTCAAGATGCTCCTGAGAAAGTGACCTGCGACCCAGCAGGACGGAGTTGTCTGTACCCAAGTCGAAACATTTGTTAATATTTCATTGTATTCCAGAGATTTATCTCATGGGAACCCCAAATCTGCTAGGCGGTACCACAAAATGTAAATTAGGACTTGCAGAAGTCTGTTCTGATTGGTGTGTTAACCTATCCTACTTTGGGACCAATCGAAATTGGGGATTCTGACACTTTGCAACATTTGGGGGGGTGGTACACTGACCCGAAAACAGTATGTCTAGCCTAGGCTCAGCTAGAGAAATTGTCCGACTTGTCCAAATAGCTGACCTGTCACTGACCCATCGCACTCAATAGGTGACTGAATACAGAGGTGCTGCGGAGCACTCTGTCCGAATTTGACCATAGACTCAAAGGTTTTACTAAACCTTAAGTGCTGGCGGAGCACTTTGCTGGGGAGTTCGCTAACCCAATCGGGATTCCGACTAATAGCTGCAGAGAGGGTGGAGCGCAGGCGTTGCTTCCGAACTGCGGGTGCTGGTCGTGTCCTGGTGGTCCTGTCCTGATCCTAATCTGGTTTTCCTGTCCTGTCCTGGGTTGTCCATTCTGCACCTGCTGTCCCATTGATGGCTGTCCTTCCTTGAGGGTTTTCCTGTCCTTAACTGACCCGTGGCCAGGTTTGGTTTTCACACCAGTCTAGGTAATTATAAGAGCGAAACTCTATACTGCTCTTTCTATTTTCCGTCTTTTGCTTCAATAAAGACATACTATTGCATACGTTAAATTTTCCATGCTTTCCGCAATCTACTATATGAAGAATTAAAGCATATATTTTCCATAGCATGTTCCTATGTTTCCCTACCTTTTAGAGTACAAATCTCTCCATACTGTTTATCAATTTAGATGTGTTTTACATTTTTCTCCAAAATCTGAATTGAAGTAATGATGCTAGAACTATAGCGTGTTCCACTTTTCTACCCTTCCTATAGATGTATAGGTTTTTCCTAGATTCTCACTCATGAGATATATCCAAATAGTGTAATTCTGGTACATACAAAAGTTTGCCCATTCATAGGTTTCCTTAAAGTTACATTGCTGCTTAAGCGCATTCACTATTCTTCCGGATTTACAGGCCTTAAATGATTGCCCTTATAGTTTTTCTGTATGGTTATGTACTCTTTGCTAATTTGATTGTAGACTGCCTCCTTGTAGTGGAATGTATATTCTAAGAAATTGAATACTAAGATAAACTTTTAAAACTTCCCAGTTGTCCGTGGTCATTTCAATGAATACAAAGTGAGATATAAAGTTGGTATTTGTGTATTTTGCCTGCTTTTCTTTTACAGCTAGCTCCCTGATCCATTGTGGTCATTAGGTACCCGTAACAGTGGATTGGTAAGTTAGGTACACTGGAACCAATAGGAAGGAATCAGGGTTACTGGTAGCAGAATTGTAAGGTCATCTAACTAATGTTTATGTTGAACTGAAATTTATGAGCCCGAAAACTATATGGTGAAATTATTGGTCGGGTGACCTACGATCTCTATCACACACACTACACACACTTGGCCCCACGTGGTGCACTCCCGTTTCTGAGGCCATTTCAGCTGAGGTTTTCGGGGTACTTCCTTGGGCGGCCTTTCATGCTGGTCGGCACATCAGTGATGTGTACACTTACCTCTTGCGTTCACCATCTGTTATAAGCACAGTTGCTTCAAGCTGGAGAATTACGCAGCATCAACCTGTTTCGTTGTCAAGAATGTTTCCAGTAAGTATGGGCGAAATTTGTTAATTTGCGTTCCGTGAATTCTCGTGAAAGCGAATTTGCGGTCCGCAAAATCCGCGAATTTGTGCAAACTTGCGAATTTTTTTATTTTGGCGTGTTCGCTGTTTTTTTTTTCAGCGCGGCTACCGCGAACTTACCCATGTGGTCGTTTTTGGGTGTGACCATCTTGTTCGCGGGAGGAAAACAACTCCGCAAACTCAGAATCAAGGTAAGTCAACGCAGCGCGTGCGGGATTGTATTTTTTAAGCGCGAACAAGCAAAAAAAATTCGCAAACTTGTGAATTGCGGATTGTTTGGCAATTTGCGCGATTCGCAAAACGCAAAATTGCCAAAAATCCCCAAATTTCGCAAGCGGAATGAATTTTCAGCCCATGCTTAGTTTCCAGTCTCATTTTGCGGTAATTTTACATTCCTTGTGTACATGACATTGGATCCTGGCTGATTGCATTTCAATCCCTGTTGTCCTCCTTGACTCTTCAACACTTGATTAAGAAGCATACATTGCACCCTTTTCTTCTTCAAAAACAATTTTGTGGAGGTATATTAAAATATAAAAAGAAATCAAGATTCATTAAAATATGCAGCAGACTGGTTTCTCCACCTGGCTTTTCTCCTAGTCCTACTACTCCTGAGTCAAATTGGGAGCAATGGAAGGATGGCTTTGAGGTGTACTTGGATGCGTTCGAAGGTGATTTTTTTATTCACAAAAATACATTTGCCATCCTCCATTATTGTCTAGCCCCAGAATGGCGCAAAATTTTCAAACACATTCCTTCTGATCTAACTTTGGCCAGAGAAGGAGAAGGAGAGAGGCGTAGTGTAATTGACCAGTATGCCATGACCATTAGAGCTGTAGACTTGAGGTTTAAAGCAAGGAAAAAATGTCATAATGGAAAGACATAAGTTTTATCTATTCCAGATTTATTCTGAAGCGTGACGAGAAAACTTATCATATGAGGAATTTACAACAATTTTTTTTTACGTTTGTGTGGGGTAATCTATGTAATCAGGAATTTCTGCTCATTAAAAAAGAAATAGTACATGTCATACCCTTGAAACCTTTCAACATATGTGATGAAACCATCATCATGATGGATGCCAGCCAGATGGGAATAGGTGCCATCCTCATGCAACGTAGGGAGGGCAAAGATGAGGTGGTAGCTTTTGCTTTGAGGAGTTTGAAAGATGCTGAGTCTTCCTACTCAGTGATTGAAAGGGAAGCTTTAGCATGATAGTGGGGCATCGTCCATTTGAAAATGTACTTGTGGGGTTCTCATTTCACTGTTCGAGTTGCTCATAAACCTTTGGTTCATTTATTTACTACCAAAGGCATGGAGCAAGCCACACCTAGAATTGCCAAATGGTAACATAGACTTCAAGAGTATAATTATAAGGTGGAATATTTTCCTGGTGCTAAAAATGTGTTGGCTGATTGCACGTCTCACCTTCACAGTCATGGTATGCTTGTTAAGGGGGAAACATCAGAGGACATGGACACCGATCTTATGTGTGCTGTTTAACTGTGATGTGATGGTGCCATATTGGAAAGTTAGTGGCACACTGCTTGTGATTAACCACATCGGTGCTCATGACGAGCTCAGCTCGTCATGAGACACGGTGGCCGTGTGCTCATGACGAGCTAAGCTCGTCATAACGGCCGCAATGCTCGCACGAGGGGCTAATTCCCCCGCTGTGCTGAGCGTTCTAAGGAAACAGGTGTGGCCGTGACGAGCTGAGCTCGTCATGAGCACAGCGCCACCCTGCTGCGTGACGAGCTGAGCTCGTCACGAGCACCGGGGTGCTGTGCGTGCCCCCCAGCAAAGCGGGGGAATTACCCCCGCTGCTAAGGGGTTAAGACAAAAAAATGAATGCGGTGAAGGAAGGTATACGGCAAAGGTGGTCTCAGTGGTAGTCAGATGGCGTGAAGAGTGATACCTACAAGCATATCTTTGGGGATTTGTCCATCATCAATGAACTTCTAAACCGGTGCAATGTGTTAGTAGTTACAGAAGGTATGAGGAACAGAATTCTGAGTTTGGCTCATGAAGGGCACATCGGTATGTGTGCAATAAAAAGGAGGATAAGGGAGAATTTCTAGTGGCCTGGGTTGGACAGGAGTGTTGAGCATTTTATTGGATATTGTGTCCGTTATGCCAGCAGTGACAAGTGTCAAGTCACTGTTCCCAGTCCTGTGGAAGCAATTGAGGTACCCAACAAGCCATGAGAGAAATTAGCCTTTGATATTATTGGTCCCATTGTTCTTTCTGGGGGCACGTTGGAATATGCTATTGTTGAGGAGGATTTCCATTGCCGTTGGCCAGAAATCAAGTTTGTCCAATCTCCCAATAGTTTTACGGTCATTGTGTTTTCGGAATCCATTTTTCTGAAAGAAGGCATTCATGATGACATTTTTTTTAGACGTCAGTTGTCAATTCACATCTACCCAATTTTCTTAAGGTTCTTAGACATCAAGCATACCAAGGCTTCTTTGTATCATCTGAGAAGTAATGGTCTCGTAGAGCAATTTAATAGAGTTATCAAAGAATACATACAGTTAGCCAGGGCTAGTGGCTTAAATTGTAAGGAAGATTTGCCAAAGTTGTTGTGGGCTGTCTGCACTCCTCCTAATGTAGAGAAAGGTCTATCCCCTCTGCGTTATTAAGGAGAAGGATGCCGGCTTCCAAAATGACAAGACAGTAGATGGGGCAATTCACCATTTCCAAGCTGAAGTGGGAAGATTTAAGCAGGACAAGACATCCAGCTCAGGACAAATATTTGGTGTTCCGGTAAGAGAGTCCAAGGTAGTTGTTGGTGATTATGTCAGAGTCAAAATACCTAAGATTTTCTCCAAGCATGAGTCTAAGTTTTCTTTGCCACAAAGGCTTGTGGATGTAAGGATGCATGTGGTCAAATTGAAAAATTGAGAAGTGGTGGAACAAGGACAAAATCAACATTGCACATGAAGTTGGCAAGAATGGTGCAGGTTCCAAGGTGGAGAGTGGAGGAGATGGCAAAGTTAGCTGCAGAGAGAGAAGAGTTTCCACCAGGGAAAGGAAATCACCTTCTAAACTTTGCACTTTAGGGATGTTGTCATTCTGCTGGTTGAATATATATAATACTGTTGCCTCATTTAAGCATTTCACAGACACTGGCTGCACGTCAGCAAAACACACACACAAAGCAACGGACCCGGGGAGGCCACGGGCTGTGTGCTTCGACGACAGGCTGGCTGCTGCCAAAATTAACACCAGCACGCAAAGGGGGCTGCTGACAATTACAGCTGGTGAAAGAAGTTAGACTGTATTAGACAACAAGCGGCCGGCCGCTCAGAACGAGAGAGAGGAGGGGGGCCAAGCCCCCAACCAGATGGCTGCACGCAATTAAGTGCAAGCGGAGCAAAACTGTAGTTAGGCGCCGCTGCCTCGGGACTACACGGAAGTGACCATAGGGCCAACAGCCAACAGAAATAAAGTAAACAACAGCAATGCCACAGTTAAACGAGTCACAAGCTGTATAACAAATTACACACAGTTTCACCCAACATACAGATTACATAAGGTCTCGCTGAGACAGCGCATGCACCGCATACGCTGCCAAACACGAGACCTAAAAAAAGAGCTTTATTTAAAAGCAGTCTGTTGCATTCAGTAAAATAAAGATGATGGGTCCTTGTTGTATTGTTCAAGTAGTATATGTATTCTTGAGATTAGATGGTCAGGTACAGCATTAAAGTAGAAACGTAGCCTGTTAAGAAACCCCACCGGAGCAGATAACCTCCTGCTCAGCCTTCAGGTAACTGATAAATCCCTTGAACAGCAACAGGTAGAATCATGGATGACATCACAGAGACATGACATAGACAAGCAGACACTAACACTAAGGAGGGACAAAGAGGGAGGAAGAGCAGGATGTAACACAGTCCCATACATGGAGGTCTGCTGAGCCCAGCAGGCAACCATACCTGGGAGGGCCTGCCATTACCAATGGGGTTGCAAATTGCAAGTGCCTCATTAATATTCCTGAGGCATGCAATTTGCGACCCCATTGAGATTGGCTAACAGTGTCTTGCAATTTGCGAGTGGCAATTTCCAATGATCGTCCATCTGGCCCTGTGCCTCTGTTCTCACACAAAGATCTTCACACTAGCCTATTTTGCTTGCAGAAGGACTGGGACCAGGGAGGGAGGCAGGACATTCCCAACACTTCTGTGGTGGATAATTCTCCAGTGGTTTCTACCATTTCAAAAGTGGATCCAGGTATAAGAAGAGCACCCTCAGACCCACTCTTCAGTTCACCTGCAAAAGGACTCTCAGAGGACTCCCTGCTACTCTGGCCTGCTGTGTGTTTTAGAGGACTGCCTTGCTGCGCTCAGAAAGACTGCCCTGCTGCCTGAAGCCTGCTCTGTGCCCTCAGAATCCTGCCAAGCTGCTTAATCCCTGATTTTCTACTTCAACACTAACTTCCAGAGGCACTCCAAGGCTAGTTGGCTGGCCTCCTGATCACCGCCTCAGAGACAGAAAAGACTCCAACCATCTTGAACCCTCACTTAGACCGAGCCTGACTCTCCAAGTGGTGCCCTTCCAGTCCTGGCCCCCGCAAGTGGCGCTTAAGGTGCCCAGACAGCCCAAATTCAAAACTTGGGACTTAGAAACGTTTTTACCAAAATCTGATCTGAGAACTGTGAGGAGACCGGGACCTACTGTAGCGGGAATTCTGTTCTCCTACAGAACTGTGCATAGAGATTCGGAACCTCGGTGAATCAGGGTGCCCCAAAACTCACCTCAGTACCCAAAATCCCCTTACTGAGCTAGCTACAGTGTCTCATTGGTCAGTATGACTTCCCAATGACAGACCAGAACATGAACTTAGAATACCTCAGGTCACGTGGAACACATGAACACTCTTTTGTTATGCAATCATTACAAACCAGAACGTGGAGTAAACGAGGACACGTGCACGTTTGAAATATTTATTTACTAATGCAGGGTTCTCAAGCGCAGTATCTTAGAAAATACTAGCAAACATATTATCACAAGCAAAGTTATTTGCATAGTTAACAGTCCATAAATTGCAAAAGGTGATAGCATGCTAATTCGCTTAAATGAATAGGCTTTAGCAACACCTGAATCTCCCCCTCCCTAACTAGCATAGAATATTATTATTATCTATGAAGGTCTCATTGGGTTTTAGCAGGGCGGGCCCATACCTCAAAATCTCAGTGGCAAAGGATCACATCATCTTCCACCAGCTCTCTGTAGGTGAAGCACCATCAAGTGTGTAACGTGTGCCCTCAGCAAAGCAATATAAAACGCGCGTAAAGCCAGATCTTGGCAGCAGCTGCATTCATGTTATGTCTAGAAAGGTGCGAAGAACAGACCTTACAACAACACTGTGTTGAGTTATCCTGGGAAACTTCAGCACTCACTGTGCAGACATGTTTTACCAAACAAAGCTGATATCAGAGCAATAACATATTATTCTCATCTAAATCACACCGCCCTTCTACGTTGAAAGCTAAAATAACAATTATGTGTTGTGTGCAAAAGCAGCTAAAGGAAAAATGGCGTTTAAACACTGTAATAAGCTCATGCTAACTTAACACGGTATATAGGTAAGCAGTATCTATATGACCCCCCCCCAATGATCCGAGCACGGACAAAATAAAGTATGTAGCCAATGTGACTGGAAGGTCTTCGACCAGAATAGGGCACTTAATGAAAACAGAGTTCAATAGTAACAAGTCAGGTTAATTTGTAAAAAAATTCTAAAAAATGAAAACTTCAGTAATACTCAAGTCAATAGGTCAGGGTGTGTAAAAAAAATTGGAAATATGAAGGAGACTTCAGCTAAAATCTCGAACGTTTTTCAGGACAGGACTGAATATGCAAAATATTGCTGATTCGCCCAATGTTCATTGCTGTTCTGCCTGACTTTGCAGCATCTCCCAATACATTCTTCTCTGCCGCAGCAAATCCTCTTAAGTGGTCGCTTGCAGAAGGGGTATCTGACCTCTGTGAGCCCTAGTCGACTTCAGCTTGTAGGTTCATCCTATTGGATATTTCCAACTTTCCCCCCCAAAAAACATATGTCAAAACATAGAACTCTTCAACACACGCACATTCAGTGGCTCCCCAGCAATGAAGTGTCCTTCGTGGACACTTCCCACTGCTTTTCACTATTGAACTATAGACCTTCTCAGACAATTTTCCTCAAAATTCTTTCTACGTCCCTCCGGCCCAATCCACTTCATGTATCCAACTCCATTGCGGTCGGGCATACCGTTCTACTTTGCCCCGTCTCACGAGACTTGATTCCTGCGGTTGGTGCTTTGATTCTTTAGGCACTGTTTTTCACTTTAACTTTTAAAGTTTATATCTCGGGATCTACTGATTGGATAATTGTCATTTTGGTGCCAAATAATTTAATAAAATGTACTTTATTTTTTTCAAATTAGTATGGGATTTTTCTTGTTTGTGTTTTCACTTTTTATTTTTTTATTTTGTTTATTTATTAATGTGTTTATTGGGTGCTACATAAATACTTTACACATTGCCTCTGAGTTCAGCCTGACTGCGTTTGTGCCAAGCTACCAAAGGGGGAAGCACAGGTTGATTTAGGGATTTTTTCTGGTTCACTCTCGAAACGATTACGGCTGATTGTTGACTAAGGTTTTGCACCCCCTCAATCAAGAACCCAATTTCTAACAGGATCCTTGCATGAATTTGACACTATGGGGTATGAGATTTAGGATGCAATGGATTATTCACGCGACCCTCAATGACATTTGCAGAGAGGACTGATTCCAAGCATGAGTTAGTATTTGAAAATTACACACGCCTAATCCATAGGTAAAGGGCGTCTTTGTGAATCCTGTCCAGAGGCTACACATCTGCATTGAAGAAAATGGTATTCCTGCCATGAACAAACACTAATAAATAAAAGAGTAACCCTGATATATGCAATACTCTCCTAAATTGAGCCCTTCTGGTGGTGTTTGCCCCACCCTAATAATCATCTTGTCCCTATGGAGAAGAGAGAGAAGGAAAGGATGGTGATGATAGCTAGAACTCTGCTGCTTAAGACAAGGGAATGAGACCGGAATTATTGTGATATACCAACCCTGCTAAAGGACTTTAACGTTGGCTGTTCCTAAAAAGAGGAGACAGGAGAAATAAACTAAACATTATATTTAGGTTAGAAAACTGGAATAAATACTTTAGGAATAACATTTTCTTTAAAATGATGTTTGAAGTGTAGCTTTTTTAAAGGATATGCTATTAAGACATTGATTTACCCGAAAGTATAGAAGTTTGAAAAGGAAGCAGTGATTTTGTGAAGATGCTTTGAACTGAGGATAGCTCATAGGGCTGTGTTAGGAAAGCCTACATCGATGGTTCCTCCTGGAGCAATTCTGTAGCTGAGAGTGCTTGTGGCATGTCATTTTTTATTGTATAACTATAAAGTCAATTTTTGTGCATTCTAGTTGAGCATGCGGTATTATTTATAACTGTCTAATCCTCATCCATGCTCAGGACGGCTCCCGGGCCATCATGAGTCACGGTAGCCGTGTGCTCATGACGGCTGGAAGCCGTCCAAACGTTGCCGCTCCGCCCATGCGCGGTTAACTCCCCGCCTTTGCGGGAGAATTAATTAGTGGGCGGAGTTTGGACGGCTCCCGGCCGTCATGAGCACACGCCTACTGTGACTCATGACGGCCGGGAGTCGTCCTCAGTATGGCAGCACCAAGCCCAGCCCCACCCCCTCTTGCACCGCAGCAGAATTTGCCGCGTGGCGAAGGAGTTAACTGCCTCATGTTCATTGTGTATATGTGTGTATATTTGACGTGCAGTTTTTCCTCAATAGCGGCTATTCTCAAAGGTAACTTACACTTGTGAGTAGTTTACATGTGTAATTTACTCTTACACTTTGGAATAACTTCACTACTTTTGGCTATTCACAAAATGTAAAGTTACTCAGAGTGTAGACCTACAAGTCTCTACCTCCTGAAAAATTTTATGCAGCTAAATTTATGAGTATACACTACTACTGGCATGAAAGAAAAAGTAGTAAACCCAACATTACACATGGTCAGTCCCTGATATTGCAGCACACTTCCATAGAAAATATTGGAGGCAGTTACATAGAGAAAAACTTACACTGGGCAGAATTTAAATTACTCCATGGTAATCATTGTAATATCGGTAATTCCCATTACTTTTTGATGTGGAATCAAACGTATTTACGTAATTACTCCCCCTGGTGTAATTTAGAGCAGCTTAACGGGAAAAATCCTACTGCAAGAGTGTACCTTTAGTGAGTGCGAGCGGCTGCTCGTGCTTGCTAATCATGCTCTGCTGCATTTAGTGATGTTTCTTAGTGCAAAATCCTTGTGTTAATGTGGGAAGAGAGGGTGCATTTTGAGACAAGAAAATAGTGCTGAATGCAAGTATTAAGTTGTGGGGAAACTTATTTTAAAGAGCACAATCGGCAAACACGAGACGCTGCTCACGTTCGCTATTTGTGCTCTGTTGCATTTAGCGCTATTTCTTAGCTAGGAACTAGCGCTAAATGCTGGAGGTAAGTCGGGGAAAAATCCTCCCCGAGCGCACATTTTGGGGCATATATATAAGCCTCTTTTTGTGACCCGACAGCAGCGCGAACCACCAAATCATATTTATGTGGTCACGCAAAGCTACTTTACGTGGTTTTAAATGGCCTCAAAGATCTGGAGTAGACAACGCAGCGCAAATCACTGCGTAGCCTTACTCTGCACAAGGAGGCGTTCCATGGACATTGCAATGGGTGTTCCCGTGCAACTCTCATGGTTTTTGATGCATTGCCAGATTTACAAGGACTTGTAAACCTGAGAATCTGTCACAATCTGACACCTCCCCAGGTGAGGTGTAACGAGGAGAAATATGTTTATATCTCCTTGATTTTCCTCTTCCACATAGAGAAAAAACATCTATGGATTGTTTTTGTGTAAAAAGGTGGCCCTTCCTCTACAAAAAACAATCTTTCCTGTAAAGCAGGCACCCGTGTACCACCGTGGTGCACGGGTGCCTGTGCTTGTGCTAGACTCGCGAGAAATGCGCATGCGCGGGCAGCCGCACATGCGCATTGGTATCCAAGACGGCGGCTCGAACGAGAAGAGGGAGCCCCGGGACCCAGCCGACAAGGTAAGTGCTTTTTATTGACTTTTCTTGTTGTATTTACACAAATTAGGTATGTAGGGGAGGGGGCAGGCGGCGCATAGGGGGACTACGCGAAGTGCGTAGGTGGGCGTAGTTTCTCACCCACTTTGCGTAGCTTCACGTAGCCCCACTACGCATACTACGCCCACCCTTAATAAATACGGTGCATTCCTGCCCTTTTCCTGTGACGCACCTTGCTGCACTGCCATGCTCCACCATTCTAGTCAATATGCCCCACACAGTGTAAAAGTGGCAAAGGAATAAAAAAACAACACAAGAGTGAAAAAAACTGAGAACCAGGACCTGATGTAAAGGAAGGAGGAAGATGTGAGAGAGCAAAAGAAAGCATGAAAGACAGTGAGAAGCCTGAATACATTACATTACCCAAGCCTTATATTGCTCATGGATTCATCACATAGGACCGATTCACGGATATTTTATGTGAGTAGTTCTGTCTCACTCTTGACTTAACCCCTTCCATGCTGATGACGACGTCCGTCTGTCATGCAACACGGTGGGCGTGTGCTGATGACGGCTGGGGGTCGTCATGATCCCGCCCACTCTTTAGAAGTGCCGCTCAGGCGCAGAATCGCGGCTGCGCCCAAGGGGTTAAATGTGACTCTCAGTGTACATAAGAGTTCTGCTGCACTCATGACCCTGTCATAGAATCTCTTTGGTTCTTTTGCCTCCCTTACTGATTTAACAATGTTGGTGGGCAGGCCCTGCAGGGAAGCAAGCAAAGGCAAGCATTTTTTCCTGCAGCCTTAGTTTGTGATTTACTGATGCAAAGGATGTTTAACTGCTTTGCTTACCTGTCCTGGCAGGGTCTAAATGCTGAAGTTTATCCTACAGAGTTGAATTTTTCCTAGAATGGCTAACCAGGAGTCAGAATGGACAATCATTGCTTTATGTTCCCTCCTCATCTGACTCTTTTATTGCACTGTTGTTTTGACCCAGACTTACCTTCGTGCACAGCGCCTTCACTACTTTGTCATCTCGTGTACACACAACACGTGGCAAATGTAAATATATGATTGCATTGACCTATGACAATAAGTGGGATTGATTATAATTCATCTTGCTTGTTTTTGTGTAATTGGTAAAAAGGCTTTTTGTGTTCGGGGTGTGCTTCACATCTGCAAAAAAGGGGGACTTGTTGGGTAGTTACCCCTCCCAATAAAAATACAACAAAACCTATCTATGCGGTGCACTAGTGCTCAGGGGTAAGATTAGAGGTTTTGGGACTTATGTATCAAGCAAATTCGCATTCGCAAAAGCCGAAATTCGCAGATTTTGCGATTCCCTAATTGCAGTGCATGAAGCAAAAAATAAATTGCAAATTGTCCTTAAGGAATCGCAAATTACCACCAACTTCAAGTTGGTGGTAATTTGCAAATTCCTTGAAAAATGCACATTTTAGCGTTTTTCAAAGGGCCATGTGACGCACATACATGCCTTTAGGGCATGTATGTGCACCACATGTGCCCCCATGCTTATTTCAGGGGTGCAACAGGGTGTCCTTTGGACACCCCTGCACCCTTGAAATTATTCTCAATTTGCGATTCTCAAATTGCGAATCGCAAATTGAGAATAACTTCCCATTCATTCCCATGGGCCTCCTGGCCCATAAAAATGAATGGGAAAGTATTCCTTAATTGCGATTCGCAATTTGCTAATTGCAAAAAAGGAATACTAAGTATTTTTAGTGCCCTCACGGGAATCAATACGCCATTTAGCAGGCAGCATTAAATCAGGATCACCTAATGACCCAGCCCCACCAAAAAAACTCCATGGTAGCTTAACCACTCTGGAGCCATACATCACTCAATTACTCACTCTCTCATTTGCATCAGGACAAGTACCTGCTGCCTGGAAGAAAGCAATAGTCCTCCCTTTGAGGAAAAAACCCAACATCAGTCTTGCAAAACTGGACAATTTGCGACCTATTTCCCTTCTCCCCTACTTTGCTAAAATTGCGGAGAAAGCAGTAAATCAACAACTGTCTGCATTCGCAGAGACCAATGGTCTGCTCCACCCCTCTCAGTCGGGTTTACGTGCTTTGCACTCCATGGAGTCGGCCCTACTGGCCTCAACGGAAACTCTACGGAGCTACGTAGATGAAGGTCAGACAGCGGCACTCATTATGTTGGACCTCAGTGCCGCTTTCGACACTGTGGTGCATCACACACTGCTGCAGTGTCTCAGAAAGGGAGGAGTAAGAGGCAAAGCTTGGGAGTGGTTGGAATCATTCCTTACAGGCCGCAGTTTCCAGGTTGCACAAGGACAGTTTAGGTCCAATGAAATGATACTCAAGCAGGGAGTTCCACAAGGCTCCAGTCTCAGCCCCACCTTATTTAATTTGTATGTGGCCCCGATTGGAGCGATCACAGACAAATTCGGGGTTGAGACAGTGTCATACGCAGACGACACGCAATTGATCGTGTCGCTCACGCAACCAGAAGAACAATGCGCTGATAATTTTAAGAGCTGCAAGCGTGAACTGGCCAAATGGATGACGGACAATTGTCTCCGTCTTAACGGAAATAAAACAGAGGTACTGATCATAGGCAAAACCCCATCAGTATGGACCTCAGCGTGGTGGCCAGACGAGCTGGGTGAACTACCCACACCCAGCAATCTAGTGAAAAAACTAGGAGTCTGGCTGGATAAAAATCTATCCTTCGACCACCAGACCAAATAAGTGGCAGGCACGTGCTTTGGCATATTACGGGTCCTTAGAAAAACATTGGACCTTATGCCTACGCCGGTGCGCCTAACCCTAGTCCATGCACTGATAACATCCAGGCTGGACTACGGAAACGTACTATATCTAGGAGCCAACGAAAAGTGCATCACTAGACTGCAGCGCATACAAAATGCGACGGCCCGCCTGATCCTTCAACTGCCCAGAATGGCATCTTCACAAAAGGCTCTAAAAACACTTCACTGGCTCCCTATTAGGGAACGGGTGAGGTTTAAGGCCCTCTGCACAGGACATCGTATCCTAAACGGAAAAGGCCCTAGGTACTTGCTCAACTATCTTAAGCGGTATGAACCCACACGCCAATTGAGATCATGGGGCACGGGACTGGTGCAGGTTCCAAAGGTAAAAAGAGTAAGAATGGGTGGAAAATCCTTTAGAGTCTCGACCGCTAAACTGTGGAACAAGCTGCCAGAGAAGATGCGACTGGAAAAATCTGAGCTGACTTTCCGCAAAGAACTAAAAACAATCCTGTTTCCCAACCCTTAAGGCCTCTTAGAGGGCTTCGAGCCGCAACCAGAGTCCCACGACTAAGGAAACAAACAGTAGCCTCTAGCGCGGGGACACACCAGCAGGTGTAACCAAGCGCTTTATAAAATTTATAATAATAATTCGCCCAAAAATTGTGAATTTGTACATACGTCCCTATTTGCGAATCTGAAATAGCGATTTCTAAAAAAAACGCTGTTTCAGAATCGCCAATCAGGTTGATGATACATATGGCTCTTTATTCGGTGAATTTCGGGGCTGCATGAAAATATTTAAAAATGAAAAAAGAGCATAAAAAGCAGTTATAAAAGCAGCAGAATAGAGGCAATACACCCAGAGTGCGTCTTTGGAAAAGACATCAAGTCATCTTGCAACAACACTCATTAACCCCTCCCCTGCGGGGCTAATTCCCCTGCTGTGCTGAGGGGAGGGGTGGTGCGTGCAGCGCTGCGGTGCTCATGAAGAGCTCAGCGCGGTGGCGCTGAGCTCGTCATGAACACGCCCGTTCCGATGGAACGCCCGAACAGGAGGGGAATTATCCCCGCGTGGGCGCAGCGGTCATGACGAGCTCAGCTTGTCATGAGCTCAGTGCGACCGAGCCTCATGACGATCTGAGCTCGTCATGAGCACGCACCGGTTTAATAGATATAATCATTCAGTATCACTTCTAACTTTGTCAATCGAGAATTAAAACATTCAGTCCCATATCTAGCAATATTTCATGCAGCGCAGCAAGTCACCGTGCTGAGCTGCTTTGCGTGAAAGGGAGAAGGCAGAAAGGCACCATATTTAACGTATTATGGCTCATTCCTGCTCTCTGCCTGCACTGGCGTACAAACTGCTGTCTAGAGCAAGTGCAAGCCTCTTGCACCATGGTGCACACATGCCTATGTTGCAGGCAGGGTTGTTTTTGTGCAAGGCAGGGCACCATCCCACACAAAAACAATCTTCACAGGCATTGTCCGCTTTCTAAGTGTGTTGCAGAATGCAGCACACTAAGGGCCCTATTATGAATCTGACTTGTGGTGGCGCAGCGGTTGAAGCAGTGACAGATTCAGCCACTACCACACTGTTGGACCGACAGCGCAATTACCACTCAGGCAGTTGGACTGCCCTAGGACCACCGGCTCTGCCAGGGAAACGCCATTTCCTGGCGTAGGAGCAGCAGTCTGAGGCTGCAATATGCTTGGCGGGATCGCCACGGTCCTGCCATGTATATTACGAGTGTCCTCTCTGCCAGGTTTTCATGGCGGTTCCACCACCATGAGAATCCTGCCGGAGAGGAAACAATGGGGCCCTAAAGGACCTCACTGTGCCTCAAACATGCACATGAGTTCCTCCACAGCATCGTAGGGCGATAGTAGGGCGATAGTATTTAAGAGCTGGTCTCTATACTCTTGATCTAGTCTGCAGTGTGGGTTGTACGCACATCCTTTTCACTGTTTTCACCCTACCTATGTAAACTTTGTGTCTACATTACTTTGTACTCACCTGTACCCGTTTTATGGTGTGTTTAGTTTAGATCTGCACACGTTATTTTATTATTACTTTCTATATTTCTCTATATTTTATGATGTTCCCTAGGGAAGGGGTGGTGTTTCTCGCTACATCTTCTTGGTAGCATCCTGTTAGCATCCATTCATTTACATCCTGTTCCTAGTATGTACTTTAGAATGTACTTTTTCTGCCTGTCTTTATCTTTGGCTTTCTGCTCTTTTCTTTATTACTCGTTGCAACTATTTATTTATTTGTTCTCTTTGTCTCCTTAAGGAAAGAAGATATGTTGTAACTACATTTACAGCAGCTTAGCTAGTTTGCATGTTTCTGTGTGTATGGAACCTTGGAGTGCATGATGACAGCGTAGAATGTTGGTATGCCTGGTAAACTGGAGGAGTGACAGTTGGAATGAGTGGGTGAGCTTTGAAGATCAGCTCCTGGTGGGGCCATATACTAGCTTGGATTAACTTTGTACCATCTTGAATTGATCCTGTAACCAACATGAATTGATCCTGTAACAACTTAATAAATCTCTACTTGGATCTACCTCGTGACTACCATTATACTTCATTTCAGGTACCTTGTGAGACATTCCCATTGCGGTGCCCTTTTAACCGCATGCGCGCGGCGGCTTTTCCCCTGTGCGCGGCGGTTTTAAAAAACCCGCGTTACATGACAAGCTGAGCTCGTCATGAGCGTACGAGAGGCGTAACTCATGACAAGCTCAGCTCGTCATCAGCGTCGAAGGGGTTAAAAGGCACCTGTCTTTGCAAGGACACCATAGGGAGAATCGTCTTGCTGCCTGCCCGTCCGCCTGCCAGACCACTGAAAAGTATTAATCTGATAGAGGGGCAGCGGCAACCTTCGGCAAAGAAGCGGCACAGCGGTTTGCACCGCCGCGCCAGCACTCAGCTGAAACTTCCTAATAGGGGCCTTAGAAAGATGAAAGAACATGGATATTCTCCTTGCTGCACCTCTGGTGGGCAGGCGTACAGTTCAGCTGCATTTACATGTTTTACATGCATGGGTTGCCGTGTGGAAACGCTGAAGTTGCACCATGGAACGCCTTCTTGCTGAGGAGTATTGCAAGGCAGTGATTTGCGCTGCATTATACTACACTTGCACCCACGGGTGGCGCTATGATCTTATCGGCACTATGTTTCACTTAAAACTTTGAAGATTCATAACTCTGGTTCTACAGATTGGATTCAATATGTTTTGTCGTCAAATTACTTATTCAATTTTTCCTATTTTTCAAGTTGGTGTGGGATTTCCCATCGGTTGTGTTTTCACTTCATTTTTGTTTATGTGCTGCATACATACTTAACACACTGCCTCTAAGTTAAGCCTGACTGCTTTTGACCAAGTTACCAGATGGTTAAGCACATATTAATTTAGTGACTTATGTGCTTCACCCTGACAAGGATTGTGATTGTTGCTTGATTAGTGTTTCAAGGGGGGAGAGTACTCATGACTTAACCGGATGCCCTTCTTTGTGGAGGGTATTTAAATTGCATACTGCTGGACACATCGGACAGATCTCCGACAAGGCTGAAGACTCTATCACAAGCCTCAAAACATATGAACGCAATCATCAATGACTGTAGGCTGGTGGATGTTTGGAGACAGAGGTCTCCATGCCTACAAGAAAGCAACTATAACTCTGCAACTCGTGGTCAAGGCTAGATTTTCTGGCTTGGATGCTGGATATGGGACTTTGGGTCACCGAAGTCCACCACAAAGCATGCACTTTGTTGGATTACTCCCTGGTAGGGCCGTGCAGACAGATTTGTGGATGGTGCTCTGTGAAGAACTCTGGAGACTCAGTCCAGAGAGGCTCTTCGACCTGGTATTTGCCAATGAAATGCAAATGTAAACAGAGGAATACTTTAAGATTGACCCTTCATTGGGGTCCAGGGTGGGGTTGGTATTCAAAGCAAGAATACAGGGAGCATAAAAAGCTAAAGGGAGTGGTGTCATGTAGTTTCTTTAAACCTATATAGGATTTGCGCGTTTAGACAACATAGACTGGGATTGGTGTCCAGACTGATTCCGGACACCCCGACCGGATATGTGCCTGTATACCAGATAGCTCACAATGCCACTAGAAACCCCTCTTACCAAGGAGAGAATAGGTCTTGGCAACTATCGAACATGACAACTCTGTCCGATCAGGGATCGTGGAAACAGTGCAGTAAGATTTGCTCAGTCACTCGTGCTCACTTTGTCTCAGAGAGATACACTGAATAAACGGTGGGGACTTTTTCAATAAGTATTTATTGAACCAGTGTCATTCTATTTTTTTATTTATTTTATTTAGGGATAGTTCATCAATGCTTGATGCAATAATAAATTACTTTAGCGTCATACGCTTGCACATGATTGAAGGTATAAAAAACATAACCATATACACCTATTGTGTCTTCACTCGTATTTTCCCACAAAATCTTTAATTTCTTATATGCGCCTGATTTAAGAGCATATTTTCTTTCACATTCCCTAATCCTCTCTAGTTTACAGAATAACTGTTGAAAAGTCGGGGTATCCTTAGACCTTCACCTTTGAAGAATCAACGACCGGGCTACCAGAGCCAAAATGTATATCTGTTTTTGTGGAGTGTGGGTTGTGCGCAGTGGAGAGGCTATCATCAGCTAGATTCATGAAAGGAAATTGCGCTCGCAAAGGGCCAGATTCTGAGAATCTGGCCCTTTGCAAGCGCAAACTTTGCATTTGTGATTCATCATCCCAAATGCAAAAATCGCTAATAAAGAATTCGCAAATTTGCGAGGATTAGCATTTAAGGAATCTCTATTAGACATTCCTTAAATGCCATTCATGAAACATTCAAAAATTGTGATTTCGCAATTCAGGACAGCTATTTACCACAAAGTCAAACCTCGTGGTAAATAGCGAAAACTTAGAAAAATGCATTTTAATGCATTTTTCTAAGTAGCATGTTACACACACACATGTCCTTCGGACATGTGTGTGCACAACATCAGTGTAAATTCACATTTCAGGGGTGCTACAGGGTGTCCTTTGGACACCCCTGCACCCTTGAAATCGCATTCCTTATTTGCGATTAGCAAATTGCTAATCGCAAATAAGGAATAACTTCCCATTTATTCCTATGGGCCTTGAATGAATGGGGAGTTATTCCTTATTTGCAAATCGCAAATAAGGAAGCTGTAGGAATCGAAATTTATTTTGCGATTCCTACATGAATCCCGTTTTGCAAGTCCTTAATAGCGATTTCTTATGAATCGCTATTAAAGACTGGCAAAACGGGTCTTTGATGAATCTAGTTCTAAGTCAGGAGAATATCCTAGAACCACTGTTGGGGTATCTAACCCCTGCGGTACTTTTAAAATATCGAAACAGGACTGATTAATCATTCCCCAGAATCTATTTAACTTCGGACACTCACAGATGATATGTGTCCACTTCCCTCCTCCCTCCATATTGCAATGGAAGCAGTTTGCAGAGATCTGAAGGTTTATTTTATGCAGAAAATCTGGTGTTCGATAAAGCAGCCACTTAGAGTAATATTGCATTTGTTTTAAATTGGCCGCTTTCAGCAAAGAGCTGCTAAACCTATTTATCTCACTCCATGCTGTGGTAGAGATCTGCACCCCTTCTCTTTGCTTTCTGATATAATTTAAATACCGCTCGGAAGAGGGAGGCCAGCCACTTATCGATACATGGTATTTAGGATCTAATAGCTGCCCTTCTAGTTCACTGGCCTCATCATTATGCATAGAATTAAGGGGCATATTACCAAGGGCCTTATCGCCGCTTTAGCGGGAATTTTTCCCGCTAAAGCGGCGATAATTTTATCGCCCTATTACCTAGCTGTCGCTAACACCAGTTAGCGACAGCTAAGAGGCGATAGCGGGCATTTAGGGGCCCACTTTGCATGTCAGCGATAATTATCGCTAATGACATGCAAAGTGGGCGTGCCAAGATGTTAGCGACTGAAAAGAGTCGCTAACATCGCTATCCCCTATTACCAACTTTTGGAAATAATCGCGCTAAGCGCGATTATCTCCAAAAGCTAACACCTGCCCTGAGCAGTTCTTAGCCATGTTATCCAATGGTAGGTGAATAACATGGCTAAGAGCATTTGCTAGCTAATGCATGAATATCGCTGACTTTTCAGCGATGTTCATGCATTTCGGCCGATTTTTATCGCTTAGGAGATAAACCTTGATAATGTCAAGGCTCCTAATCGATAAAAATCATCGGAGCGCGGCGTTATAATTTTGCCCGCTAACCAAGCTTAGCGATAATTATCGCTATAGCTTGGTAATATGCCCCTAAGTTCCTGTAAGAAGTGTACACCGCTCTATTTCTTTCCAAGTTTTCCAATCCCCAAATAAAGTCCCATATATTACAAAAGGCCTGACTTCTCCAATTAGCTATCACCGCAGGATCTAGCAAGGGGTCCTGACCAATTTGTACATCAGAGAGGAGGGTTTCTCCATTTATTTTACAGATCGTATAATGACCGAAAAGCAGTTTTTTTGCTTAATTTTCCATTGTAGAGTTTTTGCATCTGACTTTTTGGGGAGTTTTTATTAAACCCATAAAATCTTTAATTAGATTTTCTTCATTAATTAGATCTAAAACACAATTATCATATCTATTTATATTTAAGACCTTCATTGTTCTGTATGTGGTATGTGCAAAGTTCGCAAAGTAGTATTCTTTCAGGTCAGGGAGAGGTAGTCCCCTTCTGAAGCAATGGATATAGCGCACAGCCTCGTTATTGAGAATTCAATTTAATGGTTAATCCATGAGGTATTAATGATTAAATGGGTGCACCCTGGGGTGACGTTTCCAACCCGGAACGTCTTTAAACTAAACTAAATATTTGTGCAGAGTAGTATCTCTGTTTTAGATTTGTTTATTTTATATCCCCCCCAAATGGATTGAAATTCCTGAAATATATTAAATATTTGATTTTAGACCTTAATGCTAGGTCTTAAAGAGCGGGCAATATTGTCAGCATAAAGATTGATGTTTGTCATATCAGGCATTGGAGATGTTAAACTGCTGATTGAACGGATGGATATGGCAAGGGGCTCTATAAAACACGGAAAAAGTAGAGGAGATAGAGGGCAGCCCTGTCTTGTCCCTCTAACTAGTCTGCAAATGGCAACCTTATTGGCATTTACAAATATTTGAGCCTCATAGAATTTATAAATTACAGCAATCAGCATAGAGGTAATCCGAATTCTGCCAATATATAGAACAGACTTTCACAGCATACAAGGTCAAAAGCCTTTTCGGCGTCTACTAGCATAATTGAGTCTGGGTTTTATTTTGAATAAAGTAATCCAAGGCCTCTCCTAAAAACGTGGTGTTAAAAAGCTTTCAATCTCCCTCTTGATTTTCTTGCACCAATCTTCTTCTTCTGGGTGTGTTCTATTAAATGTCCACTTAGGGGTGTTTTTGTCCCTCCCAAGTCTGGACAGTTCAAGTTTTACTAAAGCATGGCTGTTTTGTATATAGGTACAATCAACCATATTTAAACTCCTAGAGATTATAAAATAGTCCAGCCTGGCAGCAGATTTATATTTGACTGAGAAACATGAATACTCTGCCCACATAGGTCACGGCTAATGCGCTCACCACCGGCTATGCCCTCCAGGAGAAGTCGATGACGCTAAGATCATGGCGGTTATGACAGGCTCTTTGTTGGAATGAAGTACAGTCTCCTTGTACTTCTATAAGGCTTTGTTTATGTGCAGCAAGCGGGAGACAGGAAAAAAATGTGGCAGCATAAATAAAGCTTTGGGACAGGTTCTGGCTGCACAGGGCTGCCTGTAATAGCGCCCGCTTCACTACCTGGAGTGGTCCTGATCACAATAACAACCCACCGATCAGATTGGGGACCCAAGGGAATATTTAAAGACCTCAGCTCTGGGAACATTCCCGAACAGTATACAACAAAAAAAGGGTTCCAGAGGGTCTAAAGGCACAGTGAGTCAACCGTGCAAGTAACCAGAAAGCACAGGAACCTACCAACTAACTGAGAAAGGTGGTAAACAAAGACACCCTGGTAGATGGTCTAAGGTACCCATCAGTCACCACTCGGAACCGCCCTTCATCATTTGTGATTCCTTTTTAGGCCATATACCCAGATGTACTATTCTCAGGAACAAAGGTGACCAGGATGGTAAAATGGTCCCTTTGACTGAAATAGAGGGTCGTATGGTCTTACACTTCCTTGAAGAGGTAAGTGGCAAGTCGTACAGTGACTAACCGAACAGAGGACAGGACTGCACTACACTGAGAGCTGAGCTCCTAACAGCGCTATTTTATTTGCTTTTTGGGAATTCGGCGCCAGATGTCACTGATTGTTAAGAGGTGTGTGGTATAAAAGTAGTTCAACGGAGGGAGCAAAGAAATCAAAGATAAAGACATTTGAAGCATGCACACATTTAAGCAAAAGCCTCTAACTGTCAATCCTCTCCTGGCCGGTCAATCTACCCCTGCTCGAAAGCTATGAAAGAAGGGTGGGTTAGAGAAGATAGCGGAGACCTCTCACCCCTCACGTAACGCACAAATAAAGGATGGATCTTAAGGTGCAACAGCTGCCGGAAGCCGGAAGGCTGCAGGCCACTGACTCTCTACCAGATACAGAAAACGGTGAAAATGGTGATGTTAATGTGAACAATGTAACGAAAACACCACAGATGGCGAGCTCCTCTAGGAGTTTGGGAAGAACCGATGAGTCTAACAGCAATAAGGAGGTTGGCGATCTCAATTGGATGTCCATATCTGGCCCTGCTGTACCCTTTTCCACCCCTACCTGCTGTAAACAATATCCTTTGTTCTCAAAATTCCATATGGTTGTAGCAGCTGCCAACACTGTCAACATTGTCAATCAAGCACCAAGGGGCATATTACCAACCAATAGAGATAATTTTTGTCTCTAACTTGTTTAGAGACAAAAATTATCGCCGCACATCGGCGATTTTTATCGCAGATAAACCTTGCTATTAGCAAGGTTTATCGCAAATGCGATAAAAAACGGCCGCAATGCATGAATATCGCTGAAAAGTCAGCGATATTCATGCATTATCGAGCAAATGCTCTTAGCCATGTTATCCACCTCCCATTGGTTAACATGGCTAAGAACTGCTCAGGGCAGGTGTTAGCTTTTGGAGATATTCGCGCTTAGCGCGAATATCTCCAAAAGTTGGTAATAGGAGATAGCAATGTTAGCGACTGTTTCCAGTCGCTAACATCTTGGCACGCCCACTTTGCATGTCATTAGTGATAAATATCACTGACATGCAAAGCGGGGCCCAAGATGGTCGCTATCTCCTATTAGCTGTTGCTAACTGGTGTTAGCGACAGCTTGGTAATAGAGAGATAATTTTATCTCCGCTTTCTTGGCTTTTAAAGCCAAAAAAGCGGAGATAAACCCCCTTGATAATATGCCCCCAAGTTCCATGATAAAATTAGCTACAACAGTCTCAGCACAGCAGGTAGTAAGGCCAAAATAGACAGCAACGGACATGCAATTTGGTGAATTTTACAAACACAAAGCACAGGGGTTTGGGGCTATAGACAATTGCACTTATCCACTAGTGTCACGTTTTTTCTAAACGATTTGATGCTAAGAACTGGAGATCCAAAACCCCTCGATCTCCCTAAGACTAACAAGTCTCAAACAAACATAATCCTCATATGTCCAGCACTCTTTAACAAAGTAATGATGATCTTTAGCTCTTCAGCAAAGTCATAAATGTTTATAGTAAACAATGTTATTTCAAATTATTCCATTATTATAATAATTGAGTCCAGATGAATGATGAATCTTCAGTGGAATAGTGGTAAATTCTTTATTTATTTCAAAAAAAGGTTCTTTCTTCATAAAAACAGACTGTAGCCGATGCCTACGCGTTTCGTCCGACAAGGACTTCTTCAGGGCTACAAATGATACATATATACATTATTTACACATTGCACATATTACATAATCAACACAATTCATCTTAAAAAACAATATTTACAAACTTTTTACATGATTCTCAACTGCCCCATAATTAATTTACACCATTTACAATTCCACTGAAGCATTTCCTCTCTGACTATTTTCAGGCTCAAACTTTTTCTACAATCAGTAAATATTATACACTTAATATTTGTTTTCATCTGAATGATTGACTCTAGAGTTTTTATGTGGTCTGGTGGGTTTTCACTGTTTGGTCCTATAACACAAAGTAAGGATCTGAGGAGATCAGCCTTCTTTAACTAAGATTGTAAATTTAAACAGTATTCCAAATTCCGAGGGATCAGTACCCTACTACCGCTAGTGTTGGTCCAGTTTTCTATTTTACACAAAGCTTTTACATTTTTATTTTTATACATAAGGTCATCTACAACCCAGCTATTATCGAAAAATATATATATGCTAGTTCTTACCACTTAAATAGCTATCTTGATTCCTTTATATGCTTGGGTGAAGATTTTACTGGTTCTTCTTTTGTGTAGCTTATTGTTTAAATAAGTTACTTCTTTAGTGCTGTTAGCGAGATCCTATGCCATAGGTCTCTATGGAAAAGAAGAGGTTGTACAGATTGTATAAGTACACGCCCTCTAAAAAAATATTTTTTTAGTATATACAAAATTGTCATCATTTAGGAATTCTATTGTGCACAAGGAAAAGCTGTTTTATAATTCATGAGTATTTTCCTACCTTATGCATGTAGAATGATATTTCTCCTAATATACATCACTTTAGTTTTTGTTGTTGTAGGATCTGTAGTACGCTGGGTTTTTATATGTCCAACATACTGCAAAAGTAAGGTGAATATATATATATATATATCATTTTCGTATATTTATCTCTGGCATGAGACTAATACTTGTATAAGAAAAAGGGACCAGATTCTATCTATCTTATCAATGTGTTATGTCATCAACCTATTATAACACGGAAGAAAATAGAGCCAAATTGTTGTCTAATTATTTTGTCTAATAGGTTGATGGCATAACATTTTGAAAAATTAGACCAAAATTTGGCTCTATTTTCTTCCGTGTTATAATAGGTTGATGATATAACACATTGATAAGATAGATAGAATCTGGTCCCTTTTTCTTAGCCAAGAGGACACTCTCATTCAACATGTTTCAGCAGTGAGCAGGTAGTAGTCATATTTCATCAGCAAGTACGGGCCAAAGAGGGGTGGCAATTTTTTTAAACAATTTTTTTCTTTTCAGATTACATATTCCCTGAAAGCTAAAGAGGGTTGATGGGGATTAGGAACTGGCTCAATTAATAATATCAGGCTGACCATAGCCACGATTTACACCCCATTAGAGGATAAACCTGCATCTCTTTTGGATTTGTATCAGGCACTGTTGCTAATCCCGGTATGGAGGGGGACTTTAATTATCTACAGAATCCCGCTCTGGATTCATCTTCCGGGGTAAGAAAACAAAACAAGCCGCGCACAGAAAGAGGCATTAACTGAATATGTGGAACATTTTAAGTGGTCAGACCACTGCGAGCTGGAGTGTCTGCGTGCAGGAACCACAGCGTCTCGCATCAGTGTGTCAGCATGGAAGTCCTTTTTCTCCTCTCCCTGCCTCAGCAAAGATATGGTGTTTTTATACCTAAAGTGGTACCCTCAGGGGATCTACCTTGCTGTGTCATGTGGGACTAGGATGACGGAAGGAATGACCCTTATACATAGTTATAATGCAGGAGATGGTAGTCTGATGAGATTCCAAGAATCCTCATGCATAATGAATGAGGCTAGTTTTTGGAGAAAGCCCCACGTCCTGTAAGCAGTACTGTAACTAGATGAAAGGTCAGTACCAAGAACCGTTATGTAGTGTAATGGCAGCGGAAATAAAGGTGAAAGGTTTGGTGCCTACCTGAGCCTATATTGAGGAACCTGTATGTAACTGAACACCCTCTCCTCATCCAAAAGACTCTGTGTAGGCATCTAGCACTGGAGGAGGAACGAACAACATCGGTAAAGTCCTTAGGCAACCCCCAGAGGGGCCAGGTTCAGTTACAGATAAGGGAAAAGATTCCGGGATCAGCATGCAAGGGACAGGGAGTAACATAACATAACAAAACATAACATAACATAACATAACATGGAAAAGGCAGAGACCTGGGAGAGCTTTGTCTTCCAAGATAGCATGCCATTGGGCAGTTAATAGTATAATTTAGATATCCGAGGAGAAAGGCATAAATTAACAGGATACGTACCGGAAAATTCAGATTTGCCATTTTACTGCACTCAGCTCTATTCTTTAAGAGGTAACCTTCCAACGCAGCCACTGGCTGAACATTTAGATAGCACAGCCTTGGGCTGGTTGACAGATGCCCATCGCCATTTCCAGGCAGAACCTTTCACCCTGGATGTGCCCCGAGCAGTGATTGGCAGGCTCCCCACCTAAAGAACGCCGGTTCGGACAGTGTACTGGCCGGAATCTATGACAAATATGCTACTTTTTTGGTGCCCCACCTGAAGAGCCAAGACAGAAGTGAATAATACTGCCCGGCACCTACTACCGCCTACTATGTGAGAGGCTATTCTAGTCACCCTCTTAAAGCCAGGAAAACATAAAGACAAGTAGTGGCAACATCCTGGCCAAACTGATTGCCAATGGACGCAGCTTACTGCTCACAGATCTAGTCCAACTCAACCAATCCGATTTGATCCCGGATCCCTCGATGGCCGTAATCTGCAAACTCTTTTGACTCCTGAAGTACCTTGACGCAAGCCTTGATGCTGTCTCAGTTTTTAATGATGTGACACAGACGGGAAACGACCTTAACAACGCGGTCAATACACCGCAATACATTTACATCACTGCTTTTACAACGCTCCAGACTAAGGAATAGTGCGATTTACTATTCCAACACCTTCCCTACTGTATGTAGGCTGGAGTTGGAATAGTAAATCATATTATTCCCAAATCCAGAGCCCTACAGCGCAAGTGCTTGTAACGACTTGCGTTGTAAAAACAGCGATGTAATGTACCGCGATCTGAATGATCGCGTTGTAACATCATACATCCAACGCAGACATTCAACTCTGTGAAATGGCATTACCTAGTCTGTATTATAGTGAGAGGTCACAGCAGACAGTACAAGAGGCTGACTAATCCAGATTGTAACCAAATTGTAGTTTATTGCTACAATCAGACCCACAACCTCTGGAGTGTCTGGTCAGCCTACAATCCACAGGCATCAGTCATTAACAATAAATTCCATTAGCTAGACTTTGCCACCTCTGTTCGAAATATGCCATCCTCTGTACGAGCATGCACACTCTCATCTCACTCTAAGCCAGAGTTCTTCAAACTTTTGTAGGTTGAGCCCCCCAGCTGATTTTTTTTAAATGTTATCCCCCCCACCACCTGACAGAAATTTCTGGAATCTCCTACACCACATAATCGACCGCCACCCTCATATCCAGGGCCATATCCTGCAAAAAATGTCCCACACAATAAGTGTGTTTAGTTAACCGCAGGTTTATGAGTGGGTGTTGTTAAATAAAAGAGGTGCATTACACAGCTCAAAACTCAATCTTCCAGCAGGTACACTAGTCACCAGACCCTGGTGAACCACACCTGAATATCAGTGATGCCGCTTTTATTGTTGCCTACAAAATGCTGGATATACAAGGAACTTTGCAGTGTCAGCCCCAGTAACAAACCCGCCCCCACCTTTCCAGCCTCCCTTGGAAATGCCTGATACCTGGTGCGGCCAGTCAGCCTTCCTACCACCCTCCAATGGTGCCCCTCATCTTCGCATAGACCGTCCCTCATGTGTATTTGATTTCTTTTATAGTGCTACTCTTCCCAAGTATGTACTGCAGGGTGTCGGAGTGCTTTACATCACACACATATTATATAAAGACAATGACTCATATAAATACGAAAGTCAATGTTCTGAAGATAATGGGGCTACAAGGTGTAATCATTCTTTCATCCATCATTCAGTCTTTCACCATTCATTCATTTCACCATGTCCTTCCATCTGTGTGCCCATCAATGGCCACACGTATTCAACCATTTGCAAACCTATCCATCATATATCCTTCAATCCATCATTTCACTCATCCATCCCTCCATCCACCGTTTCACCCAATCCATCCATACACTTGTCCATCCATCCAGCCATTTACCCTTTCACCCACCTAGCCATTCTTTCACTTACACTTCCATCCACCCAGTCACTCATCCTTCCACCCATTCACCCTTTCAGTCATCCATCCATCCTCCCTTTCTCTCTCCATCCCCCTTTCTCTTAGCCATCCATCCAGCCTTCCATCCATCCACCCATCTGCTCATCCACTCATGAATCCATCCATTGACCCTATCACTCATCCATCCTCTCTCATCCATCCTTCCTCTCATCCGTCCATTCTTTCACTCCTTCACTCATCTACCCATCCTTTGTCCATCTACCCTCCCTTTCACTCACTCATCTATCCTTACATCCGCCCTTTCATTCATCCGTCCACCCACCCTTTCACTTATCAATCCATCCATCATTTCACTCATCCGTCCACCCATTCACTCGCACATCATCCACCCTTCCACCCATACATCCATCTATTTACCTTTTCTCTCATCCATCCTCCCACTCACCCATCCATCCTTTCTCTCATTATCCATCCATTTACCCTTTCATTCACCCTTCACTAATTCTCTCCGCCATCCACCCATCCCTTCACTTACTCACTCACCCACTATTTCACATTAATTATGAGCTGAACTTTCGTCTGCTGGTCTGAGGGCTTAGTTTTCTCTGTAACTAAAAACGTTCAGGTGTTTTTCAAACACCTCCAGGATACTAGCACCAGCCTTTGCCTCACGTACCTCCCAAAAGCACTTTTCGAAGTAGTGCATTAACTGTCCTGATCCTGAGGTCACTGTAAACAATTGCCTGAAAGTACTTAACTTCCATGAAAGTAGTCATGACACAGAACATCCCTTTGGAAACACCGTGTCCCCATGTTCCAGCCCTTCAACTACACCTGCTGAGAGAACCAGAACAAGGTAAAGGTGGAATGTATGCTGCACCTGGCTGTTTCAGCAGCAGCAGCAGCTTCACTGCATCCCCACTACCCGAGGCAGGTTCATGTATTCCACTCTTCAGTTTTGCTGGCAGATATACTCAGGCTTCAGGCCATGATAGGTTGTCAGTCAGCCTGTATGGACACTGTCTGCTTTTGACCACCACCTTAAGGGGTGAAATGATTAGCTAACTCAATAAGCAGACATCAAAATGTCCTTCAGCAAACCTTTGGCCATTTGCTTCCTCATTTTCTTTCTAACTGTATCTTGCAAATCCTTTGCCCATCTCCGTTTTCCACCCCAATACTTTCATGAACACACTTTAGAAGTTAGCTAAACTCCAATGCTTCCCATTCCTATCCAGCAAATGGAACAGTCCCCACCTACATTGTACACCCAGACTAAGCAGTTTAACTTCACTAAGCCAGGGGCACAAAACAGGCCCCTGCAACTCCTGTGGCGCAAGGGGTCCCTCATCTATTTAGGTGGCGCCCCATTCAGCAAAAGACCAATAAGCATATGTGGAACTCTGGGGCCTCTCAATACATTCTGCAGAGGGGGGGCATCTTTTTGTGTTATGCCACTTCACCAAGCACTTAGAAACGGGACACAGTAATTTCAGCTGCAGTGCGAGGCAAGGAGTCTCCTCTGCCATGAAACGGAACACAAAGTAAACGACAGTCCATTGTAGATTGTCTGTTCGTTGTTTTCAGTTTTCATAGCAGAGGAGACTCCCTGTCTCCCACTGCAGCTGAACCATTTCAGCTCTAGCAATTAACCTATTCCCGGGAAGGTTAGCTCTTCCCAGAAGGAAGGCAAAGTTTCCCTTGAAATTAAAAAAGTATGGGGATGTCGTGACCCACCCATTTCCGCTCCAACCCTCCGTGACCGCCGAACCCCCTCCATGCCCCCCTACTCCCCTCCCCCACGGACTTCGAAAACTGGGCAGAACTAAAGTATATTGGGGCACAATTCTATTACAAAAGCCCATTCCACTTACCTCTTGGTGACCTTCCAAGGTGTCAAGAGACCAGAAAACTCGCGGCAGTAAAACCAGGAAAGCCTCGACAGCACACAAAGAAGAATCAAGGCAGAAAAGGCAGCATGCACGAAACAAACAGCAGGAATGAAGAAACAAGTAGGTGTATGCAGGAGTTATTTGCAAGCAAATTTCGCAGCACTTCTTGCCATCTATGCTGCTGCCTCCTCATTGGTTGAACGTCATTGGTGACGTTCCTATGTGTTGATTGGGATGCTGTACGGAGCTGTCCAATCTAAAATCCCCATTTGAAATGGGTAAAGAAATACCAGAAGCAAAACGACTTGCGATGTGGGAAACAATGTAAGCATTTGGGTGGAGTGCGCGCCCCCCCTGAGATGGCGTCGCTCCCCCTCAGGGGGGTGCGCCCCACAAATTGAAGAACACTGCTCTAAGCAGATCACATGACACTATGAGGCCTATTTTGATGTCGGTCAGTAAGCCTCCTATCCTTTCTGACCAGCATCCATGGTTTCACTTACAAATGCCTAATTACATTCTACCTACAAGGGATTTAGTTTGTAAAGAACTAATATTTGTTAAGAATTACTTAAGGGGTAAGTCCTACAAGAACAAACACCAAAGTGTCATTAGACAACACCACTAAATGTAGATTGCGAGCACAGACAACACGGGAAATCCTATTTGTATGAAAATATATTCATTCATTTTTCATTTTCAATCTTTATTTCGACCATTTGGCCATAAAAGATAAACAATAAAACATGTACAATCATAGTAAATCCACAGTATAATCAATCAGTGCACACTTAAGCAATAAAACCTTGGAAATACGTATTACTAAGGGTGTCTAAAACTATGAATCTAAAATTAAGATTAAGAGGGAGCCTGCGTCTTTAAAATACGGTTGCGGGTGTGCCAAGCATTGATAAGAAATTTTGCCAGTGCAAACACAGTGGGGCCTGTAACATCAGATTTTAAGATCCTATACATTGGGGCATACTCCCTACAACCCATGTTTCTAATCAATGGAAGGAGCCAGTATTTCCTCGCGACCTTGTAAGCTGGGCAAAAGAGGACCACATGTAAATCAGTTTCCTCCGCGGCATCACAGACCGGGCACTGCTTGGTGGTGGGAGGCGATGACCAGGAGCTGGTAAAAGATCGAATAGGCAATGTGCCATATCTCCATTGGAGAAACAGCTTCCTGGCCAACACGGGGGAAATGGCATCTAAAACCCCCTCAAACCTATATAAGTCCTTAATTTGTACAAATACAGAGGATAGTGACCCTTCGCCCTGACTATCTAGGGCCCTAGCCAATTTTAGTTCATGGTATGCATTGGCCAGGGATCTCTTAGAAATGGTTAGTACGGCATTAGCAGGGTCAGTCCATAGGTCAGAGAACCCCATTTCCATACAAGTATTTTGGATGTATTTAATCCAGGGGATCCGAAGCGCTTTCGGATGGGTCAATAGCTCCATCAATTCCGCCCTATAGGCTGCAAGATCGTTGCTACTCCACAGCCTACGCCAGAAGGCTATGGGTCTCAAACCTATTTCATCAGCTATTGGTCGTAGACCCAGATCCAACCTCAGGGGGAAGAGCGGGGTGCTGGGCGGAAGTGCCACTATCTGTCTGATGAAATTATTCTCCGTTAAGGTCAGACTACGACAGGGTGTGTGTCCCCACAATTCCGCCCCATACATGGTTGCTCCCCTAGCCTGCACCCTGTAAATCTGGATAAGCGACCCCAGCGGACGGTATGAGGAGCCATTCATTATCCGTGCGATACCCCCTGTTGTTTGTACCAATTTAAGGTTCGCCCTGCTCTGGTGAGATCCCCAAGACATGGTTTCATTGAGAGTCACACCAAGGTATTCGAAGGTGGAGACTCTCTCAAGCCGTGCGTCTCCCAATAGCGGGCTTGGTCGCAGTTTTTGGCTTGGGTTCAAAACCATGAACTTCGTCTTGGCCGCGTTAATTTCTAACCCCCTGTCAGTGCAGAAGGCCACAAATGAATCTAAGATCCTCTGTAACCCCATGGGGGTTTTAGACAGCAGCAGGGTGTCATCTGCAAACATAATTGCAGGCACCCTGCTGCCGATCAGTTTGGGTGCGTCCGTATAATCGGTGGCATTCAGGTGGGCGATTACCCCGTTGACGAAGAGGCAAAACAGGCTAGGTGCCAACACGCAACCCTGCCTTACCCCCCGGCCAACGGGGAATCTATCCGTAAGTGCCCCGGACCTTCCGCACCTCACTCGAGCATAGTTGTTATGGTGTAATCTCTGTAAGATTAGCAGGATGTCCGGGGGAACGCCCATCTCTGCCAGAACGCTCCAGAGTTTCCCTCTGGGCACCAGGTCGAAGGCGGCCCGTAAATCCACAAAAATTGTGTAGAGACTGCCGCCCTCGAGCAGTGCTGCCCTCCAATAGATGATGTTTAATCTAAAGACCTGGTCCACTGTGTAAACTCCCTTCCTAAATCCCGCCTGGTAGGGGCTGAGGACACCCACCTCTTCCGCCCAGTCCTGGAGCCGATTCAGCAATACCCTTCCAAACAGTTTCTGTGCTACATCAATTAAACTGATGGGTCTGTAGTTGGCTGGGAGGAGAGGCGAGCCCTTTTTAAATATGGGCACCACCTCCGCCCCCAGCCAAGTACTAGGGATTTCCATGCCGCCAAGAACTCCGTTAAACAGAGCGGCAAGGTAGGAGGCCCAAACGATGGGCTCCTGTTTAAACAGGTCTCCGGGTAGGCCATCCAATCCTGGCGCCTTTCCCGCGGCGAGTCCTGCTATAGCTGCAGTAACCTCGCCCAGAGTTATTGGATCCCCCTCATAATCTGGCCAGCCAACCCCAGTCTCAGTGGTAGATTCTCCCGGCTCAGAGCAGTAGAGGGACTGAAAATGTGCCTGCCACACCTCTGATGCGATGTTTGGCTCAATTGCCGACTGAAGCTTTTCCGACCCCCCACTCGCTATCCTCCAAAACAGTCAATGGTCTTTAATCGCTAGGGCCTTGGTAAGTTCTTCCCATTGATTTTCCTCCCATTCAGCTTTAGCGTGGGCAACAAGGTTTTTATAGGCCCGTCTACTTTCTTTTAGCTTATCCCCCCCTAGCCCCTCCTTGATAGATCTAAGGAGTTCCCCCTTTGCCCTTCTACAGGCTGTGTTGTACCATGAGGATTTGCATTGCCCCGCCCTATTTAGAGACCGTGTATTACTAAAGAGGTTAGGGGCAACAGCTTTTATGAGGTCCTCGTGAGCCTTATATAATTTAGCCTGAGAGTCTTTATTATTCACCCCAGTATCCAAGTCCCCCACAGTCTCCAAGACGGGAATTATCCCTTCATAGAGCCTAGGAAGTTTCTCCTTGCTAGCGACCAGGTGTTCCCACCTGATTCTTCTCCTGCTGTTTACCAGGAGAAGTTCAGGTTTGCTCCCCTCCAAGGACGTCGTGGGAGTCTGGAGACCAGGATGAACGAGATCAAGCTCAAGTGCATTATGGTCACTATCCAACCTTTCCGTTACCCTGAAGTCCCGGATGGTTGGCCACTTCACCATTTGGACCAAGACATAATCCAAGCGAGATTCTCTTCCCACTCTATTATAGGTGGTTCTGCTGGGTATGTCAGATCTCATTCGCCCATTACAGGCTCTAATTCCAAACTTTAGGGTGAGGGCTGTGATTTGTAATGCCAGGGGAGTCCATGCCTTCGGGGGGGGAGCTTCTACCGGGGGCACTGACCATCTAGCCTCTTCTTCCATTGGGAACCCCTCCAAGAGACCTGGCAATGGCTCGAAGTGAGAGTTAAAATCCCCTCCCACCACATAGGATAAGTCACTTGATAGCTCAGATAGATAGTTTGTGAGTTCATCTATGGTAGGTGATTCCTTGGCAATTCCAGCTGGCCTAGAATAGATGTTAATTAGGACAAGTTTAACTTGATTTGGCCAGGATAGTAAAACCACAAGAATATCATCAGAGGCGGCCGGTAGCCGTTTTGCCTCACAGCCTAGGTGAGATGCAACCCAGGTTGTGAGCCCGCCTGACGGACGACCTTTGCCCTCCCATCTAGCTGGAATGAAAAATGACTAGTAGCCTTGGTGCCCACAGTCTTTTCTTGCCCAGGTTTCTTGAAACATACAAATATCTCCAGTTTCAATGTAATTTACCCAGTCATGGTCATCCAGTTTGTTAGCTAGTCCGGCAACATTCCACCAGATCAATCTCAAGTGTTCAGAAGTGTCAATTGTCGTGCAGGAAGAGTGGGACGAGACGGTTTCAGATGTTAGAACAGTCGGTACATCAGGAACATTGCCAACAATAAGGCCAGATGGTTCGGGGGGGCTATAAGAGCCATTGTCCAGAGTCACGGGGTTGTTAATGGGTAGTCAGTCGACCCCGTCCAGACCGTTCAAGCAGTTAAAGCGGTTATAATGGAAGTAGGGTGTATCAGGTAGCTGAGATTTTGGGCGTTGGACATAGTCTTTGTATCTGTGTCTTCGTTCCACCCTTGTCCACTCCCAATGCGGCAGATCGTAATGCATGGGAATAGGAGGAAAGAAAAAGGATACTGGCAGGGTCTGTATGGTAGAATCCAAGGAACGGTTCACCCCTTCACAGATATGTAATACAGTACCTGGATCTTTAAAAGTTACCAAAATACAATCCCCTATTATTGTTTTTCTCGTCTTCCCCAGCCAAGGCACCCTTCTGACCATAATGATCTTGTTATTAAATTGTGGTGGTAGGGGACGGTTCCAATTCAACCATTTAATGACTTTTTTCTTCAGGGATTGGAACTCTTCGTTTTCTCCTCTATGTAGTTGGGGAGCCCCTGCTAAAACCACCGTTAGCCTGTTGGCTTCTGGGGGCAAATCTGGTCTCCGTGGTCTTTGGGCAGGCCGGGCCGGGGAAGGAGGGGAAGTATTGACAGCTTGGAGAAGCCCAGGGTTGGTCCCTGTCTGTGTACTATGGGGGGCAGGGTTTATTATCAATGGAGGCATGTTGGTTAGGGTGTTTCGGGGGGCCGGAACTGAGATAGCCATAAGTGGCTGCAGAGGGGGGGCAGAAAAAACGCCCTGTGGGGGTACTTTGGTGGTACCCTGTGAGACTCCTGTGTTAGGTATGGTGCCCATAGTAGGGCTTGGCCCCACATTTTTAGATTGCTTACTAACTAAGGTGTTCAAGGTAGTAAGAGATGCCTCTAGAATGGTAAGCCTGATCTCGACTTTTTTCAAGCTTTCACTAATGGGCTGCAAAAGTGAGCGAAGTAGAAATTCTATATTTCCTGAAGGTGTAAGAGAGGGGGCTGTATTGGACGAATTGGCCACTGGGTCACCATTAGTGGCAGCAGTGATAACGCTTGACTCCTTAGGGGAGATAACAATATGCGCCTTATCTCTGTCCCTGTCCCTGCCAGGGGGGAGTACGGAGTCATGTTTTTTCCCAAAATCTAAGTGGGATAGTTTGGTTTTCCCCTGCCCCCCCCTTGTTTTCCTTCTGCGTTTGCTAGGTGGAGGCCGATACAGGTCCAGCACGACGCTTTGCTTTGGCTTACTTTGCTTACTTTTATTCAGCGGGGGGGTTTGGGTGACCAAGTCAACTGCCATGTTGGATATGAAGGATGGGATGGTCAGTGTGTTCTTTTCAGTCAGTGTACCAGGGGCAGTTGGGGTTTCCCGTAATAGTAGGGGAAAATCCTCTTGGGTTGGTAGATTTTGGTTATCGGTAGAGACACCTTCCTCTTGGGAAGGGGGATGCGAAATTATTTCAGTGAAGGGTCTACTTTTCATAAGTTCGATTGACCGACGGCGCTCTTCCCTGCGCCTCTCCAGGGAGCTTTCTTTACCCCCATCTCCTTTGGCTGATTTAAAATAATTATCCAGCGTCCCTGCGTTGCTACCTCCCGCCCTTGATGGGGTTTCACATTGTACCGGTGTGGGCATGGCCGTAATCAGTTCCTCGATTCAACTGGAGTTAAGAAGACTCAGATGGAAGAGAGTGGGCCCAGCCCAGCCTCCTTCGGCCCCGGACGGCCACAGACGGTCCCGCCCTTGTCCCGGGCTTAGCCCGGCGCCCGCCCGCATGCGTCCCGCGATGCGCGTGCCAGGCGAGATCTTATGGGCGATGCTACAGAAGGACGTCAGGAGGTGGGCGTGGGCTGACGGGAAGAGTCACCAGGTGCGGCAGACGCCGTCGGAATCCTGGGACTCGCAGTCCCGCTGTCTCTGCCTCCGTCCGATATGGTGTTCAATCAGCTCCCAGGCCAGTGAATGATGTTTTCGCTCCCAGTTGGCTCCAGCTGCCAAACCTTCAGCCTGCAACTCCGAGCGGCACCCGCGGAGCGGGAGCCGCGAGTCGCGGTAATGAGCACACAGGAGGGGGCGTGGGCTGACGGGAAGAGTCACCAGGTGCGGCAGACGCCGTCAGAATCCTGGGACTCGCAGTCCCGCTGTCTCTGCCTCCGTCCGATATGGTGTTCAATCAGCTCCCAGGCCAGTGAATGATGTTTTCGCTCCCAGTTGGCTCCAGCTGCCAAACCTTCAGCCTGCAACTCCGAGCGGCACAAATATATGTATTTTTATATAGCAGAAATTAAAAAGAGTACAAAAACATTAAACAAATCAGCAATATGTCATGAAAGGAAGTGAAATCAAATTAATCAAGCAATTCATGACAAACATCGTTTCCAACAAAATCAAAAAGCGACAAATATCCTCATGAGAACAAACGTCACTAGAGAACAACAAATTTCTCTGGAATAGATGGCAGAGTCGACGTTTCGGTCTTTGTGGCGTCAGTCCGTCAGACCATCTTCAGGACAGTAGATATTGCTAAAAAGAAGACTCTTCTATACTTAGTCAATCCAGCATAAAGCCTTTGCAAGGATTTGTGATGCTTGCCTGAACATGGATCTATGGTCAGGACCGTGAATTTATCACTGATACACTACAGAAATACGTGCAATTTAGGAAAGCAGCAGAAACATCCGTTACAACGGGAAGATAAACGTGCTTCAATTCGTTATTTTTTGCTGATATTTTGGGACAAAAACGTAGTGTTGAATCCGGCGTCAGTCACAGAATCAAAACAGCATACACTCTCTTTATCTCAGATTATTGTATCGCCCAAGCTTCCAAGGGTGTATTGGGTCTCCCAAACTATTTACTTCACTAATTACAATCTAGGCGGTTGAAATCCGGCTGGACTCCGATGGGCTCAAGGAGTCCCCCGGCCAGTTGGAACCGGCACATACTCCCAATAGGATGGCGTTTCCGCCTTTGGGATTACAATGTCGGTTTCAACAGGCTTTCTATGCCGGGCGTTCCGAAATGGAAAGCCTGTCGGAAACTGACTTTGGGGGCCCCTATCAGGTCCCCCTCCTCACTGCAGTCTCTGGTGGAGGCCTGTTAATCCCTGCACCGTGTGGCAGGTACCTAGAGGTGCCTGCCACGCATTACGGGGATTAACAGAATCACCTTTTTCTTAATGGGAGCTTGTACTACGGCCGGTTTACGGATATAGCTCAACCTCCCATAGAGAAATGTGAGTATGCGAACCTAACATGTGCGGTCACATTGTAATTGCAGTGTAGGACCATCGACTGGAGGTCAGTCAGTCCCGAGACAGCGACGGTGTCGTTCACAGGTACCTCCAACCGACATCCTAATCAGGCCCAATATCTAAAAAACTCAAGCAAATGTCTGAACAAGATTCTTAGAGACTATACCCCTGTTGGACTTGGGCCTTCTGGCAGGGTCACCCCTGAACTTTTTGCCTTGAAAGTATAGTGATTTCTGGCCTTTGCGCACTTTAGCACTGTGGCGCAGTGTAAAGTGCGCGCGCTCCTTGAGTGCGTGGAGTGAGATAGGCCTGCCCTCCCATAGGAATGCATGGGGAATGTATGGGTCCCTGGTAGTTCCTGATGCGTGGGGAGTGCAGGCTCGAGTTTGGTATGTGTGAACTCGTGGGAGTGAATGCTGCGCAACGGTATGTGTGGCTTGTATGTGTCCAGTGGGGAAGGGCCACTTCTGGACATGGCTGTGTGTGTGCAGTGAGGGTGCTGGAGTGTGATTGGCTGGAGCTGGCTGGCATGCCAGGCTCCAGCAAGTCTGGATGGGTCTGCCCGGTGGTGAGTGTGAGATTAGCATGAGTGATGTGTGGGAGGAGTGTACCTGTGTCCTGGATGGGCTGGGTTTTCCCCACACAATGCTGGCTCCGCCCCCCTGTGGTGTGACTGATGACCCAAGCCCTGCCAGTGAATAGAATGGGTGGTTGGGCCATCAAGAGTGCTCCAGAACCAGCTGCAACTGGTTCTGCCCCCACCCTGCACCTACAGACAAAGGGTTGCTCTGTATAAAAAGAGGCTGTGACCTCTTGAAAAAGGTTCTTGTTTGCTGCTTGAATCTGGCAGGGGCCTGCGGCTGCTTGGGCTCAGGGGAAGGCTTGCCTCCCTGAGCCCTGCCCAGCCCCTGGACTGCTGAGATGCTGGATTGCCAAAGGACTGTGTTGCTTTCTGTGCCTTCCTAGCGCCTGGGAGCGCTGTATTTCTTTCCTATCGCTTGGGAGCGCTTCGTCCTGCTTATAGCGCTGGGAGCGCTGTTTTCATGCCCACAGTGCTTGGGAGCGCTGTTTATCCAAGCCGGTGCCCACCCGGCATTTGCCCCGTTCTGCGAAGGATTCCTGGACCCCCCCCCCCAGCGAGTGCCTACCTCGCTTTGTTTCTTATTTAATTATTGCGCTTGTGAGCGCTTTAAATGACAGAGGCCGGTGCCCACCCGGCATTGTCCGTCCCGATCGAGTGCCCACCTCGATAGATGCTGGCGTGAAGTCTCCCCCCGGGCCGCCGCTCTGCCTAGGGTGACCCGGAAGCAGCTGACAGGCCGGCCTATCGCAGCGCGGCCCCATCCGGAAGTCCCGCCTGCCGCCACCGGCAGGAGAAAGAAGCCGAGTGATGGCCGCCCGGGGCTCCGGTGAGCTGGGGAGAGCCCCGGGCCTGCCAGGAAGCAGCCGCCGGACCGGAAGAAGAGTAATCCGGCTGTAAGTACCGCGGCCCCCCCCGTGCTACGAGGGAGAGCCCCGCACCGAGCAACGAGCCCCGCAGAAGAGGCAGCCCCGCCTCCGCCTTGCAGAGGAGCCGGGAGAGCAGAGCGAAGTCCCCGAAGTACACGCCCGGTGAGTAACGCGGGCTGGGGGGAAGCTCTGGTGACGCTGAGAGGCCCAGGGGGCCTCACCTGCTTCTGAGTCCCTCGAACGGGACTCCCACGTTTAGGGCAATTGTTGTTTCTAGCCTCCCGAGAGAGGCTCCGGGCATTTCTTGGTTCCAGAGTCCCCCGAGGAGGGACTCCAACGCACCGGGCAGTTGCTTCTCTTGAGTCCCCAGAGGGGGGACTCCACAAAAGGCTCTGGGGGCATTTGGTAATTAGGAGCCCCGAGGCTCCGGGCACTTCTTCAGTTTCCGAGCCCAACGAGGCTCCAAGCACACAGTTGTTCTCAAGCCCGGAGAGGCTTAGGGTGCCATTTTATTCTACGAGCCTAGAGAGGCTCTTGAGTGTATTCCTGTTCTCGAGCCAGAGAGGCTCCATCATTTGCATAATTGTGCAGAGCCTGGGAGGCTCCCACATCGTTTTTGGTGCTATTGTTTCTTCCCTAGGGACATACACTGTGGACTTTAGGAGTGAGGCGCACTCCTTCATCCCTGGCCTTTCCCCAGCTGCGCAGCATTTAGTGCCAGCTGCAGCGTTTAGGCCCCCTGTTCTGTCCCTCAGCTGCCCAGCACTTTGTGGGCAGCTGCTACGTTTAGGTCTTGGCGCAGTGGCGCAACCTGGACCCTGGACTTTGATGTAAGTTCATGTTACTGTGATTTCTGCAAAGTGCTCTTTGCTGCACCTCTGAATGTGTTGTTGATACATTATGTGCCCTGTTCCTTACACCGCTGAACGTGTGTTGATGCGTCATGTGTTCCTTACACCGCTGAATGTAGGTTCTGCATCATGTGTTTTGTCCCCAGGTCTATGCCCCTATGTGTATTGTGATACTGAGGTGGTTGTTCTTGCTAGTGCAGGTGGTGCTAGTAAGGTCCTGGTTCCCTGCGTGACCTGTTCCTAGGGTGGTTAGGATTGCGTAGGGGGGACTTACCAGTTACCAGTGGGTACTGGTTTTGTGCTTTATGTCCTATTTTGTGTTACAGTGATCTTCTGTTATAAGTGATCCCAAGGGCTTGATGCTAAGCTTGCCCCCTGACCAGAGTCCCAGGACCAGTGGACTCTATGGTGCCTTCCCTGCCAAATTGATGGGACTTGTCTGATCTCCCTGGGCCCTCGCTGAAGTGTGCCTCGCTCGTTCCCCTCGGCAGCTCGTGCCGGCAGCCCGTCCAAGCCTCGAGCAGCGCCGCTCTCCTCTGAGCCGCGCCGCTTCGCTGGGTCGCCCGCATCCTGCCTCCCCCTCCTCTTCTGAGCCGCACACATTGGTCGCCCCAGAGAAACGCTTGTACCGTGCCGGCAGCCCGTCCAAGCCTCGAGCAGCGCCGCTCTCCCCTGAGCCGCGCCGCTTCGCTGGGTCGCCCGCTCAAGCTTACTAAGGAGGTCACTCGCATTATCCCGTGCAACCAGGACGGAAGGTACTGTCTGATAGGCTATGTTCTAAGTTCTAGGCCTACAAGTATTGTATTGTTACTTCTAAAAGTGCTGATTCCTGACAGTTGTCCAGGTGGCCCTGTCTTGTAAATAATCCCTTGTAAATTCTGCCCGTGCCTCTGGCACATTGTAAAGTGTGTTTTATCTAATGTGTTTTGGTGTAATACAAAGGCTATTTTTATATAACCTTGTGTGGAGTTTCCTTTGTGGTGGGCCTTTGGGTGTTGTTGCTGGGGTGCGTGCGCAAATACTTAACTTACATCGCCTCCAAGTTTAGCCTTGCTGCTCGCGCCACGTTACCTAGAGGGTGAGTAGGGGTTATCTTGGCGTGTAACTCCCTTGCCCTGACTTGGGGGTGGTGGTCTCTGACTGACTTTGGCGAAAGCCCTTGCCAGCCAGGGATCCCATTTCCAACATTGGCGGCAAGCGGTGGGATAAGGATTTGTGTTTGCGTTGTACCTTAGTAGCAGCTGGCTGCACCACAAAACTCTGCATTTTAGATAAAAACATTTTGGGTATTATTGTATGGAGTTTGCTGAAAATGTCATTTCTGTGGAAATGTGTTTCTTGTGCACTTTGAGTTAGGTGTCCCTAGCTCAGGAGGGTAGATCATCCCCCTAAGTGCAGTGTGTTTTCTGGATTCACCAGAAGGGTGGGATCCAGTGGTGGCAGCATAAGTGTGTCCAGTGCATGTGTCCCCCGTCCCTGCCCTGGAGTAATGGTACCTGTGTCAAGTGTGGTCAGGTTGAGAAGTCATGGGTGGTAGAAACTGCCTTACCAGTCTGGGGAGGGGTGTGTGTGGATGAATGGTGTGTGGCACTGGACGTGTTTGTAAGTTCTCTGGATGGGGAGCTTGCTGAATGCTAGTTTGGTTCAGATACCTAAGTCCTGTGTATTGAACTTTTCCCAAGAACGTCTGCAGACAGTGGAGCCTGCTTTTTGATTTCTGTGGTCTGTTGAGAGACAGAATTTTGGAGTTGGTAATGTTCTGGGAGGAGAGAGGCATAGGGGATGGAGTGATTCCAAAAGGAGTGTCTGAGGTGTCTTCCAGCCCAGCGTGGTGGAAGAGGTTCAGTGTAGCCCAGCTAGGTCTCGGTGTAGGGGCTCACGTCCTGTCTCAAGAGGAGAAGGAGTGGGTGGGACTTCATGTCTCCAGGTGCCCGAAACCCAGTGTCAGGGCCTGGAATGTTTCTGAAGGGAACATCAGGTCGGGGCCTAGGCTGTACCAATAGGTCATTTGAGGAGGATCTTCCAGAGTGTCTGGAGAACGTGGAACCTCTGTAACCAGGGCTCCAGTAGTTCTGGTGTCTGGCAGTACCGCTCCAGTTGGGAGGGTGCAGAAGTCCAGATGGAGGGGTGCGAGGGGGATAGGTTCCCCAGTGGAAGAGCCAGTGGGTCAGGGGCCAGCCAGAAGGGTTGTGTCGCCAGTGAGTGACCATTGTGATGCCACTTCTGTCCTGAGTGTCAGGCAGACGTGTACACGACACATTAGTTGTGTCACCCTCAAGGAAGTCCTGGTGCGCCAGGCATCTGGCCAAAGGGTACGTCCCTCGGTGGGGGAGCCAGTAGCCGGTGTTTTCGGATCTGGACGTAAGGACAACTGTATGTAGTGTCCTGAAGTTACAAGAAGGAACTCCTGCCTGATGAGAAGGAACCGGGTAAACTGTATGGGGTATTGACCTGCAGTGGTTGCCTTGCTGCTGAAGGAGGAGAGAAAGTCTTAGATTTTTGTTTTCAACTTGTAGAAGTCCTGGTGCGCCAGGCATCTAACCAAAGGGTAGCGTCCCTAGGTTAGGGAGCCAGGTTCAGGTGTTGCCTGTCCTGGACGGCAGGGCGACTGTAGCCAGTGTCCTGGCCGGTTTGTCTTCTAGGGGTACCCCTGTGAACACAGGTGGGGCTCATCTTAAGTGAAGAGACCCTGTGTTTCCCAGAAGGGGTGGTACAGGCCCAGCAGGGATCTTTAGGGTTCTTGGCTGAGTGTTGTGGTACTACCCTGAGAGCAGGTGGGGCCTACCTTAAGTGGAGGGACCCTGTTCTACAGTGGGAGGGTGCAGAACTCTGGAAGGGGGTCAGAGGGAGTCTGACCCCTGTGCATCCGGTGAATGTGGACTCCCGGTGGGAGAGTTGTGTTCTGGAGGGTGCTTCAGAAGTAGAGGTAGGGTGGGGCAATCTTGCCCGTGACCTCTGGTCAACCTGAGGGTGCGGACCCTAGGTTGGAGGATCAGTGGTAGTTTGGAACTACACTGAGAGGGAGTGGAGAATGGCTAGTGCAGGCCAGGGGTTACTACCCCCCACTCTGTGGATTGGCAAGGACCAGTGGTATCTAGGTGGCCTAGGGCCTGGTCCTAGCCGTGGACAACTAAGGAGTACCAGTGGGGTAGCCTAGTTGGGCCTGTTTTTTTTTTTAAGGATGTGCTTGTCTTATGGATTAACTTGGCGTAGAACCGGAGGGTGTCCCTGCAGTGCGGGCCCGCGTCCGTGTTCTATCGCCCCAAGCAGGGAAGTCCATCACGGTGGTGGTTGGCCTACCCTGCGTTTTGGCTGGAAGGGGGTTGTGTTGGACTTGGGCCTTCTGGCAGGGTCACCCCTGAACTTTTTGCCTTGAAAGTATAGTGATTTCTGGCCTTTGCGCACTTTAGCACTGTGGCGCAGTGTAAAGTGCGTGCGCTCCTTGAGTGCGTGGAGTGAGATAGGCCTGCCCTCCCATAGGAATGCATGGGGAATGTATGGGTCCCTGGCAGTTCCTGATGCGTGGGGAGTGCAGGCTCGAGTTTGGTATGTGTGAACTCGTGGGAGTGAATGCTGCGCAACGGTATGTGTGGCTTGTATGTGTCCAGTGGGGAAGGGCCACTTCTGGACATGGCTGTGTGTGTGCAGTGAGGGTGCTGGAGTGTGATTGGCTGGAGCTGGCTGGCATGCCAGGCTCCAGCAAGTCTGGATGGGTCTGCCCGGTGGTGAGTGTGAGATTAGCATGAGTGATGTGTGGGAGGAGTGTACCTGTGTCCTGGATGGGCTGGGTTTTCCCCACACAATGCTGGCTCCGCCCCCCTGTGGTGTGACTGATGACCCAAGCCCTGCCAGTGAATAGAATGGGTGGTTGGGCCATCAAGAGTGCTCCAGAACCAGCTGCAACTGGTTCTGCCCCCACCCTGCACCTACAGACAAAGGGTTGCTCTGTATAAAAAGAGGCTGTGACCTCTTGAAAAAGGTTCTTGTTTGCTGCTTGAATCTGCCAGGGGCCTGCGGCTGCTTGGGCTCAGGGGAAGGCTTGCCTCCCTGAGCCCTGCCCAGCCCCTGGACTGCTGAGATGCTGGATTGCCAAAGGACTGTGTTGCTTTCTGTGCCTTCCTAGCGCCTGGGAGCGCTGTATTTCTTTCCTATCGCTTGGGAGCGCTTTGTCCTGCTTATAGCGCTGGGAGCGCTGTTTTCATGCCCACAGTGCTTGGGAGCGCTGTTTATCCAAGCCGGTGCCCACCCGGCATTTGCCCCGTTCTGCGAAGGATTCCTGGACCCCCCCCCCCCAGCGAGTGCCTACCTCGCTTTGTTTCTTATTTAATTATTGCGCTTGTGAGCGCTTTAAATGACAGAGGCCGGTGCCCACCCGGCATTGTCCGCCCCGATCGAGTGCCCACCTCGATAGATGCTGGCGTGAAGTCTCCCCCCGGGCCGCCGCTCTGCCTAGGGCGACCCGGAAGCAGCTGACAGGCCGGCCTATCGCAGCGCGGCCCCATCCGGAAGTCCCGCCTGCCGCCACCGGCAGGAGAAAGAAGCCGAGTGATGGCCGCCCGGGGCTCCGGTGAGCTGGGGAGAGCCCCGGGCCTGCCAGGAAGCAGCCGCCGGACCGGAAGAAGAGTAATCCGGCTGTAAGTACCGCGCCCCCCCCCGTGCTACGAGGGAGAGCCCCGCACCGAGCAACGAGCCCCGCAGAAGAGGCAGCCCCGCCTCCGCCTTGCAGAGGAGCCGGGAGAGCAGAGCGAAGTCCCCGAAGTACACGCCCGGTGAGTAACGCGGGCTGGGGGGAAGCTCTGGTGACGCTGAGAGGCCCAGGGGGCCTCACCTGCTTCTGAGTCCCTCGAACGGGACTCCCACGTTTAGGGCAATTGTTGTTTCTAGCCTCCCGAGAGAGGCTCCGGGCATTTCTTGGTTCCAGAGTCCCCCGAGGAGGGACTCCAACGCACCGGGCAGTTGCTTCTCTTGAGTCCCCAGAGGGGGGACTCCACAAAAGGCTCTGGGGGCATTTGGTAATTAGGAGCCCCGAGGCTCCGGGCACTTCTTCAGTTTCCGAGCCCAACGAGGCTCCAAGCACACAGTTGTTCTCAAGCCCGGAGAGGCTTAGGGTGCCATTTTATTCTACGAGCCTAGAGAGGCTCTTGAGTGTATTCCTGTTCTCGAGCCAGAGAGGCTCCATCATTTGCATAATTGTGCAGAGCCTGGGAGGCTCCCACATCGTTTTTGGTGCTATTGTTTCTTCCCTAGGGACATACACTGTGGACTTTAGGAGTGAGGCGCACTCCTTCATCCCTGGCCTTTCCCCAGCTGTGCAGCATTTAGTGCCAGCTGCAGCGTTTAGGCCCCCTGTTCTGTCCCTCAGCTGCCCAGCACTTTGTGGGCAGCTGCTACGTTTAGGTCTTGGCGCAGTGGCGCAACCTGGACCCTGGACTTTGATGTAAGTTCATGTTACTGTGATTTCTGCAAAGTGCTCTTTGCTGCACCTCTGAATGTGTTGTTGATACATTATGTGCCCTGTTCCTTACACCGCTGAACGTGTGTTGATGCGTCATGTGTTCCTTACACCGCTGAATGTAGGTTCTGCATCATGTGTTTTGTCCCCAGGTCTATGCCCCTATGTGTATTGTGATACTGAGGTGGTTGTTCTTGCTAGTGCAGGTGGTGCTAGTAAGGTCCTGGTTCCCTGCGTGACCTGTTCCTAGGGTGGTTAGGATTGCGTAGGGGGGACTTACCAGTTACCAGTGGGTACTGGTTTTGTGCTTTATGTCCTATTTTGTGTTACAGTGATCTTCTGTTATAAGTGATCCCAAGGGCTTGATGCTAAGCTTGCCCCCTGACCAGAGTCCCAGGACCAGTGGACTCTATGGTGCCTTCCCTGCCAAATTGATGGGACTTGTCTGATCTCCCTGGGCCCCTGGGGCCTCGCTGAAGTGTGCCTCGCTCGTTCCCCTCGGCAGCTCGTGCCGGCAGCCCGTCCAAGCCTCGAGCAGCGCCGCTCTCCTCTGAGCCGCGCCGCTTCGCTGGGTCGCCCGCATCCTGCCTCCCCCTCCTCTTCTGAGCCGCACACATTGGTCGCCCCAGAGAAACGCTTGTACCGTGCCGGCAGCCCGTCCAAGCCTCGAGCAGCGCCGCTCTCCCCTGAGCCGCACCGCTTCGCTGGGTCGCCCGCTCAAGCTTACTAAGGAGGTCACTCGCATTATCCCGTGCAACCAGGACGGAAGGTACTGTCTGATAGGCTATGTTCTAAGTTCTAGGCCTACAAGTATTGTATTGTTACTTCTAAAAGTGCTGATTCCTGACAGTGGTCCAGGTGGCCCTGTCTTGTAAATAATCCCTTGTAAATTCTGCCCGTGCCTCTGGCACATTGTAAAGTGTGTTTTATCTAATGTGTTTTGGTGTAATACAAAGGCTATTTTTATATAACCTTGTGTGGAATTTCCTTTGTGGTGGGCCTTTGGGTGTTGTTGCTGGGGTGCGTGCGCAAATACTTAACTTACATCGCCTCCAAGTTTAGCCTTGCTGCTCGCGCCACGTTACCTAGAGGGTGAGTAGGGGTTATCTTGGCGTGTAACTCCCTTGCCCTGACTTGGGGGTGGTGGTCTCTGACTGACTTTGGAGAAAGCCCTGGCCAGCCAGGGATCCCATTTCCAACAACCCCCCTTAGGGCACTCTCCGGAATTGTCATTAACTCAAATATATCTCTTGATCCCCCCATCTCTCTGAGTGTACGTACCACTATATCCTGGAATTCCCCCTGGTGTGAATCCGAGTTAACATCAAGTTCCTAGGCATATGGATAAACAATGTCAGGGACACAGGGGCACTTTTATGCCACCTGAGATGCACTTTTGTGATGCTCAGGAGGAGCAGTGTGCCAACCCATATTTACAAGGCCGCGCATAGACATCCTGCATGGCTTTTCATGGCCTTGTAAATATGGAGTAAGGCAATGCTTCACTCTGTGGGGAATAGGAGTTCCATGGGTGTTGCTGTGGGTGTTCCCACACAACACTCATGGTTTTTGACACTGCCCCAGATTTACAAATTAGCATAAATCTGTAACAGCTCCAAAACCAATGCCTTCCCAAAGCAGGAGTTACGAGGAGAAATGTTTACATTTCACCTCGTTTTTTCCTCCTTCCACAACTGATGCATTCTGCAGCACACATAGAAAAAGGTAAATGGCTCAGTTTTGGGCAGAAAGGTGTTCCGCCTTGCACAAAACCAATAATGCAAACAACGCAGAAATCCTTGCACCACGACGCAAGGGTGCCTGTGTAGGGGCTCGGCTTCAGTTTGTATGCCAGCAGAAAGTACAGGAATGTGCCATATCTTGTATAGACGGCACATTCCTGCCCGTTTTTTTTTTAGATAGGCTTGTGGTGCTGACCTACACTAAAATATTGTAAATATGCCCACAGTAGTTAAAGAAATTTATGGACAAGTGCTACACAAAATGATGGAACAGATATCCAGATGGATATCCCTCTCCTTGTCATAGTATGGTAGCTTTGCACTCATGACAAATGGTACTCCTCTATTTGTTCATTAACATCCCTCTGCCATTATCTCATGCTTTTTTCAGACAGGTGTGCATTTATTTGCTTCACCTACGCCACAAAACAGCCCAGAATTGAGAGGGACATCCTCATACTGCCCTTTCCTGGAGAAGGATTTGAGGCACTAGCCCTAGAGATGTTACATGAGCACCAGTTACGTTACACAAGAACACATTCACTTTCAGTAGGCACTGGTAACATTATGGGCCTGATTATGAGTTTGGGGGGTGGGTTACTCCATGGGTGCTCACAAACTTTCTCTCGGGGGCCAAATTTACAGTGTGGTTTGTGTCCGAGGGCCGCACCGGTGGGGGTGGGATCAGTGAGGGAGCGGGGCTAGAAGAAAAAAAAACTGACCATGAGGTTGATCACAGGTCCCTGCAGCGGACGCCTTCGTCCACTGAGCCACCAGACCCAGCATACACACATTTCTCTCTCTCTCTCATTCTTTCTCTGTCGCTCTCTCTCTCACTCTCTCTGTCTCCCTCCCTCTCTCTACCTCTCTCTCCCTCTGTCTCTCTGTCTCCCTCTGTCTCACTCACTCTGACTGTCTCACTCCCTGTCACTCCCTCTCTCCCTCTGTCTCACTCACTCTGACTGTCTCACTCCCTCTCTCCCTCGGTCTCACTCACTCTGACTGTATCACTCTCTCTTTGTCTCCCTCTCTCTCTCTGTTTCCTCTCCCTCTCTCTGTTTCCTTCTACCTTCCTCTATTTCTCTCTCCCTCTCTCCTTCCTTCTCCCTCCTTCCCTCTGTCTCCCTCTCTCTCCTTCTCTCTTCCTCCTTCCCTCTCCTTCCCTCTCCCTCCATCCCTCTATCTCCCTCTCGCTCCTTCCCCCTCCCTCACTCTGAGGTGTCCCTCACTCACTCTGAGGTCTCCCTCCCTCACTCTGAGGTCTCCCTCACTCTGAGGTCTCCCTCCCTCTGTCTCCCTCCCTCGCTCTGTCTTTCCCTCGCTCTCCCTCTGTCTGCCTGTCTCCCTCCCTCACTCTCCCTCTGTCTGCTGTGTGCCTTCCTCTCCCTCGCTCTCCCTCTGTCTGCCTCTGTCTCCCTCACTCTCCCTCCATCTGCCTCTATCTCCCTCCCTCTCTCTCCCTCTGTCTGCCTGTCTCCCTCCCTCGCTCTCCCTCTGTCTGCCTGTCTCCCTCCCTCGCTCTCCCTCTGTCTGCCTGTCTCCCTCCCTCACTCTCTCTCACTCTCCCTGTCTGCCTCAGTCTCCCTCGCTCTCCCTCGCACTGCCTCCCTCGCTCTCCCTCTGTCTGCCTCTGTCTCCCTCCCTCGCTCTCCCTCTGTCTGCCTGTCTCACTCCCTCACTCTTCCTCTGTCTGCCTGTCTCCCTCCATCGCTCTCCCTCTGTCTGCCTCTGTCTCCCTCCCTCACTCTCCCTCTGTCTGCCTGTCTCCCTCCCTCGCTCTCCCTCTGTCTGCCTCTGTCTCCCTCGCTCTGCCTCCCTCGCTCTCCCTCTGTCTCCCTCGCTCTCCCTCTGTCTGCCTGTCTCCCTCCCTCTCCCTCTGTCTGCCTCTGTCTCCCACCCTCGCTCTCCCTCTGTCTCCCTCGCTCTTCCTCTGTCTGTCTGTCTCGGTCTCCTTCCCTTCCCTTTCCCTCCCTCTCCTTCTTCATCTCACCCTGCCTGTGTGTGCCCGGGCTGAGTCAGCTTCTGGGCACACACACACTCAGCAAGCCAGCCAGCAGCACCCGAGCACTTGACAGGTCTTTAAAAGACCATTTGCATGCTAATGAGGCTTTGTTCACCTCTCAGGCCCCTGCAGTCCCACTCTGACGGAAATCACCCGGCCCTCACAGAGAGTCTCTGCATCGTGCTGCAGCAGGGGTGTTTGCTGAGATTCTTTAAAAAACAAACAAACACAGGTACGATGTCTGCACGGTCAGCGGGCTGCCAGGGAAGGCTTGCCGTGCCGCCCCTTGCCCGCGGGCCGTACTATGAGTACCCGTGGGTTACTCCATCACAAATATGACGGCTATCCTGTCCGCCATATTACAATGAATCAATCAATCAGGGGTTGGTAAAGAGCGCTACTCACCCGTGAGGGTCTGAAGGCGCTGGGGGGAGGGAAAACGAGTAGGCTACTCCAGTCAGTTGAAAAGCTAGGTCTTGAGAGCCCATCTGAAGGAGTGCAGAGTTGGTGATCGTCTTATTTCTACTACTAGAGTGTTCCATGCTGTGGCCGCGGTGTAGGAAAAGGCTTTCCCACCTGCCCTGCTTCAGTGGATGCGGGGGACCTCAGCCAAGGCGAGGTCGGCCGAACGGAGGTTCCTTTTGGGTGTGTTGAAGCTCATTCGGTCGTTGAGGTATTTGGGTCTGATTTTGTTAAGGGATTTATAGGTGTGCATGAGTAGCTTGTAAGTGACCCTCTTTTCCACGGGGAGCCAGTGGAGTTCTTGCAGGTGTGACCTCATGTGATCACGGCGCGGTATCCCAAGGATGAGCCTGGCGGCCATTTTCTAGATGGTCTTGAGTTTTCGTAGTAGGGATTTGTTGATTCCGGCGTAGAGGGAGTTGCCGTAGTCAAGCCGGCTGGTGATAAGTGCGTGGGTGACGGTCTTCCTGCAGTCTGGGGGAATCCACTTGAAGGTCTTACGTAGGATCCAGAGGCAGTTGAAACAGGTGGGGAAGATGGCGTTGATCTGGTGGTTCATGGAGAGGGAGGAGTTGAGGATTATGCCGAGGTTGCGAGCGTGGTCTGTCGGGGTGGGTGGGGTTCCCAGGGCGGAAGGCCACCAAGAGTTGTTGCATGCTGAGGGGCGGGGGCCAAAGATGAGGACATCGATTTTTTCGGAGTTGAGCTTTAGGCAGCTGTCCTTCATCCAGGTCGTCACGTTTCTCATTCCCTCCTGGAAATTGAGTCTGGTGTCTTCTGGGTTGCTGGTGAGGGAGAGGATGTGCTGGGTGTCGTCCGTGTAGGACAGGATGCTAAGTCAGTGCTGTGTGATGCTAGCGGCGATAGGAGCTATGTAAATGTTGAAGAGGGTAGGGCTCAGGGAAGACCCCTTGGGGGACACCGCAGATGATGTCGGTGGGCTCCGAGAGAAAGGGGGGGAGCATGACCCTCTGAGTTCTATCGGAGAGGAAGGAGTTGATCCAGTTGAGTGAGGTTCCTTGAATTCCCGCGTTGTGGAGTCTGGTGGTTAGCGTGCAGTGAGAGACAGTGTTGAACGCAGCGGAGAGGTCCAGGAGAAGAAGAAGAAGAATTTGTATTTGTATAGCGCGCTACTCACCCGTAAGGGTCTCAAGGCACTGATAGGGGGGGTCGCTACTGCCCGAACAGCCAGGTCTTGAGTTGTTTCCTGAAGGAGAGGTGATCCTGGGTCAGCCGAAGGTGAGTGGGGAGGGAGTTCCAAGTCTTGGCTGCCAGGTAGGAGAAGGATCTTCCTCCGACAGTGGATTTCCGAATTCTTGGGACGGAGGCGAGGGCGAGGCTGGCGGATCGGAGCTGGCGGGTGGGTGTGTAGAAAGTGAGGCGGCTGTTGAGGTACTTCGGGCCCAAGTCGTGGAGAGCCTTGTGTGCGTGGGTGAGGAGTCTGAACGTGATCCTCTTGTTGACAGGGAGCCAGTGCAGGTCTTTCAGGTGGGCAGAGATGTGGCTGCGGCGCGGGATGTCCAGGATGAGTCGTGCTGAGGCGTTCTGGATGCGCTGGAGTCTTTTCTGGAGCTTGGCTGTGGTTCCAGTGTAGAGGGTGTTCCCGTAGTCCAGACGGCTGGTGACGAGGGCCTGGGTGACCGTCTTCCTGGTTTCGGTGGGGATCCATCGGAAGATCTTTCGGAGCATGCGCAGGGTGTTGAAGCAGGATGATGAGACTGCGTTCACTTGCTTGGTCATCGTGAGATAGGAGTCCAGGATGACTCCCAGGTTGCGTGCATGGTCCGTTGGTTTGGGTGCGCTGCCCAGGGCAGGGGGCCACCAGGAGTCATCCCAGGCGGAAGGGAATGGTCCGAGGATGAGGACTTCTGTCTTGTCTGAGTTCAGTTTCAGACGGCTGATCTTCATCCATTCTGCGACGTCTTTCATTCCTTCCTGGAGGTTGCTTTGGCGGTGGCGTGGTCGTTGGTGAGGGTGAGGATCAGTTGGGTGGCGTTGGCGTAGGAGATGATGTTGAGGTTGTGTAGGCAGGCGATGGCTGTGAGGGGGCTCATGTAGACATTGAAGAGGGTGGGGCTGAGTGAGGATCCTTGTGGAACGCCGCAGATGACTTCGGGGGCCTCGGATCTGAACGGGGGGAGGCGGACTTTCTGGGTTCTTCCGGCGAGGAATGAGATGATCTACTCCAGAGCCTTCCCTTGGATTCCTATGATGCTGAGGCGCTGTACTAGGGTGCGGTGGCAGACCGTGTTGAACGCCGCCGAGAGGTCCAGGAGGATGAGGGCCGCTGTTTCCCCATTGTCGAGAAGGGATCTGATGTCGTCGGTGGCTCCGATGAGGGCGGTCTCGGTGCTGTGGTGCTCGGAAGCCGGACTGCGAAGGGTCGAGGGATCCGTTAGTCTCGAGGAAGGCGGCGAGCTGTCTGTTGACGATCTTCTCGATGACTTTGGCCGGGAAGGGGAGGAGGGAGATGGAGCAGAAGTTCTTGAGGTTGGTGGGGTCCGCTGTTGGTTTCTTCAGGAGGGCGCTGAGCTCGGTGTGCTTCCAGCTCTCCGGGAAGGTGGCAGTGTTGAAGGAGATGTTGATGATGTCCCGGAGTTGTGGTGCGATGATGGAGTTGGCTTTGTTGAAGACGTGGTGGGGGCAGGGGTCGGTTGGTGATCTGGAGTGGATGGTGTTCATTGTGCGGGTGGTGTCTTCGGTGCTGACCGGGGTCCAGTTGCAGAGGGTGGTGGTGGGGGGCATTGGTTCGGTGGTTGGGTGCGTGGTCTGTGCGCCGAAGCTGTCGTGTATGTCGGCGATCTTGCGGTGGAAGAAGGTGGCGAGTGAGTCGCAGAGGTTTTGCGAGGGTATGATGTCGTTGTTTCCGGCGTTAGGGTTGGAGAACTCTTTGATGATGCTGAAGAGTTCCTTGCTGTTGTGGGTGTTGTTGTCCAGTCGTTCTTTGAATGTTGTCCTTTTGGTGGTGCGGATCATCTGGTGGTGTTCGCGGGTGGCGATCTTGAGGGCAGTCCTTTTTTTCTGTGGTCTGGTCGTGGCACCAGGCTTTTTCAAGGGTGCGGCAGTTTTTCTTGGATGTTTTGAGTTCGTCGGTGAACCAGGAGGCTTTCTTGCTGCCGGGTCTGCAGGGAGGGTTCTTTAGTGGTGCGAGGTCGTCGGCGCAGTTGGTGAGCCACTGTGTGAAGGTGCGGGCTGCTTCGTTGGGGTTCGTTGCGCTGTCGGGAGGTTTCAGGCTGAGGGCGGTGGTGAGCTGGTCGGTGGTGATCTTGCTCCAGCTCCTGCGAGGAACCTGTTGCGGGTGGTGGTGGGTCGTGGTTTTCTTGAAGCTGAAGCGGACGCAGCTGTGATCCGTCCAGTGAAGTCCGCTGGAGTGGCTGAAGGAGATGTGCTTGCTGGAGGAGAAGACGGGGTAGTGGGTGGGGGTGTTCACCAGTTGCTTGAGTCCGAGGTTGGCGAGGTTGTCCAGCAGGGTGGTGGTGTTGGTGTCGTTGTTTTTCTCCAGGTGGAAATTGAGGTCCCCTAGGAGGATGTAGTCAGTGGAGGGGAGGGCGTGCGGGCTGATGAAGTCCGCGATGTCTTCGCTGAATTGGGTGCGTGGTACCGGGGGTCTGTAGATGAGTGTGCCTCTGAGGGTGGTCTTGGGGTCGGTGTGTATCTGGAAGTGAAGGTGTTCGGCGGCGGTGAAGGTGTCGTCGGAGTTGGTCGTGATGCGGATGGTGTTCCTGTGGACGATGGCGATGCCTCCTCCGGTCTGGTTGACGCGGACCCTCCGGGCGATCTTGTATCCATCCGGGATGGCTATGGCGATGTGGCGCGCTGAGGAGGCTTCATCTAGGTTTCAGTGAGGAAGGCGACATCTGGTGATTTTGTGTCGAGCAGGTTCCAGAGTTCGACGGCGTGTCTGTGGACGGAGTGGGTGTTGAGGAGGATGCACTTGAGGTGGTTGTTGCTGGTGTCTGGCCTTTTAGGTGCGGTGTAGGTCCGGAGGCAGGTGAACTTGCAGGCTTGGCAGCTGAAGGCTCCGTGGGTGCGTTTCGGGGTGGCTCGGTAGCAGGCGGGGCTCCAGTCTGGATTGAGTGCGTGGAGGGTGGCGTCGTCGTAGGTCCGTCGTGTGGGCTGGCATCGTCGGGGGCCGGGGTCCTGACACTGGGCGCGGTCCAGGCGCGGACGGGCGTAGACGGGCTTGCCTTTGGCGCGCCTTCGGCGCACAATCGGCGTTGGTGGTGGATGCAGGGGTGGATGTATTTGTTGGTTCATTGAAGTTGTCGTACAGGGTCACTTTTTCTGGTGGAAGAAGGTGCTGAGCTTGTTGCAGAGGTCCTGGGAGGGAATGATGTTGGATGATACGCAAGGTGGTTTGATGAGATGCTTGATGACGTTGAAGAGCTCACTGGTGTTGGAAGTGTTGTAGTTTATTTTTTCCCTGATGAAAGTTCTTGTGGTATCCCTTATCAGTTGGTGATAGTTCTTCATGGCTGCTTTGTGGTCGGGGTGGGCTTCAGTGGTCTTTTGGTCTCTCCAAGTTTTCTCGAGGTGCCTGCAGGTGTGTCTGGCTTCTAGGAGTTTGGTGGTGAACCAGGCGGCTTTTGCCAGTTGCTTGATGGCTGTCAGCTGGAGAGGGGCTAGTTCATCGGCGCAGCTGGTGATCCATCAGTGGAGTTCTTCGGCGGCGGTGTCGGTGTTCGCGGTGGTGGTGGCCGTGGGTGGGTCGCGAAGGAGGATGGCGTTTAGCAGTTATTCAGTGATCTTGCTCCATTGCAGTCGAGGTGGTTGCGGGGCTGGTTTGGGTGCGGTGCTGGAAGTGAAAGTGAAATGGATGCTGTGGTGGTCTATCCAGGTGTGCTGGGTGGTGTGGGTGACCCGGATGTTTGACCCTCCAGCAAAAATGGGGTCAAGAGTGTGTCCTGTGATGTGGGTAGGCGTGTGTTCCAGCTGATTGAGTCCCAGGTTTGCGAGGTTCTCAAGTAACGCGATGGAGTCGGGATCCTGGAGATTATCGAGGTGGAAATGTAGGTCTCTGAGTAGGATGTAGTCCCTGGAAGTGATGGCGTGGGATGCGACGAGTTCTGTAATGGTGGCGGTGGGTTGGGCGCAGGACCCTGGTGGTCTGTAGATGAGCGTGCCACGTAGTGTAGTCTTGGGGTCGTGTGGATCTGAAAGTGGAGGTATTCTAAGTTGAGCAGAGTGCTGCTTGGGCTGGCGGTGGAGAGTTGGAGGGAGGATTTGTGTGTGATGGCGAGGCCTCCCCCAGGCGATTAAGGCGGTCTGTCCTCTTTAGCTTGTAGCCGTCTGGTATAGCTGTGGCGATGTCAGGAGCCGAGGTAGCAGTGGTCCAGGTCTTGTTGAGAAAGGCGACAATCGGGGCGAGGGTGTCGAGTAGGTCCCATATCTCTATGGCGTGCCGGTGCAGGGACTGAACGTTGAGAAGGACGCAGTGGATTTGGTTGGTGGGTTTGGCGGTAGGCGGCCTGTCGCTGGGGCTGGGTGAGGTGTTCATGGAGAAGGTGCTTCGGCAGTGGGCGCACGAGAAGGCTCCTAGGGTGGTATCAGGTGAGGCCCGTACGCAGTGCTCGAGTTGGCTGGGTTTGAGTGCGAAGGGGCTGGCCAAGGTGTAGTGGCGGCGGCCTGGAGAACCAGGGGTCCTGGCGCTGGGTGCGGTCCAGTCTCAGACAGGCGAAGACGGGCTTGCCTTAGGTGCACCTTTACGAGTTTCATTATATCCAATGGAAATAAATGGAGCTTTTAAATTGGTGGATGGGATATCCGTCACATTTGTGATGAAGTAACCCATCCTCCAAACTTGTAAATAGGCCCTAAGTGATGAGCCCAGAATAACTGGATGTTGCTCTGAAGCGACGACTCAAATCTGGTTCTGCAGCTCCAAAGTCTGCAGCTCTGGCGTCACACCCTCACCCACTACTCCCTGTTTTGCATGAGCCCAAGGCGATGTCGTAGCTTAGTACCTTGGCCTTGGGCACCTGGGGGAGTCGGGCAGCACTCTCTGTCTCTCCCTGCGCTGGGACCAGTTACCCTAACTTCCCACTAGAACCTGTGATGAGTCTCACTCTGGGTAACACAAACTGCTCTAAAGCACCTAATCGCTCTTCTGTATGCGACTGAGCAGGAGCAGAGCATGAGCGTAGCTCTTGGCACCAAATCCTGGTGGGAGGGAGACCTGGGCCTCGCCATTCTGGACAAAATGTAGAACTCTCATGATATCCCTCGGTCACCATAAATCCTAGTCACCATAAACAGCCAGATAAATGTCACCGGACATGGTCAGATAAATGTCACCAGAGTGCACAAGAGAATACTGATTTCTTCTCCTGTTGTTTCTAGGAGTTTCATATAGCGCAAACTAGATCCAAAGGTAAATGGAGCGCTTTACATGAGCTCCAGTTACATCAAGCAAATTAATTCTTGTTTTATTTTTAGGCATTGGGTGATTGACCCAGAATCACTGGATGCTGGGCCGATGTGGAGACTCAAACCTGGTTTCACTGTTCCAAAGTCGGCAGCTCTGGCTGTAATGCCACATCCACATCCTCACCTCTGGCATGGGCATCGCATAATATTCCACCTTACTGGTGGGAGGTGCTGGGGGGCCTTATCTGGGATAATTGGCCACAAGCTTCCCTCTAACCCTCCGGTGGTGCTATTGGGATCGGTGTGGGGGATACCACCTGCATATACATGGCAGTGGCAGTGCTGATGACGAAGCAGCTAGTTGCATGCTGTCAGGGGCGGCTCTAGGCTCATGGCGGCCCTGGGCAGGGAGCAAAGGTAGGGGGCCCCGGAAGAGGGGTCCGGCAGTGGCGGTGCCCCCCCTCCCCCCCTCACGAAGCTCAGGAAGGTGTTTGGAAGTGGAACAGAGCCGGAGGCTGCCAAATCCCTGCCAGGGGCCGCCACGCAAATATGTATCCATCCTCAGAGGATTATTATATTAAGGATATATATTGGCGTGGTGGCCCCTGGGGTTTGGTTGGTGGCCTGGTGCAGGTGCACAGCTTGCACATGCCTACGGCCGCCCTTGATGCTGTTGGGGCAGGGGACAATCCCTCAAATGTAACCAATAAATCAGTGCTTTGGGGTACTGCAACCTCATGCAGAGCTCTTCCGATTATCTGCCCATCTATCTTATCTGTGAAGGGGAGATGGTATAGAGGGTATGATGAAGCAGAATGGATGAACAGATCAAACAGAGTGGTATGCTCTCTGAGGTCAATCAATCAATCAAACAAGACTTGTATAGCACTGCTAATCACCAGTGAGGGTAAACAAATGCTGAGGATCCTGCTGCAAAGGCAAGGTCAGTCGAACAGCCAGGTATTGAGTCTTTCCTGTATTCCAGCAGGAGGGGTGGACACAGAACTGGGACAGGGGCAAACACCCGATGCATGCTAGGTAGTGGATGGCATTCCCACTATGTTGGGCTGAGCTGTAGGATATGGAATTGACAACCCGGTACAATATCCGATTAGGCAAAATGTAACTGCCATACTCCTGGATATACTTCTCAATGATGTGCCTTAACTCTAATGCTAACCCATGTACTGGTGGTTTGCGTATTATTCTGCTTTACTTTGAGACTAAAATGAAATAAAATAAAATAAAACATGGAATCCTTCAGCAGGTCAAGGCAGCAGGCTAAATATGACGAAGTCTTCATAAAATCAAAAAACGGGGGGAGGTAGAGGGATATGCTAGGTCCACCCTCCTGTTGCAATAGTAGATCTACAAAATCGAGATGTCGGATAGGGAACCTTGCAGAAAAAGGGGAAGGGGATTTCGCTCAGTCTGAGTCGGAGAGGAAACATTTCCTTTCTTGAGTTCCCTCACTCACCAGGGTTTTCCCACGGTAACATGCTGTAATAATATTTCTTGATTTCACTAAACTTTCCCTCACTTTAGGTCACTTTTGGAGTGGTACACACAGGGATGGACCCTGTGTTTGTCCTGAAGAAGAGCTTTGGGGAGGCTCGAAACATGTTGATGTTGACAAGGGACCCCTAACTCATTACAGCTAGGCCCCCTAGGAACTCACCCCGTTTTTAACATACCGATAGGAGCCTGAATAAATTTATTTCGCCTACTAGTTAGGTACTTTTACTCACTCCACTCCACAACACCACTGCACTACACATAGTTCCTCACTATATAGTGCTCCTACGTAACATCGCAAGTCGTAGCACGCTTCAATCCGCAGAGGGATGAGATGGTCCCTATGATGAAGCATGTCACCGTGGGGAAACCCTGGTGAGTGAAGGGACTCAAGAAAGGACATTTTTCCTCTCCTGCTGATTTTCCGACTCAGACTGAGCGAAAATCTCCTTCCCCTTTTTCTGCTAGGTTCCTTATCAGAAGTCTTCATAAAGCGAGTAATGCGTTGGCAGAAGACCGGTAGAAGCCATTGGTTAAGGTGAGAAAGCTCAGAGTGGCAAAATTCTACATTTGTGCCCAGAGAAGTCCTCTCGCCAGCCAGATACTTTTTGTGCCTTCAACCTTTACAATAAGTCAATTTTTCAGAGATTAGATTCCTTCAGCTGGACAGGGCTGCAGGATAAATCTCACAATGGATTCCATGAGGACAGATACCTTCTCCCCAAGGGCCAGCTGAGTCAAATTTGATGCTATAGACAATCTCTGAGTGGGATAAAACTGGAGGTATATTTCTACTATGTTTTAGCACTGTGTTAGCATCACAAAAGTGATGCAAAAGGAAGCAAAATCTTTTTCTACTAATTTACTTTCAGAGCTAAATATGTTTAGCACTGGAAAATCATGCGAAAGCAGCGCATAGCACTGCTTTGCAATACTTACCATCAAAGGGGTTAACCATGGGTGGTGAATGGGCGTTCTTATGCAACCACCCAAGGTTTTTGATGCAAAACCCTATTTACTTAACCCCTTGGCCGTGGCGGTAATTTCGCGGCGCTGGGGGGGAGGGGGTGCTGTGCAGCGCTGCCATGCTGGTGACGGAACCACTCCGTCACCATCCATGGGCGCGCTGTGCTTGTGACGGAGTGGTTCCGTCATGGTTCCGCCCGCTCAATGGAATGCTCAGCGCAGGCGCGGAATTAATGCCGCGCAGGCGCAGCGGTGGGGCCGTGACGGAACCACTCCGTCATAAGCACAGCCCACACGTGGCCTTGGCCGTGGCTATAATTTCGCGGCACTGGGGGGGAGGGGGTGCTGTGCAGCGCCGCCATGCTGGTGACGGAACCACTCCGTCACCATCCATGGGCGCGCTGTGCTTGTGACGGAGTGGTTCCGTCATGGCCCCGCCCGCTCAATGGAACACTCAGCACAGGCGCGGAATTAATGTCGCGCAGGCGCAGCGGTGGGGCCGTGACGGAACCACTCCGTCATAAGCACAGCCCACACGTGGCTGTTGACGGAGTGGTTCCGTCACCAGCGTCCAAGGGGTTAACAAAGTAGACAGGGCTAATTTCAGATAGGCGCTATTACTGAGAAGTGCTTTTATTTTTCCTTCCTTTTCTGACTTTGTGTGTGTGCTGCACTGCGGGAACATTTACACGTTATTCTAAGCATAGTAACTTGTACTGGAAGTACATCCTTCCAGTATAAACCTTATGCTAGACTCAAAGAGACACCATTGCACTATGGTGCAAAGGTGTGTATGTGGTGCACGGAAGCTCATCTCTGTGCCAGCTCTACAGAGAGTTGAAGAGCGTGCTATTTTTCTGTAAGTATTATGCTCTCCTGCTCTCTCCTTCTTACACAGTGAAGCGCAGCATTTGTGGCTGCTGCTCTACACTGCGTGACAACCTGGTAAAACTATCCCATGATATCTTAGCCCAGAAAAGTTGTGCCTTGGGTGAGAATTAGACCTGGGCGGTAAATTTCGTCCCGCTAGCGGAAATTGCGATAATTTGACATTTTTGCGTTCTGCGGAGAGCACGAAAATGTCAAAACTTGCGCAATCTGCTGCAAAACGATAGGTTTTTTTTGCTTGCGCTTTAAAAATGTGTTCTCACGTGCGCGCTAGCGTCCCTGCGTTTGCTAACGAGTTTTCCTATGTTAGATTGTTGGTAGCCGGTCGCGCTATCCTGCGTGAGTTTGCGATCGCGAACACGTCATTCGAGACCCCGAACAGGAAATAAGCATTGCAAGTGGGTGGGACATGTGCAAACAAGATGGCGACCGCATGGGCAAATTGGCGAGACATTTTTCAACGCGATCACGCAGAAAATATCGCGAACAGACAGGGGAAAAAACATCTGCGTCTTCGCGATATTTCCGAGTGTTTGCGGGGATTTTTGACATTTTCGCGATAATTTTCTAAAGTAAATTGCGCAAATTCCGCCCACCCCTAGTGAAAATGCCTAAAGTGCTTTCTCCTGGTTCTCTAAAAGTCTTGAAGTCCCAGGTAGGGGTGGGCGGAACTCGCACTACATGGAATTCTGTTACAAGAAAACTCAGCAAGACTCCACGGAGTCCCACGGAGTTCCGCGAGCAGGCAGATATCGGCACGTTGTGATGCTCATGCTGAAGTTTAGCACATGGAGTTTGTTTCGTGCTGCAAACTCAGTGTGATCGGCACAACATGGTGTGCTTAGAGAGCGCTGCTTCTTTACTACGGCTTCAGTAGATTTTCACTCCCGCGGCAGCATTCTCATCCTGAATGTTCGCAACTGCCCGCATTGAGAACATCTCACCAGGTGCCCTCCTAGCACCTTAAAATGGCACTAGGGGATGCCAATTCTTGCTCACACTCACCAGCTTATCGATTCGATAAGTCTTTATTTCGAATAAAAGATTCATAAAAGACAATGTACAATCATACACAATATATAAAAAAACAGTCAAACGAGATAATAATATACACAAATTATTCCTAAGAACAATAAAATGCTTTACACATATGTATATTGAAACAAATGGGACACAAATAACATGCACATGAGTTGGTACCGCTAATAACCATACAGGGCGCTATATATAGATGGATAAGAGCGTTCAACGTACAGGGATGCCCAGTTTCTTAGATCGGATCAACCAGGCCCATCTCAAAAATTTGGCAACACATACCACTACGGTTTCTGATCTAATAACACGAAGTTTGAGGAGTGCATCTCGGAAGCCACCACTATTCAGGGTCAAGCATATCGGTCTTAACCACTTGCTTCTTGGTGCTCGATAGACAGGACAACCAAAGAAGAAGTGGCCAACGCTTTCTTCCTGGTCTGGACACCAGTGGCATTTATTTCCTGTAGTCGTGTCCCATTTTGCTGTAAAAGAATTAATGGGCAAGGTGCCGATTCGAAACTGGTGGTATAGTTTACGATCTAATACGCTTGTGATTAAGTCCCAATACTGTTCTAATGAGGGAATGGCCTTGTACACTAAAAAAGAGCCAGTTAAATTAGCGTCCAAGGATTGGTTTACAAGAATAGATTTTTTCCAAGCCCAAAAGAGCGCCTTAAACTCAAGTTTAGATGGAAAAGTTGTCCCCCCTGGGTTGGACCAAAGCTCCGGGAGACCCATCAAGTTCAAAACATTTTTGACTACCCAAAACCATTGTATTTTGTGCGCCCCCCACATAAGTTTAACCTCCTCCAACTCTTGGGTAAACAGACCAAGCTCGGGAGTGGTCCAGAGGCGGCGCCAAAAGGCCACCAGGCGATACTGGGCCATCTCGTCGATCGGTCTGCAACCAAGATCCAACAGTAGGGGTTTAGTTGGGGTGGACTGGGGGAGACTAACCAGATTCCGTAGGAACCTGTTCTGCGCAGTTGCCAAACTGGAGAGATTCTTATGACCCCAAACTTCGGCTCCGTAAAGGGTTGCAGAGATGACCTTCGCCTCATAGATTTTTAGGGCAGGGGTAACACACTTAGTTAGGGAGTTCCTTTGTTCTTGGATCAAACAGCCAGCCAACCTATTAAATTTGAGTTTAGACGTTTCCACTTGGGGGTTCCAGTTGAGTTGGTGATCTAGGGTCACACCAAGATATGTCATGACCCTAACCTGCTCAATATGGACTCCGTTTAAGGAAACTGTACACTTAGGGGGGTTTTTCTTGCAAAAAACCATAAATTTGGTTTTATCCACATTTATTTGCAAGTCATTCATGGTGCAAAACTCGGAAAATCTATTCAGGGCTACCTGAAGCCCAGCTCTAGTTTTGGAAAGGAGGAGGGTGTCATCTGCGAAGATTAGCATGGGGTACTTTCGACCACCCAACATGGGTGCATCCGACTGAGTATTAATAAAATGTTGGGTAACCTGATTAATAAATAGGAGAAACAACGTGGGGGCTAGGACACAGCCTTGGCGTACCCCTCGTTGTACAGGGAATCGTTTGGTTACCTGCCCCTGACTACCCCACCTAACCTGGGCATAATTGTCCTCATGTAGTCGCTGGACTAGGCTCAAGAGCTCAGGCGGAAAGCCCATGCGACTAAGAGCCTCCCACAACTTCTTCCTTGGCACTAAGTCGAAAGCCGACTTAAGGTCAACAAATGCAGCATATAACATACCGCCACCCAACAGAACCACCTTCCAAAAAAGTAATGTGAACCGGAAGACTTGGTCAACAGTGCTAGTCCCAAACCTGAATCCCGCCTGCATAGGGGAGAGTATGTTATTTGAACCGATCCAACCCTGAATTCTTGATAGGATCATTCTCGACACAATTTTCTGGATCGAATCGATCAAACTAATGGGCCGATAGTTGTTGGGGAGGGAGCGGTCACCCTTCTTATATACTGGCAGGATTTCTGCCCCCTTCCATGAAAAAGGAATCTCAGCCCCTGCAGCTATGTTATTTGCCAGTAAAGTGATATAAGGGATCCAAAGGTCAGGTTTGAGCTTAAAAAGATCAGCGGGAATAGCATCAATGCCAGGAGCTTTACCCGGCTGAACAGACTCGAGAGCAAGTGCGGTGTCAGATTCCAAAAATAAGAGTCTGTCTCCTATATGTGGGAGTTGGCACGGCAATGTAGTTTTTATCGTCGGTACCTCCGCTGTAATTGGATCATTAAATTGTGCGGTATAAAATTCCACCCACAATTGAGCGGAGACATGATTTACTGGGATCTGGGCGGCAGGATCCCTTCCCCTCCTTACAATCGACCAGAAATCTGTTAGGTTGGGGGAATCGCATGCACTAAGGAGGTCAAGCCAATAAGAGTCGTCCCAATCTCGCTTAGCAGCCTGGATGGTACGCTTGTAGCACTGCCTTGCTATCCTTATGTCGTCGGAGTTCCGGGCCTTCACAGCAGCTAATAAGTTGCTGTGGGCAGCTCTACAGTTCTTATTATACCATTTTTTATATACTCTGGTATTAACAGGCCTAGATGGTTTCGTGAGAAGGTTTTTGAGACTCAAAAAACACTCCTCGTGGAGATTAGTGATTATGGAGTCTGCGTTGCCAGAAGGGGATAACAAAGGCATCCTACTCCACACGCCCCACACCTCTTCCTCAATCTTGGAAATAAGTGCAGGGTCCTCCAGAACCCTAGGCCATTTTACACGGCGCCTATTGTCGCACAGAACTACATCAGATGTTAAACTGTTAGTACTCCTGACTGGGGCCCCCGTACCTGGGACCAAAATCTCAAGTGAAAGGGGATTATGGTCACTCTCTGGGCGGGGCTCTACCACCATGTCTTGTACAATGGTCCAACACTCAATTTTAATCAATATATAGTCGATACGGCTTGAGCTCAAACCGTTATCGAAGGTGTTGGACCCAAGGCAATCAGATCGCGTGCGCCCATTGACGGCCCGTAGGCCCCATTCTAAACAAAAGCCCAGCCAATGTAAAGCTGCCTCGGTGCCCCTAACACCCTTTGCGATAGTAAGCGGGGGGATTGCCCAAACAGTGTCCTCCTCAGAACCCACATCCTCTGCCAAGGAGGAGATGGGCTCAATGGGGGTATTCAAGTCTCCCGCTACAATTACGATCTGGTCGGTCCTGAAATTCTTAAATAGAAGATCAAGATCGTCCAGGACAGCTTGTTTTTTCCCACCCTGGCAACCACGGGCATAGACATCGACTAAAAGGATATCTGGGGTGTTAGGTTTACTCAGGCAGATACATAGGAGATCCGCACACGCCACCAGTGTTTCCCTACCATGGAAGCCCAAGTTATTTTTTATCCAAATGGTAAGGCCACCAGAGGCCCTTCCCTTGGGGCTCTTAATTGCGGGTTTTGAAAAATTGAGGTAACCCAACCTATACAATGGGACAGTTGACCAGGTTTCCTGGAAGATGACGATATCATATGAATCGATAAAGTTGACCCAATCGTCATTTTCCAGGCGTCCCCGTAGCCCAGCAATATTCCAAGAGGTTACTCTTAATGGACAGTCCGTGGTTAGTGCACATGGTGACTGTGCCACGCCCTTTACTTCATTCATAGCCAAAGCAGGAATGTATACCGGGTCTAAAAGTACGCCCGGATTATTAGGCAACGGTGGGCCAATAAGAGATGGATTTGGGGATGGAGGCCTCCGTTGGTGGGGAGTAATCTTAGGGGGAGATAAGTCTCCAGACCTCCCATGTCAATCCACCTCCTCCAGGCAGCCGAACCTATTGGAGGTTGAAAACCCTTGCCACCAATTAAGTTGATTTTGTCCAACAAAACTATGTGTCGGTCGACTAGCATTCCTAACAGTGGACCATGACCCCTCACTCACTAGTTGTTGTCTAGGAGGATAGAAAAAGGTGAGAGGCCTCACCACTATTGTGGAATTGGCCTCAAAAGATGGCCATGCACATAGATACTGGGCTGTGTGGGGATCAGAAAATGATACCACCACACAGTCGCCGGCTATGGACTTGTGCGTACGGCCAATCCAAGGGACTCTCCGAACCATAAGTACACTACTTCTTTGATGGTCGGGGAGCTGTTTGTTGGAATTAAGCCAGTGGATGACTTTATTTTTTAGAGAGAGATCATTCTCCTGGGATTGTTGATCCAACTCTGGAACACCGGCTAATATAATGACGTACGACCCTGCTTCTGGCGGGAGGTCAATAAACCCTCCGCGGAAGTTGTGGCGACTGGCCTGACGTGTTGGATTGTGCACCAAGGGTGGCCTAGGGGGGTGGTTGGCTGGTGCCCTGGAGTCAGTGTTCGGCCTGTATGCTGGTTTATGCGGGTGGAAGGGTTTTGGTACTGCTGGGCTAGGGGTAGGTACAATAGTATTTGCAATGGTGGTGCGGGGTTTTGGAATGGGTTTGGATATAGGTAGGGTCTCAGGAATGCTTTGGGCTGGTTGTGAAAGAGATTGAACGGGTTCTGTTTCTTTGGGCTGGGGAGTGGGTTCGGTCACACGTATAAGCTTAGCATCCATTTCCTTAAGGCTCAAGCTGGCCAGAGTGACTATGGTCCTATCCATTTCAAGGAGGTTATTCTCTATACGAGAAAGCCTCAATTCCAGAGGGGAAAGTAACTGCTTTAACGTACCCCAGACTAGTTGGAGGAATTCGCTATCACCCTCCCTGTCGTGCACAGGTCCGCTCACCCGACCCTCCAGAATTTTTGTACTATTCTGACTAGGGGAGATGATAAGAATATCATCTTCCACCAAACTAGGTATTTCCGGAGTAGCTTCCCCATTAAGAACACTGTGAGTCGGTTTGGGGTTAACATCTTTCACCCCAAGAGAACCCATGGCCCGTCTACTATTAAAAAACTTTAACCTTGCTATTCTAGCTTTTTTCCTAGCATGTATAGTTCTCGCAAGGCATTTCTTTTTGTATGCTGCCGCTTTCTTAGCGCTACAATGACTTGCTGCTTGGATTGCTTTGGGGGGGGGAAAGGAGCCTGCGATACTAAATAGAGGGGCAGGGCCAATATTTTGTTGCACTGGATTAGGTTGGGAAATGGGAGGGGAATGTAAAGGAATAGTAGGGGGAGCAGGATGCATTACTACCGTTGTTAACAGAGGCCGTGGAGCGGCGGAACGATCAGGGGTACGGGCAGATGCAATATTCCCCAGGGAAGATTTTTTGGAGCTAGCAATATGCGCTGACAGCCTTCGTGCAGCATCAAGTTCTAAAGAGACCTTGTGCTGCATTTTGCTGATTTCCTCGTCAATAGCCAAATTGGTTTTGACTAGGAAATCATCTATGGATCTGTTAGAATTGCTAGCAGCCATGAGGGTTTTGCTCCGGCTACCCCGTGAACACATATTACAGAGTGCAAGTCAATAAATAAATATACACACAACAATAAAACTGTAAGATGTGCCTAAAAAGACTAGAAACATAAGGGGGGGTGGCCCAGCCCAGCCCTCTTAGACCTCGAACGGCCTCAAACGGCCCAGTCTTTGCCCTGTCTTCGCCCGGGCTGCGTCCCGCGCTGCGGGAGTGCTGAGTCAATAAATAGGTGGACGAATAAAAAGGGGGGCGTGGCAGCAGGGAGAGCGGACCGGAAGTTGGAAAGTGGTCTTGCAGGGACTCCTGGGCAATGGAGTCCCCTGCACGCTCGCAGCCCCGCTGACCGCACTCACCCGATAGCCAGCAACAGTCCTTCCCCAAACGTCCAGGTATCCTGCGGGGCGAAGCGGCACCCGCGAAGCGGGTGCGGCGAGTAGTAGGTTAAAGTCCTGCAGTTGCCGCGGTGGTCCAAGAATACAGCCAAAGTGCCTCCGTGCTCAAAAGATGCGTCCCACAGAAGGAGAGATGTGAAGGGCTTTTAAGGCAGCTGAGGCTACTAAGGGGCGGGGGGCGGCAGCAGGGAGAGCGGACCGGAAGTTGGAAAGTGGTCTTGCAGGGACTCCTGGGCAATGGAGTCCCCTGCACGCTCGCAGCCCCGCTGACCGCACTCACCCGATAGCCAGCAACAGTCCTTCCCCAAACGTCCAGGTATCCTGCGGGGCGAAGCGGCACCCGCGAAGCGGGTGCGGCGAGTAGTAGGTTAAAGTCCTGCAGTTGCCGCGGTGGTCCAAGAATACAGCCAAAGTGCCTCCGTGCTCAAAAGATGCATCCCACAGAAGGAGAGATGTGAAGGGCTTTTAAGGCAGCTGAGGCTACTAAGGGGCGGGGGGCGGCAGCAGGGAGAGCGGACCGGAAGTTGGAAAGTGGTCTTGCAGGGACTCCTGGGCAATGGAGTCCCCTGCACGCTCGCAGCCCCGCTGACCGCACTCACCCGATAGCCAGCAACAGTCCTTCCCCAAACGTCCAGGTATCCTGCGGGGCGAAGCGGCACCCGCGAAGCGGGTGCGGCGAGTAGTAGGTTAAAGTCCTGCAGTTGCCGCGGTGGTCCAAGAATACAGCCAAAGTGCCTCCGTGCTCAAAAGATGCGTCCCCAGCTTATCATTTGTGAGCCATGCATGAGAAAAAAAATCCCCCACATGGCGGCGTTAACTCAGCATTACGTCAAAACTCCACAAAATCCGCCATTGGAGCGGACTTGTTTCACTCACCACTAATCCTAAATTGTCAGTGGCAGAATTAGGCAAGCATCTCAGGACCTCTGGAACCGCACTTGGGGGTCAAGATTCACTCCAGCAGAAGCCAATAGCACGGACTGGATCAGTTCCAGTTGGTACTGGTAAGCTGGGCCTCTTGTAGCTTGATGCGTCCCTGTAGCTACACAGCTACACAGGTAGTCAGACAACTGATACTTGCAGTCCACACCTTAGCTCTGGGGGCAAGAAGCAGCAGGTCCAGTCATTCAGGGCTCCTCTCAGGTTACAGTCAGCATGTTCAGTCCTATTGTGTTCTTCCACAGGTGTCTAGATCCTGTTCTGAAGTGGGTGCCTGGAGGTGTTACATTTATGCCCGGCGAGTGAATTGGGGTGACATTTGGCCCCTCCATCACCATAGATAACCCTACCATCCTTTGCAGCTATTCTTTTTTGCTCTCCTGCAAACAATCCCACAGTGCCCCTCACTCCCAAAATCAAAGATCTCTTGTGCAAAACCTGTATGTCCACTCAGAGGTGTAGCCATGAAAGTAAGCACACCCTTCCTATGTGGTCAGTCTAAACCAGTTCTGGGGGTGACTTCCCACACTGGGCTTGGTGCCTGGCTGACTAGAAAGACAAAGTCCGTGTTTCTTTCCAGGTGTCACCTTACATTTGGTTGTGATAGCAGACGCCCCCCCTTGAAGAACTGCTGGATAGCCAACGCAAATTAGCATCCATGAACTTCAGACAGGGAAAAGGTAACTTTCTAGAAGTTACTGTTCCTCAATATTTATTTCAAAAATCCAAATTCACTATTATGTTTGGCTTTTAATAAATATCAAACATATTTATTCCATCATTTTTCCTATTAATATTTATTGTTGCCTCCCAGTCTTTATCTGTGAGCCGGCCAGCCTTACTAATGTGAAAATAGCATTTGGGTACTTGTCACTGGCAAGACATATTCATTTTTAATTCCTACATGTTCTACTCTTAAATATCATGCACCCAGCCATGTGGGCTACACGGCCTACATAGGAGTGTCTTATCAATATTTAAGAAGAAAGTTATTTTTAAAGATCACACTACAGGTTTTACATTGCAGCAGCCAGGACACACAGTATAGGGCTGAATACAGGTTTGCACTGTCTCTGGAGTGGTATTCAACCTCAGGGCCCTGAGTTCACTTTCTATGCCATATACACGGAGGGTTGTCGTGTTATTCCTAGGTGTCCCCCAGGAGCTGCACGTTTTGGATGACCTAAACTGAGGGCTTGGTGTCCCAACCGCTTCTGGAAACCCCCGCAGGATATGTCAGCCAATAGACTGGTTAGCTCCACAGTGCCACTGCCACCCCCCTTTATTCTACAGTGGTTTAGGTAGTTTCTGACAACCACTATACATTGTAACCCTGATTCCTCAGGGATCGTTAAAACAGTACAGCATGTTTCGCTCAGACACTCTTGCGTGCTTATTCTAAAAAAACTACACAGGATGGTGGTTAGGACGTTTCAATAAGTATTTATTGGTCCAGCGACAGCCTTGTGTAAAACATATGTGCTACGACAATCAAAATAAGCATACGAAAAAGCTTGCTAGTACCAATAAAGTAAATAGTAGATACATGTCTACCATAGTGCTAATAAGATGAAGATAAGTAGTTCAGATAAAAGCAGTATCACATGCATATTCCTAAAATGCACTCCCTAAGTAATTTGCTTAAATGTACCTAGCCTAGATATGTAGGTGTAGCATGTATATGCGTTTAGCTATGTGTATCTGTGCTATGTGTATCTGTAGCCAAGCAACCCCTAAGGAGGAACCAGCCCTCTCACCTGATGCTTGAGAATGAAGGACCCTGTATCTGTGTCAACAGTCCAAGAATACAGCCAAAGTGCCTCCGTGCTCAAAAGATGCATCCCACAGAAGGAGAGATGTGAAGGGCTTTTAAGGCAGCTGAGGCTACTAAGGGGCGGGGGGCGGCAGCAGGGAGAGCGGACCGGAAGTTGGAAAGTGGTCTTGCAGGGACTCCTGGGCAATGGAGTCCCCTGCACGCTCGCAGCCCCGCTGACCGCACTCACCCGATAGCCAGCAACAGTCCTTCCCCAAACGTCCAGGTATCCTGCGGGGCGAAGCGGCACCCGCGAAGCGGGTGCGGCGAGTAGTAGGTTAAAGTCCTGCAGTTGCCGTGGTGGTCCAAGAATACAGCCAAAGTGCCTCCGTGCTCAAAAGATGCGTCCCCAGCTTATCATTTGTGAGCCATGCATGAGAAAAAAAATCCCCCACATGGCGGCGTTAACTCAGCATTACGTCAAAACTCCACAAAATCCGCCATTGGAGCGGACTTGTTTCACTCACCACTAATCCTAAATTGTCAGTGGCAGAATTAGGCAAGCATCTCAGGACCTCTGGAACCGCACTTGGGGGTCAAGATTCACTCCAGCAGAAGCCAATAGCACGGACTGGATCAGTTCCAGTTGGTACTGGTAAGCTGGGCCTCTTGTAGCTTGATGCGTCCCTGTAGCTACACAGCTACACAGGTAGTCAGACAACTGATACTTGCAGTCCACACCTTAGCTCTGGGGGCAAGAAGCAGCAGGTCCAGTCATTCAGGGCTCCTCTCAGGTTACAGTCAGCATGTTCAGTCCTATTGTGTTCTTCCACAGGTGTCTAGATCCTGTTCTGAAGTGGGTGCCTGGAGGTGTTACATTTATGCCCGGCGAGTGAATTGGGGTGACATTTGGCCCCTCCATCACCATAGATAACCCTACCATCCTTTGCAGCTATTCTTTTTTGCTCTCCTGCAAACAATCCCACAGTGCCCCTCACTCCCAAAATCAAAGATCTCTTGTGCAAAACCTGTATGTCCACTCAGAGGTGTAGCCATGAAAGTAAGCACACCCTTCCTATGTGGTCAGTCTAAACCAGTTCTGGGGGTGACTTCCCACACTGGGCTTGGTGCCTGGCTGACTAGAAAGACAAAGTCCGTGTTTCTTTCCAGGTGTCACCTTACATTTGGTTGTGATAGCAGACGCCCCCCCTTGAAGAACTGCTGGATAGCCAACGCAAATTAGCATCCATGAACTTCAGACAGGGAAAAGGTAACTTTCTAGAAGTTACTGTTCCTCAATATTTATTTCAAAAATCCAAATTCACTATTATGTTTGGCTTTTAATAAATATCAAACATATTTATTCCATCATTTTTCCTATTAATATTTATTGTTGCCTCCCAGTCTTTATCTGTGAGCCGGCCAGCCTTACTAATGTGAAAATAGCATTTGGGTACTTGTCACTGGCAAGACATATTCATTTTTAATTCCTACATGTTCTACTCTTAAATATCATGCACCCAGCCATGTGGGCTACACGGCCTACATAGGAGTGTCTTATCAATATTTAAGAAGAAAGTTATTTTTAAAGATCACACTACAGGTTTTACATTGCAGCAGCCAGGACACACAGTATAGGGCTGAATACAGGTTTGCACTGTCTCTGGAGTGGTATTCAACCTCAGGGCCCTGAGTTCACTTTCTATGCCATATACACGGAGGGTTGTCGTGTTATTCCTAGGTGTCCCCCAGGAGCTGCACGTTTTGGATGACCTAAACTGAGGGCTTGGTGTCCCAACCGCTTCTGGAAACCCCCGCAGGATATGTCAGCCAATAGACTGGTTAGCTCCACAGTGCCACTGCCACCCCCCTTTATTCTACAGTGGTTTAGGTAGTTTCTGACAACCACTATACATTGTAACCCTGATTCCTCAGGGATCGTTAAAACAGTACAGCATGTTTCGCTCAGACACTCTTGCGTGCTTATTCTAAAAAAACTACACAGGATGGTGGTTAGGACGTTTCAATAAGTATTTATTGGTCCAGCGACAGCCTTGTGTAAAACATATGTGCTACGACAATCAAAATAAGCATACGAAAAAGCTTGCTAGTACCAATAAAGTAAATAGTAGATACATGTCTACCATAGTGCTAATAAGATGAAGATAAGTAGTTCAGATAAAAGCAGTATCACATGCATATTCCTAAAATGCACTCCCTAAGTAATTTGCTTAAATGTACCTAGCCTAGATATGTAGGTGTAGCATGTATATGCGTTTAGCTATGTGTATCTGTGCTATGTGTATCTGTAGCCAAGCAACCCCTAAGGAGGAACCAGCCCTCTCACCTGATGCTTGAGAATGAAGGACCCTGTATCTGTGTCAACAGTCCAAGAATACAGCCAAAGTGCCTCCGTGCTCAAAAGATGCATCCCACAGAAGGAGAGATGTGAAGGGCTTTTAAGGCAGCTGAGGCTACTAAGGGGCGGGGGGCGGCAGCAGGGAGAGCGGACCGGAAGTTGGAAAGTGGTCTTGCAGGGACTCCTGGGCAATGGAGTCCCCTGCACGCTCGCAGCCCCGCTGACCGCACTCACCCGATAGCCAGCAACAGTCCTTCCCCAAACGTCCAGGTATCCTGCGGGGCGAAGCGGCACCCGCGAAGCGGGTGCGGCGAGTAGTAGGTTAAAGTCCTGCAGTTGCCGTGGTGGTCCAAGAATACAGCCAAAGTGCCTCCGTGCTCAAAAGATGCGTCCCCAGCTTATCATTTGTGAGCCATGCATGAGAAAAAAAATCCCCCACATGGCGGCGTTAACTCAGCATTACGTCAAAACTCCACAAAATCCGCCATTGGAGCGGACTTGTTTCACTCACCACTAATCCTAAATTGTCAGTGGCAGAATTAGGCAAGCATCTCAGGACCTCTGGAACCGCACTTGGGGGTCAAGATTCACTCCAGCAGAAGCCAATAGCACGGACTGGATCAGTTCCAGTTGGTACTGGTAAGCTGGGCCTCTTGTAGCTTGATGCGTCCCTGTAGCTACACAGCTACACAGGTAGTCAGACAACTGATACTTGCAGTCCACACCTTAGCTCTGGGGGCAAGAAGCAGCAGGTCCAGTCATTCAGGGCTCCTCTCAGGTTACAGTCAGCATGTTCAGTCCTATTGTGTTCTTCCACAGGTGTCTAGATCCTGTTCTGAAGTGGGTGCCTGGAGGTGTTACATTTATGCCCGGCGAGTGAATTGGGGTGACATTTGGCCCCTCCATCACCATAGATAACCCTACCATCCTTTGCAGCTATTCTTTTTTGCTCTCCTGCAAACAATCCCACAGTGCCCCTCACTCCCAAAATCAAAGATCTCTTGTGCAAAACCTGTATGTCCACTCAGAGGTGTAGCCATGAAAGTAAGCACACCCTTCCTATGTGGTCAGTCTAAACCAGTTCTGGGGGTGACTTCCCACACTGGGCTTGGTGCCTGGCTGACTAGAAAGACAAAGTCCGTGTTTCTTTCCAGGTGTCACCTTACATTTGGTTGTGATAGCAGACGCCCCCCCTTGAAGAACTGCTGGATAGCCAACGCAAATTAGCATCCATGAACTTCAGACAGGGAAAAGGTAACTTTCTAGAAGTTACTGTTCCTCAATATTTATTTCAAAAATCCAAATTCACTATTATGTTTGGCTTTTAATAAATATCAAACATATTTATTCCATCATTTTTCCTATTAATATTTATTGTTGCCTCCCAGTCTTTATCTGTGAGCCGGCCAGCCTTACTAATGTGAAAATAGCATTTGGGTACTTGTCACTGGCAAGACATATTCATTTTTAATTCCTACATGTTCTACTCTTAAATATCATGCACCCAGCCATGTGGGCTACACGGCCTACATAGGAGTGTCTTATCAATATTTAAGAAGAAAGTTATTTTTAAAGATCACACTACAGGTTTTACATTGCAGCAGCCAGGACACACAGTATAGGGCTGAATACAGGTTTGCACTGTCTCTGGAGTGGTATTCAACCTCAGGGCCCTGAGTTCACTTTCTATGCCATATACACGGAGGGTTGTCGTGTTATTCCTAGGTGTCCCCCAGGAGCTGCACGTTTTGGATGACCTAAACTGAGGGCTTGGTGTCCCAACCGCTTCTGGAAACCCCCGCAGGATATGTCAGCCAATAGACTGGTTAGCTCCACAGTGCCACTGCCACCCCCCTTTATTCTACAGTGGTTTAGGTAGTTTCTGACAACCACTATACATTGTAACCCTGATTCCTCAGGGATCGTTAAAACAGTACAGCATGTTTCGCTCAGACACTCTTGCGTGCTTATTCTAAAAAAACTACACAGGATGGTGGTTAGGACGTTTCAATAAGTATTTATTGGTCCAGCGACAGCCTTGTGTAAAACATATGTGCTACGACAATCAAAATAAGCATACGAAAAAGCTTGCTAGTACCAATAAAGTAAATAGTAGATACATGTCTACCATAGTGCTAATAAGATGAAGATAAGTAGTTCAGATAAAAGCAGTATCACATGCATATTCCTAAAATGCACTCCCTAAGTAATTTGCTTAAATGTACCTAGCCTAGATATGTAGGTGTAGCATGTATATGCGTTTAGCTATGTGTATCTGTGCTATGTGTATCTGTAGCCAAGCAACCCCTAAGGAGGAACCAGCCCTCTCACCTGATGCTTGAGAATGAAGGACCCTGTATCTGTGTCAACAGTCCGTGAGGGATGTCAGACGGCTGCGTGTCGAGGATTCACCATGCAGGTCCCCCGTGTCAGCTTGGAAGGAATTCTCCTCTGATTTGTAGGGGGGGGTGAGGGTCTTTCATACTGAAGTGGTCACTCCGGGATTTTCTAGAATCAGTATGTGTTTAAAACAATCATGGATGTTTTGAAAAGAATCATAAATGTTTTGAAGACAATCACCAATGCTTTTCTAAACAAGTGTGATTATGCACAGCTGGCTGTTGGCCAAGGATGAAAAAAAGTGGGGACCCTTATACAGAACAATTCTGCCATGCCTGGGGACATGCTTATATACGTCAGGTACAGGGATTCTGATGGAAGACTGAGTGCCTGGTGTTAAAGAGACAGGAGCAAGCTATTAGGTAAAGGGTCACCTGTTTAGAATCGTTATAGTTGTGTGGATGGGACAAATGTATGTAAGAGGGGTATACATGACAGGACTATCCTAAAAGACATGACAGCTATATGCAAATTGAATGTACCAAATAGGAAATAGCATATTCAACCCTGCAAAGTGGTGCACAGGTATATTACTGCTGGTTAGCAGCAGTAAAACTCACAGAGGTCTAAAGGCAGCAAAATAGAGCAAAAATCTGGGGTGCAACATGCAAAAGGAGTCAATTTTCCTACACGGGGTACCCTCAGAAGAAGGCATGGAGAACTATCCAGCCCTATGGGTGTTCGCATCTTTAAGGCGGAAAAGTGAACCAATGCCATCAGGGTTCATGTGGTTAGTCCCAGAGCAGTGTTCCAACCTGAATCCCATACCCAGCAGGGATTGACCATTACTGCAGCTTTGTATTCTCTCTCTGCATTTGCATGAGCTGCCCAAGAGGCCTGTGGCCTGTCTGAATCTAGGAAAGAGCACCAGAGAGGTATAGCCTCAATTTCTTCAGAGACCAGACCCCTGCAATGCTTCCCTCTCAATGGCACTCTGCCTTTGCTCCCTGGTTATTAACTGTCTACTAATAAATACTACAGGTTGTTCCAGGCCCCCTACATTTAGCTGGGAAATACCAGCCCCAGTGCCTTGCTCGGAAGCATCTGTCTGCACCATTTATATTTGTTGAAGTTGCCAGCCTTTAGGACTGGGAAAGTGCACAGTGCCTCCTTCAGGGTGTCACTTACCTTCAGATAAGCCTCCGTCCAGCTCACCTTCCTAGGTTTCTTCTGTAAAAAGTACAAGAATGCTCTTACACTCCCTTCACAAAACTACAGTAGTAGTCTGTAAGGCTCAAAGAGGCTCTTACCTGGGTCTGGGTCTTTGGAGGCTCCCAGCCCATGATGGTATGGCTCTTGGGTTGGAGGGGCTGTATGCATCCTTGGCCTAGGCACACCATAGGTTCCTTCCTTATCTGGTTGCTTGCTTTGATAGTCAAGTCAACCTGGTGAAAGGCCTGAAGCGCTTCCTGGAGGCGGGCCAGGTGGTCTTCCCTGGTGAGATTTACATTGCAGTGTCATGTAAATGTAAATGTAAATGTGTGTATACTTGTAAAGCGCACTATCACCTGAAAGGTATCTTGGCGCTGTATACCGCTGTGGAACCCTTCCTGGCTTTCCCTGTGAGATACCCCCTTACTGGGCACCACCAAGGTGAGGCTAGGCATCCTAGCGCTTTCGGGACCGTTGTGGCGATTAAGCAAGCTATTGCCCAGAGGTGCAGAGTGGGACCCATGATTAGAGTAGGCACCTAGGCCAGAATTATCGAGTCCGTGGACATTGAGCACAAGACCCGCCGAGGCGGGAATTGAACCCTGGTCCCGGGCCAGACCTCTGCATCAGGGTCTGCCACTCTAATCGGTGAGCCACACTTCTCCACGTCATCCAAGTAGGTGACACTAGACTTCTCCAACATAGCCAGGACACAGTTGGCCAACATCTGGAAGGTGGCAGGGGCATTATTGAATCCAAATACCATTCCTCAGAATTGAAAATGCCCCTCTAAAGTAAACATGGATGACCGCTCCTTTGTGCCCTCATTTGAGGCAATCTGCCAGTACCCTGATGTCAAATCAAAGGTACTGAGGACATTTCTAGCCCCGTACCTGTCAGAGATAGTCTATCTGACACCATACTCTGAGCTGGTGTCAGAGAGCTCACCAGCTCAGAGTATGGCGTGTGCATCAGTCTTGAAGAGCGATTTGAGGGCCCTGTAGTCCATACAGGTCTGCAGTTAAGGGGTGCTGCCCAGAAGGGGAGGGCAGCCTTTTGGTAACAAGACCACTTGGCTGCGTCAGAGGCTGCTAGGGCGCTTAATCTCCCCCAGCCAAAGAATTTGAGACACCTCATCTTTGATGTTAGCTCTTACTTTATCTGACAGCCTGTATTGGTTTTTACCAGCATAGTATTCCCCATATCAATGTCATGTTTACAGTAATTGGTGATTCCTCAGGATAGGGAAAACAATGAGGTGAACCTTCCAGCAAATGGAGGATTCCCCTCTGCTGCTCTTCTGTCAGTGCAAGGGAGAAGACCACTACCTCTATGGACCCTTCTTGCTCCTCATGGGAGGTGTTCAATTTCTTCCTCCTCTTCACTATTGGTTGATATCAGTATGGTTAGTTTAGACTTATCCAAGTGAGGCTTGGTTCTGTTGACATGCATGACCCTCAAAAGGTTCCTGGGAGTCTGCAGGTCTACCTGGTAAGTAACCTCACTTTTCATTGACCTCATAGGGCCCAGTCCATCTGTCCTGGAGGGCTCAGGTATCCATTCTGTTTATAATATTGTTTAATCTTTTCTTAGCTGACCTTTACATTCATGTTTTTCTTCCAGGATGGTTGTACCATTCTGGTTCTTAATGCTAACATGTAATTCACTGTGCCTTGTGATGTCCTCTTTGGGCTTTCTCCCATTCCTTTCACAGGGTGACCACATGCAGAAGCCCACTCTCATCTGTGGCACCTCCCTGTAGGAAAACAGGAGGCGCTGTAGTAAGACATCCCACTTCCAAGTCAGGAGCTAAGGAGAACCAATTGTCATCCATTTCAAAGTGTTGTTGAATATCACAACAAGCACATTGGTTCAAGGTTGGTAGGGTGTGTGAAACGTGTTGGTAATCCTCACATCGATTTAATGTTTGCTGATATGAAGTTTGTCTCCCTAGTGTACAATACCTCCCTGGCAACCCCTACTTTAGAAACTATTCCCCTCAGTACCCTCTCCACAAAAGGCATGATCATTACCCTCAGAGGGATGGCCTCGGCAGCAGGATAAAATTATTCTCTCGGGTTGTTTTAGATCAAGGGGGCCACTGATCTCAAGTGTCAAACCCTTCTGGAGGGAAGCACAGTGTTTCCCTCCTAACTTACCACTAGCCTGACTGTTATGAACCCTAATGTACCCCAATATAGGCCTAGGGAGTTACACAACCTTTTACCCATACCATTGTTCTACATAACAGGTCTGGTGCTGACCTTTTACCTAGTTAGGTGCTGCATGAATGGCGTGTGGTTTTCTCCAAAAACTAGCCTAATTTATTACGCATGAGCATTCTCAGTATCACAGCAGGATTTTCATCTTCTGCATAATAACTCTGTGTAAGGGTCACATCTATTGTCATCCTGGCCTGACATGCTCATAGTACACTTCTAGTTAGACCCCTGAGGGTACCTTTCAGGTATATAAGGACTACATAATCGCTGGGCAAACCAGATGGGAAAAAGACTTCCATGCTGACGCGAGACGCTAAGGTTCCTGCACGCAGACCCTCTAGCACGCAGTGGTCTGACATCCCCCGTGGGGTGTCCATCTCGAGACCAAGATGGGGTCTTTTATTCTTTTACATCAGGTAATGGGGTTGCTTTTATCCTAAGGGGAATTTGGCTTCATACCTACATACATTCTAGGTACATTTCGGTACATCTAGTTAAGGTTTGCATCGTAGGAGTACCCATTATTACTGTTATGTATCTATATGCCTGCACATATCCATTGTTTTAGCACTATGGTAGAACTCTACCTTTTCTTTACTCTACTGGTGCTCATAATCGTATATATCTGTTTCTGTCTAATGGTTGTTGCAGCACACATATTTTTTACACTAGAATGACACTGGTTCAATAAATGCTTATTCATAACGTCCCAACCGTTTATACTGTGTATATCTCTGAGACAAAGTGAGCACAAGGTACTGAGCGAAAAGCACTGTACTGTTTCCACGATTCAGGGTTGTCATGTTCGATAGTTGTAAGAAACTATTTGCTCCTTGGCAAGAGGGACTCATAGTTACATTGTGAACTAGCCAGTCTACAGACTAACATATCCTCTGGGGGTGTCTGGATTCAGTCTGGGCACCAATCCCCTAGTTGATGTTGTCTAAACATGTAGATCCTATATAGATTTGTAGAACCTATATGACATGACAAGTCACAAAGGACCAACAGAATGCATCTGCTCTGGTTTCATACGGGCCAATAAAAGCAGGGAGCAGGTGATCAAAGGTTTTGGCCTGCCCCAGATGTCCTGCCAGGGGGATCTCCCTTAGCCAGCTCCATTAGAAAGGCCTTATAGCACTGGACAACAAACAATACTTTAATTGACACCGTCTCAGATAACATCAGCCCACTATAAAGGCGGCCATCCTCCAGATAAATGAGGTGGTCACCAGAGGTGTCTTTATCCTTATGGACATAAGACTGTCATTGATGTCCCTCAATAGTAGAACACTCTCTCTGCACCTTACAGACCTGTGCCTGGGATGGTGGAGGCCCTTTGAATAACTGCTGGAGAGCTAATGAAAATTAGCCTCCAGGAGCTTCAGGCAGGGAAAGGTACCCTTGTGAATGTTACTTTTCCTCAATATTTCTCCAAATCTAAATTCACCAATGTGTTGGGCTTTATATAACTATTCAAAATACTTGTTTAATCATTCTCCTAGCTGGTCTCTAAATGTAGATAGCAACATTAATATTGGCTATTGCTTCCCAGTGTTTCTCTATGGGCCAGTCAACATTCCTGCAGTGAAAACAGCTGTTGAGTGTGAGTCACTTTAAGAAAATGGTAACTTTAAATTTCTATGTGTCATGTTTCTAAATAACATGCACTCTGCCTTCTTTGTCGCATCCATAAAGCCTAAATAGGCGTTAACTGTTAAATATTTATAAGGAAAGTTTTTAGCTATTAAAAAAGGGTTATTTTGACAGGTCGCAAAGGAAGCCATTTTTGCACTGCTACTTTAGTGGATGACACAATAGGCCCTAAGTGTACTTTGAACAGCATATATTAGGGACCTATAGCAAGGTAAAGGTCCCAAATAGAAATAAGCCAATGCAACAATGGTTAAAAGGGGTACATAGGCACTTTAATGCTGGATACCAGTGATAAAGTGCACAAAGCTCTACAGTCAGCAAAGCAAGTAGGGAGGACATGCTTACAGACACTAAACTTTTTGTACCCGTGGATGTCATGCCTCCTTGAACAAACAGCTTCTAAACAAACAGCTAAATACCTACTTGTTGTACATGATAAACTAACTTTTTAAGTAATTTTTAAGTGATGTTATTACCTATATATATTACCTCATCTGCTTCTTCCAGGCCATAAAGTATAAAAGTTTAGTTTACGTTTATTTGCACAGTTAATTAAAACCAATGCCATACAATTACAAAATATGAATTAAAATAAAACACAATATAAAATGACATGTTTTTTAGAACCAGCATGGCGTGGACGTTGCTGTTCTGTTCTTCCAGGCCATAAAGTAGATGCCCTCTGAGTCATGATGATTGCCACCATCATTGGCAGTAGTGGCATGCATATTTAGGCTTGGATTTACAAACATTTCACACAACACAAAGCAGTGCACAGTAGGAGAAGTTACTGCAACTCATTGCATGAAATGGAGAGAGCAGAACTGCCCATATTTTCAAAAAATGGCCTGGTTCTGCTCTCCGTCTGTGCTTCTGCACTGGTGCTCTTTTGGCTGCTATAGTGCAAAGGTGCCTCTGTTATAGTCAAGATAGTTGTTCTGCAGGAAGAAGTACCTTACTGCACAAAAAAAAAAATATTGGAGGCTTTTTCCTATTGTATGTGTGCTACAGAATGCAGCACACATAAAAAGTGGAAAAAATAAGAGAAATAAAGATATTTCTCTTCGTTGTTCAAACAACAAGCACGGGCACCATTTTGGCGCAAACCCAATCTGCAACTCTTAATATTGGGTGTACCTCAACATCCATGGGTGGATGATGCACAGGAACACCCATGTCTCCTGGGCACAAAGCAACACGAGGCAGGATTCTTCACTTGACGCCCATCAGCAGTATATGGTTAGGAAGATCAATGCTTTTATACACACATTCAGCTTGCTTGCAAAAAAAACTAGATGGTCGCTCCTACCAACCACTTCTCTCTGTAATTAAGGCATAATTGCTTCCTTCTCCAACCTATGCAAGTATAGTGATGCATGGTAGAGATTCCAAAATGTTAGATAGATTACAAATCAAAACATATAAAAAGGTATTACACTTACCCTGTAATGCCTCCCCAGCCTAAATTCGTTTGGAATTTGGACTGGCCCAGGAAAACATAGCAAGAAGGTACCAGTTCATTAAAACTATGCACAAAATAAGAAATAATCAATCTAGCCCTCTAGTGAATGCGTTATGGGAAGCCTTGGTCAACGATGACAATTCAAGTTATAATAAATATATGTTCTCATCTTTACAACTAAGCAATGCAGGTGATCTGTGGGACTTGAACTTGTCGCATTCTATGTTTTGTCAAGCAATGAATAAAGCGGCAAAAATTAATACGTTAGTCGATGATAAAAGTATATTTTCGCGACGAGCATGTATGAATGGCAATTCAAACGTATGTCACATTGCAACCGGCAACTTACCTTCAGCTAACCTATCCGGTCTATCTTAAGAAAAAACAATTGGCTATGCGCCTAGGTGATCTAACGTCTCTGTCAGACAAACTACTTTGGCGATATAAAGGATCAAAAATGTGCATATTATATGTAAATTGATACTTGTATAGCGCACTACTCACACACAAGTGTCTCAAGGCGCTTGTACGAATACCGCTGTGGAACCCATCCTGGCTTTCCCTGTGAGGTGTCCACTCCTGGGCACTCCCAAGGTGGAGGACAGGCATCCTTAGCATTGTGGGGGGCGTTATGGAGATTAAACAAGCTATTGCCCAGAGTTGCAGAGTGGGACGCCATGATTGGAATAGGCACCGAGGCGAGAATTTTCAGGTCCGTGGAAATTGAGCCCAAGACCCGCCGAGGCGGGGAATTGAAACCTGGTCCCGGGCCAGACCTCTGCCTCAGGGTCTGCCGCTCTAACCATTGAGCCACACTTCTCCACTTGATATGATGCCCCAGATAAGGACTTGATGCATTTGGCTTGTATATGTCCTAAACTGAACCATGCGCATCGAGTACTTTGAAAGCACTTATTTAATGAGCGAGGGATTCGTACATGTAGAACAGCCATCATGAGAAGTCTGTATTCCACAGACCCTCAGCTAAATTGTAAACTTTTGAAGTTTTAACAATCTCATGATAAAGCAGTAAAAGAGGATTGTAAGTAGTACTCAACATCATAAGGACCCTGTTCAGTCACAAGACTATATGAGATTGATATGACTAATCTGGTGAAGTGTCCCACCAATTATGAATTGAATGTATTTTTATAATGTTCTATTTGTAACAACTCCATGATATTAGTTTGGGTTGCACCAATATTTATCAATGTTTTAAGGAAAATGGAATATTATTTTTTAACATGTATTTAATTTTGTATTGTGAAGGTTTTTATGAACTAATAACAATAAACAATAATCACTTGACACAGAAGCATAAGTAGGAGGCGGGGCAGAATCGGAGGCTGCAGGAGCAGCATTGGCACTGCATCAGCGCTGCTCCGTGGCCTGATGAACCCGTTTAACCCCTTCGATGCTCATGACGGAACGGTTCCGTCATGAGCGTCGATTGAGCTGTGCTCATGACGGAACCGTTCTGTCATGAGCCCGTTGGCTCATTAGAACATTCAGCACAGCGCAGGAATCAGCGCCACGCTGAAGGTGTTAAGCCGCTGGCCCAGAATACGGTTTGCAGCATTCCCCCGATAACGCTGAGCCTCGGAAGGTGACTCCGACTGGCGGTCCAAATGGACCAACGTGATCAACCAGCTTCCCTTGCGAGTACGGCTGCCGGCAGATGACGGCTGCCCGGTTAGTTCTGGGTGCAGGGCAACCAATGGAAGGGCAAGGAGCAGCAGCAAACCAAGGACCAGTAAGGTCGAGGACAGCGACCCCAGGATACTATTGGACAGCAAGACCCGGGTCTCAGGACTCCCTCAAAACATCGCGGGATGAGAGGAGGTGGTCGTATGGAGAGCGCAGCGATATAGAACTTGACTTAACACTCAGTGAGTGCCTGTAATGGGGGGAGGGGCTCGACAAAGTTCTGCATATACTTGTACCCTGCCCCCCAGCCCTCCCCTCCAGCAGACCTCCACCCCTGCACTACCTCGTCAGTACAGCCCATTGTGCACAGAGGCGCAACTAGAGTCAAATTTATGGGTGGGCTTAGAAAAAATTTCGGGGGGGGTTGATTCTTCAAGCAAAAGGCAGAGTGGAGCTGCAGGGGCTCTAAGCAGCGGGGGCATGAAAGCCTAATTAACAAGCAAAAGGTCTTTAAAAGACCTGTGAAGAACTCAGGTGCGGCCGTGTGTGTGAGCCCGGGAAGCTGTCTCATCCGGGGCTGCCAAACACGACGGGGGTGGCTGAAGCCCTTTGAGTCCAATGGGCATTGCGCATGCTCCGGGGCTTCCACTGCAGCAGTCAGGCTACACAGGCTGGACCTGAAGCCATTTTTGCACTGCTACTTTAGTGGATGCCACAATAGGCCCTAGGTGTACTTTGAACAGCAGGGACCAATAGCAAGGTAAAGGTCCCAAATAGGAATAAGCCAACGCAACAATGGTTAAAAGGGGTACATAGGCACTTTAATGCTGGATAGCAGTGATAAAGTGCACAAAGCTCTAAAGCTAGCAAAGCAAGTAGGGAGGACATCCCTACAGACACTAAACTTTTTGTACCCGTGGGTGTCATGCCTCCTTGAACGAACAGCTTCTAAACAAACAGCTAAATACCTACTTGTTGTACATAGTAAATTTACTTTTTAAGTAATTTTTAAGTGATATTATTACCTATAAATATTAATGTGTCCTCATATGCTTCTTCCAGGCCATAAAGTATATGCCCTCTGAGTCATGATGATTGCCACCATCATTGGCCAGTAGTGGCATGCATATTTAGGCTTGGATTTACAAACATTTCACACAACGCAAGGCAATGCACAGTAAGAGAAGTTGCTGCAACTCATTGCATGAAAGGGAGAGAGCAGAACTGCCCATATTTTCAAACAAGCATTTGCAATGCAATAGGTCTCGCATTTACGCGAGTTTGAGCTATTGACATTGCAAATAACAATGCCTTTTATTTTTGTTTTCATTTTTTAAGCATAAATGAAAAGCATTCTCATTTACAATGCCAATAGCTTAAACCTGTTTTAAAAGGCATTGCCATTTACAATGCCAAGTGTAACTAAGCAAGACTATGATTTTTGTTTAGGTAACGTTCAAATATAGAAGGGGAAATGACTTTGCTTTAGTGTAACCGAAAATTCTCAAAATGTTTTTCAGGAGTACTCATGGCATGTACTGAGATTCAAAAAAATCTACATTCTATACCATGAGGTAGGTACAGCCCTACAAGTGCATATTGTTGCATCCCCAATCAATCAATCAATCAATCAATAAATCAATCAGGGTTGAAAATGCACAACTACTCACATGTGATGGTCCCAAGGCGATGGTGGACGGCGTCTCCATTGAGTGCTGTGGTTATCCGAAGAGCCAGGTCGGAGAACCTCTACGAAACTGACCCTTAGACTTTATAGAAACTATTTTGAATGAGTTTGCCTTTACTACATTTTGGTTGGCTTACGATAATGTCAGCCTCAGTTGGACTATTTCGATTATTTAGATTTTTTGACATTTCTAATTGAGCAGATTATATACTATAAAGTCTAGCTACTACTTATTTCATCCTCCACTTCTGAGTCACATCTAGTTAACACTTTCCGTGCTCAGAGGCATGGCCATTGGAACATTCGCACGTGGGGATAATTTTCCCGCAGTGCTGAACGTTCCAAAACGGGTGTGGCCGTGACGAGCTCCGCACGTCATGAGCACAGCGCCACCATGCACCATGACGAGCCGAGTTCGTCACAAGCACGGCGGTGCCGTACGCGGACACCCTTCCCCCCGCACAGCAGGTGAAAACGCCCCACAGCTAAGGGGTTAATAACTTCATATCTTTTTGCACCGTTAAGCTTGTGACGTTGGCATATTTCTAACAGGGAAACAAAGAGAACTTTGCAGAACCTGTGGCTCACTTCTGTGTAATTACCTGGACTTCGGTTTTGTAGCAGCTCGTTTAAAGCTTATGAAGTCTCCAAATCAACTTATTACTAGGGCCACTGGAATTATGTGGCAATGGAGGGTCAAATTATGTGGCAAGATTTAGCAAATTATGCAGCAAGAAAAGGTAAATTATGCGGCATTATGTCCCACATTTTGTGATAGTATTTATTACTTTATTATTTTATCAATTTTAAACTTGTTAACACTGTCTAAGTATTACTTGCACCTCTTTAGTACCAGTTAAACATCCAAATATAGCAATAAGCATCAGAAAGGTGACCTGTACAAGTTTGCAAAGGATCTTACACTGAGTTTTTTGTAATTTTGAACCGTTTGAGCTAGAAACCATTTTTGTTGTTAAAATCTACAGATTATATAGCAGATGATGAATTATGTGGCAAATGTGGCAAATCTATAAGTATGCAAAACTTGCCACGGGCGCACAATTGCATAATTCCAGTGGCCCTGCTTATTACACAAGAGACTAAATACAGCAGTGTCTGGCATAGGTTGTGCTGCTTTCAAACCACCTTTTCTGATAATATTTCAAAGTTAGCCCTTTCATCACTAGCCTGCTCTAATAATACAAAGTCCAGTCCTAACATCATTAATCGCCGGGCTCTCTGTCGTTGTTTCGATTCAAGGAGTGATCTAGGATTTGATTCACAGGCAAGGTTTCAATTGTTTATTATTTTGCAAAAATGGTGAGAAAAAAATGACATGCTCGGATTTCCTGATTTCTGGCTGGCTGAAGTTTTGAGTTATCAATAAGAGGTCTGAAATACCGCCACCAAAAATATTGAAACCCACTAAGCGAAAGATCACGAAGCAAAAGTGTTAAGCAGAGCTCTGACTTTATGTTAAACTAGCAGCCCACCCCAGCGTTGCCCGGGCAGAAGGGGGCTGGGGGCAGCATTTCAGGCTTGCGTGCACCTTACCTCAGCGCTTGCTCCCAGTCGCACAAACCCAGGCCCCCGCTCCAGTCCGCTTCACCCCCCCACTACACCAAGCCAGTCTACACGCCCCGCTGCAGTCCGCTATCCCGCTCCATTCCGCCTCACTTACCGCTCCTCCCCGTGTACTTCACCGCTCCTCCCCGCATTTCACATACCTCTTGGCGCTGCATTCTTGCTACGTTCTCCGCTCCTCCATGCGCTGTTGTCCTCCATTCCGCTCCAGTCCGCCTGACTTCACCGCTCTTCCCCGCGGTTCACGTACATCATTCCCTCCAGTCTGGCTAAGTTTTCCACTCCTACCCGCGCTGTTGTCCGCTCCTCCTCGCGTTCCTGTCCTCCGATAATGTCAGCACGCACGTTGTTAGCACACACGGCCGGCGCTACTTCTTAGAGACTACTTTTTTTTATTGTTTATTTTTTAAATAACGTTTATTTTTATTTTTGTTATAGCGTATGTCCATCTACTGGACCCCCCCTTTCCAAAGCTGTATTGGGTGTTGCGATTGGTGGTGTACTTTTCGAGTTTACCTGGCTCAAAGGACACAGTTCTCTCTTTATAATAGTAGTATAGATAAAAGGCACTGGGCCTGTTTGTGCCAATATTTCATCTTAGAAGTATTGTCTTTCCATACAAGTTCATATTTTTAAGAAACAGTAGTTGCTTATGTGTGGCTTTGCATAAGGTTGCCAGGTGACCATGTCTTCATGGACACATTGGTCTAGTCGCTCTGTCTACAAACCATTGTAACATGGACATTGAATCACATTGATTTATTTGAGTTGAATCAAGACTACAACTCCTGGAATACATTGATTTGCTAAAAAAGAAGAGTCACTGACAAAATGGAGATCCTCCAAGAGTCTCACATGGAGCCTGAAGTGTGTGCTTGCAATGAGCAAAGTGCAGCTTCAAGCCCCCATGGTGGCTCTGTGACCCTTGTCTTGCGCAACACCTTCTGCAGTTTACCACCATCACTATGCATTTCTGGGACTTGTATTTTTGGATTTGCAGTTGGATGCCTGGACGGTTGCATTTGTCTGGGTGAATCTCTTTAGTGTATGCCTTCTTTTGAGCACCAGGGCTATGCACTTTAAATCTCAGGATGCTGAATATCTTAGTGTATACAATAAATTTGAGGCTTATGGCAACCCCTGTGCCACCTCCACCACTGGTTGGCAGTCTTCTTCAAGGTCAGAATGGGAAAGAAACTTGTGTGGTTTATATTTTTGAGGTGCTAATCACAGAAAACATTCACTCAAACCATGCACAAGTGGATCCTCAAGCAAAAGTGGGACTCAAGCAAAAGATATTTAAAAATAGCCTGGCAGTACCAGAGGCCATGGAAAGTAAGAGTTCGCCGGGGCATGGTTGGGTCATGAAAGTCCATCCTGCTCTGAGACCAGCACCCGTCCGTATCCCACTGTGGAGATGCTATGGGGCAGGATTACCATTCCCGCCCTGGGCTACACCCTCAGAGGACAAAAGCAAAGAAAACCCAATACCCAAAAGAAAAACAACCACAAGAGCACAATTAACCCAAGACCAGCAGAGATATACCTTCACAAGACCAGACACTGTATCTTAACTGAAGGTAAGAAAAGCACAAGGCCTCAAGTAGAGGCGGAAGGTCATGCCAACTTATCTCGCATGTGACCATCCTCCATAATGGACCGGCAGACGGAACACCCATATCAAACAGAGTCGGACAAAAGCCCTAGGAAACAGTGAACGTTTACCATATATCCAGGGTAACTGGTTTGTGTAAGTCTGATGTTGTGGCATTTTCTACATAATTGTGGATATATTTCTCTTCCCACATAATTCACCATATGTTGCATAGTTTGCATACTACAACAAAAAAATGATTTATATCTCAGCAAATGAAATGTTACAAAAAAAAGTGACAAAAGTACTGTGGGGTGGCAGATTACTTGCAGAGTTTAGCTAGTCACCTGTAAATTGCTGAATGCTGTGGGCAGGTATTGAACTGACCGGAAAGTATTTGAGAACTTTACTTGAGCACCAGTTGGGATATAGCGGACCGATTTGTCGTGTGACAAAGGGCAATGAAGTGTTTGCCCAGAATCAGGGGACGTTACATCGAAGCCAAGACTAGGACTGTGTTTACCAGTTCCACAGTTGGCAGCTCTGGCTATAACGCCACACCCTTGTCATTTTTCACAAGCTCTAGGCAGTGTACAGTATGAAGCGATATTGTTGAGAACAGAGTGTTGTTTCGGTGCTTATCTCTCAAAAGGGACCGCTGATAAAAAACTTATATTAAATTATTTGTATTATTTTTTCCATTTTGTGCATCTTTATTATTTTTATTTTTATTCCCATTTTGTGCATCTTTATTATCTTTATTATTTTTTCCATTTTGTGCATCTTTAATATTTTTATTCCCATTTTGTGCATCTTTATTATCGTTATTTTTTCCATTTTGTGCATCTTTATTATTTTTATTTTTATTCCCATTTTGTGCATCTTTATTATCTTTATTATTTTTTCCATTTTGTGCATCTTTATTATTTTTATTATTTTTTCCATTTTGTGCATCTTTTGAATGAACATAGAGACAAAACGGAAGGGGTGTGTGAGTTTGAGGGGGAATATTTATTTTTGTCCGGATGTGAGCCCGTCGTGTTTTTTAATGATACATAAGACGTCTATTATTATTGTTCTTCGACTTATAGTTCTTCATTGATGTTATTGCTAATAATAACAACAAGAATCATTAGTTATATTTTTGAATTAAGGACAATATTAATAACAACAATAATAGCTAGACAGTTCAATCAGTAAAATGTGCCTACATCCTGGGCTCAAGGGTACTCAAATTTACAATAACCAACGGGGACTCAATAAAACTAGAGACACCTTCCTCAAAGAGGCTCCCATCTTTGAGGAATGGGGCATTGAGCTAGAATCCATACGGCCCGGGAAGTACCCACACGTTTAAATTAAAGCCCCCAGATCTCCCCCTTGAGGAAGTATGCTGAAGGGAGCCTGGGGAGCCACCATGAATGGCTAGTAAGGTCCACAATGGAATCTAATCCCCTAATGATCCATTGCGGCTCCACAAACTAGATCATCAGGTGGAAATCTGCAGCACAGATCCAGGAGGGGTCCTACCAGCAGCTAACGCCAAGGGCCAGCAATTTTGATTTTGTTTCCTAGCAAAATGGAATGTTTTCCTTCATACCAACCCTGCACCCTCAGATTAGCAATCAAGCACCGAAAGATCAACTTTCTATCATCAGTTGGAATGTGGCAGGGCTGCCCTCAACAATACGATCGAAACATCGGCGCAACTTCTTAAACACTAGTAACATCCAATGCCTTCAGGAGACATGGTCATTGAATACCACGACAATACATGGATTCTACTAATTTTTTCAACCGGCTAAGCAAACAAGCTTTTTTGGGCAACTCTTAGGGGGGCTCTCGATTTTTTTAAAGCAAGCTGATATAGTATCTACTTCAATACCCGCACAAAATTACAGGGAATTACAAGGTTTATCAATAGAAGGCCTACAATGTGGCCAGAAGACCTTCTCCCTGCTCCTCATCAATTGTTATTTGAACCCTCGCTAATCTTCTAAACTAAGCGCCATGGGGTGCCTGTGCTCAAGTATTAAAGAAATCATTGAAAACTAGCTTACCCATGAAATCGCACTAGCAAGGGACTTCAACACCAAATATCTGGGTCATCATAACAATGTTGCACAAAAGTCCAACGGACAACTCCGATTTAACTAACTACTATACACATTTGGGCTAACATCGACAGACCTGACCCGATTGAATTTGGGGAAAATGTCCCGCCCTATGTTCAGGAAACATTCAATAATTGATTACATTTTCATGCCAAACTGCTTAATAAGCAACCTCCAGAGTGTCGGCATAGTAAATCGAGCAGAAAGCGACCACAATCCCCTGGTCATAAGCCTGAAACTAAATCTCCAGAAAGCTGATATTGTCCAGGAGTTAGGTCTTTCGTCAGGAGATGAATTAAACACGTTAGTAAGGAGAATTAAGTGGCCTCCTTACCATTTGTCCTAGGTGGCTAAATGGCTCGTGACGAGACACTTTGGGTGAAGGACCAACCAGGGGATCAATTCCTATTAACCTGGAATCACATGATTAGAACTCTGGTCACATTTCTCCAGGGACACAGGAGACCTCGAAAGCGAAATTGGCAACATCCCAGCCAGCATAACAATCCCCTACAGCAACAGAGCATTAACCTCACGTGGAAGAACCTGAGGAAGAGAACTCATTTGCTCAAATCCAACTCAACATCTGGAAACTTAGCAGCTGCTAAGGAGGTACAGAAAGCACACGAAAAAATACCTGGGCCTTAAAACAAGCATACCAAGAGGAGGAATAGAAAAAAAAATGTGAAATGCTCAAGGAAAGATACCTAGCCCTTTTTTGGCATAATGACAATAGGCTAAATTCCCTTGGGTCAACAAGGGTAAACGCAGTCCCAGCAACAGTGTGGGAGAACCATGTGAGGTGTCAATTCCTCTCTAATAATCCTTCAGCTACCTCGGAACCCGCTAGGCTAAAAGTAGAAGAACATCAAGTTCCAACTTCATCTACGAAAATAGTACAATTAATCAAATCGATGGAGGCTAGCGAAGTGCTTGGCCCAAACAGGCTCCCTGCTGGGATCTTTCAATCTGCCCCAGAGGTCTGGACTGTGATTCTATCCCCGCCATTTAACATCGCAAACACCCTGGGTAAAACACCTGAATCCTCGAGCGGCTCAATACTATGCCCGATCCACAAAAACGGCGACCTCCTGAATCCAAGTAACTACTGATTAAATGCCTTGCTAGATCTGGAGGCAAATGCATATGCCCAAACTATACTGGAAAAACTGGAACCATGGGCAGAAGAAAATGAGCTACTGCCTTTTTTTCAAAAACACGCTCCCAAGGAGGAGCAGCTCCCACTGACAATATAATAGCCCTATCAGCCCTCAGCCACCAAGTCACTCAGATGACCGACCTCCTGTCTTTTGCTGCTTTGCCGACTTAACAGCAGCTTTCGACAAAGTGGATAGACAAAATCTTTGGAGAAAATTAGCAAATTGGGGCAACTCACCCTCGCTCCTAACGGCTATAATATCCCTTAACTCAGACACCTGGGTATGCATGAAAACAGGCCCCCTATCTCTGTCTGGTACAATATGCACGACTTGAGGTGTGAAGCAAGATTGTGTCCTCGCCCCTTTACTCTTTATTAGAACATTGGAATGTTGGGAGCTCCATTGAAAACAATGGAGTGCTCCGGGCTTATATTGGCTGGTATAAGCCCGGAGCACCAACAATCCAATGTTTCTTTGTTCACAGCTCTGGCTGTGAACAAAGGCTTCAGGGAGCCTGAGGGGATTCCAATCTCCTCACGCTTCCATAAGGCTTTGCTTTTTTTTTGTTAGAACATTAGAATGTTCTAAAAGCCTTATAGCCCTTCGTAGTTGGGCTATACTCGCTATTAAAGTCCCTCTCCCTTGTTAAAGGCCCTCGCCTTCGGCTCGGACCTTTAACGCTGGAGAGGGCCTTTAATAGCCGGTATAGACCTCTACGGCGGGCTATGAGGCTAAAATCTGTACACAGCGGACCTGGGCAAAGCTGTCTCCAATAGCTGTCTGGTCCTTCCTCGACTAGGGCCACTGCTCTATACATGTTCTTCAATATGCGGATGACATTGTCATCATGGATCACACCAAAGTAGGGATGCAACGAGCACCGACCAGTACTGTATCTCAAACCATCTAATCATCAATTCAGAAAAAAACAAGACTCTTGTACTGCGAAAGCAAAAACACAAAAAACAAATCACTTGCTACATAGGCTCTACAACTATCATCTCAGACCCAAAATACAAATATTTGGGGGTTTGGTTTACAGAAACTGCTCAACCCTCTACTCACAAAAAAAGATCTGACCAAGAAGATGACTGCCATTATTTATGGTTTAATCAAACTTAACAACAAGCTAAAAAGTCAGTCAGCAGAGGGCATAGGAAAAATCATGCAAGCTTCCCTTCTACTCGCACTTTCACATGGGCGTCATGCGTTCCTTGGCGCTTGCTCGGAAATCATGGAGCGAGTACAGTGCCTGTGTTACAAAAAGATTTTTCAACTTCCAAAACATCTTTTCAGGGCAAGAATCAGACTGGAGCTTGGTTTGACCAAACAATCTCTAACTCTTGACACACACTTTTTCAAATATTACATTCAAATTCTGAAAGCCCCCGAGCAATCTCTAAAGAGCTGCCTGAAAGATACATTTGAAAAAGTTGGATCCCCGTGGCATACTCAGCTCACGAGAGCCCTCGCCATAACAGAAATAAAGAAAATAGTTCTTGCCTTGCCTTTTTTCTCATAGGCCACCTGGAAAAAGTGCATTAATAAGCAAGTGCAATTACTTTCATTTCAGCAAGACCAGAAAAACAATAAAAACATCTCCTTTCCTGGCCCTGCTCAACGCATCATATCTGGTATCCAAACCTCAGTCTTACCTCTTCGCGGCTCTCAATCCCAAAACTAGAAGAGAGATCCTATTCATGCAACTGCTGGCCTTGCTGAAAGCGGAATTTAGCCCAGCTTGGTCGAACCTAAAAACAGGAGGGCATGTTGCCTATGCGACTACAAACAAGAATCATGTTTGCAACTTCTGCGCCAGCCATAGCTAGTGAAAGAAGAACCGTTCTCAGGGAACTAAACTTGTGCCAAAAAACAAGTACCTGCCTAGAGGCTTCGGCAATATGTTTTACTCAAAAGGAACCCTATACCCTGGCTCGCTGAGGGTGATTTATACAAACAATCAGGGATGTTCTTCAGCCTCTCTCCAGGCCCCAACTTCGCCCTCGAATAGTTCAAAAGGTGATCTTTAGTAAACTTATACCGGGAGTGGACAAAGGAGGTCCCAGGACCGGCAGAGTACACAACCGAGATTTGTGACGGACAAGAGTTCCAGTACCATGAGAAGGTAGTTCCCTGAACCAGGACTAATGTTCCCCATCTAGAACTGGGCTTTATAGCCCACAGTACTGAGACAGATAGTCCACATAAAAATGAAAGAAGAAAAATAAAAGAAACATAGAGGCACGAACCACAGAAAGAGGCCCATAAACCGAGAAAGAGATCCATAACCCAGACATCTGGTCCAGATCTTCAACTTGGACTGTAAGAGAACTGGCTTCAACTTTTTCTTCAGGAGCATCCTTCGAGAACTTTTTGAGCATTGGAGGCACTTGTTGAACTGTTAAATCTTCAACTATGGGCTGGAAGCCACGTCGAACAAGGACTGTTGGGAGAAAATACACGTTTTCTCTTCCTGTTTTTGCTGGTCAACGATGGATTGCAGAGAGTAGAATGTCTCTTCCTGTTTTGTCAATCGAAGAGGAGTAGGTGGTCATGATGATAATTCTGGTTCTTTCTTCACCCTTGACCCGAAACAAAGTGCTTCTTTGCCTCCTTCATCTGTAAGTCCATGAGGTCGCTGACCTCGATTTGTCTTGATGTTAATTGTTGTTGTCTCCCATGCTTTATGCTTTCTGCTTGTATTTTGTTTGTTCATTTTCTTTTCCATGTAAAGGAGAAAGATGTGTAGTAAACTTATACTCCTCGCAACATGGCCACCTTTGGTCATTAGACCTTTCTCTATGTTCACACCTCTTGAGCCTCCCAGTATACCTATGTGCATTCTACTTTGTACTTGAAGGTTCCACACTTGTCATTTGATGGTCTGGTCAGCTGGCGAGGTGTTCTGCTCTGCTGTGTGTTAGAAATGGGATCCCTGGCTGGCCAGGGCTTGCGTCAAAGTCAGTCAGAGACCACCACTTCCACGTCAGGGCAAGGGAGTTACACGCCAAGAAAACCCCTGCTCACCCCCTTGGTAACTTAGCACGAGCAGTAAGGCTAAACTTGGAGGCAATGTGAGTTAAGTGTTTGCGCATGCACCCCCAGCAGCAACACCCAAGGCCCACCACAAAGGAAACTCCACACAAGGTTATGTATAAAAATAGCCTTTGTATTACACCAAAACATATTAGATAAAAACACACACTTTACAATGTGCCAACAGGCACGGGCAGAATTTACAGGGGATATATACAAGACAGGGCCACAAGGACCACTGTCAGGAATCAGCACTTTTAGAACTAGCACTTAGAACATAGAACATAGAATGTAAAATCACTGTAGCACAAATTAGAACATAAAGTACACAACCAGTAACCACTGGTAAATGTTAAGTACCACCTACGCAACCCTAACCTCCTTAGGAAAATATTACGCAGGGAACCAGGACCTCACTAGCACCACCTGTACTAGCAAGAACAACCACCTAAGTATCACAATACCTGTAGGGGTATAAGCATGGGAACAAAACACATGATGCATAAACATACATTCAGCGGTGTAGGGAAGGAAAACACAATTGCACAAAACTCACATGAGCCACCACCTGTGGCAGTCCCTAGACGCCCTGTGTCCCAGTGTCAGGGGCCTAAACGTAGCAGCTGCCCACGAAGTGCTGGGCAGCTGGAGATACAATGATGGGGCCACGTGGGAGCCTCGCAGGCTCTGAACAAAGGAAATGCCTCGTGGGCTCTCAAACAACTGTGGGGCCCTGGAGCCTCTCTCTGGGCTCGAACTACTAATGCCCCCTGAGCCTTTCAGGACACAGATCCCCCCTTCCTTTGTCTGTGGGTAGGGTGGGGGAAGAACCAGTTGCAGCTGGTCTGGGAGCACCCTTGAGGTGCTCAGCCCCTCACTCTATTCACTGGCAGGGTTAGGGTCATTAGGCGCACCACAGGGGGCGGAGCCAGCATTGTGTGGGGAAAGCCCAGCCCTATTCAGGACCCAGGTGCACTCCTCCCCAGCCATCAGCATGCTAATCTCCACACTCACCACGGGCAGACCCATCATGACTCATGGAGCCTGGCATCCCAGCCAGCTCCAGTCAATCACACGCCAGTACCTTTACAGCACACGCACAGCCATGTCTAGAAGTGGCACTTCCACACTAGACACATACACGCCACATACATCATTTCGCAGCATTCAATCACACGAGTCCGCACATACCAGACTCGAGCCTGTACACCCCACGCATCAGGAACTACCAAGGACACAGACATTTCCCATGCATTCCTATGGGAGGGCAGGCCAACCTTACTCCACGCACTCAGAGTGCGCACGCACTTTCCACTGGGACACAGTGAAAGTGCGCAGAACCCAAAAATCACCATCACCAGGTCACCATTAAAAGCAAAAAGTTTAGGGGTGAACCTGCCGGAAGGGCCAAGTCCAACACTGTGTCTTAATAAACCTATCTTGTAACTTATCTAGAAGCATCTTGTGATCCATCTATATTTATTTACAACATGATTCCTGACTACTTTAGAGGGAAGCCAGCATGAACCCCATGCTGACCAGACCAGATAAAAGGAACACTCTTACTCACCATCTCAACAACACGGCAGCAGTTGGAGCACTCAGCACCATGACAGGCCTCCGTCTCTGCCCTGGAGGAAGGAACTGAGACTGGAGACTTCCAACAAACACTACTCATCAAAAGGCTGCTCCAATTTGGACTAAGCCGCAATGCATAAGCACTTTTCTGGGGTGATGGAACAGGTGGAACTCAAGGAGAATGGGAGGAAAGCAAGACAGGGAATTTAGATAGGCAGAAGGGTGATTGGTGTTGGCCGCAGAGCAAAAGACATATGCAAATACGAAAATAGGTACTGAGCCAAACGAAGACACTTAGGGGGTCATTAGGATGCCGGGCGGACTTTGCCTGTCCGCCATCTTGTCAGAGATTGGACCGCCCGCCATAAGGGCGGGGGTCCGTGGGTGGTATTAGGATGCGGCCGCCACAGTGGCGGCCGCATCCTGCATTTATAACATTGTGTCAGGCGGTGCTCTCTTCACCGCCCGCCACATTGCCATGCAGGGGGCCCCCAAAGTGAAGACCGCATGCCTTTCCATGGTGGCATTGCCGCCACGGAAAGGCATTGTGAAAAGCCCATCATAATATGGCTGGTGGTGTCTGACAGACACCACCACCATATTATTCCTTTTCCGCCCCGGCCGCAAGGCGACCGGGGCGGAAAAGTGGGGTACGGTCTTTCTGTCCACGAGGTCCCCCCAGCCCTAGTAATAGGGCGGGGGGGGGTGGGGAACAAGTGAGGATGTCGGGCGGATTGCCCCCGCCAGGCTGGCGGGGGCATTCCGCCCGACATCCTAATGGGCCCCCAAGTATTTGCACTTTATTAGAACTTTTAATCCTCAAGTATGGGCAAGTTCGGGACTATGGCTTTCTTTTTTATAATGTTCCTATTTTGTACTATTGTTATTATTGTATTTCAATGGTTTAAATTAACTTATGTAAATGAATAAACAAACCACTGTAAAAAAATACGAGGCAGCACAATGAGCTGTGATGTGTTTCTTTTTTTAAAAGCAACACAAATTGACATTTGCGTTGCTTTGTAAATACCAACATGGATTTTGCATCAGGTCTGCATCAAAAAACATGAAAACCAGATGCAAAATCTGCATACACATGGCCCTTAGTCCATGGAAAACAAGCATAAAATATTAGGTGAAGAAAAGTGAATGCCCACGTGTGTATGGAGAGCTTGCTTGACAGATTAATTGGAAATGGATCGAGAATCATTAACAAAATGATGAAGGAAAGAAAAATAGTTCTGGTTTGAGGTTGAAAGTTAAATGATTTTTTTCATCTGAGCCAGATTTAGCTCAGTTGGATATCAAAGTTCAGGGGCACTTGTATAAAGCCTATGAGTGCCCAAGATGCAACCAACATACCTGTGAGGCGACAGAGACAGTCTGCTGGGAGCCAAACTGTAAGTAATATATCCACTGTTCATTCATACACACCACTGTCATCATCCCTCCCCCCAACCACCCATCCATCCATCCATCCATCCATGCATCCATCCACCCATCCATCCATGCATCCATTCACCCATCCATCCATACATCCATCCATGCATCCATCCACCCATCCATCCATGCATCCATCCATGCATCCACCCATGCATCCATCCCTCCATCCAACCACCCATCCATCCATGCATCCATCCATGCATCTATCCATCCATGCATCCATGCATCCATCCATGCATCCATCTACCCATGTATCCATCCATGCATCCATCCGCCCATCCATCCATGCATTCCATCCATGCATCCATCCATCCATGCATCCATCCATTTAGCCACGTTCTAGTCCATCTATCTATTTTTCGTCTAGTTAATCATCTATCCCCCTGACAGCCCATCCGTACCGACTCTCATCTACCCACTCAGCTTCACACACCAAAATCTATCCATCCATTAACCCACCCATCCATGAATCCATGAATAATCCACCCATCCATCCATCTGTCCATCCATCATCACTTCACTATCCTTACATAAATCTACCAATCCATCTTTCCATCCAGGCATTCATCTGCCTGTGCCTCCATTCATACTTCTCTCTCTTTCTCTATCTGTCCTTCTCTCTCTTTCTCTCTCTATCTCTCTCT